>NC_091059.1:129447033-130072033 GCF_000393655.2 Nicotiana sylvestris | reverse complement strand
AAAAAAGGAAAATGAAAAGAAAAAAAACAACAAAAAAGAAAAAGAAGATAAAAATCATAAGAAATACAAAACCGTGGGAACTACGTTTGACCTGATTCCTCAAAGAGGATACGTAGGCGCCTCACGGCTCGGTCATAGTGTGCATCATAGTGTATATAGGATGCATAATGTACATAGTGTGCATAATAGGCATAGTGTGCGTAACGCACATAGCTCAACATAAGTATAAAAAAATAAAATTTCCCCAAGCAAGAAAACTGGGGCAGAGGCTATGTTTTAAGTTCCAACAAAGGTTTGATTCCAAAAGCTGTAGCAGATCACCCATCAAAATTATTTTCATTTTTGATAGCCTTTCTTTAGCCCCACACCAAAACCAACATCGACGTCCAAAAGACCTCCCGATCAATATCCAAGAGATGCCAAGTCAGGCAAATAAAGCCGAGAATAATACACCGATCCCCAGCAAAGAAGAGATCATAAGACTGGGAATGAATTGATGGTCAAAGGAATCTCCAGAAGAGAGGGTCGTATCGACAACACCCCGATTCCTCAATGAAGAAATAAAATGAGAGAGTCTTATCGGTGAAAACCTTCACAGGCACCGAAAGGAGAAGTAAGATGAGGGATATGAAATGAGAGAGTCTTATCGGTGAAAACCTTCACAGGCACCATAAGGCGCCGGGAGATGAGAGAAAAGAGAGAGTCTCATTAGTGAAAACCCCTCGAAGGGCACTATGAGGCGACAAGACAGATCAACAAAAAGCAACCACATTCGCAACGAAATGGACACTCATTTATCATCCCCAGCAAGTCAGACCATCGGGCAAATCGATTGATACAACTAGACTGGGTCGGGAATCTATGGTGCACGTCATGATCACGGGGACCAGTCATGTCCTCCAGATAAGTTCTTCTGAGTTTCTTCTCCCACCAAATATTGGTTCAGAAAGATTTTCTCCTTTTTCTATCTTTTATTTCTCTTCCTAAAATTTGTCTTGAAAAGGATTTTTTTTCAAAGCTTACTACCAGAGACCGGAGGGGGATTCATCAAATGCAGGATAACCCCAACAGTCCTAAAGGCTGGCCCCAAGCACTGCAATGTTGTGCCCTGCGGTTTTGGAGGAAGTAAACTCCTAAAGGGAGTGGTCTCGAGAGTAAAAGCAGACTCCCACAGCATGTACTGTAAAAAGAGAGAAGAAAAGGGGGATAAATGGAAAACCGTCCCCCAGCAGGTCGGAAACCCCCAGCAAGCGATTTTGTCCGCCAACCAATTATGGGGACACGGAGCAAGAAAAAAGGGAAGAGAAGGAGAAGCATCCACCGGAAAGGCACCTCTTCCCACCATAAGTGAAACTGACTGAATCCTTTTGTCTGCTGCAGGAAAACAAAGGATTGATAATGGCAGCAAGACGCAACGCCAGGGAAATCACCAAAAACTGGGGCAGAAATTTTTTACCGATTGTCAAAAATTTTCTCGGAAGAACGGGGAAACAATCTCAATACATTTAAGTTCTAGGTCGCCCACCAGTAAAATGCGGGAATACCTTTAAGTTCTAAGTCGCCCACCAGTATAATGCGGGAATACTTTTAAGTTCTAGGTCGCCCACCAGTAAAATGCGGGAATACTTTTAAGTTCTAGGTCGCCCACCAGTAAAATGCGGGAATACTTTTAAGTTCTAGGTCGCCCACCAGTAAAATGCGGGAATACATTTAAGTTCTAGGTCGCCCACCAGTAAAATGCGGGAATACATTTAAGTTCTAGGTCGCCCACCAGTAAAATGCAGGAATACATTTAAGTTCTAGGTCGCCCACCAGTATAATGCGGGAATACATTAAAGTTCTAGGTCGCCCACCAGTAAAATGCGGGAATACTTTTAAGTTCTAGGTCGCCCACCAGTAAAAGGCGGGAATACATTTAAGTTCTAGGTCGCCCACCAGTAAAATGCGGGAATACATTTAAGTTCTAGGTCGCCCACCAGTAAAATGCGGGAATACATTTAAGTTCTAGGTCGCCCACCAGTAAAATGCGGGAATACTTTTAAGTTCTAGGTCGCCCACCAGTAAAATGCGGGAATACATTTAAGTTCTAGGTCGCCCACCAGTAAAATGCGGGAATACTTTTAAGTTCTAGGTCGCCCACCAGTAAAATGCGGGAATACATTTAAGTTCTAGGTCGCCCACCAGTAAAATGCGGGAATACTTTTAAGTTCTAGGTCGCCCACCAGTAAAATGCGGGAATACTTTTAAGTTCTAGGTCGCCCACCAGTAAAATGCGGGAATACATTTAAGTTCTAGGTCGCCCACCGGTAAAATGCGGGAATACATTTAAGTTCTAGGTTGCCCACCGGTAAAATGCGGGAATACATTAAAGTTCTAGGTCGCCCAACGGTAAAATGCGGGAATACGTTTAAGTTCTAGGTCGCCCACCAGTAAATGCGGGAATACTTTTCAGCTCTAGATTTTGGAATCAGTAACCCCACTTGAAGGCGGAAGGTTACAATAGAGACCCCAAGCAGGAAACAATAAAATCCCTCGCACCAAGAAGCAGAAGGCTACAAAGGCAAGCGCGCGATTCAAAAGGAAGAAGGAACGCGTCTCAAAAGAAGCAGTTTGGGAACGTTATAGCATGCCCAACATAACAAACTATGATACCACTGAAGAAACCATTGGAAGGTTTAAAGAAGAGGGCCATATTCCCAGCAGATCAAGCAAAGTGATGAAAACTGGCATTCAGAAAAGGCGAAGGACCAGCATCATCTCTCAAGTTCACAAAATAAAGGCATCAGAGGAAAGCGTTAGCCAACAAGAAAGCAAGGCAACAAGAACAAGTTGAAGATAGATGAGATCTCATACTCTAGCTTAGCTTCTTGTTTTTCCTTTCAAGAACAATGTAACAAGGAGATCAGTGAGCAGTAGCATCCTACAACAGCATGCAACAGCGCACAACAGCAGCGAGCACTACAGTCACACAGTAGTCCCAGCTACCAAAATTTCCCGAACTACATTGACCTGATTCCTGTTCAGCCCAGGATATATAGGAAACCTTTGAAGCAAAGGTTCGGTCAAATCTTTTTCAAAAAAATGCTTCACACGGAGTATTCGGACGGGCAAAAATCGCTCGCTTTATCTTTGCGCGAAAACCCTTCATGTCTTCGTGCAAAGAGGGGCAGCTGTAAGCACGTGATTTTTGCTTCACGGACAATCGCTCCAAAAGAAAACAAAAATAGTGACAAATGACTCCGCTGTACAATTCTTTCGATTTTTTCGTGGCATGTGCTGTTTAGTCATTTGTGGTTCGGTCCATGTTGCATATGATCTTATCAATCAAAATATAAAGTATATCTGTCATGGCAATCAAACCATAATTCGGTCATTGAAAGAAAATTCAAAAAATATATATATGTGCATCGTCCGTTCTAGGTGGTGATTTAACTTACTTAAATATTTTGTAATAATTGTGTTAAAATGTTACATTGTTGTTTGTTTTAATTTCATTGTTTTATTATTATTATTTTCATTTTTTGTTTAAAAATAGAAAACAAAAGAAAAGAGTGAATGAGAATCAGTTTGGGCCCAAGAAATAAAACAAAAATAGGCCCAAACCAGCACACAAGTCCGGTCCAAACCAGGCATGCCCAGGTACCCCCCAAAACGACGCCGCATCAGGCGTCTGATCTGAGCCATTCAACCACAATAATCCAACGGTCCACCTCAGCACCCGCAACCCGACCTGTTTAGCCGGTCCAACCCAACCCATCACTTAAACCCAAACGACCCCGTTTTAATGCAAAACGACCACATCTCACCCCTCACCATCAGATCCCAGCCGTTGAGATCAGATGATCTAACGGCCTGGATCTAATCCTATACGCCGTATATAAGCTTTCCCTCACACTCCACGCCCCCTATCCGAACCCCACCTTTCCCCATCTTCTTCACCAAGCCCTGAAACCCCTCGAAACCCTAGCAGCCGCCCTAGTTTCCCTTTCACCAGAACCCGGCGGCATGAACGCCGATGACCACCTCCTGAACACCCTAGGACCCCCTCACTCTCCTGAACATGGATCTATTACCCCTAGCCTCGAATCCCCTTCCTTCATCTCGAATCTTCATTTGAAGATTCGAGTCGAACCCGGACCTATGCCAAACCTCACCATCTTCATACCAGACAATCCCCTGACCCCCCTCGTGACCAAACCAGGCTTGGTTTGGTCCGAATCTACCCACAACTCTTAGAATCTCAAATCTGAGAATCCAAAACCTAGAACATGAATAGCCTTGGAAACCGACCAGTCTTAACAAGGTTTGAGATCTAATAGACCTTAATCAAGGTGTTCTCATGTGAGAATACCCTGATTAAAGTTTTTTCGGTCTCAAGGGGTCAAAATTGAGTCAGATTTGGTTTGGACATTTTCTGGTAAGTTTTTCTTGTCCTTTTTGTTTTATTCAACTACTAATTAAGTTGTCAGCATGTTTCGTTGTGTTTGTTTGTTATTTGTTGTTATTTTTCATCCGGATTTCTTCCATCTCTGTCAAAAAACCTTTTATTTGGTCAGTTGATTTTCTGTGTGTTCTGAATGTATTCTGTGGTATACATGATTGTCAATTAGATTAGTCGACAAATGAGTTAATTCATCTAGGTTCCCAGTTGATTGAACAAAGTTGTCTGAAGTCATTCGGGACTCTGTACATGTTGTTTATATGAACGATTGATTGTTATGTGTTACGATTAATATAGTCGAGTCGATGTATGTCATCAATTAGTTTCAGTCATTAATGGTAACAACTTGATTCGTGTTGTTTATTTCTGCTGTGATCGCATTTGAACCCCATTAGGAACTGAATTCTATTGCCTATTGGTTTTGTTCAATTTGAATTAAAGAACATCTAGGGGGTAGGTTATAATGGCAGTTCAGACTTTGAGCTTAAATGGATGCCATGTTCACTTAGTTCAGATTGTGGGCAGCATGCGTATGGTCAGCTGTTTTGGATTAAAATAATCTGACAGCACATGCTGTCAGATTATATTCTTGCTGCCCATGGCCTGTTTTAGTTTAATAAATATTAAAAGGGGGTTATCAGGGATCTCATGGGAGTTTGGTTATTTAAAATAACTGAGTGGAAAAACAACGGGGGAGGGGGAATTTTGAGTTGTCACACAGCCTGTAAAGTGCTGAATTCAGGCTATAAAAGAGGCAGACCTTCCATTTAGAAAGGGATTCTTTTGGAGCCTAAAAGAGGAGGTTCTTCTGGAAAAAAAACTTAGTCTTGAGAGAGGTCTTGTGAGTTAAAGGAAACTGAAAAAATATAAGGAAATTTCCAGAAACACTGTAACCAAACACTGTCTGAAAACTACAGAAGAATTCATATTGGTCAAGCTGTCTTGGCCAAGTTCTGTTGTTTGCCCTGATTGAGCTGCTTGTGATTGTTGAACTGCTGGTGTTGCTGCATCGAATACTCTGTTATTTCTTTTGTTTCACTACTCTTTTTTGGGATTGCTTGTTTGGTGCTCGACCATTTGTTGGTTTTCTTTGTTCTGGAAACTGTTGCTGGTTGTCTGTGGACTGTGGAAAACACTTGTGGTTGTTGGTTTGTTGCTGTGTTGTTGATGTGTATCTGCTGTTGCTGTGTTTGTTGCATACTACCTAGCTGGTCATTCCTTTCTTCTTTTGTTCTCTATACCAGGTACACAACCAATACACTGTCAAATGTAATTGGAAAATTGAGCATGAATACAAAAAGAAAAGACCTGAAGTTGACTTTCATACATAGATTGTTACATTAGATATCATGTACTGTATAATAATTTTCATTCCTGTGTTGACAATAGAAGTAGCCTGTATGCCCAGTGTATATCAATATAGATTAGCTGAATGATAGTTTATATATGTATGCTGATAGGTGAAAATATTCCCAATGAAATAGGTTGTATCTTAGACTTAGTTTTACTTTGTAGTATGTCCTTTAATGTAGGCCAAGCATGAAAATTGTACTCTACTAGTTAAGTTCTTTACTTTCTGATAAACTGCTTCATATAACTGGTAAACCATGTTTTAAGACAAAGAACACGGAGACTGCAATCTCAACCTCACGAAGGTCGATCCCAGGTCGAAACAGACCAAGCAGGCCTGCATCGAACAAACAATGGCCCAGGTCTGGTCCATCACGCATGGGCTGGATTTGGGCTCTTAATTTTTGCTCGGCTGACTGTGTACGTGGCCGTGCTTCTGATTTTGTGCAAGCACTCGAAATTCTGTATAGATAACTTGCAAGCATGTAATTAACTAGGGCTATTACTGTTTTCAATTAGTAGAGACAAACGCAACAAGAAACGTAGTTGCTATAGGATATCCTTTTAAAATAAGGACGAGATGAGCCTCGAAAAAAAATAAAGAAAAACGCACAAATTGCGGGGCCCTTGTTAAATATATATATGTTGAAGCATTCAGTCCCTAAGGTGGGTCGTTTAGCAAATCTCACGACCCTCCCGGAATTATAACGCGATAGCCTCTTTAAGCACGTATTTAATAATTTTACCTTCTTAAATTCGGGTGCACATTTATGTGACCCAAATCCAAATCTCGACGGATTCGAAATGTGTTTCTAATCACGGGTACATTGATTGTGACGTGGTTTGAGATGCATGTCCACGATGTCGCAAATTCCTTTTAAAAATAGAACGAGACGGGCCTCGACAAACAAAATGTACAAAGCTGCGGGGCCCTCTAGATGTATGTATATATTAAAGTATTTAGAATTCGGGATATGCCGTTTAACGAATTTTTACGACTTTCCCCAAAATAACAAGACGCTAGTTGCTTTAGGCGCGCCTTTAACAATTTATTTTCCTTAATTCGGGTGCACATTTATGTGACCCAAATCCAAATCTCAACCGAGTCGAGATATATCGATAACCACGGGTACATTGATGTAACGTGGTTCGAGATATGTTTTCACGACGTTGCAATTCTCGTAAAAATAATAATAATGACAAAAGCGGTTAAAAGATAAAATTTGCACATGGTTCATAATTGTATTTAAAATCAGATAAATAAGCCGAATATAACAGTTGAGCGACCGTGCTAGAACCACGGAACTCGGGAATGCCTAACACCTTCTCCCGGGTTAACAGAATTCCTTATCCGGATTTCTGGTACGCAGACTGTAATATAGAGTCATTCTTTTCCTAGATTCGGGATTAAAATTGGTGACTTGGGACACCCTAAATCTCCCAAGTGGCGACTCTGAAATAATTAAACCAATCCCGTCTCGATTGTCCTTTAATTGGGAAAACTCCCTTGCACCCTCGCGGGTGCGTAAAAAGGAGGTGTGACAGATAGTAGTAGAAATAGAGCAATATCTTTGCAAAGAGGGACATTGCTTAGTCCTGTGCAAGTGGGGAGGCAAGGATTAGCCTTATGCAAGTATTGTTGATACCCAATTTTTTCCTATATATTTTTAAATATGCAAAATATTTTCAAAATATCATATGTGTGCAAATATAAGTATTTCCAAATGCTTTATTATTTTTCCTTAATTTTTAAAGATTTTTAAACCAATTTATTTCCCTATTTTTATTAATAAAAAATCCAATAATAATTCCCAAAATTAGCATTTTGATGATTCATTTATGGTATTCTCATATTTATGCCAAAATATAGCTAAGATAATTTTTGCATATTTTTACAAATTTATTTAGTATCTTTAAAGCCAAATTGCATATAATTACAATATTAGCCTCTTTTAAGATTTAATTGCGTTTACATTTATAAAAATTAAGTCCGGCATTTTTAAATTGATAATTATATGTTATAAAACATTCTAGTACTTTCAATTTAATTATAGAATTTAATTTGCTATTTTTATAAAATAAATGGGGAAAATGGTTATTTAAAATCTAGCTAGATTTCATTTCAATTTCAGCCTAATTTGAACCCCAATTTGAACCCAATTTACCACGATCCAATTTCAAATTAAACCGACCCTTTACCCGTTTAAATGACCCAACCCGGGTTTCCCACCTAACCACTTTAACGATCAACGGCTCCCATTACCCCTTACCATTTTTAACCCAAACCAACCCCTAAACCTAATTCATTTCTCACCTACCGCCGCCTTTGAATCCCCTTCTTTGTCAACACTCTCAGAAACTCTCATGAACCCTAACCGCCGCCCTCTCACCCACCTTGATATCTGCCTAATCCATGGCCTTCCGTGGTCATTTGAGACCTGTACCAGCCTTTCATGGCTTCTATGTGTTTGTTCTTGTGGTTTCACGGCCAGACCTTGAAGGAGCCTGGTCCAGTCCTTGTTCGATTTCAGTTCATGGATCTTCTCCGGTCATCCTTGACCTTTTCTCCGGCCAACCATGGTCGTTCGAGTCAGAACCTTGACTCTCCTGGTTAGAACAGCCTTTCTCACCTTTTCTGGGTTTTTCGAAACCCTAATCTTTAAGATCTTTTAACTTTCTTTCCGATCTGCTTTAGATCTATGATTACCTTGAACTTTTAAACATTTTCTCGAAGTTTCTTTAACTTTTCTTTCAAAACGACTCTTCATCTTTTCCGATTAGTGTTTTTCTTTTAACTTAATTCAAAATCTCTTCTCTAATTTTAACATATTTGTGATTCTGCTATGTTTTGCTCGTGTTGTTCTTCTATATGAGTTAGCATGTTGAAAACCCTAATTTCTTTGGGTCTCAATCGAGTCCTGAAGATGTTTGTTAGATGTGTGCTTATTTGTTTAAACTCTTGCTTGACTTGTCTGTTTACCATCTTTTAAACTCAATTACTGCGGAAAACCCTAGGTCTTATTGGCCTAGAACTGTTTGTTTGAGCATGAACGTGACGCAATTAAAGTTCTTTTTTTCTGGCTCTTTTCTTTATGAGGTTATTTGATTTTGAGTTTTACTATGCTTTAAACTCAATTTGTTGAAACCTTAACTTTTTCAAGAGGTTTCCTCACTTGTTACTGTGAGACCTTTACTAGCTTTTGACTCTCTTCATTTGCCATTAGGTTTGGCCTCCCATGTATGATGTCTTGTTCACTCTATTTATATGCTGGAGTTTCTTCCTTGATTGGTCTTCATCTTATGATTGATTTCTAAAGCTTTTCCTTTATGAACCCTAATTTCACTCGCTTGTTCAAAGCTGATTGATTCTTTTCCTTTACTGTAATATTTACCTTTCTTATTTCTTTCCCAAAATAAGCATATCTCTGTACTGAGACTTAATTGATTACTTAATGGTTTTAGTACTCCTTTTATGGCAACAATCAGTCTGCTTACAAACTGATTTTCTTTACAAACTGAGTTCAGAACACATGCTTCACTTAAAACTCTCTCTCTCTTTTCTCTATTACTACTTTTGTTGTTGCCTTACCTAGCCGGCTGAAAGCCAAGGCTAGGTTCTGGGGAAATTTGCTTACTTTCTTTCTGCATTTGCTTCTTTACTGGCCTGTTCTAATTAATCTTCAGCATCAACAACAACATGTTTCTTTACTACTTCTTGCACTCTTGCCTATTTCCTGCTTGTGTTTAATCGAGTTCCATTATTAAGTATGCTGCGATATGCCCCTTTCTCTTCTGAATTAACATTTTTCTAATGTTTGAACTCTGCCAGTCACCTATGATGACTTATGATTCCAAAACCCCATATCCCCTATATGTTTGTATTCCTTGGTTGGTTTGAGGGCATGTCAACATTAGACATTGTTGTGCATGACCTAAACCTGACCCTCCCTGGATCATATGCTTCGTCTCATCTCTATGTGTTGTGTCCTCTGACTGGTTTATGGGCATGCCAGCATCACTTATTGCTGTGCATGTCCAGATTTGACCCCTCCTAGGGTCTTACGCTACCTGCAATGTATTCCCAAACCCCTGCCCCCTTTGAGCAATTACTGATGTTGTATAATTTTAGCTATACTACTACTGTTTTCCAAACTACCCTTACCCATTGCTATTCTCAACCCAATTTTAAACAAATCTTTGCTTCTGCACTTCCACTATACTCTTAGACTTAGATTTTGCCCCTCTTATGTGAGCCTTGTCTTGGGACCCATGAGCTCCCTCTAAACTTGGACACATAAGGGCTGGCGCTTCCACACTGCATTCATTTCTATCTGGTTATGCAAACTTGGGTGTGAGCACTGCCCCGGGTCCCTTTGAGACCCTTAGGGAACTTTGACACACTCAAGTCTGAGAAATGCTTTGAAACAATGGCATTTGATGTGGTTTATTCCATAATTCAAAGAGGAAGTCAAGAATCAAGCTTCCTCTGGTTATAACTTCTTCTTTACATTTTTTCTGACGTAATCCATTATTTGGTCTGTAATAGGTTGTAACAAACATTGGGGTTGGCTAGTGAAAAAGGATGGGTAATTATGCATGTTTAGCTGTGGAATGGTAGAAGACATGCCTATAGGACTTGTTTAAATTTCTACATGTTTATTACCACTCTTAGATGTCATGCCTATAAGACTTGTTTTCTGCATGTTTAACTCCGCATTTAGAAAACCTGTCTATAGGATTTGTTAAATTCTGCATGTCTAATTTAGCATTTATATAACATGCCATAGGACTTGTTTCAAAATTTTGCATGTTATGGCCACGCTTAGACACCATGTTCTTAGGATCTAAACGGCTAAAATCAGACATTACATCCATAAGGTTAAGAATCAGTCCCCTTTTTGTAGAAATCATGCCTATAGAAAGTAAATCCTGCCTGTTTCATTTTTTAGATCAAGCTAGATATCATGTCTAAAGGAATTAAAATGAACAATACTAGATATCCTGCCTATAGGATCTAAAACCAATTTAAAATCAGTTTCACCCTGAATCTGTTTTAAGAAACCTTACTCTTTACTTTAACGTGGTTAGAAAGCATGCCTATAGGATCCAAGTCGTTCGTTTAAAACTGTTATTGCTTTGCCACGTTCTGGATCAGTAGAAGATACCATGTTCATAGGATCTCACCCAAACCATTAGGCAAGCCTTAGGTGATAACAAATAAAATTAGAACCCTCTTTTGTTAGACAGTTACTGCAACAACCAGCAGGCAGGCCTGATTCGGACTTCTTATCTGAGTTATGTAATAAATTGGTATGCCTCAACGATTCAAATTCTCCTTGCCTTAGTATTTTAAATTCAGAACTTAATTATGTTTAAGTCATGCTATTTATGTGCTTTGTTTGAGGAGGCATACATGAGCCTTTTGGTTGTTTCCATGTTTCCCCTAATATATAGTCCTATGTGTTTTTGTATGTCGCCTTAGATTTTTCACCTTTTGAAACCCAAAAGTCAGCCTAATATCCCTCCCCTTTAGGAATAGTAGTCCTAAGTTCCTCCGGGACTGATAGGAATGGGACGAGTAATAGCATGCAATAGTGGTCGAGACCAATCCGCGCTTTGATACCTTAATGTGGCGGAGAGGGTAGATATAGATATGATGACCGGTAGCACTAATACCACGTGTATCCCCTCTTTTGAGGAGTGTCATACCGGGTATCGCATTGATGTGATCTATATTATATTTAAACCTAGGACCCTCTTCTTTTATATATCCTCAAGTATATGTAGAACTGTAACTCCTTTTCAAAATTCATCTTTTAATTGTTCTTTCAAAATCTTGTGTATTTAAATTTAAATCCCCTACTACTTGTCCTATACTTGTCTATTTGCTAAATTGCACAAATTCACAAGAAACTGACTGGCCGAGAACCACACTAGTGGATCCTGAGGGGTGCCTAACACCTTCCCCTTAGGATAATTTCAAGCCCTTACCCTATCTCTGGTTATTAAATGAACTTAGAAGTGAACCCTTATAGGTTTCCTAATGCACCTTAAATCATTAGGTGACGACTCTTCAAATGCAAAACCCAGTTTCCAAAAGAAATGAGTTGTCCTAAAATGTCATAAACCCGATCTCTCGATGCATAAGAGGGGAAAAAGGGGGTGCGACAGCATGGAGACTTTGCTGGGGATATTTAGGCTTTTACCATTTCCGATTGTTATTGTGAATTTGTACCTACTTATGTGCAATTACTTGTTTAATTCCTTTAAGCATTCGATTTCCTTCTCAACTGCAAAACTGACTTGTCTCCTTTGTTCCTTTCTTTTATTACTGCTTTAATTTATGAAACTGCTGTATTTACTACTTTCTTAACGTGCAAATGCGTGCCAACATGCTTTTAATTATTGCATAACCATGCTCAACATCATACTCCACTCATGCCAAACAAATACTATAGCAATGCTTATAATGAGTGGTTGTGCTCTTCCTGTATTATCACCCCCTAAATTTTGAAAGGCATATTTGCGGTAAAACCAGCCGATCAGCGGTGCAACCGACAGTTCCGTGCCTTCCCCCTTGAGTTTTCCGCTCAAGGGTACCAGTCTAAAACCCCATAGAAACCTTACTCTGTTCAAATTGTGCATGCATCATGGTCAAACCTAGCCGGTCAGTTATATTTCCCACATAATGATCCTTTAAGATAGCTTTATCCAGAGTGCGCCGGGTTTCCATGAACCCAAATGGACATCACCACGTTTTGTGCATTTATTTGGAGAACTAAATGCTTCATGCTAATTGTTGGTACTAAATAGTCGGGTCTGGTGGGGGTAAGGGCCTAACCTTTTTTGTCTTGCAGAAATATGAGGCATGAAGTCCCTAGATTCGGCATGGTCACCAACATCCACCCAAGACTGCTAAGCTGGTGGAAAGATCTTCACTCTAGTGATCAAACTTTTGTCCGAAAATATTTGGGAAATCTGCCTTCCTTCCTGGAAATCCAACACAATAACAAGATCATAGAAGCTGCCACACTATTTTGGGATTGTGAAAGAGCTATTTTCCGCTTTGGGGACATTGAAATGACACCCTTGCTAGAGGAGATAGGAGGATTAGCCGATCTAGTATGGGAAACTCCGGGTCTGCTGATGCTTGAGAACCGCAAGGGCAGGGGCTTTCTCAAAATGATAGGTTTAAAGAAGAATCTGAAATTGACATGTCTGAAGGAGTCCTACATCCCTTTTGACTATTTGAATGAAAGGTACGGTCACAGCAAATCCTACCGTACCTACCCTGACGAGTTTGCCATCACATCATTGGGGCACATCCACTGATAGGTCTTCGTATTCATGTTTTATTTCTTGGGGCTGATCGTGTTTCCAATAAAGAAAGCAAGAATCTACACCAGGATGGCTATGGTAACTAAGACCTTAATGTAAGGGATCGGTGGGTAGCCATTCAGCATCGTGCCTATGAGTGTTGCCGACATATATCGAGCCTTGGAGAAGTGTCAACGAGGAGCAAAACACTTCGAAGGCTGCAATTTATTACTTAAACTCTGGCTGATGGAACATCTCCAAAGGGGCGAATACCGACAAGAGATTCAGCGAAGGGACTTGGATGATCACATCGCTTTCCATCATCCGAAGCGAATAAATTACGTCCCCGATATGTTCGCTCAACCGGAGGATGCCAAAAGATGGGTTGAGCTGTTTGATAATCTGGCTGAAGAATAGGTCCAATGAATGTTCGAGTGGTTCTCAACCGAGGATTTCATCGCCCGATACCGAGACGCACCTTTGCTGATATTGATTAGGGCTGAGAGGAACATACCCTTACATCCCTCTCCGAGTTATGAGACAAGCTGGTAGGAAGCAGGTTATACCCAGGGTCGACAAGATGAGTCATTTCCGGGCTGATTTCCCGAATGATGATAGTCCTTACAAGTATCAAGCTCAGCATATGTGGAACTGTAAGATCATAATGGGGAGAGATACCATCGAACTACATAGGTATCATGCTGGTTGCGCTCCTTTATACTCAGGTTGGCTGGAAGACAATCATGGTAGTCTGGGCCAGCCAAGGTTTGCTCGAGGTCACAGTATTATAGATGCAAGGGCCGAGGCACATGTCAAATACAACCAACTGCACAAAAGAATCCGGGAGTACGAAAGCGAGCACCACGAGATACAATAGTCCAACCAGAAGCTAATTGAGGAATGGAAGGACATGGCTGTCAGTGCCAACAAGCGATTGGGATATTTGGAGCGAGGCATAGTGGAATTGGAAAGAAAGTTTCTCAAGAGGGTCGAAGACTGCCAAAATACTAAAGAAAACGGAGGCAGACATCTAGCCAGAGCTTACCTATTGCTAGGACTTCGCGAGTTGGGGAAGCTGTTTGACGGAGCCAAAGATGTCGAATCTAGGGAAGGTCCTTCTGGGACCAAGTAGATAGGAGTTTGTCTTTTTGCTTTAAAATGTAATAAGGCCAATGGCCATTAGTGATTTTTTTTCATATCCTATTTATTTAGTGTCAACTTGGATTTGTCTTACTTTCTATCAATAAAATCAGGCATTTAGCATTCTAAGTTGTCCAAATTAACTTGTCGCTAGGCCTACCTTGGGCATAAAGAGGTTCCCAAATTAGGACACGTTTTACATTCCGCACTATGTGTTTAAATATTTCAACACTTATTATAATCCTTACTAACTTGTTACCTTTTTGTTTTTACTTTTTGTTCCCTCCCCAAAGGTTAGTTCGTGCATTCTGGCAATGTCATCCTATTCCACGAGATCCAGGGACCCTCCATCCACTCCTTCTCTTAGTCCTGTCAAAAATAAGAACAAAGGGAAGATGGAAGATTTGAACAACGTCATAAAAGAGAATTCAACTGAACGGGTAGAGTCCACTCATGGTCATGGTGCTCAAGTTCCTAAGGAAAATGCATCCCAACTTGAACAAAACTGCTGAAATTCCAAGAAGAGCTTGATCAGGTTCGGAACTTGGCAAATCTGTTAGTTTCCCTCACCACTCCAGATATCAATTTTCCGAACGCTCAGAACACCACACCTCCACAGAATATCCCAAAATTGCAGCACCATCCCGCTCCTCACCATCACTGCAACACCTACCATCTCCCAAACAACACTCCACTATTCATCCCAGAACCCTAAAACTCCACAAATGACCACTTTCACACCCACCATAACACCCCCATCTACGTGGAGACCATGCTACACTCCACCCAACCTATCTCAAGCACACCCGAGTCTGATGATAAAGACTTACTCATCAGGAACCTGGCTGAGGAACTTAAGAAATTGACTAGCCGGATTCAAGGCGTTGAAGGAAGCAAGGGACTTGATGGGCTGAACTATGAAGATCTTTGCATGCAGCCCGATGTCGATCTACCCGAGGGGTACAAACCTCCTAAGTTTGAGATGGTTGATGGTATAGGGGATCCAAGGGTCCATTTGAGAAAGTACTGTGACAAGCTGGTTGGAGTAGGGAAAGACGAGAGAATCCGCATGAAGCTATTCAGGAGGAGTTTGAAGGGAGATGCTTTGTCTTGGTATATTAGCCAAGATCCAAATAAGTGGTCAAACTGGGTAGGGCGTCTGACTTTATTGACAGGTTCAGGTTTAACACAGGGAATGTGCCGGACGTGTTCTATATTCAGAATCTAAAGAAGAAGCCCACAAAAATATTTCGCGAGTATGCTACTCGCTGGAGGTCCGAAGCTGCTAAGGTCAGACCTGCCTTAGAAGAGGAACAGATAAACAAATTCTTTGTTTGGGCTTAGGACCCGCAGTATTATGAAAGACTGATGATGATTAAGAGCCATAAATATTCCGACATTATCATGCTGGGTTAAAGGATTGAAGAATGCATCAAAAATGTTATGGTTACAAACTCTGAGACCTTGCAAGCTACAAATAAGGCCTTACAGTCTGGTGGTGTGTCCAAGAAAATGGATGTGGGGCTATAATGATTGCATAGAGAACCAAATCTCCCATCAAATACCAAACTTACCCAACACCTCCACTCACATATCAACCAACTCCGAACTACCAAGCACCATCACCCTCCTATCTCGCTCCACCACCCACTTGTCAATCACCCCCACTTCCCACATATCAGCCTTCTTCGCCCAGATATTTCTAACCCGCACATGTCTACCAAACTTAAAATGCTCAACCATCCTACTATCAGTTACCTCCCGCCCATCAAAACATCCCTAGACCTCGACCAAATTTTGATCACAGACCTCCAAAACAATATACAACCATCACTGAGCCTATTAACCAGTTGTATGAGAGACTCAAAGCTACTGGTTATGTCACCCCCATCCCTACTGCAACTCTTGAAAACCCTTCTCAGTGGGTTAACCGAAATAAATCCTGTGCATACCACTCCGACATGAAAGGACACACCATCGACAAATGTTGTTCTTTGAAAGACAAGATCCGGACTTTAATTGATAAGAAGATTATTGTGGCAAAGGAACTCGCTACAAATGTATGCAATAATCCTCTGTCTGATCATAAGGGTGGAGGCATCCATATGATTTAAATAGAAAATGACTGGGATTGTGAGGGATCAATTGGGTTGATAGCAGAAGGCGATGACCCAAAGAAGCTAATAGTTACTCTTATTCCAATCATAGTCTAGATCCAGCCATCTGGGGACGTCGAGGTAAATATGTTTGTGCCACTTGAGTTTGAAGGAACATCATCTGCAAAGACACCATCGACAATTGAGGTCGAATTCATGTCTCCGACAAATGCACTTAAACCGTTTGAAGTTGCAAGTTTTACCACCCAAGGCACGTGCTCCGATCCCAGTGGCAATGTCGACCATGGCACCATTCCATACAAAAGTTGTACCTTGGGACTATACAGCCAAGGTAAGAAGGAAAGGCAAGGTTAGGTTTGAAGAGACTGTTGCAGCACAGGGTATGACAAGAACTAGTAGAGTTTATACCCCGGAACATCTAGCTGAGTCAAGCAAGCAGGCCTCCAATCGGTCACCCATCATTGAGACAGGTCCAGACGATATTTGGAGAAAGATACATGCCAATGAATACTCAGTCATAGACCAGTTGAAAAAAACATCGGCACAAATCTCCATTCTTGCTTTGCTACAAAATTTTGAGGCACACAAGAACGTTCTGCTAAGGGTGCTAAGTGAAGCATACATACCAAGCAACATCACTAGCGGAGAAATGTCTAACATGATAGGATAGGTGTTGGAAAGCCATAAGATAACTTTTCATGAGGATAAGCTACCGCCCGAGGGGCTGGGGCACAACAAGGCACTACACATCACCGTGCAATGCGAGGACTATTTCATCACCAGGATCCTGATCGGCGGGGGTTCTAGCCTCAACATTTGTCCACTGGTAACATTCAAGAAGTTGGGTAAAGGACTGCATGAGATAAAAGATGGAGCTATCAATGTGAATGCTTTCGATGGTTCCCAAAGGTCCACCATTGGGGAGATTAGTCTATGCTTGCAAATGGGGCCAACCTGGTTCGATGTTGATTTCCAGGTGATAGATGTGCCAACATCTTACAACTTGCTGCTGGGACGGCCATGGATTCATGCTGCTGGGGCCGTAGCGTCAACGCTACATCAGGCAGTAAAATTCGAATGGAATCACTAGGAAGTGATTATTCACGGCGACACTAGCAACCCTATATACAGTTGCCAAACCATTCCGACAATTGAAGGAGGAAGGAAGCTAGGTGGAAAGACTTACCATCACATTGAACGGGTAAATGTTGTTGACAAAGACAAATGGTGGGATAACAAGATCAAGAGTATATTGAATTAGAGTGGGTATGAACTTGGCAAGGGGCTCGGCAAGAACCTCCAAGGAATCACTAAGCCCATAAAGCTCAAGAAACATGGCACTACTTTCGATCTGGGATATGATTACACCTGGGAAGAATTCAACAACTGGTCACCACCATAGTGCGGTCCTTACTATCCACTGGAGCAGCCAATACCACATCTGGAGCAGACCTTCTAACCGGCCGATATTATTTATGGATCAGACGAAGAAGAAGCACTGGCAGCGGTGAAGAACTTGTTCCTAGAAGACAATGACATGGACTGTTATGTTGTTCTCGAGGATGAGGGGGAGGAAGGACCTTCCATACAAACTATGAGCAGAGGGGGACGCCTCAATAACTGGACCATCAGGACAACCAGAGCCCGGCGAGCCTCGGGGTAGCAAGGCTAAACAAGCATCATGCACTGTTTTATTTACTAAATGATTTTCTTTTCATATTCTTTCAATTCCCGCAATAATATCTCCAAATGGTCAAAACAGTTATGCAATTTATCAAAGCATTTTGACTTTTCTTATAAATCAACACTCATTATCGTTTTCTCTCATTACTTTACTTATACATCATTACTATTACTTATCTTTATGAACCAATAACTGTGACATGCAATGAGACAACGCAACAAACACAAATGGATTCAGAGGAAAATGATATAAAAGCACAAACAGTGGCACGAGAATTTATCATTTGCTCTATTGGGGTATCGCACCACAGTCCGCACATCAACCGGGGCAACCCCCTATATGCTGGTTTATGGTACAGAGCATGTCATTCCTGTTGAGGTAGAAATACCTTCCCTAAGGATCATACAAAAAGACGAGCTCGATGAAGTAGAATGGGTAAAAAGTCGTTATGAACAACTAGCTCTTATAGACGGAAAGAGAATGAATGCAGTTTGCCATGGTCAAGTCTATTAGAATAGAATGTCCAAAGCCTTCAACAAGAAAGTCAAACCAAGACAATTCACACCGGGGCAGCTGGTGCTAAAGAAAATTTTTCCGTATCAAGACGAGGCCAATGGGAAGTTCTCTCCCAACTAACAGGGTCTATACATGGTTCATTGGGTTTTGACAGAAGGAGCCCTCATACTTGCATAAATGGATGGAGAAGTCTGGAGAAAACCAATCAACTCAGATGCAGTTAAGCGCTACTATGTGTAGTCCTTATGCTTCCCTTATATAAGGTAATTTGAACTATGTCTGACCTGATTCCCGTTTAAGAGGGGATACGTAGGCGGCCCGATGGGTTCGGTCACAATTTAATAAAATTCTCATTACCCCCAAACCACCCCACCCCGGCAATAGGAAATTGGGGCAGAATTTTGAGGAGGACCCTCAAAATTCCGAAGTAATTTTAGCCAATTGTCGCAAGCAACGACCAGAAACATCAACCCATTAAACTGGGGTAGAATTTTGAGGAGGACCCTCAAAACTGCAATGTCCCGAACTGTGTCACAGTCATCGATTCATCTAAAAAAATTATTATTGTTATTATGTCATATTTTTACAAAATCATGCATATTACTGAAATTGCTTTGTTTAGTAATGCTACCCCAATGATACATACAATATCACCATATCAAATCCTAGCAAGTCCAACAGGGCCGGCGGGGATACAAACTAACCTTCCCCCTTTACAAAACTTACGATTTTTCTTTGGATGCAGGCATTTGAATTGTGAAATCATCCAACATACTATACACTCACGAGACAAAATTATTCAGGAATACAACTCTCAGAACCGTTGCACTTACCCACATCTGCTATCCACATACACCAGTGACATTCCGTATGTCATAAGGTCCCCAGCAGTAAAAATATCACAATCTGCTATCAGCTAAGAGAGCTCTATTACCATTTGCCATTTTATTTCTTCCATGAGGCTACCGTTCTACCTTCCGAGACTAAACATTGTCTCTATCTACATTTTCTGCATTGCATAAGGCTACCATTATACCTTCCGAGACTAAACGTTGTCTCCATCAACATTTATGCACTACATAAGGCTACCATTCTGCCTTTCGAGACTAAATGCTGTCTCCATCTGCATTTCTGCATTGCATAAGTCTACCATTCTCCCTTCTGAGGTTAAGCTCTACCTTCAACTGCATATGCATGGCTGAAAGATCGCCACATACTGCATTGCATGGCTGAAAGATCGCCACATACTTCATCTACATGGCTGAAAGACTGCTATATACTACATCTCATGGGCTGAAAGATCGCCTCATCTACATTTCATGGGCTGAAAGATTGCCTTATCTACATCTCATGGGCTGAAAGATTGCCTCCTACTACATCTGCATGGTTGAAAGACCGCCACATCTACATCTCACAGGCAGAAAGATCGCCTCTTACTGCATTGCATGGCTGAAAGATCGCCTCCTACTGCATTGCATGGCTGAAAGATTGCCACATACTGTATCTGCATGGCTGAAAGACCGCCACATACTACATCTTATGGGTTGAAAGATCGCCTCCTACTGTATTGCGTGGCTGAAAAATTGCCACATACTGCATCTCATGGGCTGAAAGATCGCCACATACCGCATTTCATAGGCTGAAAGATTGCCAAATTATCCAAAGGCGTCATCGTTCGGAGGCACCATTTTATAGCCCGAGAACACCATGTCATGGCCTGAGGATCCCTTCTAATTTTGTTTTTGCATATCATTATTCAAAAGCATCATGGTTTGGAGGCACCATCCTCACAGCCCGAGAGTATCATTTCATGGCCTGAGAATCCTTTGTTGCACGCTTCATGGCCCAGGACATCGTGGTCTAAGTACGTCATCCTAACCGTCCAAAGACAACATTCATGGTCCAGCGGGAACTTGCATCACGTTTAAATTCTTGCACTGTATACACTTGTATTGTTTCTAATTGCAGGTACACCGGCGAGTGATGGCCATCCCGGCAGGAGGAAGTCCGCTCCAGTTTCCGCAGCCATACCAAACCTTAATTGTTCCCACAAGTCGTCCACTCACCCCGTCCGGGATATTGCTTCTGTTCCTGAAGAGTCTCCATCGGCATACACCATCGACGGATTCGAAACTACATATGGCCTGATTCGTGTAAGACCATTTCGCTCTACAAAATTGGTCATCATATCTTTACCCGACAACTCTTTCATCCTTCCCAGGTAAAGAGGGGCAATTGTCGATACCCAATTTTTCCCTATATATTTTTAAATATACAAAATACTTTCAAAATATCATATGTGTGCATATATAAGTATGTCCAAATGCTTTATTATTTTTCCTTAATTTTTAAACCAATTTATTTCCCTATTGTTATTCATAAAAAATCCAATAATAATTCCTAAAATTAGCATTTTGATGATTCATTTATAGGATTCTCATATTAATTCCAAAATATATCTAATATAATTTTTTCATATTTTTACAAATTTATTTAGTATTTTTAAAGCCAAATTGCATATAATTACAATATTAGCCTCTTTTAAGATTTAATTGCTTTTACATTTATAAAAATTAAGTCTGGTATTTTTAAATTGATAATTATATATTATAAAACATTCTAGTACTTTAAATTTAATTATAGAATTTAATTTGCTATTTTTACAAAATAAATGGGGAAAATGGTTATTTAAAATCTAGCTAGATTTCATTTCAATTTCACCCTAATTTGAACCCCAATTTGAACCCAATTTACCCCGACCCAATTTCAAAGTAAATCGACCCTTTACCTGTTTAAATGACCCAACCCAGGTTTCCCACCTAACTAGTTTAATCCCAACCATTGATCGTTTAGATCAACGGCTCCCATTACCCCTTACCATTTTTAACCCAAACCAACCCCTAAACCTAATTCATTTCTCACTACCACCACCTTGAATCCCCTTCTCTCTCAACTCTCTTTGAAACTCTCATGAACCCTAGCCGCCACCCTCTCACACCACCTTGATATTTACCTAATACATGGCCTTCCATGGTCATTTGAGACCTGTACCAGCCTTCCATGGCTTCTATGTGTTTGTTCTTGTGGTTTCACGGCCAAACCTTGAAGGATCCTAGTCCATTCCTTGTTCGATTTCAGTTCATGGCTCTTCTCCGGTCATCCTTGACCTTTTCTCTGGCCAACCATGGCCGTTCGAGTCAGAACCTTGACTCTCCTGGTTAGATCGATAACTTTCAGGGCCTTTCTCACCTTTTCTGGGTTTTTTGAAACCCTAATCTTTAAGATCTTTTAACTTTCTTTCTGATCTGCTTTAGATCTGTGATTACCTTGAAATTTTAAACATCCTCTCCAAATTTCTTTAACTTTGCTTTCAAAATGACTCTTTATCTTTACCGATTAGGGTTTTTTTTAAGTTATTTCAAAATCTCCTCTCTAATTTGAACATATTTTTGATTCAGCTATGTTTTGCTCGTGTTGTTCTTCTATCTGAGTTAGCATGTTGAAAACCATAATTTCTTTTGGGTCTTAATCGAGTCCTGAAGATGTTTGTTAGATGTGTGCTTGTTTGTTTAAACTCTTGCTTGACTTGTCTGTTTACCATCTTTTTGGTCGATTATTGCTGAAAATCCTAGGTCTTCTTGGCCTGGAATTGTTTTTTTGAGCATGTATGTGATGCGATTAAAGTTCTTTGTTTCTGGCTCTTTTCTTTATGAGGTTATTTGATTCTGAGTTTTACTATCCCTTAAACTCAATTGTTGTTGAAACCCTAAATTTTCAAGAGGTTTCCTCACTTGTTACTGTGAGGCCATTACTCGCTTTTGACTCTCTTCTTTGCTTTGGCTATATGTGTGAACCCTGACTATCTACTGAACCGTATGCTTATTCCTACTGCTATTGTATGATGTTTCTTTTGCCAATAGGTTTGGCCTCACATGTCTGATGTCATGTTCACTCTATTTATTTGCTGAAGCTTCTTCCTTGATTGATCTTCATCTTATGATTGATTTCTAAAGCTTTTCCTTTATGAACCCTAATTTCACTCGCATGTTCAAAGTTGATTGATTCTTTTCCTTTACTGTAATATTTACCTTGCTGATTTCTTTCCCAAAATAAGTATATCTCTGTACTGAGACTTGATTGCTTACTTAATGTTTTTAGTACCCCTTTTATGGCAACAATCAGTCTCCTTACAATTTGATTTTCTTTCCTTATTTTGAATCTGTCACTACCGTTATATAGTGATTCCTTAACTAAAGGGAATCACTTGTGTAATTGATTCTCACCTATGATTGTTTTCATATTTATATGTTATTACTTTTCCTTCACTCGTTTTCAAAAACCATAAATACCCTGCACCCCTCTTCTTTCAAAAAACGGACACTTGAGTTCAGAACACACACTTCACTCAAAACTCTCTCTTTTTTCTTTGTTACTACTTGTGTTGCTGCCTTACCTAATCGGCTGAAAGCCAAGGCTAGGCTGTGGGGAAATTTTCTTACTTTCTTTATGCATTTGCTTCCTTACTGGTATGTTCTAATTAATCTTCAACATCAACAACAACATGTTTCATTACTATTTCTTGCACTCTTTCCTATTTCCTGCTTGTTTTTAATCGAGTTCCATTATTAAGCATGCGGTGATCTGCCCTTTCCTCTTATAAATTAACATTTTTCTAATGTTTGAACTCTGTCAATCACCTATGATGAATTATGAATCCCAAACCCCCATATCCCCTATGTGTTTGTATTCCTTTGTTGGTTTGAGAGCATGTCAGCATTAGACATTATTGTGCATGACTTAAACCTGACCCTCCCTGGATCATATGCTTCGTATCCTCTCTACGTGTTCTGTCCTCTGGCTAGTTTATGGGCATGCCAGCATCACTTAATGTTGTGCATCTCCAGATTTGACCCATCCTAAGATCATATTCTACCTGCAATGTATTCCCAAACCCCTTCCCCCTTTGAGCAATTACTGATGTTGTATAATTTTAGCTATACTTCTATTTTTTTCCAAACTACCCTTACCCCCATGCTATTCTCAACCCAGTTTTAAACAAATCTCTGCTTCTGCACTTCCACTATACTCTTAAACTTAGGTTTTGCCCCCCTTATGTGAGCCTTGCCTTGGGACCCATGAGCTCTCTCTGAACTTGGACACATAAGGGCTTGCCCTTCCACACTGCACTCATCTCTATCTGGTTATGCAAACTTAGGTGTGAGCAATGCTTGGGGTCCCCTTGAGGCCTTTAGGGAGCTTTGACTCACTCAAGTCTAAGAAAGGCTTTGAAACAATAACATTTAAGGTGGTTTATTCCATAACTCAGAGAGGAAGTCAAGAGTCAGGCTTCCTCTGGTTGTAACTTGTTCTTTACACTTTTTCTGACGCAATCCATTATTTTGTCTATAATAAGTTGTAATAAACATTAGGGTTGGCTAGTGAAAAGGGATGAGTAATTATGCATGTTTAGATGTAGAAGGGTAAAAGACATGCCTATAGGACTTGTTTAATTTCTGCATGTTTATTACCACTCTTAGATGCCATGCCCATAGGACTTGTTTTCTGTATGTTTAACTCCGTATTTAGAAAACCTGTCTATAGGATTTGTTAAATATTGCACGTCTAGCTTAGCATTTAGATAACATGCCCATAGGACTTGTTTCAAAAATTTTCATGTTATGGCCACGCTTAGACACCATGTTCTTAGGATCTAAACGGCTAAAATCAGACATTATGCCCATAAGGTTAAGAATCAGACCCTTTTTTGTAGAAATCATTCCTATAGGAAGTAAATCCTGCTTGTTTCATTTTTTTGATCAAACTAGATATCATGTCTATATGAATTAAAATGAACAATACTAAATATCCTGCCTATAGGATATGAAACTAATTTAAAATCAGTTTGACACTGAATCAGTTTTAAGAAACCTTACTCTTTACTTTAACGTGGTTAGAAAGCATGCCTATAGGATCCAAATCGTTCGTTTAAAACTGTTATTGCTTTGCCACGTTCTGGATCAGTAGAAGATACCATGTTCATAGGATCTCACCCAAACCATTAGGCAAGCCTTAGGTGATAACAAATAAAATTAGAACCCTCTTTTGTTAGACAGTTACTGCAACAACCAGCAGGCAGGCCTGATTCGGACTTCTTATCTGAGTTATGTAATAAATTGGTATGCCTCAACGATTCAAATTCTCCTTGCCTTAGTATTTTAAATTCAGAACTTAATTATGTTTAAGTCATGCTATTTATGTGCTTTGTTTGAGGAGGCATACATGAGCCTTTTGGTTGTTTCCATGTTTCCCCTAATATATAGTCCTATGTGTTTTTGTATGTCGCCTTAGATTTTTCACCTTTTGAAACCCAAAAGTCAGCCTAATATCCCTCCCATTTAGGAATAGTAGTCCTAAGTTCCTCCGGGACTGATAGGAATGGGACGAGTAATAGCATGCAATAGTGGTCGAGACCAATCCGCGCTTTGATACCTTAATGTGGCGGAGAGGGTAGATATAGATATAATGACCGGTGAGCTAATACCACGTGTATCCCCTCTTTTGAAGAGTGTCATACTGGGTATCGCATTGATGTGATCTGTATTATATTTAAACCTAGGACCCCCTCTTTTATATATCCTCAAGTATATGTAGAACTGTAACTCCTTTTCAAAATTCATCTTTTATTTGTTCTTTCAAACTCTTGTGTATTTAAATTTAAATCCCCTACTATTTGAGCCTATACTTGTCTATTTACTAAATTGCACAAATTCACAAGAAACTGTCTGGCCGGGAACCACACTAGTAGATCCTGAGGGGTGCCTAACATGTTCCCCTTAGGATAATTTCAAGTCCTTACCCTATCTCTGGTTATCAAATGAACTTAGAAGTGAACCCTTATAGGTGTCCTAATGCACCTTAAATCATTAGGTGGCGACTCTTCAAATGCAAAACCCAGTTCCCAAAAGCAATGAGTTGTCCTAAATGTCATAAATCCGATCTCCCGATGCGTAAAAGGGGAAAAAGGGGGTGCGACAAGTATGGAGTCAAGAACTAGACTCATGCAAATATGGAGTCAAGGCTTAGACTCATGCAAGTATGGAGTCAAGGATTAGACTTATGCAAATGTGGAGTCAGAGATTAGACTCATGCAAAAGGGAGGCAGGGCTTTACCTTATGCAAATTTGGAGTCAAGGATTAGACTCATGCAAATATGGAGTCAGAGATTAGACTCATGCAAATATGGAGTCAAGGATTAGACTCATGCAAATATGGAGACAAGGCTTAGTCTCATGTAGGGAGAAGGCAGCGCTTAGCCTTATGCAAATATGGAGGTAGAGCTTAACCTCATGCAAAGAGAAGGCAGTGCTCAGCCTTATGCAAATATGGAGTAAGGGATTAGACTCATGCAAGTATGGAGTCAAGGATTAGACTCATGCAAACATGGAGTCAGAGATTAGACTTATTCAAAGAACAAAGAGCAGATAAGGGTAGGGTATGTCTTAGCTGGAGATATAGTCAGTGTCTGATGGCCGGATGGATGGTGAATTTGCTTTGTGTATACAGGTTTCGCGAATGCTACCATTACGTCAAATGAGCCTGCGTTCAAAGAAAAATCATAAGTTTTATGAGGGGAGGTTGGTTCTTACTTCATCTGTCGGCCTTGATCTGCTCCTCTCTGGAAGCCCCCTTAGAGTTCCCCTAAGTAGCACCTGACCATTATGAAAAATAGAATTGTTGAAAAATATGCATTCATTGATAACATAGAATCGTTTTGGGAGAATTTTGATATATCAAGTAATTTTGATGAACTAGTGACTGTGACACCTTTCAAAGGCATTGCAGCTCTCTTATGTTGGAACTTTGAGGGCCCTCCTCAAAATTTTGCCCCTCAAAATTTTGCCTCAGTTTGGTAGATGATTTTTAACTGTTTGCGGATAACGAACCCTGCTGAATCATCTTCAGAATTTTGAGAATCCTTCTCAAAATTCTGCCCCAGTTCTTGACTGATTATTAACTCCTTGGCATGTGATGGCGTTGGCTGGACTTGCTCCGAAATTTTGAGGAAACCCTCAAAATTCTGCCACAATTTCCGATTTTTGGGGAAATGAAAAATTTATTATGATATGACCGAACCCATAAGGCTGCCTATGTATCCCTTCTTAAACGGGAATCAGGTCAAACGTAGTTCAATTACATCAGGAAAGAAAATGTGAAATAATCTAGGCATAGTATCTCTTGATTGCGTCTGAATTAATTGGTTTTGGCTAAATTTCTCTATCCATCTCTGCAAATATGACTATTCCTCCTGTCAGGACCCTATTAACCATGTACGAACCTTGCCAGTTGGGAGAGAATTTCCGTTTGGCTTCATCTTGATGCGAGAAGATTTTCTTCAATACCAAGTGCCCTGGTGCGAACTATCTTGATTTGACTCTTTTGCTGAAAGCTCTAGACATTCTGTTCTGGTAAAGTTGGTCGTGGCATACCACGTTCATCCTCTTTCCATCGATAAGGGCCAATTTTTCATAGCGGCTCCTTATCCATTCCGCATTGCTGAGTTCAACTTCATGTATGACTCTTAAAGAAGGAATCTCTACCTCGGATGGGATGACAACCTCGGTACCATAAAACAACATGTATGGGGTTGCCCAGTTAACGTGAAAACTGTGGTGTGGTACCCTAACAGAGCAAAGGGTAACTTCTTATGCCACTACTTGTGATTCTCTACCATTTTCCTTAGTATCTTCATAATGTTTTTGTTGGTGGCTTCTATGGCTCCATTCATCTGAGGTCTGTAGGCAGTGGAATTCTTGTGCTTGATTTTGAAAGTTTCACATATAGATTTCATCAGATCACTGTTGAAATTGGCAGCATTGTCAGTAATAATGGACTTTGAAACTCTGAATTGGCAGACAATACAATACTTGACAAAATCTACGACGACTTTCTTGGTTACAGCTTTGTAAGATGCAGCTTCTACCCGTTTTGTGAAGTAATCAATAGATACCAGAATAAACTGGTGCCCGTTCGAAGCAATGGGCTCAATCAAATCGATAACATCCATTCCCTAGGCAGCGAATGGCCAAGGTGAGCTTGTTGCATTGAGCTCGTTTGGCGGCACTTTTATTATATCGGCATGCACTTGACATTGAAAGCATTTGCATACATACTGAACATAATCCGTCTCCACGTTCATCCAAAAGTAACCTACTCTGAGTATCTTCTTAGCCAGAACGAAGCCATTCGTGTGCGGACCGCAGGTCCCATCATGCACATCCTCAAGTAGCTCAGAAGCTTTCTTTGCGTCGACACACCTTAGTAAACCCAAATCTAAAGTTTTTCTGTACAAGTTCCTTCCACAGTGGAAGAAGTGATTTGACAATCTCCGGAGTTTGTGTTTCTGAATGTGATTTGCATGCTCCGGGGATTCTCCTTTTGATAAGTACTCATTGATGTCATTGAACCAAGAGTTTCCATTTGCTTTTTCCTCAATATGAGCAAAATATGCCGGCTGATTATGGATCCTCGCCAGAATAGGATCGATATAGTTCTTATCTGGATGTTGTATTATTGTTGACAAAGTGGCTAATGCATCGGCAAACTCCTTCTGAATTCTGAGCACATGTCGGAATTCTGTCTTTGTGAACCAACTTTTCAATTCCTGCACATGGTGCAAATATGGCAGTATCTTGGAATTTTTGGTTGCCCACTATCCTTGTACCTGGTGCACAAGCAAATTTGAATCACCGATCACCAACAACTCCTAATATATGGCATGCTCATTTCTTCCTGTCTCATCATGTTGTCCCAAAAGATATCCGAAGGCTCCATCTAATAAATATAGATAGAGTAGCAAAGGTCATCCCGATTCTAGCGGGACCAGAACCGGTGGTGTGGACAGGTACTCCTTGATCTTGTCAAAAGCTTTCTAACAATCCTCGGTCCAACTTGTCTCGACATCTTTCCTTAGCATCTTTAAGATGGGTTCACATATTACTGCGGACTGTGCTATGAATCGACTGATGTAGTTGAGCCATCCCAAGAAGCTCATCACGTCCTTTTTGCTTTTAGGTGATGGTAACTCCAGAATAGATTTCACTTTAGTCGGATCTAGCTTGATCCCTCAGCGACTGACAATGAATCCCAATAACTTTCCTGCGGGAACCCCGAATGCACACTTTGTGGGGTTCAACTTTAAATTGTACCTCCTGAGCATGTCGAAGAATTTACTCAAGTCTGCTATGTGATCTGCGGCCCCCTTAGATTTGATAATGATGTTTTCCACATACACCTCTATTTCTTTATGTATCATATCATGGAAAATAGTTGTCATGGCTCTCATGTAAGTGGCCTCAGCATTCTTCAGACCGAATGGCATTATCTTGTAACAGTATACACTCAATGCGTAATAAAAGATGTCTTCTCGGCATCCTCTTCATCCATCCAGATCTAGTAATACCCTGCGAAGAAATCTACAAAGGATTAGAGTTCATGCTTGGCGCAGTTATCGATCAGGATGTGTATATTCGGTAGTGGAAAATTGTCCATGGGACATGCTTGGTTTAAATCCCGATAATCAACACATACCCTGACATTCCTGTCTTTCTTTGGAATTGGAACAATGTTAGCTAACTATTTTGGGTACTTAACCACCCTGAGAAACTTGGCTTTGATTTGCTTGGTAACTTCCTCCTTGATTTTCAAGCTCATGTCTGGTTTGAATTTTCTGAGTTTTTGCTTGATTGGCGGACACATGGGATTGGTGGGCAACTTGTGAGCTACTATAGATGTGCTCAAACCGGTCATATCGTCATACGACCATGCGAAGATATCCTCATATTCCATTAGAAAATGGATGTATTCTTCCTTCTCTGTTGGCAACAACTGAATGCTAATGCGGGTCTCTTTAACGGTCTCGGCGTCTCCCAAATTTACTGAATCTGTTTCATCCAAGTTGGATTTAGGCTTGTTCTCAAAATTCTCAACTTCTCTAACAATTTCCTCGGTTATCTCATCTTCTTCCTCCGAGTCACTATTCTCATGTTGCGTTGCCTCATTACATTTTACAGTCACTAGTTCATCAGGAAAACTAATAATAACACTGTAGAAGGGAAAACTATAAAATAGTAGTGAATAATGATAAAGGATAAATGCATTTGATTAAAACTGAGAAAATTGTTCAAACAAAGCTTAACTCGGTGGATCAAGCATTTATTTTGAAATAAAGAAATCTTAAAACAAATTGCTGGAAATTTAAAATGCCTAGAACGACTATAAATTGTGCCAAGCTACGCAGCGACTCGACGGGCTCAGATGGTGTGGTGGTATAGTTTCTGAGAATAGCTCCCTTTACCGCAGTCTGAATGGTGAGGCCTTCTTCCTCCTCTTCTTCAATTATGGAACAACAATCTATGTCATCGTCTTCTAAGAACAAATCCTTCAACCAGCTAGTGCTTCTTCTTCTGCAGTTCCCCATATTGTGTCAACCTAATGGAAAGCTTATTCCAAATGGGTACCGGTTGCTCAAGAGGGTAGTATGGTCCACGCTATGGTGGTGACCACTCCTTGTACTCTTTCCATGTATACTTGTATCTGAGCCCAAAAGTGGTCCCATGATTTTTCAGCCGTATCGGCTTGGTAATACCCTGGAGGTTCTTTCTCAACCCTTTGCGGGGTTCATATCTGGACCATGCTGGTATGCTTTCTATTTTGTTACTCCACCACTTAACCTTCTCGACAACATTGACCCGTTCAATGTGATGATAGGTTTCCCCTCCAACCTTCTTCTATGTCCAATAGCCGGAATGGTTTGACTAGTGTAGATGGGGTTACTCCCATCTCTGTGAATGATTACCTCCTGATAGTTCCATTTGAATTTTACGACTTGATGTAGTGTAGAGGGCACGGCTCCAGCAGTATGGATACATGGGTGGCCCAACAAAAAATTATATGAGGCTGGTATATCAAGCACTTGGAATTCAACGTCGAACCAAGTTGGTCCCATCTAAAACCAAAGGTTGATTTCCCCGATTGTGGCCCTCTAGGACCCATCGAAAGTCTTCACATTCATGCTGCCTGTCCGTATTTCATGGAAACCTTTGTCAAACCTTTTCAGGGTGTCCAACGGACAAATGTTTAGACTCGAACCTCCATCAACCAGGACCTTATCAATGAACTTGTCTTCAAATTGTACCGTAATATACAATCCTCGATTGTGATTCAGACCTTCGAGCGGCAACTCATCTTCGTGGAAGATAATCTTATGGCTCTCCAGCACCTGACTGACCATGTTGACCATTTCTTCACCAGTGATATTATTAGGTACATAAGCCTCGCTCGGTACTTTCATCAAGGCATTCTTGTGTTCCTCTGAATTCTGTAATAGTGACAGGATAGATATCTGAGCATGGACTTTGTTCAGATGGTGAACAACATAATACTCTTTTTCCTGTACTTTCCTCCACAGGTCATCCGGTCCGGTCTCAATGATAGGTTTTTTGGTAGTGGTATCCTTACTTGATCGTCCCAAATGTTCAGGTGTATAGACTCTTATAGTTCTGGTCATCCTTTATGCGGCGTCAAATTCCTCTATCTTAGTCTTCCCTTTTCGCCGAGCCTCAACAACATAATCCAGGGTATTGCTTTTGAGTTGAATGGGGGTGTGGTTGACACCATCACAGTAAAAGGTGTGACCACTTCTTCTTCAAATGAATCGGAGGTGGTTGCGGGCAGAGCTACTTCTACCTCAAATGGAGATAATGCAGTTAACTCAACATCAATAGGTTCCTGAGTCTAAACCATGATAGGAGTAAGTGTAACTGCAACCTTACAGTCATCGCCTTCTCAGATAAGCCCGATTGACCCCTTAGGGTCCCATTCTTAATTTATTTCTATAACATGTACATTGTCACATCTTCGATCAGGGAGGGGATTGTTGTGGACATTAGGTGCGTCTTCCTTCGCTTGTATGACCTTGTTGTCGATGAGTGTCTGGATCTTATCCTTCAATGTTTGGCACTCAACAGTGCTGTGCCCTTTCATACCGGAGTGGTATGCACAAGTTTTGTTCGGATTGACCCATTGGGATGGATTTTCTTGTGCCATAGTGGGAACAGGAGTGACGTAACCTGCGACCTTTAGCCTTTCATACAATTGGTCGGTGGGCTCAGCAATGGATGTGTATTGTTTGAGTAGCTTGCAGTCGAAGTTGGGTCTCAGTCTTGGATAATTTTGGCGAGTTGGTGGTGATTGGAAGTGGGATGGTTGAGAATTATAGGTGTGATGGACAGTGGCTGGTTGGGAATATCTGGGAGATGAAGGTTGATATGTAGGTGGTGATGCTTGGTATGTAGGTGGAGGTGTCTGGTATGTGAGTAGAGATGTTTGATATGTGAGTGGAGTTTTGGGGCCCTGACTACCATTACTGCCCCAACATCTCTCTTCTTCGATATGCCGCCTGATTAGAGTGCCTTATTCGTGGCTTGCAGTGCCTCAAAATTCGTTCTCATCCCGCTCTTGATTCCTTTATTGATCCTTTCCTCGAGCTTGACGATATCAGAGAATTTGTGATTTTCGATAACCATCAATCTCTCATAATTTTGCGGATCATGTGCCCTGACAAAAAATTTATTCATCTGCTCTTCGTCTAGAGAGGGCCTGGCCTTGGATCCTTCTGACCTCCAATGAGTAACATACTCAAAGAAAGTTTCAATGGGTTTCTTCTTGAGATTCTAAATGTAAAAGATATCGGGTGCATTCTCTGTGTTGAACCTGAACCGGTCCACAAAATCTGATGTCGTGCTCACCCAATTGGACCATTTCTTGGGATTCTGGCTCATATACCAAGACAAAGTGTCCCCAGTAAGGCTCCTAATAAAGAGCTTCATTCGAATCTTTTCATATTTTCCAACCCCGACAAGCTTGTCACTGTCACACCTCCTTTTCCTACCCCCGAAAGGGGATATAAGGGAGTTTTTCCACTTTAAATGACATTATTCGAAATGGGATTATTTATTTATTTTATTCAAAGTCGCCACTTGGGATGGTTTGTTTTCTGGTGTCCCAAGTCACCAGTTTATTTTAAAATCCCAAATCGAGGAAATTTCGACTTTCCTTTTGAAGTCTGCGAACCAGGAATTCTGAATAAGAAATTCTGTTAATCCGGGAGAAGGTGTTAGGCATTCCCGGATTCCGTGATTCTAGCACAGTCGCTCAACTATTATTATTGGCCTATTATCCGATTTTAATACATGTTTTAACCTATGGTATTTTTAACTTATTAACCGCTTTTAATTATTTTTAGGAAGATTCAACGTTATTTAAAACACGCCTTGAACCACGCCACATGAAATACACCCGCAATCCATGACACATTTTATTTAACGTTGTTGAGAATTGGAGTTGGGTCACATGAAATGCACACCCAAGTTTAAGGAAATTTATTTAAATAAAGAACCTAAAGCAACTACGCACTTTCAAGTTTGCGAGGGCCATGAAAAATTCAACTAATGGCGCACCTCGATTCTAATCTCAAAGGATTTTATTAATCGAAGTTATCATAATCGGGTTACATGAAATGCACCCCAGAATTTGAGAAACTAAGCATCGTAACTATGTCACGGGGACCGTACCCATGGCCACGATGAATTGTTAATCGCGTCAATAGCATATTTGACAAAATAAAATTTGATGCAACATATGAAACTCGATGCAAAGCTGCTACCTATATGAAAATACGATTAATAATCAACTTTGTCAGATCAAAAGGGAAAATGAAGATACCTTTTCATGAAAAGCTATACCTCTTAACCATGACAGTTATCAAGGTCAAATACACAGTGATAAATTTCCTTCAGACCAATTAACATATCATTCTCATAAATAACTCAACTTTTAAATCCAGTGAGACACAATTCGGGATTTAGATTAGGGGATGATGCCTACAAAGAATACCTCAAAATACAATTAATAATAGCTCGAAGCTTAAGATGGTTTCACAAAGATCTGCTTCTTTAATCACTTGACCACATGAAGCTTAAGAAAAACTAATTGGCCTAAGAATACCAATAAATGGGAGACAATTAAGGCAAACAAAAGCATGGATTATGATTCTCAACATAGAGCACATGGAAGTTGAACAACCTAATAATTCAAATATATGCTAAAACCCGAGGAAAATGCGGCCAAGAACAATACCAAACAGACTATTCAAACCAAAACATCAAAGTTTATGTGTCAACCCACCATTTTCACAATCAAAACCTTCAAACACAAAGACGAACAGAACACATCCATATCTAGGCCCATTCATCCAAAATCCAAAACATTCAAAATCCACAAAACTTGCCTCTACTAGCACTATAACTTAATGATTTTTATTCCTAAACTTTCAACAATCTTGGATCAACATTTTTAACAGTAATATAAAAAGAGAAAGAGATATGAACCTGAATTATAGCTCTCCGATTTAACAAAATTTCAGCAGTTACAACCTTGAATTAAGCGAATCCTCAAGATGTGATATCCTCCTAATTACAGCAACAGTGAGACGAACAAAACCGGGACCGGAAAAACTCTAGCATCGGAACGAACTCAAACAAACTCCGTCGGTTCCATGGTCTCTAAATCGAAAATGGGAAGAAAACTAAATTCTGAACGAAAATCAGTTGTCTACACCTCTGTTCACTCTTCCGTTTCCCCTCTACTGTATTTGCATCTTGGGGTGGCCGATGACGATGGAGGTGGGTGAGATCACTACTTTGTGCTGAAGAAGGTCAAAATCCGATGGGGGTGGATATTCAAAAACGGCGGATGCTGCTAAAGAACTTCAAATTTGTATGGAACTTCAATTTGATGGACCAAGTAATATGTCTAGGAATTGAGAATCTGCCATTTTCTCTTGGAGTGTCAGTGCTTAGCTAGGTTCGTTTTGTGCTCGCCGTTTTTGTTTCTGTTTTTTTTTTCGAGTTGTAGACTAGGTCTAGGAATTGAGAAACTTAGGGTAGGGTTTCTATAATTCGGTATTTTATATGGAAGTGAGAAAGGATGATGACCATTGGATTAGAAAGAAATAGATGGCTAGGATTAAATCTTGCACTTAAATGGGCTAATGGGTTGAGAAGAATGGGCTAAGGGTAATTGGGTTGGACCATGTCTTTTTTGTGTCTCAATTTTGGGTTAAGAAGACTCCAAAATTGTTATTCAAAACTATAACTAAATTCTTTTAATATAAGATAACTATACTACATAATGCAAAAATAAATTCTAATTAATTAAACTGAACTATATTAAAACATGAAACTATTATATATTTTTTGTATTTTTCATGATTATATAAAGATAAAAATAAGGTACTATTTTTGTATTTTTTTTTACTTTATGAAAGGTACATAAAATAAAATATTTTTGTAATTTTTATTTTCTTGTAATAAAATAAAGTAAAAGAGTCAAAATTAGTTGAAATAGAGATATTATATCTAAATTAAATATTTACATGCTAAAATATATAAAATTTTGGGGAGGGTCAAAAGTCACATGTCTACAGCTGCCCCTCTTTGACTGGAAACGCGGAGAGTTTTCAGACAAAGAACGACTAGATAGGTTTTTTGACCCGACCATTATTTGGAGAGACTAAAACTAAGAAAAAAGGGAAATGTGACCGAGCCCTGGTATCTGAGCTGCCTACATATCCTTGGATATAAAGGAATCAGGCCACATGTAGTTCAGAAGTGAGTGAGACGATGGAATGTGCCGAGGTTGAGAGCCGAGCGACGTGCCGTTCCGATGAGGTTCCGGTCCGCGGTCCCGTTATTACATCAAATCAAAAATAAGAAAGACTAACTAAGCCTATCAGCTACGAGTTACAAGATTCCTATCTATGAGTCTTCTGAAGCTTGATCTTGAGTCTTGGTTGGTTCTTCATGCGGACCCTGATCTGAATCTTGATGCTTGTTAGCCGCAGGCGTTGGTTCAATCTTCTTCCGCTTTTCAAACCAAGATGGGACATGCAGAGCTTATGACCTCAGCCATGTCTTGAGCAGCTCACATCTTTCATTAACTTCTGCATTTGGATTCACTTCTTGTCTTTCTCTCTTTTTTTTTCTTTTTATTCTGGATTGTGACTAACTTCTATTGATCATCTTGGACTGTTGACTCACATTCTTGACACGAGCTTCTTTTGTTTCTGACCTGAATTGAATTCCCTTTTTTTTCAAGTGGGCGCCTGATTGCTGAACTTGAACCGTCTTCTCTTGTTACTTGACACTGTTTTCCTTTGCACCTTGAACCATTTTCCCTTGAAACTTGAACCGTCTTCCTTCGAAACTGCTTTCCCTTGAAACTTGAGTTGTCTTCCTTCGACACTGCTTTCCCTAGAAACTTGAGCTGTCTTCCTTCGACACTAATTTCCCTAGAAACTTGAGCTGTCTTCCCTTGTTCTCCAAGTGGGCGCCTGATTACAACAAAATAGAAAAAACAAAAGAAATTTTCTTGCCCAAATTTGATATTGGGAACATCTGTGAGTGTTAACAAAACTGTAAATCACATATGCTATCGATGCAATGATGAGAGTAAAATTAAAGACTTGACTAGGAAAACTATAAACTAAGCTTGACTAAAGTAAAGACTGACCCTACTCTCCAGGCGGGGCCCCTGATTTCAAGAAAACTAAACTTTGATAACTTTTTTTTCAAATCCAAACTTTTGTTTTTTCAAAATATCCTAGGAGAAAATTCGTCAGACTAGGTTTTCTATCTTAGGAGAAAGATTCATCAGACTAAAACGTTAATCCTAGGAGAAAATTCATCAGACTAGGTCCTTTTTCTCTTTTTTTTTGTTTTTTTGTTTTTGGTATCTTAGGAGAAAGATTCATCCAATTAAGATTTCTATCCTAGGAGAAAGTTCATCAGACTAGATCTTCTATCTTAGGAGAAAAATTCATCAGACTAAGATTTTGATCCTAGGAGAAAGTTCATCATACTAGGTCCTCTTTTTGTTATAAGATTTATATTGGGAGGAAAATCCATCAGACTAGGACTTTTTATCCTAGGAGGAAAAATGTGAAGATAAATGGCAAGATTTTATGCACAATAGCAAGACAAATAAAGGCAAAGATTTGAGAAACTTCCCTTTGTCGGCTCTTCTCGTCTTTTCTTTTTCTTTTATTTTTTTGTTTTTTTTTTCTTCTTTTTTTCTCTTTTTGAATCACTTTCCTTGCACCGCTTTGTTCCTATTTCATACAAAGAAAAATTTGTCAGTTTTGAAAATGTTGGTCGGTTTGTGGCCTAGAGTCTTGGGCAGCTTGGTTTCTGCTCAATCAGCTTTAGTCGGCTTCAAGAGACTTTTGCTTTGCATCAATCCTAATTGTTTCACACCTAGTATCATTTGTACTTGCGGCTCAATCAGCCTTATCTCAAATGGAGATCTTTGCCTAGGTGACCCTTTCCGATATCTTGAATGACTTTCTGCTTTTTGAGCAATTTGTCTGTCAAAGAGAATCATCAGTTATCTTTGTTGCGCCAAGTAGGCTGAGAAGAGTCTTTTTGGGGAAGCCTTTGTATGAATCCTCAAGGTATATTGATAGAAACAACTTAGTGCTGGCCAAATTTGCTTTACGCAATTGAAAAGCTAGTAGCAGATTTTAAAATCTTTTCTTGGTTGTTTTGACAAGGACCGACTCGGAGTGAAGAACACAATGATGCAAATAAATAAGTATTAACAAGAAATGCCCCTGTCAGAAGGACAGAAGGAAAAGTTCTTTTTTCTTTTTTTTTTCTTTTTTCTTTTTCAATAACTAGCCTTAATGATCATGACATGTATTTTGGACTTAACGGTCGATCTTATGACCTTTGAAGTCGGGCTTGTTTATGCCAATTCTTCACATCAGCTTCATGACTCACTTTTGACAAGTAGTGCCCGAGGGATTTTCACCAACAAGTCTCTCTCATTTATTCATCTCTACTTACCATCGCCTTATAGTGCCCGTGAAGGTTTTCACTAGTAAGACTCTCTCATTTTTCTTTTTCTTTTTCTTTTTCTGTTTCTCACTTGTTGTGAGTAACTTGACAATGTTATATGTCGTGTGACAACCGTTGCTTATTGCATGCTTCTCTTGGCATTCTGAAGGCATATCGGGAGGTCTTTATTTGGAAGGATTTTGGATAGAGTTGGAAAGAAAGGATGTCATGAAGGCTCAAAATAGACTAAAAAGATGGGGTTGCAGACTTACAACTCTTGGAATCGACTCTTTCAAAAGTAAAATAAAATCTCTGCCCCAGTTTCATCTACTAGGGATTTTTTTTTTGAATTCTTATTTGGTTGGACCGAACCGTGAGGCTGCCTACGTATCCTTTTTAAAAAGAATCAGGTCTAACATAGTTCAAATATCTAACCTAACTTTTTTCATCTATCTTTTTGTTTCTTTTCCTTTTTTTTCAAAATAAATTGCCCCAGCTTCTATTTTCTAGGGGCATGAACCTTTGCCAGTTCTTTTCTTCTCCATTTTTTCACTTGAAAATTGCCCCAGTTTGTACTCTTGGGACATGGACCTTTTTTTGACTCTTGACTCTAAACTTGATTCCAAAAGAGGTGGTCAAAGAAAACAGTACAGGCTCAAAAGGGGTAGAGTAGGATATAAAGTGTTTGGGTAGTAGAAAAAGGGCCTCCCCGCCTCGAGAACGCCAAACATAGTATCTTTTCGCGATCACAACGTTGATGAACATGACTGTCTTCTTGGTGTGTCGCAGTCACGAAACACTTTCCATCCCTTAATGTCAAACTTTCCAACAAACTTCAATTGATTAAACATCCTCAAGCTCGATCTTCACAATGATTTGAAGGTGAATTTTACTCGATCTTAGTTCCAAAATATTTCAACTCTTTATTCATCCTCAAAAATGACTTTCCTCAGTTGTCCAATTCAAACTTAAATAAATTTTCTAAGATCTGGCCAAAAATTCTGCATGCATGTCATGTCATTAAAACTAGCGGAAAAAACTAAGCATGGAATGACACAAAAAGACAAACTGTATTTCATTGAGTAAACAACAAGACAAACAACCTAAAATCCGAGTTACAACCCTAAATAACCCAGCTAATGAAAGTAGCAACAGAACAGAAAGACAAGACTCACACAAACAGAATGGAGGGATAGAAGGGTTTGACTAAATAAAACAAATAAAATCTGGATCACAACCCTAAAATAACCTAGATAATAGAAAAAACTTCAAAACAAACTACCAAGATTCCTTCCTAGTGAGGAGGGAATGACTTTTCAATTGCTAAGCTTGACATTTAGACATAAATTTGCTCATCAGAATCAGCAGAGCCTTCTCCAATTTCAAAATCATTAACTTCTGTTAGCAAATTCCCGAGAGGATTCTCATACTCCCTGTCACCACGCATCATCCCCACAAAGTGTGCATCATGATGTGCAGGTAAAGGATTCTGCGCGATATTCTAGGTGTCACTGTCTTGGATCACTATCAGGTTTTCCTGGATCATCCTTTTTATTTCTCTTTTCAAATCCCGACAGCTTTAAACATTGTACCCCTGGGCATTGGAATAGTATTCACACCTTTTAGAAGGGTCAAAGCTTCTTGCACGGGGGTCCACATGATTTGAAGAAATATGTGCAATCATGTCATACTGCTTTAATTTCTCAAACAAGCTTGTATAGGACTCTCCTATTGGCGTAAAATTATCTTCCAGCCTATGTTCCCTTCTATACCCCTGGTTTGTATGTGGGTTATAGGGAAATTGAAAATTTTGTGGAGGCTGGTGGAGATTTTGCGGTGCTGGTGCTCGCCTTCTGGGGTGTCTTGGTGGCCGGGCAACATACTGAGGTGCAACAACAGAGTATTGAGGGTTCTGAGGGGGATAGCAATGCTCAGGGGAGTCATGGGAAACCTGATGAGGCTACGCATACCTTCAAAGTATTTTCCTGAGACCTCTTCTCCAAACTGTTGTCATCATGATTTCTTCATCCTTCTCATTCGTGCCACTGAAATTATCAGATTCAACCTGGACAACCTGAGTCGTGGCTTTAAGAACTGCTTGACATATAATTTTGTCTGTCTTAAGACCATTCTCTACCATTTCTCCCATTTTGATTGCTTCTGAGAAGGATTTGCCCACTGCAGACATCATGTTTTGAAAATAATCTGGCTCTTGAGCGTGAAGGAAGACAGTGATTAGCTCGTGGTCGTCCATGGGTGGCTTAACTCTAGCTGCTTGCTCTATCCATTTAATGGCAAATTCCCTAAAACTTTCAGTTGGTTTCTTCTTCAAGTTTGAAAGGGAATTGCGGTCTGGGGCAATGTCAATGTTTTATTGGAACTATTTGACAAAGGCATGTGCCATGTCATCCCAGACATACCAGCGATACGTGTCTTGATCCATAAACCATTCGGAGGCTACTCCCGTAAGGCTTTCACCAAAATAAGCCATCAACAATTCTTCATTTCTTTCCACACCTCTCAGTTGATTGCAATACCTTTTCAGGTGGGATATGGAATCTCCATGTCCATCATACTTTTCAAATTTGGGAGTTTTGAAACAAGGCGACAAGAGGATGTCGGGGAACATACATAGATCTTTGAAGGCAACACTCTTTTGACCTGCCAACCTTTGCATGTTTTTCAACCGTTGTTCTAAGCTTTTCACTCTTTGGGTCATTTCTTCCTATACCATCTTTCTAGCAGGCTTCTCAATCTTTGCAGGAAGATCAAACGAGTACGAGTGGTACTCAGGATAGTGGTACTGCTCTTGCTGTGTAGCAAATTGTGACTCATGACAAGGCTGTCCTCGACCACTGGCCCATGCTTGACACATTTCGGTCATTTGCTGTTTAAGTATTCTATTTTTCTCAAACATAGTAGACTCTTGTTGAACCTTCTGATCCTGAGTTTCTTGAGCATTTGTAATGGCATCGATGTTAGTTGTCAATGACATTTTTCCCTTGGATCTTGTGTTGTCAGCTAACCACAAACCGACCACCTCAATTTTCTTCACAATTCAAAACAGAAACATGTTAGAATGTACTCAGTCGGTCCTTATTATTATCATTCTTCCACTCTCTTTTTTCTTCTTCTTTTCTTTTTTTTTTCAAAGTCATTTGATCGAACCTGATGTGGGTTGTCTACGTATCATGAGGGAACATGAATCAGATCTTGTGTAGTTCGAGAAGATCATGAATAAAGGAAATAAACTAAATTTATATTTTTCTGGCTTTCGAATTTTCTTTTCTTTTCACTTTTTTACTTCAAAAGAAAGACTTATAAAGAAGAAAGAGAATATTTTTGGATTTGATTTTTCTTTAAAATTTTTGCATAGAAAGACTTCTAAAGAAAAGAGATATTTTTTTTGAATATTGACCTTCTTTTTTTTTTTGGAATTTCGAAGAAAAACTTCTAAAGAAGAAAGAAAATATTTTTGAATTTTTGGACTTTTATTTTAAAATTATGAAAGAAAGACTTCTAAAGAAAATATTTTTAAATCTTGAATTTTCTTTTCAATTTTTGAAAGAAGAATGAAAATATTTTTGGATTTTGAGAAAATATTTTTGGATTTTTTTTTTAAATTGGGGTTTTAAAGAAAGACTTTTCTAAAGAAGGAAGTAAAGGAAAGTGTTTTTGGATGTTTTTTAAAATGGTGGGCCGAAACCGATGAGGTTTGCCTACGTATCTCACATCCGGTGAGAATTAGACCCGCGTAGTTCGCCCAGTTTTGACGGAACAGGAAAACATGACACTTGAAAATTTTAGCTAGTTTTAAATGACTTTTTTTTTCAGAATTTTGGCAGATTTTCAGAATTTTCCAAAATACCTACCTCTCACTTTTGTTTCTTTTTTCTTCTTTCTCCTCTTTTTTTGATTTTCTTTTTTTTTCTTTTTTTTCCATTTTCTTTCCCTATTCTAGAAGCCAATCAACATGAAAGCCGAAACAGACAGATACGCAAGTAGCACGTAAGATGCATCAAGATGGTCTTTTGATTTTTGGGTATACCTGTCCTAGACAGACCCAATCCTTGTATTGAGTCTCCAAAGTCAAATACACGGGATGCAAACAAACGTTCCTACTAGGGATCCGGCATGAGGTTATGTTATTCTAGGTTTAAAAATCTAGGTGTATTGTTCTAAACCTGGCTTACCCAAGTGGACAGCTCGAGCCGGGGGAGGGGGGGGGGGGCAGCGTACCGGGAATACAAAAGCTTCACCGGCTTTGCAACTTGTCTGAACCTCGTTCTAAAATTGGGATATGACTCTAACAGAAAAGAAGTCACACGAAATGTACACTTCCCAGATGATTTAGAAAACTTAGAGAGAAGAGGGTTTTCGTAACAGTTTATATACAGTTCAAGCAATACTAAAGCGGTAAAAAGCGGCAAAAAGCGGCATTTAGCACATTACGCTCAAACACGCAAAAAATCAGATAATAGATAAAAGCCAAGTATAACAGTTATTTTAAGCTCGAATTCTGAACCCTGAACAAGAAATTCTGGGTTCTTTTCCCCAGCAGAGTCGCCAGAGCTGTCACACCTCCTTTTCCTAACCCCGGAAGGGGATATAAGGGAGTTTTTCCACATTAAGTGACATTATTCGAAATGGGATTATTTATTAATTTTATTCAGAGTCTCCACTTGGGATGGTTTGTTTTCTGGTGTCCCGAGACACCAGTTTATTTTAAAATTCCAAATCGAGGAAAGTTCGACTTTCCTTTTGAAGTCTGCAAACCAGGAATTTTGAATAAGGAACTCTGTTAATCCGGGAAAAGGTGTTAGGCATTTCCAGATTCCGTGGTTCTAGTACGGTCGCTCAACTGTTATTATTGGCCTATTATCCGATTTTAATACATGTTTTAACCTATGGTATATTTTTAACTTATTAACCACTTTTAATTATTTTTAGGAAGATTTAAAGTTATTTAAAACACGCCTTGAACCACGCCACATGAAATGCACCCGCGATCCATGACACATTTTATTTAACGTTGTTGAGAATTAGAGTTGATTCACATGAAATGCACAACCAAGTTTAAGGAAATTGATTTAAATGGTGCGCCTAAAACAACTACAAATTTTCAAGTTTGCGCGGGCCATGAAAAATTCAACTAATGGCGCACCTCGATTCTAATCTCAAAAGATTTTATTATTCGAAGTTATCATAATCGGGTTACATGAAATGCACCCCAGAATTTGGGAAACTAAGCATCGTAACTATGCCACGGGGACCGTACCCATGGCAACGATGAATTGTTAATCGCGTCAATAGCATATTTGACAAAATAAAATTTGATGCAACATATGAAACTCGATGCAAAGCTGCTACCTCTATGAAAATACGATTAATAATCAACTTTGTCACATCAAAAGGGAAAATGAAGATACCTTTTCATGAAAAGCTATACCTCTTAACCATGACAGTTATCAAGGTCAAATACACAGTGATAAATTTCCTTCAGACCAATTAACATTTCATTCTCATAAATAACTCAACTTTTAAATCCAGTGAGACACAATTCGGGATTTAGATTAGGGGATGATGCCTACAAAGAATACCTCAAAACATAATCAATAATAGCTCGAAGCTTAAGATGGTTTCACAAAGATCTGCTTCTTTTATCACTTGACCACATGAAGCTTAAGAAAAACTAATTGGCCTAAGAATACCAATAAATGGGAGACAATTAAGGCAAACAAAAGCATGGATTATGATTCTCAACATAGAGCACATGGAAGTTGAACAACCTAATAATTCAAATATACGCTAAAACCCGAGGAAAATGCGGCCAAGAACAATACCAAACAGACTATTCAAACCAAAACATCAAAGTTTATGTGTCAACCCACCATTTTCACAATCAAAACCTTCAAACACAAAGACGAACAGAACACATCCATATCTAGGCCCATTCATCCAAATCCAAAACATTCAAAATCCACAAAACTTGCCTCTACTAGCACTATAACTTAATGATTTTTATTCCTAAACTTTCAACAATCTTGGATCAACATTTTTAACAGAAATATAAAAGAAGAAAGAGATATGAACCTGAATTATAGCTCTCTGATTTAACAAAATTTCAGCAGTTACAACCTTGAATTAAGCGAATCCTCAAGATGTGATATCCTCCTAATTACAACAACAGTGAGACGAACAAAACCGGGACCGGAAAAACTCTAGCATCGAAACGAACTCAAACAAACTCCGTCGATTCCATGGTCTCTAAATCGAAAATGGGAAGAAAACTAAATTCTGAGTGTCTACACCTCAATTAGGGTGGATATTCAAAAACGGCGGATGCTGCTAAAGAACTTCAAATTTGTATGGAACTTTAATTTGATAGACCAAGTAATATGTCTAGGAATTGAGAATCTGCCATTTTCTCTTGGATTGTCAGTCCTTAGCTAGGTTCGTTTTGTGCTCGCCGTTTTTGTTTCTGTTTTTTTTCGAGTTGTAGCCTAGGTCTAGGAATTTAAAAACTTAGGGTAGGATTTCTATAATTCGGTATTTTATATGAAAGTGGGAAGGGATGATGGCCATTGAATTAGAAGGAAATAGATGGCTAGGATTAAATCTTACACTTAAATGGGCTAATGGGTTGGGAAGAATGAGCTAAGGGTAATTGGGTTGGACCATGTCTTTTTTGTGTCTCAATTTTGGTCTAAGAAGACTCCAAAATTGTTATTCAAAACCATAACTAAATTTCTTTAATATAAGATAACTATACTACATGATGCAAAAACAAATTCTAATTAATTAAACTAAACTATATTAAAACATGAAACTATTACATATTTTTTGTATTTTTCAAGATTATATAAAGATAAAAATAAGGTACTATTTTTGTATTTTTTTACTTTATGAAAGGTACATAAAATAAAATATTTTTGTAATTTTCATTTTCTTGTAATAAAATAAAGTAAAAGAGTCAAAAATAGTTGAAATAGCGATATTAGACCTAAATTAAATATTTACATGCTACAATATATAAAATCTTTGAGAGAGTTAAAAATCACATGTCTACTGTCAAAGTAGGTCCTTAGGTGAACTTTGGGATACTTGTACCATCGAATATTTCAAATTTGGTAGGTTTGTACCCCTCTGGCGATTCCACATCGGGTTGTATGCACAATTCTTCGTAGTTCAAACCTTCTATTCCTCTATCAGCTTCAACACCTTGAACTCGACTTGTTAACTTCTTGAGTTCTTCGGCTATGTTCTTAATGAGTAGGTCCTCTTCGGAGGGTTCCGGTGCACAGGGGATTGTTTGGGTAGAATGTGGTATAGTTTCCACGTATATAGGGTTGCTCTGATGGGTGCCAGGGACTTGAGTATATTAATGGTCGTTGGTAGAGTTTTGTGGATCGGGAATGAGTGGTGGTGTATTTTGGGGGGTATGGTAAGTGGTGGTTGGTGGGTACGGAATTGGTTGATGATGATGTTGTGGTGGAGTTGTTATTGTCAATGCATTGATATTTTGTGGTGGAGTTGCGTATTGATTTAGTGAGGTAGGATTTTGTGGTTGTTGGTTTTGTGTGTTATGAGGAGGTGTTGGGTTCTTTGCGTTTTGTTGGTGGATATTAGGAACATTGAGGGTGAGTGAAAAGTTTGCCACATTACAGACCTGCTCGAGCTCTCCTTATAGTTCTAGTATCTTTTGTTCTAGTCTTAAAACCAGGTCATTCGGGTCTGGAGTACTACGGCCATCTGAAGTTTCTGTGTTCTTAATATTTTCCTTTCGTATTCCACTTAAGTCGTCCATCTTTGATTTTCCTTTACCCTTTGTGTTGCTTGGAAGAGGAGGAGGTGGAGGGCCTCTAGATCTGATATGATATGCTGATGAGGCCAGTATGGATGAACCAACCTAAGGGGATGGGAATAATAATAAAAATAAGCAAAAACAAAAAGGTAACAACTTAGTGAGGATTCTGAAATGTTTGCAGTATTTAAACACATATTGCGAAATGTAAACACGTATCCTAATTTGGGAACCTCTTTGTGCCCGAGGTAGGCCAAGCGACAAATAAATTTGGAGAACTTCAAATGCCCATAAATGCTTCATTTCATAATATAAAAGTAGACCCCAAAATGACATTAACATAATAAAACAAGTTACAACTGGCACTCGGCCTTAATACATTTTAAGAAAAGCAAGTAAATCTAATCTATTTGGTCCCAGAAGGACCTTCCCCAGATTTGATCTTCTGGACGCCATCAAACAGATCTCCCAGCTCACGCAGTCCCAACAGCAAGTAGGCTCGGGCCAGATGTCCTCCCTCAGCTCCCTCAGCATTCTGGCAGTTTTCAATCCTCTTTATGACTTTGCCCTCCAGCTCCACTATTCCTCGCTCCAGATATTCCAGTTTCCTGTTGGAAGTGACCACCATCTCTTTCCATTCCTCAATCAACCTCACGTTTCTCTCATGTATTTCCCGATGCTCATTCCCAGAGTCGTGGACCCTCTTGCGCAACCCGTTGTATTTGACTTGGGATTCAGCTTCCTCGTCTATGATTTTATTACCTCGACCAGTCCCTAGTGTCACTGTTCCTTTCAGATTGTCCTCAAACCATACCGGTAGAGAGGCTCACCCCCGCATGTATTTGTCTGGCTCAATAGTGCTTTTCACTACAATGATTTTGCATTGCCACATGTGCTGAGCTTGGCACTTGTAAGGTACATCGTCGTCCTGGAAATCCCCCCTGAAATGACTCATCTTGACGACCCTTGGTACAACCTGTTTTCTGCCTGCTTGCCTCATAACTCGCATAGGGACATATGGATATATCGCTCTGAACCCGATCAACACCAAGTGCAGATCATCCCTAGATCTGATAATAAACTCGTCTGTTAGGAACCATTCAACCATCCACTACACCTACCGCTCGGTCATATTGTCGAAAAACTCTACCCCTTCGTTGGCACATTCCGACTGAGCAAATCTATCTGGAATGTAGGTCATCTGCTTAGGGTGATGGAAGACAATGTGGTCATTCCAAGCCCTTCCATCAGAGTCTTGGCGATCATGGCCAACCTAGTGAGGATTCTTCCCTTTTTCATTGGGAACACTATCAGGCCTAGAAAGCACACAATGAACATGAACACTTTGTGGTGGATGTGACCCAGTGAAGTGAGGGTGATTTCATCATGGTAAGTGCGGAAAGACTTGTCATGGCCATACCTCTCGTATAGATATTTGAAAGGTATGCAGGAGTCCTTCAAGCACACTAGGTCGACATTCTTTTTCAGCCCCATCATCTTTAAAAATCCCCTGCCCGTATGGTTTTCTAGCACCAAAAGCCAAGGACTATCCCAAGTCCTCCTATTTCCTCTAGAAGCGGTGTCATCTATATGTCACCGAAACGGAACACAGCTCTTTCACTATCCCAGAATAAGGTGGAAGCCTCGATCAATTTATTGTTTGGTTCAATATCTAGCAAGGAAGGGAAGTTACCCTGGTACTTTTTCATATGCTTCTTGTCACTTGAGGAAAGGTCCTCCCACCAATCTAGCAGCAATAGAGGGATGTTGCTAACCATAACAAATTTGCGGACCTCGTGCCTCATTTTCTGCAAAACAAAAGAGTTAGACCTTAACCCCACCGGACTTGACTACTTATAAATTTATGATCAACATATCGGCATTTAGTTCTCCAAGTTAATGCACAAAACATGGTTGCACCCATTGGGATTATGGAAAACCCGATGGACTTTGGATAAGGCTTATCTTAAAAGATCATTATGTGGACAACATAACTGATCCAATTAGGTTTGACCATGATGCATGCACAATTTAAACAAAGTAAGGTTTCTATGGAGTTTTAGACTGATACCCTCAAGCAGACAACTTGAAGGGGAAGGCACGGAACATTCGACTGCACCGCTGATCAACTGGTTTTACCACAAATAAGCCTTTCCAAATTTAAGGGTAGTAAATAGGAAGAGCGCAATCACTCATTAAAGCATTGCTATAGGATTTCAGACGCGCGAGTGGAATATGATGCGGAGCATGATTTATGCAGCAATTAATAACATGTAGTCAAGTATTTTCACGTAGGGAAAAATAAATACAGTATTTAAATAATTGAAAGACGGTTACAGAAAAAAGGAAATAAGGAGACAAGTCAGTTTCACGGCAATAAAGAAATCATAAATGCTTGAAATATAGGCAGTTAAATTCAAATAAGGGAGCAGGGTATGGGATACGCAAGCTTGGACTAATTTGTAAAAGACAAGTTCGTTATGGTAAGAGCCTAATAATATCCCTAGCAGAGTCGCCATGTTGTCGCGCCCCCTTTTTCCTCCTCTTTATGACGGTGAAATGTCCGGGTTTCGACATTCATGGGGTGTAATGACTCATTTCCTTTAGGGAAGTGGGTATTTTGAAGAGTCGCCACCTAACAGATTATGGTGCATTAGGTCACCTAGAGCGATTAACTCTTGGGTTGGTTTGCATTACTAGAGATTCAGTTAAGGGCTTGAAATAACCTCGAGGGGAGGTGTTAGGCACCCGTCTTGGTCCACAATTGTGGGTCCCGACCGAACTTATATTCACAAATTAGTCTATTACAAGTAAACAGTTGAATCAAATAGGTTGCAAGTAAAGTACGTTACAATAACTCGAGTAGTAAGATAAAGGTTTGAACAAGTTGTAAAATAAAGGTTTTAAATAAAGAAAGGAGTTGGTAAAGGTGGTTCCTAGGTTGGTTATCCTATAGGATCACCCCACGCAATGTCCGGTAAGCACTCCTCAATGAGGGGCTACACGTGACATTAATGCGTAGTCATTATATCCTATGTCTACCCTTCCCATCCCCTTATTGGTCATGCAAAGCGAGTGTTTGGTCAACGGTTCCTATTGTATGCTACTACTCGTCCCTTCTTAATGGTCCTGGAGGGAGTTAGGACCTCTACCTATAGGTGGTTCTAGACGTACCTCTAAGGTTTTAAAAGGAGAAAATTCTAAGGCGGCAGTCAAAAGCATTTAGGGCTTTCACACATAATGGGAGCAATTAAGACGCTCAGAGTTTCCTCCTCAAACAAACACATAAGCAGCATGACTCAAGCACAGTTAAGGTCTTTTATTAGTCAATGTCCTAAAGAAGGATATCTAAGTGAATATTCAGAAATAGACAAACCCCTTTTTAGGCTCAGAAGTTACACCCTAGTAGTTGCCTAGGGACTTTTTTTAAAAAGCCTGTTAGGATCAGAAAATAGTAAGCGATGGAAACAATTTTAGAGAATGCAGTTTTGAAAACGCCCTAAAGGATTGCCTACACGTGAAGTACTGATGTCTATATTAATGCAGAAACAAATAGATTTTGAAATAAACTCCTTTAATACCTATAGGCATGATATCTAATGAGATTGAGGCAGTTTGAAAGAACTTGTTTCAGAAAATGCTTAATACTTAATAAGAACAATTTAGAAATGTACTAGGCGTAATCAAGTTTATTTATTAGACTAAATTAAATTAACAGATAGAATTGCGAGTAGAGCTCCTTATAGGCATGATATCTAGGCGTAATACTGATTTTAACGATTTGCAGGAATGGCAACATACATAAACTTGTTATAATTGAATCTGGATTAGGTCTTATAGGCATGGCATCTATTGTTGAACTGATTTTAAGACATGATTGTTTAGAACCTATAAGCATGGTTTCTAGACATGACATAATGTAAAACCTTATAGACATGGTTTCTACTTGATGAGCAAACAAACTTAAAGTGAAACCCTATGAACATGATTTCTATTAGGCAAAGCAATCAGATTAAATATTAAAGTCCTATGAGCATGTTTTCTATTTAGTAGAGCAAACGACTTTAAAAGTAAGGTCCTAGGAGCAGGATTTCTACCCGTATAACACCCATAAAGTATGAATCTACCCACCATTTTTACTAAATACCCCCAATATCTGTTTACAAATTATTACAGGCCAGTGAATGAATTACATAAGTAAAAAATAGAAAATCAAAAAGCTATTCTATAGGGAGCCTTCAATTAGGCCCAGATTTCTCAAAGATTCCAATGGCCTCATATGCCTCAGTTCCATAGACAAATCAGAGTTTAGGTGCATCAAAGTTCCCTAAGGATCTCAAGGATCCCGGGTAGTGCTTACACATAGACTTTGCAACCAAGAATTGAACAAGTGCAGTGTGGAAAGGCCAGCCTCAGTATGCCAGAGTTCAGAGGGTTTTCAAAAGGATCCCAAGGTAGTACACATACTAGAGGGGGCAGAACTTATTCACTAAGAGTAAAGTGAAAAGTGATGGACACCAATTGAAAAGGTTTTAGTAAGAAACTGTATTTAACAAAAGCCTTTTTTGAAAGTAATTCAGTAAAGCAACGGAGATTGTTTGAAAAGAGATTGGAGTAGTTAACAAAATCCAAACACCTTAGGATAGGTTCATACACAACTATTTCATAGAACCAAGTAAATTCAGTAGTCACACACAGGGGCCAAGGGGTTTGGGACACATAGAACATTTGACTGAAAATACATAACCCAGGAAAGGTCTAGGACTGGTTTAGACATGCTCAGAAATAGCTGACACTAGCATAGTCACAAAACCAGACATGAAGAACACAACCACATAGAGGGGTGATTGGGATTTGGGGATTCATGGGATATAGGATGGTAAGTACACAATAAGTAAGAGATAATTGGTAAGACATGCTCAAAAACACACATAACGGGGAATATACTGATCTAAAGGAAAGGGAAGGCACAATAACATGTTGATAATGTAACTCTTAACTACAAGTTTCACAACAGAACCACAAATAGAAGCAAACCAGAAACAAGAGGAACTGAAACAATAAGAGAATCATGTTGTTGTTGGAACTTTGAATTGAAACTAGGACACACCAATGAAAAGGAGAGTAAGCAGAATGTAAGAACAAGAGAGCACAAATGGTTAGCCTTGTCTTGCATCCGGCTAACTTAGAGCAGTAGCAAGTAGCATAAGAGAGAGCAGAGATTTTTTTTAGTATGAGAGATAATTTTGAACCCAAGAGTTCGTGTCTTGTGCTAATGAAAGACTAGAGTATTTATAGTTTGAAAACATGTAGTAAATAAGGTAAGAATCATAGTATCATGGTAATTAAGGAACTCAGAATCAACTAGTCAGAAAATCAAGGCAAGTACTCCCTTGAGTTAAGGGAATTATTTCAAACAGTAAGAAACATCAGCATATAAGGCAAGAAGAATCGGTACAAGACTAATAAGGAAAGAATCAATGTTTAGTAAGCATAGGGTAGTCAATTAGGACTAAGTTCAGAAAACTCCAATTAAGGAAATTATTCAGTAAGAATAAAGTACCACAACAAATAAGGTAGGGGAATTAGTCAATTTAAACAGACGAGGTAGAGTTTTCGGGTTTTGAATGAAAAATCTTTCAATCAAACCATCAAATAAGGAAATCAGAATCAATCAGGAGGGAGTTATGATTCTATACTTCAACATATAAATAGAGAAGAACAAACAGACGTAGCAAACAGGCAAGGTCAGCAATACAGAAAGAGGCAAGCCTTGAACAATCAAGATGAATACAATCACATAAAGGTGATATAAGTAGGATAAGGACTCAGTAAATGGTAACCACAGAAACTTAACAAGAATCGAGTAGTCATGCTACCATACAGAACCAAAACAAAGAAGATCTAAAAAATTAGGGCTTTTAACATAAGCAAGTTTAAAAAGCAGAAGAACATAGAATCAGTCAAGATATGCAAGGATAGAAGTTTCAAGCATAAAGAATTAGTTTAAACAAAGTGTAGAAGAAGTTCCGAAAAAACCCTAATTTTTAAAAGAAAATAAAACAGCTTAAAGTTGATGATTTTTCAAAAGAGGTTGTAGAACATAGAAGGAACAGGCTTGAATAGTATGAAAATTGCTCAGATCTAAGAGATACAAACGAAAAGTAGGGTTTCAAAGGAAACCAAAGTAGAGATAGAAGAACCTGCTTAGAACTTCATATATCGTAACAAATATAGTATGATTTTTCCCAAAATCACACCGGAGAAACCATGAACAGCGAAAACAGCAACCCTAGATACAAGTTGGCATGGCCTAGGGCCCTTGAAGACCTCAGAGATGATGAGCAAGGCGATGGAGGAACCATTGGAGGCTTGGTGTTGAAAGGTGATCACCGGAGAAGACCATAGAAGGAGGCGGCGGTTGAAGAGAGATTAGGGTTATGTTGAGAGAAGAGAGGAGACCAGAGGATTCAAAGGCGGCGGGGGTTTAGAAATGATTAGGGTTAGGGTGTCGTTTGGAATTAAAAAGGAAAGAACAAATAAGAGTTGTTGATCTTTTAGATCAACGACCAGGATCTGATGGGTTTTGGGTTGGGTAGGAAGTTTTTGGGGCCTGGGTCGGGTTATTTAATAGTAAATTGGGTTGGGGTTGGGTTCAATCTAGGCTGCAATTGAAATACCAAATCCGACTATAATTTAAATAGCCACTTTTTCCCATTTAATTTTTAATAAATAAATAAGTAATTTCTGGAAAATAATTTAATGCGCAAAGATGATTTAAAATATATAATTATCATTTTAAAAATATAGGGATCAATTTTACGCACATAAAATGTAATTATACATTAAAAGGGCTAATATGCAATTTAGCTTGAAAAATACCAAATGCATTTATATAAAATGCATAAAAATATATCAACCCTATTTTGGCATAAGTATAGAGATTAAATAAATAAATCATCATAACAATAATTTTGGAAATAATTATTGGGGATTTTATGAATAAAAGGGGAGAAAATAAATCAATTTAAACCCTTGAAATTATGGAAAATATTATAAAACCCTTGTGCATGCTTATATATGCATATATATACTATTTTGAAGGTATTTACACATATTTAAAAATATATAGAGAAAATTGGGTATCAACAGATATCACCCTTCGTGTATTAACATTCTCCTTTACCATATAACAATGAACAAGTAATAACAGGGAGATATGATCAACAAGCACAAGCCTTACTTCAACAACAATTACACAATACCAAATCTCAACTTGGAATCAATACTCAATTATCACCAAAGTTCATAAATATAATAAGAACGATCAATTTAACAATTAACTAGCCTAAGCATGGACAACGTGATCAAGGAAATCAGCAGTTGCAAAGAACAACTCCTCCTTGCATGCTATAATCCGACAACAATGCATAAGTACTCGTCAGCTCACATATACGTTGTACCCAACATCTAAACATGTAGCAAATAGAAAAATAGTCCGAATCTCTCAAGTCAAGGTTAACCACGACACTTATCTCGCTTCAAAGACCAAACTCAAAGCTCAACTACAGCTTTGCCATTCAAACAAGCCTTTAAACCAATAGAATCTGGCAAATTACCAACCAAACGATTCAAATTAAGCCTTAGGAACTACCCACGATTGCGAAGAATTCAATTTAGGTCATTATTGAAAAAGTCAACTCCTGGGTCCGCTCGGTCCAAACTCAAAGTTTGGACCAAAACGTGATTACCCATTCATCTCAAGCCCGGTTATGTGATTTTTTTTAGAATACGACCTAGTGTAAATCCCTATTTTACAAAAATTCCTAATTCTAGCCAAAAACCCAATTTCCACCATGAAAACACATGATTTTAGGTTGAAATCCTAGGAAAAGTAGTGAAATATTGAAAGAAACTAGTTCAGAATCACTTACCCATTCATATTTGATCAGTTGCATATGCCGTATTTAAAACCAGGGGTTTGCAAATGCGAGCCCCGCAAATGCGAATACCATCACACCTCTACTTTATTCGCAAATACAAAGAATAGTTTGCAAATGTGATATTGACCATCCGCAATTACGGCCACTTGATCACATGTGCGATCACTGCCTCCCCCTGCCCCACTTTGCAAATGCGAAGTTCTTGTTCGCAAATGCAAACTCTGGCCTTCCCTACCACTCTTTTTAATTGCGATGAGTTGCTCGCAAATGCGAACCAATCAGAGGTTGCAAACGCGAAGCCTGACCTCGCAATTCTCGTAATTGTGAGGACTGATGCCTGCAACAAAAACTGAAGCACACCAGCAGTGTTCTAAGGCAAAATTTCACTCTGTAGGCTATCCAAAACTCACCCGAGGCCTCGGAGCTCTAAACCAAAAGTGAACTTAAGTCTAAAAATATCATACAAACTTGCTCGCACGATCAAATCGACAAAATAACACCTAGAACTACGAATTGAGCACCAAATCAAATGAAATTTTCAAGAAAACTTTGAAACATCTATTTTCACAACCGGACGTCCGAATCACGTCAAACCAACTCTGTTTCTCACCAAATTTGACAGACAAGTCATAAATATGGTATTGGACCTATACCGAATTCCGAAACCAAAATACGGACCCGATATCCAAAAATTTAACCATTGGTGAAACATTTCAAATTATTTAAGCCTTTAACTTTCAAATTTCGACAAAGTCCGATAACTCGGGCTAAGGACTTCTGAATTCGAGTTCAGGCATATGCCTAAGTCCCAAATTATGATACGGACCCACCAGGACCGTCAAAACATGAATCCGGGTCCATTTTTACTAAATATTGACCAAGGTTAACTCAAATAGTTTCCAAAGCAAAATTTTAATTTTTCACATATTTTAACATAAAAGCTTTCTGGAAACATGCCCGAACTACGCACACAAATCGAGGAGGGTTAAAATTAAATATTTAAGGCTTTAGAGTGCAGAATTAGGTTCTAAAGAATAAGATGACCAATCGGGTCATCACATTCTCCACCTCTAAAACAACCATTCATCCTTGAACAGACATAGAAAAGTACTTGTGCTGGTGAAAAGGTGGGGATATCTTCTCTGCATGTCCGACTCGGACTCCCATGCAGCTGCCTCAACGGGCTGACCTCTCCACTACACTTGAACTGAAGGATAACTCTTTGATCTCAACTGACAAACCTGCCAGGATAGAATAGCCATCAGGTCCTCCTTATAAGTCAAATCCTTATCCAACTAGATAGATCTGAAATCTAACACGCTGGACAGATCGTCGTGATACTTCCGGAGCATGGACATATGGAATACCGGATGAACTGCTGATAAACTGGGTGGCAATACGAGTTCGTAAGTTACCTCACCCACTCTCTGAAGAATCTTAAAAGGTCCAATAAACCTGGGGCTCAACTTGCCCCTCTTTCCAAATATCATTACACCCTTCATGGTGATACCCGAAGCAACACTCTCTCTCCTACCATGAATGCAACATCACGAACTCTATGGTCGGCGTAACTCTTTTTCCTGGACTGATCTGCACGAAGTCAATCCTAAATAATCTTGACCGTATCCAAGTTATCCTGTACCAAATTTGTACCCAACAACCCAGCCTCCCCCGGCTCAAACCATCCAACCGGTGATCGGCACCGCCTACCATATAATGCCTCAAAGTTAGCCATCTGAATGCTCGACTGATAGTTGTTGTTGTAGGCAAACTCTGCAAGTGGAAGGAACTAATCCTAAGAGCCTCAGAAGTCTATAACACAAGTGCGGAGCATATCCTCCAATATCTGAATAGTGCGCTCAGACTATTCGTCTGTTTGAGGATGAAACGTTGTGCTTAACTCAACCTGCATGCCCAACTCATGTTGTAATTCCCTCTAGAAATGCGAGGTGAACTGTGTACCTCGATCAGAAATGATAGACACGGGAACACCATGAATACGAACGATCTCACGAATAAAAATCTCTACCGACCACTCTAAAGAATAGGTAACTTCCACAGGAATGAAATGCACCGAGTTGATCAGCGTATCCACAATAACCCAAACTATATCGAACTTCCTCTAAGCTTGTGGGATCCAACAATAAAATCTATAGTGATACGCTCCCACTTCTACTCAGGAATCTCTATCTTCTGAAGCAAACACCAGGTCTTTGATACTCGTACTTTACCTACTGACAATTTAGACACCAAGCTACATATGCAACTATGTCCTTCTTCATTCTCCTCCACCAATAATGCTGCTGCAAGTCCTGATACATCTTGGAGGCACCGGGATGAATAGAATTCCAGGAACTGTGGGCCTCCTCTAGAATCAACTCACGAAGTCCATCCACATTAGGCACACAAACACGACCCTGCATCTTCAAAACTCCATCATCTCCAACAGTAACGTGTTTGGCATCACCGTGCCACACCATGTCCCTAAGGACAAGAAAATGAGGGTCATCATACTGCCACTCCCTGATGTGCTCAAACAATGAAGACCGAGCGACTGTACAAGCTAGAACATGATTATGCTTAGAAATATCCAACCTCACGAACTGATTGGCCAAGGCCTGAACATCTAATGCAAACGGTCTCTCACCGATTGGAATGAACGCAAGGCTACCCACACTCACAGACGTTTTACTCAAAGCATTGGCCACCATATTAGCCTTCCCGGAATGATACAAGATGGCAATATCATAGTCTTTCAATAGCTCCAAACACCTCCTCTGCCTCAAGTTGAGTTCCTTTTGTTTGAACAAATACTGCAAGATCCGATGATCCGTGAATATCTCACATGATACGCCGTACAGATAGTGCTCCAAATCTTTAGCGCATGAACAATGGCTGCCAACTCTAAGTTATGAATAAGATAATTCTTCTTGTGAACCTTCTAATGCCATGACGCATATGCAATTACCCTGCCATCCTGCATTAATACCGCACCAATCCGCTTACAAGATGCATCACAATATGCCGTATAAGATCCTGAACCTGTGGGTAACACCAACACTGGCACCGCAATCAAAGCCATCTTAAGCTTCTGAAAACTCGCCTCACTCTTGTTTGACCATCTGAACGGGGCACCCTTCTGGGTCAACCTGGTAAATAGGGCTACTATAGATAAAAAAAACCTTTTACAAACCAACAGTAATAACCCGCCAAACCCAAGAAAATCCGAATCTCGGTAGCTGATGTGGGCCCAGACCAGTTTTGGACTGCCTCAATCTTCTTAGGATCAACCTGAATACCCTCTACTGATACAACGTGCTCCAAGAAAGTGACTGAGCTCAACTAAAACTCACATTTTGAAAACTTGGCATATAACTGGTTGTCTCTTAAAGTCTGAAGTACGATTCAAAAATGTTGCTCATGCTCCTCTCGACTGCGGGATTAGATCAAGATATCATCAATAAACACATTCACAAAGGAATCCAGAGAAGGCTTGAACACCTGATTCGTCAAATCCATAAACATTGTTGGGGCATTTGTTATCCCAAATAACATCACTAGAAACTCATAATGCACATATCGAGTCCGAAAAGTTGTCTTAGGGACATCGGATGCCCTAATCCTCAACTGATGGTAGCCAGACCCCAAATCAATATTTGAAAACACCTTGGCGCCCTAAAACTAATCAAATAAGTAATCAATCATCGGCAATGGATACTTGTTCTTGATAGTGACTTTGTTCAAATGCCGATAATCTATGCACATCCTCATTGATCCATCTTTCTTCTTCACAAACAATACGGGCACAGGCCAGAGAGAGACACTAGGTATAATGAAGCTCTTATCAAGAAAATCTTGCAATTTCTCCTTTAATTCTTTCAACTCTGGCGGGGCCATGCGGTATGGCAGAATAGAAATGGGCTGAGTGCCCGGAGCCAAATCAATACAGAAGTCAATATCCCTGTCGGGTGGCATCCCCGGCAGGTTTGAAGGAAACACCTTTGGAAACTCACGAACAACTAGTACTGAATCCATAGAAGGAACCTCTACACTAAAATCGTGAACATAAGCCAAATAAGCTAGACACCCCTTCTCGACCATATGTCGAGCCTTCACATAAGAGATAACCCTACTGGTAGAATAGACAGGAGTCCCTCTCCACTCTAATTACGGCAAACCTAAGGTCATTATCTTGGCGTGACCATCCAATAGAGTGTGATAAGGTGACATCCAGTCCAAGGATGACATCAAAATATACCATATCGAGAAGTAGAATATCTACACTAGTCTCAAAACTCTCAATGGTAACCATACACGAATGATAGACACGATCTACACTGATAGTATCTCCTACAAGTGTGGACACATATACAGGAGCACTCAAAAAATCACAAGGCATAACCAAATCTGAAGCAAAATAGGACGACACGTAGGAATAAGTAGAATTTCAATCAAATAGAACTGAGGCATCTCTACTACAAATTGAAACTATACCTGAGATAATGGCGTCAGATGAATCAGCCTCAAGCCTGGCTGGAAAAGCATAGCATCGGGGCTGGGCCCCACCACTCTGAACTACATCTCTAAGTCAGACCCTAATTGGCTGGCCTCCACCTCTAGCGGCCTGACCTCCACCTCTAGTGGACTGACCTCCACTTCTAGCTATCTGACCCCTACCTATAGCTGGCTGAGCAGGCAGTGAATATCCTAGTGCCGGGACAATGACATGAGAACTCTGATGCTGAGAACTGTTCGATGCTTGAGGGAAAAATCTAGCAATATGCCTCGGATCACCACAAGTATAACAGGACCTCGGTTATTGTGACTACTGACACTGTCGGCCTGAGTAACCACCCTAAAAGATCAGGAGTGGAGGTACACTAATAGGAGCTCGTGTTGCACTGTAGGCTAGCTAGTCGGAATAATGCATATGACGACCACTGATAAGTATGGATTTTGACTACTTATTTGCACTCTTTTACTTTTGTTTTAGCTAAAAATTGCTTAAAGGTATTCACAAAAACTGATGAAATGTGCTTACTTGTAGGAGTGCTGGAATATGATTCAAAGATATGAAAATCAACTCAAGAAGGAGTAATTTTGGACAAGGACTAAAACAATGCAAAAAGAGCAAAATGCGGATTGCACAATTTTGAGTGCGGCCGCAGACCATGAAGAAACCTCTGTCAGATTTCCTTTGTAAAGTGCAGACCGCACAATTATTGTGCGACCGCAGAAGATGAGGTTCAGAGAGATAGGATTCCAGGTCATGAAGAAGTGCAGGCCGCACCATTATTGTGCGGCCGCGGAATATAAAAGTGCGGCCTCACTCAGAAATGTGCGGTCCGTAGAAGTCTCTCATATCAAGCTCAAGTAAAAGCATGCGGCCGCACTCAAAAATGTGCGGTCCGTGAAATCTAAAGAAGTGCAGCCGCATAAGTCCATCCTATCATGCCAGCTTCAAAGTGCGGACCACACACAGAATTGTCAAATTTAGGTTAAGTTTGAACACCAGAAAATAGATAGCCATTTTTCCTTTACCACTTGGGGTAACTTTGTAATAGTTTATCATTTTAACATTGGATTTTCTTCCCTTTATCATCTATTATGAGTTTAATCTTATTTTTTTCTTTATTTTCTTCAATTTTCTCTATGTGTAGCTAATATCTTAGCTAGGGTTGTGACCCAACCCAAGTGTGGTTACGTAATTGGTGTTTAATTTAGGGCTTATTTGTGATAGGGCGAGTGATATTTAGCCTAGTTCTTGCTTGAATTTAAGAATTAATGGTTACAAACATTGATTCATGCCTAATTGACTTAGTCTCTACTTGAGAAAGAGAGGCTAAGTATAGGAAATCTTGGCTACCAAGTAATTGGGGTAAACTCAAGAAAATAATAGCCCCAATTAAAGGGTTGAATCTAGAGATAGTAAAACTCGACTTGAGCATCTATCACTTGTTTTGTGCATTGCCCATTTGGATTTGAGAAATCCAAATTTGGCAAAACAACTCTAACTACCGAGAGGTATCGAGTGGGTAATTGCGTGTGATTGCTATATTACACCCCGACCAATCAAACCTACCCCAAAGCCCACAACCCATTAGGTAACCACTTAGGTGGAAGTCACGACCCTAGATATTTTATGATCTTGAAAAACAACAACACCAAAAATATCATTCTCTAGCTTTTCATTTAGAAACATTAGCATAAAAAGCAAAAGTAGAAAGAAACAACCAAACATGTGGAAGTGCATTTTGGGAACATCATACACTTAGTCTAGATATATACCTAATCCAATATAACCTCTCTGTGGAATCGACCACGACTCACGTTGGGTAATTATAATTGCATCGACCGCTTCGCAATCCCAATTAGTGGTGTGAATTTGGGCGACATCAATTTTTGGTGTTGCTGCCGGAGATCGAACCCAGGGTCACCTGCGTGACAGGTGGGATTACTCAAGATCTGCGGACCGCACAATTTTGTGCACGGCTACAGAGTTTGAAATCACACGACACTGACTTTATATTTTGCAATTTGTACATAATTTACACATGGTATTTGCAAATAAACATGATTAATGATCTACCCAGTCCCCAATGAACACATATGATATTACTCACATGATTTTAAGCACACATGAATAACATTTGACATTTTAGGCCAAAAAACAACTATACTACTGAAGAACAAAATCTAAGAAAAAATTGAAAAATCTAAAAATGCATTAAACATACCCGTGATGAATGATGAAGGTAGGAGTCTACACTAATGAAATGAATGTGGAGTATGAACTAATTTGTCGTGCGTTGTGCTTGGTTAGGTCTCAAGAACTCAAAGTGTGTAAAGTTGTGAATAGTGCACGAAGATTCTATTTATAGGTTGACCAAGTCGGTCAAAAGTTAAGCTAAGTGCATCCGCACAATTTTTTAGTACGGTTCACACTTTTTACCTAGACCTTGATGAAGCTCTGTGGTCCGCACAAAAGTGAATGTGGCTGTATAAATTTGTGTGGACCGCACAATTTCAAGTGCGGCTGCAGAATGGCTATGTTTTCTGTCGGACCAACTTCAGAGAAGTTGCATTTTTGGGCCTCCAGTTCTGTGGTCGTACAATGAATTGTGCGTCTGCAGATTCCACTCTGCTTAAGCATACAAAAATGTGCGGTCCGCACTTTTTCAACACTTACCCATTTTTCTTGGCATAGTCCCTGCAAAGAACATTTATTCCTGCATACACTTCAAAACGAGTTAGCAAAAAAACAAAATCTATCTAAAGTAGAAAAAAAGATAAAGAAAAGACACATGGGTAGTCTCCTAAGAAGCGCCTGATTTAACGCAGTGGCATGACGCAGATTACCAATCATTTGAAATGAAGAACCGCCACCACGTGGCCATCATCAACTTTTCCAAGATAGTGCTTCATCTGGTGCCCATTGACCCTAAACACTTCATCATTCTTATTTTTCAAGTTCAATGCTCCGAATGGTGTCACACCAACAACTTCAAATGGGCCACTCCATTTTGACTTAAATTTTCCCGGAAACATCCGTAGCTGGGAATTGAACAACAACACAAGATCACCTTCTTTAAACTCCTTATTCTGAATGTATGTGTCATGGACATACTTAATCTTCTCCTTGTATATGGATGAACTTGCATATGCATGGTACCAGAACTCATCTAGCTCATTCAATTGTGTCACCCTTAAGTTGGCAGTGATATCCCATTTAAGATTAAACTTCTTCAATGCCCACATGGCCTTATGTTCGAGTTCCACCAGAAGATTAGAAGCTTTCCCGAACACCAACCGGTATGGATACATCCCAATCAGTGTTTTGCAAGCCGTCATATAAGCTCATAAAGCATCATCAAGTTTTCTTGACCAATCCATCTTGTTGACATTCACTGTCTTTGACAAAATACTTTTGATCTCCCTGTTGGAGACTTCCACTTGACCACTTCCTTAAGGGTGATAGGTGGTCGAGACTTTGTGAGTGACACCATACTTGGTGAGTAAGGTATCAAAAGCGTTGTTGCAAAAGTGCGAACCCCCATCACTTATGATAACCCTTGGAGTACCAAATCTTGTAAAAACGTTCTTCTTCAAAAATGCCACCCAGTCCTTGCTTCATTATTGGGAAAAGCTAAGGCTTCAACCCATTTAGACACATAATCAATCACGACTATAATGTAGGTGTTTCCACAAGAGCTCACAAACAGACCCATGAAACTCAATACCCCACACATCAAAAATGTCAATCTCCAGGATTATGGTGAGGGGCATCTCATTCTTCTTAGAAATCCCACCAGCCCTTTGACATTCTTCACAATGCATGACAAGCTCTCTAGTCCTTGTAACGAGTAGGCCAATAAAATCCACAACTCAACACTTTTATCGTCATTCTAACTCCGCCATGATGACCACCATATGGTGAAGAGCGGCAAGCCTCAAGAATTTCCACTTGTTTCTCCTCCACTACACATCTTTGAACCACACCATCGGTACAAATCTGGAAGAGGTACGGTTCATCCCAATAATAGTTGAGGCAATCCCAAAAACTGATGAAATATGCTTACTTGCATGAGTGTTGGAATATGCATAAAAGAGATGAAAATCAACTCAAAAAGGAGTAGTTTTGGAAAAGGACTAAAACAAAGCAAAATGTGGACTACACAATTTTGAGTGCGGCCGTAGACCATAAAGAAACCTCTAACAGATTTCCTTTGTAAAGTGAAGACCACACAATTATTGTGCAGACGCAGAAGATGAGCTTCAAAGAGATGGGATTCTAGGTCATGAAGAAGTGCGGATCGCACCATTATTGTGCGCCCGCAGAATTTAAAAGTGCGGTCGCACTCAGAAATGTGCGGTCCGCAGAAGTCTCTCATGTCAAGCTCAACTTCAAGAGTGCGGCCGCACTTAGAAATGTGTGGTCCGCATAAGTCTCTCATGTCAAGCTCAAGTTCAAGAGTGCAGCCGCACTCAGAAATGTGAGGTCCGCGAAATCTGAAGAAGTGCGACCGCAACCTAGAATTGTGTGGCCGCAAAAGTCCATCCTGTCAAGCCAGCTTCAAAGTATGGATTGCACACAAAATTGTATGGTCGTAGAACCTTTGCAGGGACAATTTTGTCCGATAATTTCAGCTGGGTATAAATAGTTCTTTTTGTCAAATTTAGGTTAAGTTTGAGCACCCGAAAATAAATAGTTGTTTTACCTTTACTGCTTTGGGTAACTTTGTAATAGTTTATCATTTTAACATTGGATTTTATTCCCTTTATCATCTATTATGAGTTTAATCTTATTTTCTTCTTTGGTTTCTTCAATTTTCTCTATGAGTAGCTATTTTCTTAGCTAGGGTTGTGACTTAACCCTAGTGTGGGTACCTAATGGATGTTTAATTTAGGGCTTGTTTGTGGTTGGGTGAGTGATATTTAGCCTAGTTCTTCCTTGAATTTAAGAATTAATGGTTGCAAATATTGATTCATGCCTAATTGACTTAGTTTATACTTGAGAAAGAGAGTCTAAGTCTAAGAAAACTTGACTAACAAGGAATTGGGGTGAACTCAAGAAATTGATAGCCCCAAATAAAGGGTTGAATCTAGAGATAGTAAGACCCGACTTGAGCATCTATCAATTGTTTCGTGCATTACCCATTTGGACTTGAGAAAGCCAAATTGGGTAAAACCACTCTAACTACCGAGAGGTATCAAGTGGGCAATTGCGTGTGATTGCTATATTAAACCCCGACCGATCAAACCTACCCTAAAGCCCACAACCCGTTAGGTAACCACCTAGGTGGAAGCCATGACCCTATATCTTTTATAATATTAAAAAATAACAACACAAAAAATATCGTTCTCTAGCTTTTCATTTACAAACATTAGTATAAAAATCAGAAGTAGAAGAAACAACCAAACATATGGAAGTGCATTTTGGGCACATCATACACTTAGTCTAGATATATACCTAACCCAATATAAGGTTTCTACGGAGTCGACCCCGACTGACGTTGGGTAATTATAATTGTGTCGACCGCTTCACAATCCCAATTAGTGGTGTGAATTTGGGCGACATCAATTTTTGGCGCTGTTGCCGGAGAGCTAAAAACAGATTTAGCTATATATTTGGTTTTGTGTGTGATTTGTCTTCCTTTTCTTCCGAGTTACTAATCTTTTTGTGAAACAATTGTAGGTGATACTATGGCTCTCAACAATAATGATCCTCTTGGAAACGTGCCATTGGGGGGGATGACGGGGATGATGACCAAGTTGATGAGGTTCCTCTTGAACCTCAAGCAAATAGACGAGGTCAAACGCCTCAAGACAACGTTCCCATTCCACTCCCACCTCCTCCAAGAGCGGCGGCACACCCCACATTAGGGGGGAAATTTTCAAATCAAAAATGTTATGCTCACGTTGTTGGAACAATGGGAATTCTTTACTAGGGCTCCGAATCAAAATGCATATAAGCACTTGAAAGGGTTTGTTAACACTTGCTGGGGGAGTAAACAGACAAATGTCTCCGAGGATGCTTTAAGATTGCGGCTATTCCCTTTCTTTCTACAGGGGAAGGCTTTGGATTGGTTAGAAAGGTTGCCAAATCATTATATTCATACATGGGATGAATTGGCTGAGAAATGAATTTCCAAGTTCTTTTCTCCCGGGCATATGGCAACACATAGGGATGAGATTCTATATTTCAAACAAGAACCCAATGAGCCTTTGCATGAGATATGGGAAAGGTACTGTACTATGGTGAAAGAGTGCCGGAATAATGACATGACGGAGGCTATGATTCAAAACTTTCTATAGGGGGATCAATACTACCAATCAATGCCGGGTCAATCAACTTGCCGGTGGAAATTTCATGACAACACTGTATGTAGAATCTTGTGAGATTCTTGATGAAATGGAAGATACTTCATCGGCAAGGCAAAGTAGAGAAAGCATTCCTCAATGCGATCCAAATGTGATTCACTTGCATAAAGATTTACATGATCATGGGCAAGCAATTACCGAGTTGACCACCACAATGAATCAGCTAGACGAAGCTCAACTTCAACAAGTTCAAGGTCCCAAGAAAGTAAATACAATGGATGGAGTTAGTATGATGGTAAACAAGAGAAGGCAAAAGGGCCCTCAAGTGTAAAACCAGGTTTAAAATTATGTCCAAGATGATAGTGGATTTAATCAAGAAGGACAATACAATGAGCAAGAGGAGAAAGTAAAATATGTGAACAACTTCCAAGGGCAAAGAAACAACAATCAAGGCCCAAATCAACAACAATGGCGACCACAAAAAATCAATGAAATTGGAAACATGCAATCAAGGTGGTTGGAACAATCAAAACAACCAAGGGAATTGGAACAATCAAAAAAATCAAGGATCTTGGAATGGTCCAAACAACCAAGGCAATTGGAGTGGAAATAATCAAGGATATTGGGGAGGTAACAACCAAGGAGGGTGGAACAACAACAACAACTGGGGTCGGGTTTTCCAAGGCCCTCGATGTTTCAACAACCGAGCAACCTGCCTCCTTATCCTTCTCAAGGTCTGAGCTCTTCCAACAATGAGACGAGTCGAATTGAAAACATGTTTAAACAAATGATGAAGAAGAATGCCGACTTTGACGCTCAACTAGCCTCTCACGAAACTTCAATTCATAATTTGGAAGTTCAATTGGGCCAAATCTCGTAAGCTTTGAACACTCGTCCTAATTGGGCACTACCAAGTGATATGGTGGTGAACCCGAAGGGTGGGAACAACATGGTGCATGCCATGGCCATGACTGCAAAGAGTGGAAAAGGAGGGGATGCAACCACCTCAAATCAAAAAAAAGTGTGGATAATGAACAATTGGTACAAGAAGATGAGATGCAAAGCAATGAAGTGCAAGAAAATGATGAGGTGAGAATTGATATTGATGACAATATGGAGGAGACTCAAGAAGAAGTGAACTCGTCTAGGGAGCACATTGTTGACATACCAGAATTGGTAGTGCCAAAGGCTAAGGCACCAGTTCCAAGGCCTCCTCCTCCATATCCTATAAGGCCTACCAAGAAAAATGGTGAGAACCAATTTAAAAAGTTCATTGACATGATGAAAAGTTTATCTATTAATGTGTCGTTGGTTGAGACCTTGGAACAAATGTGGGATATGCAAAGTTCATGAAGGACTTGGTGACAAAGAAGAGTTCGATGAATTGTTAGACTATAAAGATGACACATCAAGTGAGTGCAATTGTACACTCAATGGCTCCTAAATTGGAAGATCCGCGTGCTTTCACAATCCCATGTACAATTGGAAGTGCTGACTTTGCCAAAGCTTTATGTAATCTTGGGGAGAATATCAACTCGATGCCCTATTCAGTGTTCAAAACTTTAGGAATTGGGAAACCAAGATCCACATCCATGAGGTTTCAAAAGGAATTATTGACGATGTGTTGGTTCTTGTTGACAAGTTCATCCTCCCGGCGAACTTTGTGATTCTTGATTGTGAAGTGGACTATGAGCTGCCTACTATCTTGGGTAGACCTTTACTTGCTACGGGGAAGGCTTTTATTGATGTGGAAGCCGGGGAGCTCACCTTCCGGGTGGGTGATGAAAAGGTGGTCTTCCATGTGTGCAAATCTATGCGGCAACCGAATAGCAATGAAGTTTGCTCGTTCATGGATTTGGTGACCGATGAGATTATTGATGATGCTAGTGCCACAATGAATATTGAGGATACTTTGGAAGCCATTTTGATCAACCTTGATAATGACGAGGAGAAAGAAGGCTATGTGGAATGTGTGAATACATTGCAAGGAATGGAGTCGTACACTTATGAACCCCGCAAGTTATCCTTGGATCTTGAAAATAGGAAGACATTTCCAACAAAGCCCTTAAGAGAGGAGCCTCCCAATTTTGATTTAAAGCAATTGCCTCTACATCTCAGGTATGAGTTTCTTGGCCCTTGTTCTAGTTTATCGGTTATTCTTTCCTCTTGTTTGACTAACGTGCAGGCAGACGCCACATTGGCAGTGCTACAAAAAAGAAAGAAAGCTATAGGATGGACATTGGCGGATATTTGGGGTATAAGACCCGCCTTTTGCATGCACAAGATTATGTTGGAGGAAGGTGCCAAACCCTCTGTTGAACATCAAAGGAGGCTAAATAAAGCAATGCAAGAGGTGGTTAAAAAGGAGATCATAAAGTTGTTGGATGTCGGGGTTGTTTACCCCATTTCCGATAGTTCATGGACTTCTTTGGTGCAATGTATCCCAAAGAAAAAGGGCATGACTGTGGTTACCAATGACAAGAACGAGTTGATTCCTACAAGAATGGTGACCAGGTGGAGAGTGTGTATGGACTACCGCAAGCTCAACAAAGTCACAAGAAAAGATCATTTCCCACTTTCCTACATTGATCAAATGCTTGATAGGTTGGCCGGCCGTGCTTTCTATTGCTTCCTCAATGGGTATTCCGGTTACAATCAAATTCTTATTTCTCCAGAGGATCAAGAAAAGACTACTTTCACATGTCCCTATGGTACTTTCGCATACTCACGGATGTCATTTGGGTTATGCAATGCATCGATGACTTTTCAACGTTGTATGATGGCTATCTTCACCGACATGGTGGAGGATTTTCTTGAGGTCTTCATGGATGAATTTTCCGTGGTCGGAAACTCTTTTGATAATTGCTTGAAAATTTTGGATAAGGTCTTAGCAAGATGTGAAGAAACGAATTTGGTATTGAATTGGGAGAAATACCAATTCATGGTCGAGGAGGGCATTGTCCTTGGCCATAAAATTTCAAAGAATAGTATTGAGGTCGACAAGGCGAAAATAAAATTTATTTCTAAACTTCTGCCCCTACCTCTATGAAGGGAGTGAGGAGCTTCTTGGGTCATGCGGGGTTCTATTGCCGTATGATCAAGGATTTTTCTGAAGTGGTAAACCCCTTGTGTAAAATTTTGTAGAAGGATACCAAATTCCATTTCAATGAGGATTACATAAAGGCATTTTAATTGCTCAAGTTCAAATTGGCAACTACTCTTATTATTACCACACTGGATTGGAGCTTACTTTTTGAGCTCATGTGTGACGCAATTAATGTGGCGATTGGAGCGGTTTGGGCAAAGAATCAACAAAATCTTCCATCCGGTCTACTATGCTAGTAAGACAATGAATGATGCCCAAGTCAATTACATGGTGACTGAAAAAGAGCTCCTTGCTATTGTCTTTGCTATGGAGAAGTTCCTCCCATACTTGATGGCTACAAAGGTGATTGTCCACATTGATCATGCGGCTCTTCGGTACTTAATGAGCAAGAAGGATTCAAAGCTGAGGTTAATGCAGTGGGTGCTTTTATTGCAAGAGTTCGATCTAGAGATCCAAGACCGCAAGGTTAGTGAAAATCAAGTTGCGGATAACTTGTCTCGATTGGAGGAGGAGGGGAGGCCACATGACGGCCTTGAGATCAATGAATCCTTCAGCGACGAGCAGCTTCTAGCAATTTTAATAACCGATATGCCATGGTTTGTCGATTTATCAAAGTATCTTGTGAGTGGCATTGTACCGAGTGAGTTCTCTTCAAACCAAAACGAAGAAGCTCAAACGGGATTGCCTTGACTATTATTGGGATAAATCGTACCTCTTCCGGATTTATACCGATGGTGTGATTCGAAGATGTGTACCGGAGGAGGAACAAGTGGGAATTCTTGAGGCTTTCCACTCTTCACTATATGGTGTCATCATGGTGGAGCTAGAACGGCGACAAAAATGTTGAGTTGTGGATTCTATTAGCCTACTCTTTACAAGGATTCTAGTGAGCTTGTCAAGCATAGTGATGAATGTCAAAGGGCCGGTGGGATTTCTAAGAAGAATAAGATTCCCTCACCACCATCTTAGAGATTGACATTTTCTATACGTGGGGTATTTATTTCATGGGTCCGTTTGCAAGCTCTTATGGAAATACCTACATTCTAGTCGCGGTTGATTATGTGTCTAAATAGTTTTAAGCCGTTTCTTTGCCCAATAATGAAGCAGGGAATGTGGTAGCACTTTTGAAAAAGAACATTTTTACAAGATTTTGTACTCCAAAGGCTATCATAAGTGATGGGGTTCGCATTTTTGCAACAAGGGTTTTGATACCTTACTCACCAAGTATGGTGTCAATCACAAAGTCTCGACCCCCTGTCACCCTCAAGCAAGTGATCAAGTGAAAGCCTCCAATAGGGAGATCAAGAGTATTTTGTCAAAGACAGTGAATGCCAACCAGATGGATTGGTTAAGAAAACTTGATGATGCTTTATGGGCATATAGGATGGCTTACAAAATACCGATTGGGATGTCTCCATACTGGTTAGTGTTTGAGAAAGCTTCTCATCTTACGGTGGAACTTAAGCACAAGGCCATGTAAGAATTGCAAAAGCTTAATCTTGAATAGGATGTCGTTGCCAACTTAAGGGTAACACAATTGAATGAGCTAGATGAGTTCCGATACCATGCATATACAGGTTCATCCTTATACAGTGAGAAGATAAAGTACCTCCATGACAAGTACATTCGGAATAAGGAGTTTAAAGAAGATGATCTTATGTTATTGTTCAATTCCTAGTTACGGATGTTTCTAGGAAAATTGAAGTCAAAATAGAGTGGCATGTTTGAAGTTGTTGATGTGACACCATTCGGAGCATTGGACTTGAAAAATAAGAATGATGAAGTGTTTTGGATCAATGGGCACCAGGTGAAGTACTATCTTGAAAATGTTGATGATGGCTACGTGGTGGCGGTTCTTCATATCAAATGATTAGTAATTTGCGTCATGCCGCGGAGTTAAATCAGGCGCTTCTTGGGAGGCAACCCATGTGTCTTTTTCTTTATCTTTTTCTTCTTCTTTAGATAGGTTTTGTATTGTGCTAACTAGTTTTGAGTGTATGCAGGAATGAGTGTGCTTTGCAGGGACTGTGCCCAGAAAAATGGCTAAGTGTTGAAAAGGTGCAGACCGTACATCAATTGTGCGGACCGCACAATTTTGTATGCTACAACGCACAATTCATTGTGCGGCTGCACAAGTGGAGGCCCAAAAATTCAACTTCTCTGAAGTTGGTCTGACAGAAAATATAACCATTCTGCGGCCGCACTTTAAATTGTGCAGTCCGCACAAATTTATATAGCCGCACTCACTTTTGTGCGGACCGCAGTGCTTTATCAATGTCCAAGTAAAGAGTGCGGACCGCACTCAAAATTGTGCGGCCGCACCCAGCTTAACTTTGATTGACTTAGTCAAACTATAAATAGAACCTTAGTTCACTATTCACAACTTTACACACTTTGAGTTCTTGAGACCTAAGCAAACACAGTGCGTGACAAATTAGTTCACACTCCTCATTCATTTCATCAGTGTAGATTCTAACATGCATCCTTCATCACTGGTATGTTCAATGCATTTTTAGATTTTTCAATTTTTCTTAGTTTTTTTCTTCAGCGGTATAGTTATATTTCAGCCTAAAATGTCAAATGTTATTCATGTGTGCTTAAAATCATGTGGGTAATAACATATGTGTTCATTGGGGACTGGGTAGATCATTAAGCATGTTTATTTGCAAATACCATGTCTAAATAGTGTGAAAATTGCAAAACATAAAGTCAGTGTTGTGTGATTTCAAATTGTGCGGTCCGTAGACCTTGAGTTAGGGCAAAATGTAATGCATGAAACGCGTGGACCGCACTCAAAATTTTGCGGTCGGTAGAAAAATTGTGTGGCCGCGAAAAAATGTGTAAAACTGCACTTCTGAAAGATCAGAGAACCAGTAGTCTAAACCTAGGATTGTGCGGCTGCACTCAAAATTGTGTGGTCCGCACATCAAGATGTGCAACTGCACTTTGAAATTGTGTGGTCCGCACATGGCAGTCTGCAACCCCACTCACTTTTATGGGTCCACACTGTCTTTTTTGAACACTATTTTGTTGCATCTTTTAACATTGTTTTGAGCTGTAACTGACTTGTGTGCCTTGTATTGCAGGCAATGGTTTGATCACGAGGTAGAGGTGATACATCTAATGGGAGAGGTGAACCCTCCCGAGGCCGAGGCAGAGGCAACCTCCCACTCTCAGTACAGAAAGAAATAAACAAGAAGGCAACTACCAACATAGTCCCTGAACCTTCAGAATCCAATGAATATCTCCCTTCTAGGGAAGCCTTAGAGGGCAACTCTATGCAAGCACAACCTAATGCCCAATCTTAACCAAAACAGTTTCCGGGTAGACTGCAATTGAGAGATGAACCCTCCTCCTCTGCTAGTTCTTCTGAAGGTTCAGAAGAGGGTAGCCAAGATTTTGAGCCCTCTTCCTCACATTCCCCTGCAACATCTATCACTATTGATGATGATGATGCTCCTAATGATGGTAGAGGAGGTGGCACTAGAGTGGGCGACCTAGAGAGGTCGAAGAAGAAGGAGATATGAGAAAATAGATTTGTGAGCTTGACAGCCTTCACAAGGTTCAGAGAATGGTGTCCCTAGAGATCGCTCACTCTTGAGCGGAAATTCTTAGTGAAGGACTTGGATAAATACAATCCAAATGTCTTTAGGCAATTCAAGGAGCGCAAGGGGTAGATATGGTTCACCTAGAGTGTTATGGATGCCAATGAGCACTGGGTATGTGAATTGTATGCCAATATGGCACATATCAAGAAAGGTACCAAAGTGACCAAAGTGAGGAATTTGAAGGTCCGATTCTATCAATGCACATTAAACACTTACATGGGATTTGAGGAGGTAGAGGGAGTCCAGCACATGGAAAAGCTTTCAATGGGTGATGCAGCTTGTCCTTGGCTAGCAGAGATCTTGGCAGCTCCAGGACCACCACTACTGTGGATCACAGCGGGGGTTTCCATTGCATGGAACACCCTCAATTTTGAATAAAAAGGGTGGCAAACTTTTATGTACAGCTGGATAGATCCGAGCCAGAATGAGAACAATATTCCACTCCCTCGAGCAGTTTTGGTGGCATCTATCATGGCCGGGTAACCATTCAATGTGGGTGTCGTCATATCGGCCAACATGTCAGTGGTTGTCTGAAAAGGTGAAAGCTCCTATCCATATCCAAACACCCTCAATGAATACCTTAAGGATGCCAAGGTGGAGCCGAGGAGATTTGATACACAGGTGCGGGCCAAAAAGCCCTTCTCATGGAACTCTTTGAAAGGACCGGGGAACCCAAAGTTCAAGGGTAAAGTAACTACCACCGGTGTTAGTCTGATGAGCCAACGGAGATGGTCCCAGATTTAGCTGATGAGCCTTCTACAACTGTCATGCCTTCTACAGCAGCCGACCTCCATCTTCTAGACCATATACATAAGTACAGTGCCTGCCTCATCCGTATATCCACTCACTATGCTACTAGTGTCCCAAACATTGGCGAGTCTCAACAACTGGATGCAGACAGCTACTTCAAAATTGTCTGACATATCCAGTGTTGTTGTTGCACAGTCTTCTATATCAGCAGCATCACAGGTACCTCTGTCAGTGGAGGAATATCCTAGACAATCAGAAGACCATCATGGATACATTGGTGGCGCATTGGGGAGTTATTGAGGAGTTGGTAAAATAGTTGAAAAAGATGTAGAAATCTCAGGCTTCGAAAAATCAGTGGATAGATTAAGAAAAGAAGGGGCCAAGATAGCAACCGCTGGGGATATACCACTTGACTTACTGATTGAGACAGTTCCATCAGTACCAGCAAACCCAGCAGCACCATCAGCAGAGGCAGTAGCTGGGCAGTCTGAGGAGCCAGACCTTGCTGCCCACACTGCTGAGGAGGTGCTCCAGATATTCACCAACCACATTATTCCCCGAGCAGAAGATGATGAGACCCAGCTGGAGGATACCGAGGGTACTGATGATTCCATGCGCACTGAGATCACATAGGGAGTTCTCTTCACTCTCTACCCTTCCTTATTCTAATTGTTGTTAAGCATTGAGAAAAATGCTTATTCTTATTCAAAGGGGTGGTCTATTTTGATTGACTTGATATGACATTGGCCTATAATAACTTTAATACTCTTTTTATTTTATCTTTATTCTCCCTTTCATTATGTTTATATTCCTCTCTCTCTTTTGATGTATATATTCTATTACTCTCGGTTTGTATATTCATTTGTCTTAATTTCAGTAGTTTATTTCATAGCTTCTTTAGTTTGTTTTTCGTAGAAGTATAACTTCTTATTTATTTTAATAGCTTCTTTTTGATTTGGTAGCTTCTTTTTTATGTTTAAGTGATTAATAAAATAGCTTCTTTTTATGTTTAAGTGAGGAATAAGCCTTTGGTTTTCTTAATGCCACGGTTCTTTTCAAAGGTGGGTTTTGTCTGAACCGGGTGGCTCCTCCCAACGATGGATGGCATGACAACCTTCTTAAGGTATTGAGTCCATTTTTGATATTTAGGTAAAACTAGTAGTATTAATGAATAAAAAGGGTCAAGAATGCTTCACTTGGTACCAACACATTTAACTACGACCTTATGGTTAAAAACAGGTTCTCGACTAGAAATAGCTCTAATTAGTGGCCTTTAGACTTTTGTGCTGACTTGAGAAATTATCGAGTAGTTTAGTTGAACCATTAGTGATTTTAAGTCTTGAATATGGTTGTTGTGGGTCCTCGACTCTATCCTCTTTAACAATCCAATTGTGTGAGAAGTGAGATTTTTGTTGCAAGTCAAAGTACCCATGCGAATGGTCTAGAACTTGCCCCGAATGTGTTTCTAGGCGAAATTTTAGGTTTTGCTTGGATTGAGAAGTGATTGTAGGCTTTCCTTGACCCTCTTGAAATTTTCCGTGTCCACCAATGTTGCTATTCCTTGTCAACCCATTTGAGCCTAAGACCTTTCTCATTTGATAACCACGATACAAGCCTTTACCCATTTTGTAGTGACTCTCTCTTGGCACCCTAGCTTTCCTTATCACTCTTGAGAAGTAATTGGCTAAAACCTAAGATTGGGGGAGAGACGAGGAGTTTGAAATTGGTATAAAGATACAAAAAGAGAAGAAATGAAGAAACAGAAAGGGAAAGAAAAAGAAAGAATGGACAAAAGAAAAATGCAAAAAGAGAAAGTGAATAAAGTGAATAGTTGAAGGGATTCAAAGAAAAGCAATGATACAAAGCATGGAGAAAACGAAGAAGGAGAAAATGACCATCATGACCGAGAAAAAGTGATGTTAAGTCTCTTTAGTTCCCCTGAGGAAAAGATAATGACTCAAAGAGACGGCAAAACATGAGCAAAAAAAGAGAAAAATGGAGTGTTTAAGGAAAGATGAACCCGTTTCTATTCCAACATTCCCTACCCCTGTCCAATAAGCCTTCATTGCATTCCGAAAATCCCTACGTGATTTCAAACTGAGTGAACTTACATTAGTTGTGATTTACATGAGGGGCAAGTATATGGTACCTAGAGTAGTACTTGTGGCATTATTTTGAGAGAGATAAGCGAACTTTTTACAAATTCTTGAATTGAATGCTACATTCCTAAGTGAGATATGCTAACAGAGAGTGGAGGAGGAGGAGTTTGGGATCCACAATGACCTGCATGAAAGAACGAGCTTCCTTGATGAATAAAGTTAACTCTTGATGCTCTAGTGTCACATTTGAACTATTGTACTTAAAAAGTCAAATCAGTGCCTTGTTGATAATTCATAAGTGTTGTGGGTAATTATTTGTCCCAATTGAGGTGTGTTTGATTCACCTTAGGCTAGGTGAAATAGCTCTACTCTTTATGAGGTAAAAATTACCTTATTTGCTTGAGTACAAGCAAAAGCTTAAGTTTGGGGGAGTATGACCACCTGAAGCACCATGGGATGCCTGGAGTACTGAATGAAACGGCTTGGGAGGATGGCCTCTACCAAAAGTGACACTGCCTCCAAATGAGGCACCACTAAATCCACCAAAATGACGAGGCCTCTTGTTAGATCCCTGACCTCCCCCCTGTGCTAGAACCATCTCGACTCGCCTAGCAACATTGGCAGGCGTCTGAAAAGAAATCTCACTCCCACTCTCCTTGCCATATGCAACTTGATAGGCTGAGCAAGTCCCTCAATAAACCTCCTCACCCTCTCTCTCGGTAGGAAGCAGAAGAATAGCATGACGGTCCAGATCCACAAAGCGGGTCTCATACTACGTGACATACATAGTGCCCTACTGAAGACGATCAAACTGCCTGCGATAGTCCTCTCTCAGTGTGACCGGAAGGAATTTCTCAAGAAATATCTGATAGAACTGGTCCCAAATAAGAGCAGGAGACCCAGGTGGTCTGGTCGATACAAAGTCCTTCCACCATCTCTTGGCGGAACCCATCATCTGGAACACAACAATATCAACCCCAATAGTATCCATTATCCCCATGTTCTGCAGCACCTTATGGAAGTGGTCAAAATAATCATGTGGGTCCTCAGAAGGTGCACCACTAAAGTGAATTGGGAAGAGTTTGGTAAACTTGTCCGATCTCAATAAGCCATCAGAAGACATAGCTGGTCCATCACCGGCCTGTGCCGCAACAACCGGCTGAACTACCCCAACTGGCTGAGCTGCTGGAGTCTGATACTGGGGAGCCATATGCTCTGAAGTGTGAGTAGCGGGAGTTTGTGCTCCTCCCCAAGCTGCTCCAACTCACGGACAGCTAAGGCTGGTGCCAAATTTGGACAATAAGTGCAGAGTGTAGTATGAGTATAACCGACCCCATTTACTCGTAAGTGCCGAGCCTAACCTCGATGAAGTAGTGACGAGGCTATGATAAAACACATACATAATAAACCTGTTCAATTAACAGTATACGTACAAGGTTACAACAAATAAAAGCTAGATAGGTAATATCAAGATGGGGACATGCTAAGGGGGAAATACAAAATACGAGAATTACAGCAGAATGATAACCAGAATAATCAATATGCCTTTGACCAGTAAAAACAATTAAATACAATAAAGAAAATTGTACAATATCACCCTTCGTTCTTTTACTCTGAACCTCACAATGAAACATTGATAAATGCACGACATCACCCTTCGTGCTTTTCCTCTCACTTTCAATATAAATCAATAGAAACGGCACGACATCACCCTTCGTTCATTAACTCTCATAACGTGGCACGGCATCACCCTTCGTGCATTAACACTCACAATATGGCACGACATCACCCTTCGTGCATTAACTCTCACATACGGCACGACATCATCCTTTGCGCATTAACACTCTCTCGTACCACATAACAATGAATAAGTAATAACAGAGAAATAGGATCAACAAGTACAAGCCTTACTTCAACAACAGTTCCACAATACCAAATCTCAACTTGGAATCAATAATCAATCATCACCAAAGTTTATAAACATGATAAGAACGATTAATTTAACAATTAACTAGCCTAAGCATGGATAACATGATCAAGGAAAGCAACAATTCCAAAGAACAAGTCCCACCCGCATGCTGTTATCCAACAACGCATAAGTACTCGTCACCGCACATATACGTTGTACCCAACATCTAAACATTTAGCAAATAGACAATAAGTCCTAATCCCTCAAGTCAAGGTTAACCACGATACTTACCTCGCTCCAAACACCAAACTCAAACCTCAACCACAACTTTTCCTTTCAAACAAGTGTCCGAACCAATAGAATCTAGCAAATTACCAACCAAACGATTCAAATTAAGCCTTACGAACTACCTACGATTGCAAAGAATTAAATTTACGTCATTGTTGAAAAAGTCAACAAAAATCAACTCCCATGCTCGCTTGGTCCAAACCCGAAATTCGGACCAAAATCCGATTACCCATTCACTCCGAGCCCAGTTATGTAATTTATTTTGGAATCCGACATCAATTCGAGGTCTAAATCCTTATTTTACAAAAATCCCTAATTCTATCCAAAATCTCCAAGTTCCACCATGAAAACACAAGATTTTAGATTGACATCTTAGAAAAAGTAGTGAAAGATTGAAAGAAACTAGTTTAAAATCACTTACTAATGATTTGGGGAAGAAAAGCTCTTTCAAAAAATCTAGGATTTTTGAGTTTGAAATTTTGAAGAATGAACCAAAAACCCGTCTATGTCATATTTGATCAGTTGCAGATGTCGCATTTGCGACCAGGGGTTCGAAAATACGAGCCCCGAAAATGCGAAAAATCAATCGCAAATGTGAAGACCATCACACCCCTGCTATCTTCGCAAATGCGAAGCATAGTTCGCAAATGCGAACTTGACCATCCGCAATTGCGATCACTGCCTCCCCCTACCCCAATTCGCAAATGCGAACTCTGACCTTCTCAGCGGCTCTTCGCAATTGCGATGAATTGCTTGCAAATTTGAACCTACCAGAGGTTGCAAATGCATAGCCTGACCTCGCAATTGCGAGGTCTGAGGCCTGCAACAAAAACTGAAGCACACCAGCAGTATTCTAAGTCCAAATTTCACTCTGTAGGCTATCCAAAACTTAGCCGAGCCCTCGGGGCTCTAAACCAGAAGTGCACACAAGTTTAAAAACATTATATGAACTTGCTCGCGCGATCAAATCACCAAAATAACACCTAAAAGTACAAATTGGGCACCAAATCAAACGGAATTTTCAAGAAAACTTTGAAACTTCTATTTTCAATACCAGACGTCCGAATCACGTCAAACCAACTCCACCCAATATCCAAAAAGTCAATCATTGGTCAAACATTTCAAATTCATTAAGCTTTTAACTTTCAAATTTTAACAAAGTCCGATAACTTGGGCTAGAGACTTCCGAATTCAATTCTGGGCATACGCCCAACTCCCAAATCACGATACGGACCCACCGAGACCGTCAAAACACGAATCTGGGTCTGTTTGCACAAAACATCAACCGAAGTCAACTTAAATAGTTTCCAATGCAAATTTTTCATATATTTTTATAGTTTTTAACATAAAAGCTTTCCGGAAACACGCCTGGGCTGTGCACGCAAATCGGGGAGGGTTAATATGAGATATTTAAGGCTTCAAAGCACAGAATGAGGTTCTAAAATTAAGATGACCTATCAGATCATCACACTCAAACCTATGTAGTCTCGGATTCACTCACGCGATCGCAAAGAAAAACCATGTGGGCTTCCCAGACCTCCTCTTCCTTCTTCGCGAACATGGGACCACTTACGCATTCACGTAGCACTTAATCCCCAAGTTTCGCGATCGAACAATTCTGACGAACGCGTAGAACAATTCCACCAGTAACCTAAACAAGCATTCGCTAGCGCTGTCCTTCTCTCATGATCGCGTATAAGGAAACCAGAACCAGTCATAACAGTAGTCCAATAAGTCCAAAAATGAGCCGAACATGATCTGAATCACACACGAGGCCTTTGGGACTCCCTCCAAAGACACCAACATATCCTAAAATATCATACGAACTTAGTCAAAGTCTCAAATCACATCAAACAACATCGGAATCACAAATCGCACCACAATTCAAGCTTAATGAGCTATTGAACTTCCAACTTCTAAAACTAATGTTGAATCTATTCAAACCAACTCTGATTGACCTTAAATTTTGCACACAAGTCATAAATGATACAATGGACCTATTCCAACTTCCGAAATCAAAATCCGAGCCTAATAACAACATATTTAACTCTCGGTCAAACTCTCCAAACTTCAACTTTCTAACTTTTGTCAATTCAAACCAAAATCACCTACGGACCTCCAAATCGATATCCGAACACACTCCTAAGTCCAAAATTATTATACAGAGCTATCGAAACCATCAAAATCCCATTTCGGAGTCATCTAAATATAAGTCAACATCTTGTCAACTCTTTTAACTTAGGGTTTTAACCTTGGAGCTAAGTGTCCCAATTCATTCCGAAACATTCCCGGAGCCATACTAACCACCCCTGCAAGTCACATAACAACAAACAAACATAGAATAAATAATAAATGGGGAAACATAGCTACAATACTCAAAACGACCGACCGGAATGTTACACTCACATTGGTGGTAGCGTGGCTATAAACTTGGGTAAACGTATTGTTTACAATTACACATTCAATACGTTATAGCTTTTCTCTTTTCTTATCAATCCATATATAAAGATTTTCCATGTTGACGATTTTCCTTCTTTTTCCATATTCCATATAGTGCAAAATTCATGTTGAGTATCAGTTTGTAACTTCGTATTGAAATTTTTGTCCCAATATATATGTCGCAGTTCAAATTTGAGAATTAACTTTTTAATCTTAACCATGAATTCGACCATAAAATTTTTAAAGTTTTTGAAAATAAAATTTATATATCTAAATATTATATAAAAGTTAGTATAAGTCACAATAATTAATTATTTAAAACATAAAAAAATTTGTTTGACTCTCAAATTTGAATACTGCCACATATAACCAGCGGGCCGGGATGTAAATGGGCTGCTCCAAAATGGGTAATGCAAAAACGGATAAATTATCCTATCCGATTCGTATTTAATACGAATAGAAAATGGGTTAATCGCATGTTGAATATTATTACTTTTGGAAGAATTTTTAGTCTCATAAACTTGAAGAACTCCAAAATTGAGTATTTGCAAATGTGAAAGATAAATTCATTAGATATCCATAATCTTACTCATATTTGACCCATTTTGAAAAAGTTTATTGTCTAACTTATTTTTTAGTTAATAATATGGATTGATAACTAACTTTTTTTAATCTATTTTACTACCACTAGCCACATACATTAGGACGGAGGGGTATTATTTTCCCCTCATGCGCGTTTCTGGCTCCCTACTCTTACAATACTTTATGCTTAGCTATTTTGTTGAATGAGTAGGAGTGAGGGTGGCAAACACATGTAAACACCCAAAATTAATTAATGGCAACATTAATTTATAAATTATTCAAGCTTAGTTAATTTGTACGCAAATAAATGCCGTTTTTTTAAATGTGTTCTTATTTCTCCAGCACTAAAGAATGATGACATTTGACAAGATTGATGATTATCTCATCCCATCTAGAACAAATGATAAACAAATAATTGTTCTCGTGAAAAAGAAACCGGGCTCATGATCAATTGTATGTATAATAATATAAGTCCAATCCATATATACCCCAATGGAAATGAAAGTCTCCTCGACACACTGATTAACAGCGTGAAAATGTTGACTTCTCTTCAAAAAAAGAAAAAGATGGACAAAATTATGCATGCCAAATGTTGGATGAAGCTGACGTTGAGAATGAGATACCCATTAAATATATGCATATATTTACATTAGTTGACAAAGATAACTTTAGCTTTTGAATGAAGATAGCTAGTCCTCTTTAAAAAAGCAAATTTTGAAATGACTAATGAAATTCAAAACTCCCTCTCACTCTCTTGCTGAGTTGTTCGACTAACAAGAAGCCAAAGAGGCAGCAAATGGGAGGTGGCTTCCTCTTCAGGAGACAGCCATGGCTTACGGTGTCATTGGAGAGGAACTGCCCCATGTTTGTGACAAACAGTGCGATTTGATATTTTACATTATCAGTGTAATTTAATTATTTTTTCCCAACATATATAATAGAGGAGTCTTAGAATAGCGTGGAAAATTATTTTCGCGAGACTTATATATCAGGGGTTCACATCATAAAATCAGTCACTAATTAACTCTTACATTAGGGTAAGTTATCTACATCACGCTCTTTAAGGTGCGGCCCTTCCCCTGACCCTACATGAATAAATGATACTTTGTGTATCGGGTTGTCTCTTTTATTATTCTTTTACAAAATTATCATATTAAATAAATTATAAAGAGCTGACTATTATTATAGATCAACTTAATTTGATAATGCAAAAAATAAAAAAAATAAATGTGTGATACACAATTTGCAAACTTAATTTATATTTTTAAAATCGGTGTGATGATGTCGAACGGGCGCAACAACACAAACACAAGTGGATGAAAGCAACACAATTTCAACAATTTGGACTTTTGGATTAAACGAAAAGACACCCTTAACATCTAAACTATTTTTATGGATAAACATTTCTCATGTCCCTCGTGCACCAGCCAAGACCTTGCTTGCATCATGGGTCGCTTTTATTTTCCAGACTTTTTCTTATGCTTTTGCTTCTAACCACCGAATTGATTCTATTTAATTAATCCTTTCTTGGACTATTTTCTTCTTTAGATATTCTTTTTCTCATTTAGTGCTCCGAATTGGATTATTACCTTGACTCATGAAAGTTTTGTTACCTTTGAAAAAGTTGGTTTTACAACCTAAGAATCTCATGAAGAGATCGCTAATTGTCAACATAGTGGCAAAATGTAATTGTTGCAATTGAATTTCATAGGCCGTAAAAATAAAATTTGGACAAATTTTTGACTCAAATTATGAAAAGTTTAGTTTGTCAGACTAAGAAGAACATTCGAAATCTTTCGGTCATGACCATCTTTCAGCTCAAGCCGGAGTTGTATTCAAAGCCAACATCCATGACCATCTGACTAGTAAATAAAACAAAATTGAGGCTGCTATGCGAGTGATTCAGAGTATTTCCTATAAAGTTTTTATATAAAAATTCTTGCCCATAGTATATGTTTACGTTATATACGTTGATAGTGTATTAAATTTTTACTATGCTATCAATGTAATTTAATATGTTTTAGTATATTATGTATCAATCTTTATTAAATTGTCCATCATACTCATTGTGACTTACTTGTAATTACGTACATTTTAATTAACATATTAATGCAAATATTGTTTACATTGTCAATGCATAAAATCTCTAACTTTAAAATTAAACCGTGCAATTGCATGCTAGTCTTTTGAGAAACTTAAGCTCGGTGGGTAGAGTTTAGACTGACCGCCTGAATTAAAAAGTTGCATTATGGACGCCACTAAGTTAAGGTTCAAATTATTAAACGGTCGTCAGGTAAACTTGAGATTAATTATATTATTTATAATTAATTTATTGAGATAAATTAATATTGCCCAACTTGGACTTGGTGCATAAGATTTATTCAAATTCATATATTATATATTTATTTTTGAAAAGGAGTCAAAAGAGGATTATGAAGTATAGCTGTAATACATACTGTTCTTTACTAGCCAAAGAAAATGGCAGTGCTGCATGAGTGCATGCATGTAATCCGCCGCTGAGCCGTAATGTTTTACCAAATGGTGTGCCGTGCCTATATGTCTCTTGTTGTTTCAATGACGGGTAAATAGAGATTTTTATCGACAAGTAAGTTAGTAGGAGTCACTCTTTAAAAAAAATCGATTTAAATCTTTTACGTTGACATAGATATTTTACACTATTAAGTGAAATTTTACCTGTATGTACTTAGTCATTTACCATGTTCTACAGGTAGGGGCGATGATAGGCGGACACAAGGATTCATTCGATCCCCTTCTCCGGAAAATAACATCGTACATACAATATCAAGAACTCTTTGTGTGTTTACATTTTTTTTCTTCTAAATACTCTTAGTGAAAATCTTATTTCCGCCACTGTTTACAAGTTACCAATATAATCTATACTTGCTAATTGCTATAAAGTTAGTAATTATAATCGACATGTAGTGACCTAATAGAGGTAAAAAAAAATCTAGTATGAGTTATATTAGTGAAATTTCTTTTAGGTGTTTGTTACGATTTTCTTACAATATTTGATTTTTCTATCTTTGGAAGAAAAGGGTAACATATTTACTATAATTGAGTTTTCCTTTTCTTAGAAAGAAATTATAAATCCCTCATATTTAGCTAGTTCCTTTTGTTTTGGAGAAAAAGAGTTGGAGTTCTATAAATTAAGGATCTTTCCTTTTCATTGAATAACATCCACAATGTAGTCATATGGGATTTGAGAGTCTGATTTCGGGGGAGAATTTCGGGACAAGTGTTAGTCCAACACTTGTGTTTGCCTCTTTGTAAGGTTGTTCTCTTGATATTTTGTACTCTATTTTATATAGTGAATTGCTCATCTATGCCTGTGGACGTAGGTGAATTGACCGAACCACACAAATGTTTGTCTCTCTTTTGATATATTTCTCTTTTATTGTCTGATTTATCATTATTCAATATTTATTTTACTAGCTTCCGCATGACACCTTATTATTGAGATCCTAATAATTACAAACAAAATAAAACGTCCTAAGTATCAAATATGAGTATGGCGTGAATTCTGATGGAGGATTTGAGCGGTGCTATATTTGCAAGGGTCACCACAATGAATAATGATCAACAAGCTAAGGCTGCAATATTCTTTGAAAAAGAAAAGCTTCATAAAACTGATGGCTCAGGCTTTGGCCCTTTGCATCGTTTCTTTCTACTTCTGATCTTCTCGTTTTAAATGCTGTCTAATATCTGTATATCTTTAGTCGTATCACAGAAAAGCAATTGAGCTATATATGTACCCATATCCATCAACGAGAGGCGGACCTATGTTTGGAAAAAATGAGTCACCGAACTCCGTTACTTTGGTAAAATATCTGAATATATTGAAAAAGTTATATATTTTGCTCGAAACTCTTAAGATTAATGGGGCACTGGTTGAGCAAGAGTGATTCGCTCATATGCCCCTTCAACTTTAAATTCTATGTCCGGCTATCAATCGATTTATTTTTAAATTTCTTCATGGATTGAAGACCGAAAGTAGATACTTTATCGAAAGATGTCAAAAGCATTTGAGTTACACTCTTCATTTATAAATGAAAACAGATTTGTAAGAAAATTAGATACTTCCGTTTTAGTAAGAGTCGTTTTGAAGGATTACTTTAACTGCAATTCCAGATACGTCATGATAGATCACTTTAACGTCTAGTGGATTCTACAGCTAAACGTAAAAACAGATTTGTATGACTCCGAATTGAAGTTGCTATACAAAATGCGGTGCGTTTCACCGTCGCTGTATCTGACACATAGTGCAACTTTCTTATTTCTTTGAGTTGATATAAAATGCAAAAGTAACAGAATAATCACTTTTAGAGAAAATGGTATCCGACGCAAGCACCCATTGCAGTTTGTGATTGGTGATATTTTAGTGGATATGAAAAGAAAGCGATTTAGTCTTTTCCATTCATCGTATCCACCTCTTTTTGGAATTGCAGCTGATAAGTATGGAAAATCTATTTTACAGGAATTGCAGAGAAAAAAATCGAACTTTTTTTAGTAGAGGTGATTTGGTTTGCAAACAAGTTATATCGGAATTATTATATGGGGATTATAATATAAAATAAATAAACTTATCTCTGTTTCAATTTATGTGAACCCCACGGAATTTAAGAAAAGAGATAAGACTTTTGAACTTGTGGTGTAAAATAAGTCATATATATTTTGTGTGGTTATAAATCATTACATAAGGATAAATTATTTCCAAATAAAGAAAAAGATCATTCTATTTTGCACGAATTAAAAAGGAAATAAATTCACATAAATTAAAACGCAGGAAGTAATGAATTATTTAAAGAATATACTTCTTTCGATAGATATTTGATTCTCTGGATTAAAAATGAGATATAAAAGTATCGTTATATGATAAAACATGTGTTTGATTTTGCAGTAAATAAATTTGGATAAACTTTTACTTTCAATTTTAACCTTAGTCTTCTTAAAGGATTTTGCAAGAAGGATATTTTAGTCCTATTTCACATCAATATGGTGCAAAAATAATATAGAGATGGCTTATATCGGAAACAAATATTTAATCAAACACAGGGTTAAATACATGTTATTCCGAGAATTTTTGCCCCCTTTATCTCATGAACCAAATGACCCCTCAATGTTATGTTAATTCACATGCAACTCTACCCTTTTATCACTTAATTAATTTATTTATATTATAATCTTAATTTATTATGATTAGTGTAAATTAAATATTATGTAGTAGTAAACATTTTTTGCAAGTAAAGATGGTCATTGTCGAACAAGAGGTAGCCACTAGCTTAATGACACTAGATTGTAAGGAGTCAAAAAAGGGGGGAAATGAAGATAATGTAAAAGGGGAGGTGGGCATATGCTACGGGAATAATTGCAACAAGAGAGGCAGTGGCTCCCCCCTTTACAGACAGGAACGCACGATTAGAATGACAGGCAGCACCATCAAACCCAACGTCCCAAATCTAGGATCTTTATTTTCTTCTCCCCTTTTCCTTCTTCTATTTGCGTGCCCTAATTGGGATCCGTTAAAGTACCAACCTGCCCCCCTCATTCATATACTCTGTTAAATTTGCTCTAAAATTTTAATTTAATAGATTCAATCTTCAAAATTATAAATTTAAAGTTTACTATATAAAATATTGATTTCAGTTGAAGTCACAGCTCTAAAGCTCTCCGCCACCCCGTGGTCTCATCTTATTTCGTTTTCCTTGGAAATAAACAAAACACTTGCAGCAATCTACTGCTTGCTTATATATAAATAAATGAGACAGTATTCTACTCTATGTATACATATAATTAACTATATATATATATGTATTTATATTTATATTTTTCAGCGAAGCACTATGGATGATACCACTTGATTAAAGATGTCTCTGCCACTATATATGTCTTCATGTTACTGTTTGACTCAAAAGATATTAAAACCTTTCTGAACAAATCAATCAAAGATGAAGGGGTAAATCTTAGCTGAATATAATAATCTCTAGAAAGAATAACAGTTAAAGAGAAGATGATCTATAAGTTTCTTTTTATTCAAGAATAATAATCTCTCTAATAATCTCTCCAAAAATTCCTTTGTTACAAGGTTATTGTCCCCCTTTTATACTAAGAGAAAAACTTTCTAAATTGTAAAAGTCAAAATACCAGGAATATTCAACGGAATATTCCTAATGTTCCCTAATGGGCTTACACTATTACAAGGGTCGTACATTTTCTTCTTTGCCTTAAGGTTGTCTCCCTCGGGACGTCGACTCAAAGAGACCTTGTCGTTTGCCGTACTCGTCGTTAGTCGTGGTCGGTCAAATTTGGACCCATACAGTTAGTCCCTCCGCTTGTCGGGGTTGAAACCGGGTGCGTCCTCGATGAGCGGACTTCATGTGTCTTTATGGAGAAATTTGATCCGTTAAAACTTGAAACGTTACGACGTGGCCAATGAGGGACGGTCAGCGTGTTCAGTAAGACATCGAGTGATACACTTCATCGGGAAATAATGTCAACTTCACGTGCATCATCATCACGCAGGTTTTCGAGGCAGAAATTGATGGCTTGATTGCGCTGCTTTGTGACTTGACGCCTCGATTCTGGCACCACTCAATCCTATAAATAGGTGAAGAGTTTGATTTTTAGAAAAACTTTGGCCACTTCACTCTTGATAACTTCTTTCACTCTTCCTAATTTGCTCTCAGATCCTTCTGTTTCTTCTTACGTTCTTCATTCGAAGCTTCTTCTTCCTTCTTCCTTTTGTGTTGATATTCCTTTGAACGATATTATGCCAAGGTCTCGTCGTTCTCATGAAGAGGTTCCTGAAGCCACCCCTTTGTCCACGACGCCCCTTCTAGCGGCGAAGATACGGTGGTAGAAGAGGGTGACAGCCTTCCTACGATGGAGGAGACCGAGGCACCCCTCATCCCGTAGTGACTTCCTCAAAGATCCCCCTCCTACTCCGGACCCTGTATTTTTTGAGACAGAGCAAGTTCATATCGATGCTCTTCGTGTAAAGTATGGCATTCCCGCTCATGTAGAAATGGTTCCGGCGGGGAGAGATTACATGGGTGTCCACAGATTTGGGTACTACGCTTTCTATGAGTACCCTTTTATGATCGGCTATACTCTTCCTCTTTTCCCCTTAGCGAAAGAATTCTGTAGGTTCTACCAAGTTTATCCAGCACAACTTTTGCTATATACGCTCAAGGTACTTCTACTGCTGACCAATTATGCGGAGTTGGCGGAGTGTAATGTTTCTATCCACTACCTTTTGCACCTGTTTACGCCCGGCTTCCACAGGGGTACCATGGTGCGTTTGAGGCTTCGTGGCACGAAAAGGCTGGTGGTCGGGACAGATGACTGGGCAAGCCACAAGTTTTGGCACAAGTACTTCTTTGTCAAGACCGAACATGTCGTTTTTGATTCCGCGAGCGATGGAATGAGACTCGTAAGTGCAACCGCTCGTTTTAATCTTTGTTCATCTGTATTCATTTTAAAGTCTCTTCTAGTAAATACTCGTGATTGGTCTGCCTTCGTGAAGCATTACGGCCCTAGAGTCTCTTCTGGTAAATACTTTCCTTACCACTTCATTGGTCGTACAACCTTGTTTATTAATATGACCCCTTATAATGTAGGTCGTAGAGCTTCCAGGCGGAGGGCGCCAGTCCCCGCATTTCGACAGGCCGTTGCTATCGTGGAGACACAATTTGTTTTAAGTGAGTTTGTTCGAGAAGGCCATCCTCTACCTATTCAATTAGAAGGTCCCTCTTGAGTCGTGGTCGTGAGGGAGGAGGCTTCTTCAGTGCCGACTTCACATCCTTTGGACGAGTCCTCTAATGGGGACGAGCCTCTATCGATAAAAAGGAGAAGGATAGAGCTTGGGAAGGGCATGTCCATGGATGTTAACATAAGTAGGACGTCGCAGATGGCACCCGTGCCCACCTTTATGGCTGATTCCATCTTGTCGGGGAGGTCTCCCCAAGTGGAAGAAGCTTACCCATGAGCTGGATCGGTGTGCTTAGGTGAGGGCGGTGCATCATCCAATGTTGGAGGTCGTCGTGTTGAGGGTAATGACTCATGCTCAATTGTCGACCTAGAGGATGTCAATGAGTTTGTGGGTCGCCATACTCATGTGGAGATCAGAACGGAAGGGTCTGATAGTCACATAGTTGTTCCAGGGGACTACAACTTGCTGCTAAACTACGAGCAAATGGCATATACTCTAGCTCCTCTATGTGCTGCCCCTGAGAATGAGGTGCTTAAGACGATGAGCGACGTGGAGTTGTCTCAGAAGGTCGTCGGTATGGCTTTGCAGGTAGGTGCCTTTCCTCCCCTTTTCGTCGTTGGGTTTGTGCGGTGATTAGCATTCTGCATTTTATTTCTAATTTCTCCCCTTTTTTGTCTGACCCTCGTCATGGAGATTGAGCGAGAGCGTAGGGAGAGAAAAAGGACGGGCCTCTATGAGAAGATGTCGTCCAAATATCAACAGTATCGTGCTAAGCATCGTGCGATGGCCGACATTTATCATCGGACCCTGAGTTTCAGTTGTTTTGTGAGGGGCTCAAACAGCGGGAGGACCAACTAGAGCGTAAGATAGAAGAGTTGAAGGGCGGGATGAGGAGCTCATGAAGGCTGTTGCTCGCAATAGTGAGCTCGAGTCCCTTAAGGTGAAGGATGACGAACATGAGTTGAGTAGGGGGTGATGGTCGAAAATGCCGACTTCCAGGCAAAGGCTGTCGGTTTGACCGTTGAGTTGAATGCGAAGGCAGCAGAGGTAGAGGGACTTAAGGGCGAGCTGAGCATTGGCACTGATAAGTTGGCGGTAGCTATTTCTGGAACCGTATATTTGGAGAATGCCCTCCGCATTTGCAGGTCAGAGCTGGCTGAAAAGAACGAGGCCTCTAGTCGTAAGGTTGCAGGGCTCGAGGGGCGTGTCAAAGAACTGGAGGCGGAGCTAGCTGCGTTAAATGGACAAATGGCCTTACTGAGGGCAGAGGACGCAATTCGACGTTCTCAACATTCTACGTCTCGCGCCTCAGCCGATCCGGTCATGCCTCATCATTTATATGAGCGGTGGGTCCTCGCGGAGGCCCGGCTTGATGTGTATAAGGCTTTTCACACTGAGGAAAGGGCTACTGAGGCGGAACTTTAGGTCGTACACACCGAAGCTCGTGCAGCTCGTGAGGCATGCGGGTACGACCCCCTCACACCTGATAAGGATGACATCAACTCTGATAATGCGAACCGCCTTGCTTCGGATTCGTGGTACGAAGATGCTTACCCCACCAGGGATGATGTGTAGTCTTTATTTGTTCTTGCTTTTGTTTTCAGGTTTTTGCGGGGGGCATACTTGAATCCGTATGTAAGGGCAAGTGTAAATAATATTTTGATGTAATGTAAAATTTATTTCGTCGATTTGTTATTTCTTGCATTTATCGAACCCATGTTATCGTTGATGGCCTTGGTCATTGGGATATTGCTTCGAACTGTCATCTAAGTAGGATCACGTCGTAGTTTGAACGAAGTTAAACTCATATTATCGTCAATGGCATTGGCCATTGGGATGTTTCTTCGAACTGTCATCGAAGTAGGATCCCGTCGTAGTTCGAACGAGGTCGAACTCATGTTATCGTCAATGGACTTGGCCATTGGGATGTTGCTTCGACCTGTTGTTGAAGTAGGATCCTGTCGAGGTTCGAATGAGGTCGAACTCATTTTATCTTTGATGGCCTTGGCCATTGGTATGTTACTTCAAACTTTTGTCAAAGTAGGATCCCTTCGTGGTTCAAACGAGGTCGATCTCATGTTATCGTCGATGGCCTTGGCAATTGGGATGTTGCTTCGAACTGTCATCGAAGTAGGATCCCGTCGTGGTTCGAACGAGGTCGAACTCATGTTATCGTCGATGGCCTCGGCCATTGGGATGTTTCTTTGAACTTTCGTCGAAGTAGGATTCTGTCGTGGTTTGAACGAGGTCGAACTTATGTTATCGTCGATGGCCTTGGCCATTGGGATATAGCTTTGAACTGTCATCGAAGTAGGATCCCATCGTGGTTCGAAAGAGGTCGAACTCATGTTATTGTCGATGGCCTTGGCCATTGGGATGTTGCTTCGAACTATCGTCGAAGTAGGATCACGTCGTGTTTCGAACGAGGTCGAACTCATGTTATCGTTGATGGCCTTATCCATTTCTTGTTGGATATTTGATCGTATTCCCGTAGGAAAACATGTCGACTTTGTTCATGCAATGGAGGTTTAATTATATACTTGTAAGGATCACATGTCGACTCTGCACATACAATGGAGATGTGATTAAATTCTTGTGAGAATCACATGTCGACTCTACACAAACAATGGAGATTCGATTAAATTCTTGTAAGAATCACATGTTGACTCTGCACATACAATGGAGATTTGATTATCTATATCCAGTCCCTTCATTACTTCGCTCCAGAGATCATGTCGACGGATCGAGGTAATGAACATCACTTGGATCCTTGAGGCGTTTCCCTTGCCACCTCGTTAAAAACCTCTCCGGGAAAACCCGATTGGGACAAAACCCGGGTGAGGGAAAAAGAGTACGACTTAGGTGACACCTTCTTTTAGAAGTGGAAGTACTTGAGATGGGCAACATTCCAGTTGTTTTGGAGTAGTTTTCCCTCCATTGTCTCTAATTGGAATGCTCCTTTGTTCACTGCAACTATGATTTTGTATGGTCCGTCCCAGTTCGTTCCCAATTTTCCCTCACTAGGGTCTTTCGATGCTTGTGTTTTAGCCTTGAGGACGTAGTCTTCAACTTTGAGTGGTCGCACCTTGGCTCTTTTGTTGTAGTATATTTCTACTTACTTCTTCTGGGCTACCATTCTTATGTGGGCCATGTCTCTCCGTTCTTCGACTTCGTCCAGATCTTGTAGCCTACTTTCGTCGTTGCTTGGTCCGCTCTCATTGGAGTATCTCAAACTGGGTTCTCCGACCTCGATGGGTATAACTGCATCAGTCCAGTAGACCAACGAATATGGCATTTCTCCTATGTTGGGTTTGGCGTAATCCGGTATGCCCATAATACTTCCGGTAGTAGTTCAGGCCATAGCCCTTTAGCATCCTCAAGCTTCTTTTTCAATATATTCGGTATTACTTTATTGGAGGATTCGGCTTGACCATTGGCGGTAGGGTGATATGGCGTGGAGAGTATTCGTTTGATGTGCCATTTTTTGAAAAACTCAGTCGTTCTCTTTTCGACGAACTGAGGTCCGTTGTCGCAGCTGATTTCTTTGGGGATGCCAAAACGGCATATTATGTTTTTCCATATGAATGTGATGACCTCCTGCTCACGTATCTGACTGTATGCACCTTCTTCCACCTATTTAGAAAAGTAATCAGTTAAAACCAAAAGGAAACGTACCTTACCTCGTCCTGCTGGGAGGAGACTGACTATGTTCATTCCCCACTTTATGAATGGCCATGGCGAAGTGGCGGAATGAAGGAGTTCCCTTGCTTGATGTATCATAAGGGCGTACTTTTGACATTGTTCACATCTCCTGACATAATCCGTGGCTTCTTTTTTCATGGTGGGCTAGTAGTACCCGGCGCGGATGAGGCATCGGACCAGGGGGAGGTTTCCCATGTGGGCGCCGCAGTGCCTTTCATGTACTTCTTCCAGTATTTGCCTTGTTTGATTTGGCCCAAGACATTTGGCTAGGGGGGCACCGAACGTTCTTTTGTAGAGATCACCGTTTACGAGACTGTATCGGGCTGCCTGTACCCGGAGTTTTTTGGCTTCTTTTTTATCTTTCGGGAGCGTTCAATCTTGCAAATATGCTACGAGGCGGTTACACCAGTCCAAAGTTAAGTTTATAGAATGTACCTCGATGTGGTCTATTGCAGAATGGAGGAGGGTGACCACGTTTTCCGTTTTGAATTTTTTGGTGGCCGCAACTAGTTTGGCGAGGCCATCTGCTTCGATATTCTGCGCCCCGGGTATTTGGTCTAGGTGGCATTCATCAAATTCTGGCAGTAGTTTGTGGATTTCTGACCGGTACTTTTGTAGTCTCTGTTCTTTGATTTGGAAAGTCCCGTTGACTTGGTTCACCACGAGTTGAGAGTCATAATGGAGGACGAGTCGTCGAGCGCCATATTTGAGGGCTAACTTCAAACCTACAATCACAACTTCATACTCGGTCTCGTTGTTAGTCATCTCGGGGCATCGTATGGACTGGCGAATCACTTTGCCTGTAGGGACTTTGAGGACGAGTCCCAGTCGGTGTAGAGGACTCAGAGGTCGTGCTGAAATCAGTGACGAAGTTGGCGAGCACCTGCGACTTAATGGCAATTCGCGGTTGGTACGTTATGTCATTCTCGCTTAGTTCTATGGACCACTTGGCTAGTCTACCCAATAGCTCGGGTTTGTGTAGGATACCTCTTAGGGGGAAGGTGTCACGACCCAATTTCTGAACCCAGTCGTGATGGTGCCTCTCGTGAAGACAAGGCCATCCATACCAAAACAGAACACCTCTTTTAAACAGTTAAATATCATAAACAGTTCTAAAGCATGATATAATATACATAACTTGCGGAATTAACGATAACAAAAGTAAAAGCCATCCCGACACAGCCCAAACCGGGGTGTCACAAGCCATGAGCAACTAAGAGAAATCCAGATACAGTCTACTAATCACTAAACTCGGTACAATAGTTCTAAGAACATGAAAATGATAAGATAAAGGAGGCACGGGGGCTGCGGACGCCAACAGCTACCTCGTGATCTCCGAAACACTGCCTGGATGGGAAGATCAGCACTCAGAAGCGGACTCTGCGATGCCTGAATCTGCACACATGGTGCAGGGAGTGATGTGAGTACTCCGACCCAGTGAGTAATAATTATAAATAATGGCTGAAAGCATGAAAACACGTAAAGGCACAAAGAAATTCTATATCAAAGCAGTAAAAATCACGTAAAGTAGTAAATAATTGAAGAAGTCAAGTGAATCTCTTTAAATCAGGTAAAACAGGTAATTTAGCAGGTAAATAACAAGTATAAATCTGCCCCTCGGGCACAGTGTCAATCACTCAGAACAGTATCAGCTCCTCGGGCTAACTTTCATCACTTAGTGCTCATTCTCAGCTCTCGAACCATATATCCCTCATAATAACAGAATATCAGAATAACCGCCGCGGCGTGCAGCCCGATCCGTACATCGCTGCGGCGTGCAGCCCGTTCCATATAGATAGTCTACTGCACTCACTGGGGGTGTGCAGACTCCGGAGGGGCTCCTACAACCCAAGCGCTATATTGTTGCGTCGTGCAGCCCGATCCATATAATTATTACTGCAGCGTGCAGCCCGATCCATAACATATATAATATCCTCACCATTGGGTTCTCAACCCCTCTCAGTCATTAACCTCACATCCTCTCAGGCACAATAATAGAAGATAGGGATCTCAGCCCACAAATTCCTCTCATTTAGGAATAGTATGATAAAACCAGCTTGAATCATTTAAAACAGATAGAAACATGACCGAGGATATGATTTTTAATAAATATAGTGAGGAAAATTAGTCAAAATCCCCGAATAGTTCAAATAGTTGGCACGAAGCCCAAATATGGCAATTATCCAAATCATGATGATAACAAATAAGTTTCAGTCAAATACGCGGTAAAATCATCAGTCGGGATGGACCAAGTCTCAATCCCCAGTAGTAAAAGACCCCACGCTCATCATCCAGTGCGTGTCTCACCTCAATATAGCACTACGATGTACAATACGGGGTTTCAAACCCTCAAGACATCATTTACAATCATTACTCACTTCGAACCGGCTACAACTCTAGCTCGCGACGCCTTTGCCCCTTGAATCAGCCTTCATGCGCGTCGAATCTATCCAAAATCAGAACGAATACATCACAATATGCTAAGGGAACAAAGCCCAAGTGAAAACAATCGAAAAATATCAAAAATCCCGAAATTAGCAAAACCCGAGCCCCGGCCCCACTTCTCGAAACTCAAAATGATCAACTATGGTGGAAAAAAGGCTCAAAATCGCGGATGAAATGTTTTATAAACTTACTGCCTAGTTCTGGTATTCCTTCATCGCGATCGTGGCCCAAGCCTCGCGATCGCAAAGAGAAAATTCCACGACTCCAAAAATACACTATACGAACGCGATGACTTCACTGCGAACGCGATGCTTGATTTCCCAAACCTGTGCGAACGCGACCCAACTGATGTAAACGCGAAGAACAAAACACTGGACCCCCAAATACTTATACGCAAACGCGAAACACTGCATGCCAACGCGAAACACAAGATCAAAGCCCTCCGCGAACGCAAGACCTCAAACGCAAATGCGAAGGCTAAAATCAGGCCAACCCAAAATCCTTCTACACGATCGCGATGGACCCTAAGCGATCGCGAAGGCTTAAAACCTGCAACATCTGATCAGCCAATTCTGCAACTTCTCAAAGCCAAAAATGGTCCGATTGACCATCCTAAACTCACTCGAGGCCCCAGGGACCTCAACCAAAAACACCAACACATCCTAAAACCTCATCCAAACTTGTTACAATCATCAAAACACCTCAAACAACATCAAATTACCCAAAATTGATCGAATTCAAGCCTAAGTTTTCTAAAAACTTCTGAAATACGCTTTCGATCAAAAACCCAACCAAGCTATGTCCAAATGGCCTGAAATTTTGCATACACATCACAAATGACATAACGAAGCTACAACAATTCTCGGATTTCCATTCCGACCCTCGGATCAAAATCTCGTCTAACAACCGGAAATCGCCAAAATACTAACTTCGCCAATTCAAGCCTAATTCTACTCCGAACTTCCAAAACCAATCCCGATCACACTCCTAAGCCATAAACCACCTCCCGAAGCTAACCAAACCATCGGAACTCTCATCCGAGCCCTCTAACACACAAGTCAACATCCAGTTGACTTTGCCAACTTGAACCTTCTCAAAAGAGATTAAGTGTCTCATTTATTAACAAATCCACTCCGAACGCAACCTACTCTACTCGATCATATAATACATGGATAACGAAGCATAATAAAGTAGAAATGGGGAAAACAGAGCGGCAATTCATGAGACAACTGGACGGTTCGTCACATCCTCCCTAACTTAAACAAACGTTCGTCCTAGAACGAGTCAAGAAACATACTTGAAGCCTCAAATAGGCGAGGATATCTGCTCCGCATCTCCCTCTAGGTCTCCTAGGTAGCCTCCTCTACGGGTCGACCTCTCCACTACACTTTTGCTAAAGTTATATCCTTTGACCTCAACTTCCGAACCTGACGACCCAAAATAGCTACTGGCTCCACATCATAGGTTAAATCATCATCCAACTGAACCGTGCTGAAGTCCAAAACATGAGACGGATCTCCAATATACTTTCGTAGCAAAGAAACATGAAATATCGGATGCACGCTAGACAAGCTGGGTGGCAAAGCAAGCTCATAAGCCACCTCCCCAATCCTCTGAAGCACCTCAAAAGGTCCAATGAATCGCGGACTCAACTTTCCCTTCTTCCCAAATCTCATAACACCCTTCATGGGCGAAACCTTCAGCAAGACCTTCTCACCAACCATGTAGGACACATGGCGAACCTTCCGGTCCGCATAACTCTTCTGACGCGACTGCACTGTACGAAGTCTCTCCTGAATCACCTTCACCTTCTATAAGTCATCCTGAACCAAATCTGTCCCCAATAGTCTAGCCTAGTCGGGCTCTAACCAACCAACTAGAGATATACACCGCCTCTCATACAAAGCCTCATATGGAGCCATCTGAATACTTGACTGGTAGTTGTTATTGTAGGAAAACTCTGCAAGCGGTAGAAACTCATCCTATGAACCTCCAAAATCAATAACACAAGCACGCAACATGTCCTTCAATATCTGAATAGTACGCTCGGACTGCTCGTCCGTCTAAGGATGAAATGCTGTGCTCAACTCCAATTGAGTACCCAACTCTCTCTGTACGGCTCTCCAAAATTGTGAAGTAAAATGAGTACCTCTATCTGAGAAAAACCGGAACACCGTGCAACCGAACAATCTCCCGGATATAAATGCTTGCCAACCGCTCTGAAGAATAGGTAGTACACACCAGAATGAAGTGCGCGAACTTGGTTAGCCGATCCACAATCACCTAAATAGCATCAAACTTCTTCAAAGTTCGTGGGAGTCCAACAACAAAGCCCATAGTAATCCTCTCCCACTTCCACTCGGCAATAACCATCTGCTAAAGCAAGCCACCCGGTCTCTGATGCTCATATTTCAGCTGCTGACAATTGAGGCACCGAGCTACAAATCCCACAATATCTTTCTTCATTCTTCTCCACCAATAGTGCTACCTCAAATCCTGGTACATCTTCGCGGCACCCGGATACATAGAATACTGTGAGCTATGGGCTTCTTCCAGAATCAATTTTCTAAGCCCATCTACATTGGGCATGCAAATCCGGCCCTGCATCCTCAACACCCCATCATCACCAATAGTGACATCCCTAGCATCATCATGCTGAACTCTGTCCTTAAGGACAAGCAAATGTGAATTATCATACTGACGCCCTCTGATGCGATCATATAAGGAAGACCGAGAAACCACACAAGCCAACACTCGATTGGGCTCCGAAATATCTAATCTCACAAACCGATTGGCCAAGGCTTGAACATCAACTGCAAGGGGTCTCTCCCCAACTGGAATATATGCCAAACTCCCCACACTCACTTCCTTCTAGCTCAAAGCATCGATCACCACATTAGCCTTTCTCGGATGGTACAATATGGTGATATCATAATCCTTAAACAACTCTAACCATCTCCGCTGCCTCAAATTAAGATCCTTTTGCTTGAACAAATGTTGAAGATTGCGATGATCAGTGAATACCTCACAAGATACGCCATACAAGTAGTGCCTCCAAATCTTCAATGCATGAACTATGGCAGCCAACTCCAAATCATGAACAGGGTAATTCTTCTTATGGGGCTTTAACTGACGAGAAGCATAAGCAATAACTCTACCCTCTTGCATCAATACACAACCAATCCCAACTCTCGAGGCATCATAATATACGGTATATGAACCTGAAGCTGATGGCAAAACCAATACTGGAGCTATGGTCAAAGCTGTCTTGAGCTTCTGAAAGCTCTCTTCACACTCGTCCGACCATACAAATGGAGCACCCTTCTGAGTCAACTTGGTCAAGGGCGATGCGATAGATGAGAATCCCTGAACAAACCGGCGATAATAGCCTACCAACCCAAGAAAGCTACGAATCTTTGTGGCTGAGGACGGTCTAGGCCAACTCTGAACCACCTCTATCTTCTTTGGATCTACCTGAATACCCTTACTGGACACCACGTGTCCCAATAAAGCCATTGAACTAAGCCAAAATTCACACTTAGAGAACTTTGCATAAAACTTCTCCTCTCTCAGTCTTTGCAATACAACCCGTAAATGCTCCGCATGCTCCTCCTGACTACGAGAGTACACCAAAATATCATCAATGAATACTATAACAAATGAATCCAGATAGGCCGAAATACATTGTTCATCAAATGCATGAACGCTGCTGGGGCATTGGTCAGCCCGAAAGACATTATAAGAAACTCATAATGACCATATCTAGTCTTGAAAGCAGTCTTAAGAATATCTGAATCCTTGATCTTCAACTGGTGATAGCCCGAACGGAGATCAATCTTGGAGAACACTCTCGCTCCCTGAAGCTGGTCAAATAAATCATCAATGCGAGGCAAGGGATACTTGTTCTTAATTGTTACCTTGTTCAATTGCCTATAATCGATGCATATTCTCATTGTGCCATCCTTCTTCTTTACAAACAGAACTGGCGCACCTCAAGGTGACACGCTAGGCCGAATGAACCCCTTATCTAGGATTTCCTGAAGCTGCTCCTTCAATTCTTTCAACTCTGCTGGTGCCATACGATACGGCAGAATAGAAATAGGCTGAGTTCTCGGCACCAGGTCAATACCAAAATCAATATCCCTATCCGGTGGCATGCCTGCAGGTCTGCAGAAAACACATCGGGAAAATCCCTCACAACTGGAACAGAATCAATGCTAGGAGTCTCAGCTCCCACATCCCTCACAAACACTAAATATGAAAGGCAGCCCTTCCCAACCATGCGTTGGGCCTTCAAGAAAGATATCACTCTACTAGGAACATCATCAGTCACACCACGCCACTCGATCCGCGGTACACCCAGCATAGCCAAAGTGACTATCTTAGCATGACAGTCTAGAATAGCACGACACGGAGATAACCAATCAATACCCAAAATGACATCAAAATCCACCATGCTCAATAGAAATAGATCCACTCGGGTATCTAGACCCCCAATAGTCACCACACATGACCGATACACACGGTCTACAACAATAGTATCGCCTACCGGGGTAGATACATGAACAGGTAAAGCAAGAAACTCTCGAGACGTACCCAAATGATGAGCAAAATACTAGGACACATAAGAATAGGTAGAACCAGGATCAAATAACACAGAGGCATCTCTGTGGCAGACTGAAACAATACCTGTAATGACAACATCTGAAGCAATAGCATTTGTCCTGCCTGGAATAGCATAAAAATGAGCCTGGCCACCACCTGATCGGCCTCCCCCTTTGGGGCAACCCCTGGCTGCCTGACCCCTACCCCTAGCTGGCTGGGCGGGTGGTAAAGTAACTGGAGCAGAAGTCGAGGGCTGACCCCTCTGCTAAATCTGACCATCACGAAGTCAAGGGCACTGCCTCCTCATATGTCCAAATTCTTCGCACTCATAACAACGACCCGGTGTTGGAGATGGGGACTGAGGGGAACCCCTGACACCGTAATGACTAGTAGAAGGACCTGACATAGAAGAACCCTGGACTGATGGGGCACGTGACGAGCTCTAGGCTGGCAGGGCACTGAGTGATGACTGGTCCCGCTGAGATCCATGATGACCATGACCCGAAGATGCCCCGCAATACCCTGGACGGGCCGACTGAGCGGGCCTGAAAGAACGACCTCTACCATACTGGAACTGGCCCCTCGAAGGAGCACCACTATAACTGCCAAACCCTCGAGGCCTCTTGGCCTCCCTCTCCTCTCGATCCTGATGGTGAACCATCCCAATATCGCATGCGATATCAACCACCTCCTCGAACATAGCACCCAATACTCTTTGTCTAGTCATACGAATACGGAGATGGTAGTTTAGGCCATCAACAAATCTCCTGATCCTTTCACGGTCTGTCGGAACCATCGAGATGGCATGACGAGCCAACTCAGAATACCTTGCCTCATACTGTGATACAATCATATCCCCCTGCTTCAGCCACTTAAACTGTCTACGCAGCTCCTCTCTACGGGACTGCGGTACATACTTCTCCAAGAAGAGAGTGGAGAACTCCTGCCAATAAAGGGGCGCTGCACTAACCAGCCTACGCCTCTCATATGCCTCCCACCAAGTGAAAGCAGCCCTAGTAAACTGAAAGGTGGTAAATGCCACACCACTAGTCTCAAGAATCCCTACTGTATGGAGCATCCGCTGACACTTATCAAGAAAACCCTGGGCATCCTCGCCCTCAGCACCACTGAATGACAGAGGTTGGAGTTTACCAAACCTCTCAAGACGACGCTGCTCATCCTCTGGCATAACTGGTATAATGAACTCTTGAGCTGGTGAAACCGACTGGGCTGGAGGTGCCCCCGGTGTCTGTAGTCCTTGCACTACCTGCTCAGGTGTGCAAGCAGCGAGGGTCTGATTGCTTCCCCCAGCCTGTGAAATAGCTTCTACTATTGTGGTAGCTAAAACTGCTTGAGCCAAGCTAGTGCAAACTGTCAAAATTTGTGCCAAGGCCTCCTATAGACCCAGGATCACGATGGGCGCAGCTTGTGCCTGAACTGGTGTTGCTGGAGCTGATTTGGAGCTGGGGCAGCTGGTGGATCAACAGGTGCTACCCTCGCTGCTCTGCCTCTGCCACAACCACGACCGCGTCCATGGCCTCTGTTGGCCTTAATGGGTGGCACTGGTGGTCGTCCACCTCGTCCGGTAGTTCGCGTCCTCACCATATGTGAGAGAATAGAGTAACAGAAGTTTAGTTCTCGGATCAACAAGGTCACACGACAAGAATTTCAAGAATATGAAGTTTTTCCTAAAAAGGTTTTGCAGCCTCTTGAGGATAAATACAGACGTCTCCGTACCGATATGTGAGACTCTACTAATTTCGCTCATGAATCGTGAGACCAATGTAACCTAGGCTCTGATACCAACTTATCACGACCCAATTATCGAACCCAGTCGTGATGGCGCCTCTCATGAAGACAAGGCCAGCTAGACCAAAACAGAACACCTCTTTTAAACAGTTAAATATCATAAACAGTTCTAAAGCATGGTATAATATCTATAACTTGCGGAATTAACGATAACAACAGTAAAAGCCATCTCGACACAGCCCAAACCGGGGTGTCATAAGCCATGAGCAACTAAGATAAATCCTGATACAGTCTACTAATCACTAAACCCGATACAATAGTTATAAGAACATGAAAATGATAAGATAAGGGAGGCACAGGGGATGCGGATGCCAACAGCTACCTTGTGATCTCCGAAACTCTACCTCGACTAGAAGATCAGCACTCATGAGCGGACTCTGCGATGCCTGAATCTGCACACACAGTGCAGGGAGCAATGTGAGTCCTCCGACCAAGTGAGTAATAATTATAAATAATGGCTGAAAGCATGAAAACATGTAAAGGCACAAAACAATTCTATATCAAAGCAGTAAAAATCACGTAAAGCAGTAAATCAGTGAAGAAGTCAAGTGAAATCTCTTTAAATCAAGTAAAACAAGTAATTTAGCAGGTAAATAACAAGTAGAAATCCATCCCTCGGGCACAGTGTCAATCACTCAGAACAGTATCAGCTCCTCGGGCTCACTCTCATCACTTAGTGCTCATTCTCAGCTCTCGACCCATATATCTCTCATAAAAACATAAATCAGAATAACTTCCACGGTGTGCAGCCTGATCCGTACATCACTGCGGCGTGCAGCCCGATCCATATAGATAGTCGACTGCGCTCACTAGGGGTGTGCCGACTCCGAAGGGGCTCCTACAGCCCAAGCGCTATATTGTTGTGGCGTGCAGCCTAGTCCATATAAGTATTGTTGCGGCGTGCAGCCCGATCCATAACATATATAATATCCTCACCATTGGGTTCTCAACCCTTCTCAGTCATTAACCTCACGTCCTCTTGGGCACAATAATAGAAGATATGGATCTCAGCCCACAAATTCCTCTCATTAATGAATAGTATGAAAAAACCGGCTCGAATCATTTACAACAGATAGAAACATGACCGAGGATATGATTTTTAACAAGTATAGTGAGGAAAATCAGTCAAAATCCCCGAAGGGTTCAAATAGTTGGCACGAAGCCCAAATATGACAATTAGCCCAAGTTATGATGATAACAAATAAGTTTCAGTCAAATACGCGGTAAAATCATCAGTCGGGATGGACCATGTCTCAATCCCCAGTAGTAAAATACCCCACGTTCATCATCCAGCACGTATCTCACCTCAATATAGCACTACTATGTGCAATCCGGGGGTTCAATCCCTCAGGACATCATTTACAATCATTACTCATCTCGAACCGGCTACAACTCTAGCTCGCGATGCCTTTGCCCCTCGAATCCGCCTCCACGCGCATCGAATCTATTAAAAATCAGAACAAATACGTCACAATATGCTAAGGGAACAAAGCCCAAGCGAAAATAATTGAAAAATATTAAAAATCCCGAAATTAGCAAAACCCGAGCCTCGGGCCCACTTCTCGAAACTCAAAATTTTTTGCATCAACGGTTTCCTTATCCTCTCACGAGTTCATACATATCAAAAGTTCTCAAATCCGACCTCAAATGGTCCGTCAAATCTCAATTTAAAAGTTCAAAATCCCAAGCCCTAGTTCTTCCATTTTTAGCTTAGGTTCCATGAATTTCTAGGTTAATTTCACAATAGAATCACGTTTTAGGTTCATAAATCTTACCTCCAATCACTTCTCCTTGAATCCCTCTTCAATCTTCCTCAAAGAGCTCTCAAAATGATCAACTATGGTGAAAAAAATGGCTCAAAATCGCGGATGAAATATTTTATAAACTTACTGCCCAATTCTGGTATTCGTTCATCATGATCGCGGCCCAAGCCTCGCGATCGCGAAGAGCAAAATTCCACGACTCCAAAAATACACTAAGCGAACGCGATGACTTCACTGCGAATGCAATGCTTGATTTCCCAGACCTGTGCGAACGCGACCCAACTGATGCAAACGCGAAGAACAAAACCACTAGACCCCCAAATACTTATACGCGAACGCGAAACACTGCATGCGAACGCGAAGCACAAGATCAAAGCCCTTCGTGAATGCGAGACCTCAAACGCAAATGCGAAGACTAAACTCAGGCCAACACAAAATCCTTCTACGCAATCGCGATGGACCCTACGCGATCGCGAAGGCTTAAAACCTGCAACATCTGATCAGCCAATTCTGCAACTTCTCAAAGCCAAAAATGGTCCGACTGACCATCCGAAACTCACCCGAGGCCCCTGGGACCTCAACCAAAAATACCAACACATCCTAAAACCTCATTCAAACTTGCTTCAATCATTAAAACACCTCAAACAACATCAAATTACCCAAAATTCATCGGATTCAAGCCTAAGTTTTCTAAAAACTTCCGAAATATGCTTTCGATCAAAAACCCAACCAAACCATGTCTGAATGACCTGAAATTTTGCACACACCTCACAAATGACATAACGAAGCTACAACAACTCTCGGATTTCCATTTTGACCCTTGGATAGAAATCTCGCCTAACAACCGTAAATCGCCAAAATATTAACTTCGCCAATTCAATCCTAATTCTACATCGGACTTCCAAAGCCAATCCCGATCACACTCCTAAGCCATAAATCACCTCCCGAAGCTAATTGAACCATCAGAACTCTCATCCGAGACCTCTAACACACATGTCAACATCCGGTTGACTTTTCCAACTTGAATCTTCTCAAAAGAGACTAAGTGTCTCATTTCTTACGAAATCCACTCCGAACGCAACCTACTCAACTCGATCATATAAAACATGGATAACGAAGCATAATAAAGCAAAAATGGGGAAAATGAAGCGGTAACTCATGAGACGACTGGTCTGGTCGTCATAGAAGGTTATCACCACCTTTATGGGGTGACATTGAAAGTATGGTCTAAGCTTCCGTGATGCTACGACCAATGCCAGAGCTAGTTTTTCAAGGTGAGGGTACCTTGTTTCAGCATCGATTAAGGTTTTGCTGATATAGTAAATCGAATATTGCGTACCTTTATCATCACAAACTAATACTATGCTTACCACAACTTCGGAAATCGCTAAATACACAAGTAGACATTCGCCCGGGCCCGCTTAGATGAGTAGTGGTGGCAAGGATAGATACATTTTCAATTTTCTTAGGGCGTCAGCGCATTCTTCATTCCATTGCAGCATGTGGTCCTTCTTAGCACATTGAAGAATTTGTGGCATCTATCCGAGGATCGTGAAATAAACCTTGATAGGGCAGCTATTTGCCCTATTAATATTTGCACCTGCTTTTTGCTCGTTAGTATCTCCGGTATTACATTGATGGCAATGATTTGATCCGGGTTGACCTTGATTCCCCTTTGTGACACTAGGAAACCAAGGAACTTTCTTGAAGTTACGCCGAAGGCGCACTTTTCGGGGTTCAGTTTCATCCCGTAATGCCTTAATATCTCGAAGGCTTTTTCAGATACCAATGTAATCCTCTTTTTTTGTCGACTTCACTGGCATATCGTCGATGTAAACCTCCATGGTCTTACCGAGTTGTTCTTTGAACATTTTGGTGACTAACCTTTGATACGTGGTCCCTACGTTCTTGAGCCCGAATGACATTACCTTATAGCAGTATGTTCCTTGATAAGTGATGAAAGAGGTCTTTTCTTGATCTTCTTTAGCCATTAGAATTTGGTTATAACCAGAGTAGGTATCCAAGAAGCTTAGCAGTTCATGCCCCCCTGTTGCATCGATAAGTTGGTCGATATGAGGTAACGGAAAAGAGTCCTTCGGGCATGCTTTGTTTAGATTGGTAAAGTCAACACACATTCGCCATTCCCTATTCTTCTTTTTGACCATCACCACATTGGCGACCCATTGGGGGTATTTCGATTCTCTGATGGAACCTTATCAACCTCCTCGCTGACCGCCTCATTGATTGCGGCACTGAACTTTCTCCTCAATTGCCCTACCGATGGATATAGTAGATCGACATTCAGCCTATGTGTGGCGATATCCCTTGGGATTCCTGGCATATCTGAGTGGGAAAAAGAAAACAAATCGGTGTTGTTAGTTAAAAACTCACGATACTTACCTGGCTCCGAGAGGTTGTGTCCAACATAAGCCTTTTTTGTGCTGTCGGTGTTATCCAATTGGATGGGATCGAGATCTTCTATGGTTGCCATACAATCTTCTACGATGTCTGGGTCTTTGATGGCCTATAATTGTATGTCATGTTTGGTTCCCGACATGGCTAATTGCTATGCATCCGCACTTGCCCCTTTTAATTATTTCGTGTGTGTGCAATCTTGGGCGATCCGGTAGCATTCTTGGGTGGTACATGGCTCGTCTTGGATGCTGAATATCCCCCATGGGGTGGGAAATTTGATTAATTGATAGAAGCTTGAAGGGACAGCTCGCATGGCGTGTATCCATGGTCGTCCTATTATGGCATTGTAGGCTGTTTCCTGGTTCATGACGTGGAATGTCATTTCCAGGGTAACCCCTCCTGCTAGGACATGTAGCACTATTTCTCCAGATGTCCGCTCTACTGCATTATTAAACCCCGTTAGTGTTATGCAACGCGGTATTATCTTTTCCTCGAGCCTCATTTGCATGAGAACTCATGGATGAACAATACACGCGCCACTTTCGTCATCCACCATTATTCTTTTAACATCGGTATCTGCGATGCGTAATGTTATAATCAAAGCATCATAGTGAGGGAAAGATAAATCATCAGTATCTGACTTATCGAAGACGATACTATCTTCGAGGTCATCATACTTTTTGTGGGCGATTGTCCGTTTGAGTTTATGTGTGGTGGTGAATTTGACATGGTTGATTACCGTGTCGTCACCGCCGCTAATGATCATTTGTATGGTACGAGAGGGTGATGGTGGATTTGGAGGTCTTTGAGGTTGATTGTGCCCTCGAGCAAAATTGGCTCGTCCTCTGTTGCTCAGCAGTTCGTTCAGGTATCCCCGATTTAACATTCTTACTACTTCCTGTCGCATACCTATGCAGTCATCGGTCTTGTGTCCTCTTTCCTGGCACAACTCACACAGGACATTTTACCTCCTTGTGCTTGGTTCTGACTTCATCTTTTACGGCCACTGCACCTTCGTGCCGAGCTTCTCCAGTGCGTACACTATTTATGAGGGGGAAACATGAATATTATGAGCAGATAGTAGTGAAGGAATACCTCTTTCGCTTCGGGAGGGTGCAATATGTCGAGGCGCGACGTCTGCATGTCGTGGAGGTGGAGGATTGGATGTTCGGATGTGAGGCTGGTGTCTTTCTCGATTGAAGCATAGTAGTTGATCCCTTCACCCATCATGGTGGCGATCTCTCCTTATCTTGGTCTGGACTAATGTTAATCGTTGAAGCGGGCCATTCAGGTCATATTTGTCTGCCCTCACTTCGGCGCAAGAAGCATTGTGGATCGTTTCCCACATGGTAGGGGGTACTTCATGAGTCTAATAGGTAGCTTTTTGGTTGTTTTTGACGCATTTCTGTTTAGCCCATTTTGAAAGGCTGCTACTGCCATCCCTTTTGACACTTTTGGTAGGCTTATCCCTACTCTGTTGAATCGGGCTAGGAAATCCCGAAGTCCCTCGCCCATCGTTTGTCTGACGGCGAAGATATCATTGGCCCTAGCTTTTGCTTTTTTCACTCATACGTGCACGGTGACAAACTTGTCTGCCATTTCTTCAAACGTGGATATCGACCGTGCTGGTAGTTGGGAATACCATGTCAGCGCTCCCCCTGTCAGAGTTTCGCCAAACTTTTCAGCAATATAGGCGACACCTGTTCTTTTGATAAATCGTTACCCTTTACTGCGGTAACGTAATGGATTAGGTGATCTTCCGGGTCCGTGGTTCCATCATATATTTTCAAATACGGCGGCATTTTGAAGGTCTTTGGAATCGAATGGGGAGCTGCCATTTCGCTATACGGTTGCTCGACGAATCGGCCTACATCGAGTTTTGGTAACAGCTTCGGAGCGCCTGGTATTTTATCGAATCCTTTCCTGATGTTCCTTCATCTGGTCACGGAGTGTTTTGTTCTCATTTTCCATCTCTTCCATTTTCTTTAAGATGGCCATAAGTGAATCATCACTTGCATCAGTAACAGTGCGGGTGTTACCTGTTCGTGTAGCGCTTGGCTCATCGGCAGCAGCTACGACTTCTGTGGGTGGCGCATATTCGACACCTCCCTGAATGGGTTTCTCGAGCATGCTGCTTAAGGCACTTGTTAACCATTCTTCTATTAGCCTTTTGACTGCTGGTGGTGCTTCTCCTGAGGATGTTGAGGTTCCTCTCTCGCGCAAGGTTGTTAGATCCCCGTGCAGAGGAGGTGAAATCTCATCCTCAGATGTAACATTTGGTGTTGCATTTTTATTGTCTTCTCCACTGGCCTCGTTGAGGGAATTCAGGAGGTTATTTGTGACACCCTCTATTGCTTTTAGTCTTGCTTCACCCTTTCCTGCCATCGTTGGCTTTTATGGAGTTGGAGAAAGGTGATTATTTCCTTCAAGAATCTAGATGAAAACTACGATTTCAGCTATAGAAATCCCCACAGACGGCGCCAAATTGTTTGACTCAAAAGATATTAAAACCTTTCTGAACAAATCAATCAAAGATGAAGGGGTAAATCTTAGCTGAATATAATAATCTCTAGAAAGAATAATAGATAAAGAGAAGATGGTCGTTAAGTTTCTTTTTATTCAAGAATAATAATCTCTCCAGTTTCCTCCTTTTTCAAGAATAATAATCTCTCCCTTTTATACTAAGAGAGAAACTCTTCTAAATTGTAAAAGACAAAATACAAGGAATATTTGGCAGAATATTCCTAATGTCCCTTAATGGACTTACACTATTACAGTCGTACAATTTCTTCTTTGCCTTAAGGTCGTCTCCCTCGAGATGTTGACTCAAAGAAACTCTGTCGTTTGACGTACTCGTCGTTGGTCGTGGTCGGTCAAATTTGGACTCATACAGTTTCTCCTTTATAATAATTGGTAGAATAATTGTTACGCAGAATATATATATATATATATATATATATATATTTTTCGAAAGATTTTAACTATATTTATAGTTCGAACTAATGCAATAAGCACTGTGTTTGCATCTGCTACGGCATGCTTACATATGCTCCTGGCTGATGGTCAAAGTATGAAAAGTAGGCCATATAGTAACTTTTAATTCGAAAGAGTATTTGCTTGTTCATGGAAAGAAAGAAATGTCAATAGACATTTATTTAAGAAAAATAAACTAGTAGGAGTAGTAAATTAAATTGAAGTGTCGTACGCATCACGAAAACAAGGTTAACTGAAGATATCAATTAATTCGGAAAAGGATGTATGCCCAATTTTTTGGCTCTATTCGCAGATAGATGCAAGGAGCTGGAAAGTGCTTCAAACTGTGTGTGCCTCAAATAATTTATTTCTGGATAGTAGATAGATAGATACACATACACAGAGAGGCTATATTCATCGTGTTGGGATTAGTGAGACAGCAATTTTTTGTGTCAAAATAGATAAAGAGTACGTACCTTCCCACTATATGTCCACTCCAAAAGTGTCTACTCTAAATTAAATGAACAGATCTTTTGACTTACTTCTACTATTAAACAAGATTATCCTATTAATATATGGAATTTGTTTTAGGACAACTTGAAGCATTGGGGCACTATAATACGTCAATTGGGCCACTTACGGAAATCTCTCATTCACCCTTTTATTAGAGGGGGAGTGTTACAATCCGGAATTCCCACTCGGGAGTCGTGATGGCGCCTACTCGTAGAAGTTAGGCAAGCCATGAACTTAGAAACCACTAACTCATTCATTTTTATACATGTTTCGCCAGTTAAATTATCAATGATTAGGCATTTAAATGACAGCGGAAAATAAAATTTAGCAGAAGTCTTAAATAAATATGAAACCCAAATATCTAGAAACCAATATATGTCTCTACCCAAAATCTGGTGTCACAACATCCACGGACTACTAAGAATACTACATACATCAATTTGAAAGAAGATAATATTGTCTGTCTCGAATACATGAGATAACAGAATATAAAATAGGATAGAGTAGACGTCGGGCCTACGAACGCCTGCGAGGCTACCTCAGGGTCTAGGTGGACTGAAGGCTGGCTCCCGAGCTAATGCTGCTGCTCGAACGCTGCTCCGGTATCTGCACATAAGTGTAAAGTGTAGCATCAGCACAACTGACCCCATGTGCAGGTAAGTATCTGGTCTAACCCCGGCGAGGTAGTAACGAGGCTAGGACCAGACTCCAGATAAACCTTTGCAGTTATATAATATATGGCAGAAAAGTAACAAGTAATAAATAATTAAAGCTGGGGAAGGGGAACATGCTTCGGGGGTAGCTGACAAAACAAAATAACAAGAAATAACAAGGAAGCTAACAATATAACTTCTAACACAGATAAAGAAAAGTAAAGACAACTTTCACTTTCAGTTTCCATCTTGCTGCAGGCGTGCAACCCGATCCCATTTCTCATATCTTGTGGTAGGCGTACCACCTGCTCCCATTTCATAATATCTTATTGTAGGCGTACCACCCGCTCCCATTTTATAATATCCTGTGGTGTGTGGTAGGCGTACCACCCGCTCCCATTTCATAATATCTCGTGGTAGGTGTACCACCCGCTCCCATTACATAATATCTCGTGATAGGCGTACGACCCGCTCCCATATCATAATATCTTATGGTAGACGTACCACCCGCTCCCATTTACAAGTCATCACAAAATTACAAGAAATCCCGGCAAGGGAGAATAATCAATATAATGACTTCCCGACAAGGGAACACCCGTTCCCACATCATAATATCTTGTGGTAGGCGTACCACCCGCTCCTATTTACAAGTCATCACAAAATTACAAGAAATCCCGGCAAGGGACAATAATCAATATAATGACTTCCCGGCAAGGGAACACAACATTGTAATAATTTCCCGGCAAAGGAACAACAATATTGAGATAATTATCCCGGCAATGGAGAATCAGCTATAACTAATCTCAACTTAGCTTGTACTTAGTTCAATTATTGAAAATGCTCAATCATAGAAGATCATTAAGTAAAGCACCCAAGTGTCATTTAAGAACACAACAACTTTCAATTTAAGACTCACGGTCATGCTTGGCACCAACGTATAGATACTCGTCACCATGCCTATACGTCGTACTCAACAAGAAGCAAGTAGCAAATATGACTCAACTCCTAATCCATCAAGTTAGGGTTAGACCTAACACTTACCTCGAACTTTCACGACCAACTCAAGCCTCGAACACCGCTTTTCCTCTCAAATTCGGCTCCAACCCAATCGAATCTATACATAATTGACTCAATATCATCAATAAGTGCTAAACAATCCAATTCCAATGTTTAATTATAACTTTCCAATCATTCTTCCCAAAATCCCAAAATTCGACCCGGGGCCCGCTTGGTCAAAACACGAGGTTCGGACCAAAACCCGATCACCCATTTGCCCATGAGCCCGAATATATAATTTGTTTTCAAATCTGACCCCAAAACGAGGTCTGAATTACAAATAATCAAAAAGCCCTAACTCTACTCAAGTCCCTAATTTCTACCCTTAATTACATGTTTTAGGCCTAGAAATTTAATAGGTGTTGATGAAAATGAAAGAAAGTAAGTTAAAGATTACTAACCCAAGAGATTATGGTGAAGAATTGCTTCAAGGATCGCCTAAGAGCTTTGGAGAAGAAGAGGTTTTGTAAAATTTTGAGAAATCTCGTGAGTGTTCTATTTTGGGTTTTTAAAAAATCACTGGGCGAAAATGCCTTTCGTGTTCGCGACTGACCATTCGCGTTCGCGATGGTCAGGATGGATAAGCCTTCACGTTTGCGTACACGGGCTCGCGTTCGCGGAGAGTAATCTCTTCGAGTCCTCGCGTTCGCGTCCAAGGGATCGCGTTCGCGTAAGGTAAATGCCCTACCCACGCCTAGGCTCGATTGACCTTCGCGTTCGCGTGGCCAAGACCGCGTTCGCGAAGGGATATACCCCCCAGTGCCTCGCGTTCGTGACCTGAGATACGCATTTGCGTAGAAGGAAAATCTTTCAACAACAATTAACCCATCCCGTTCGCGTGGGTACTCCCGCGAACGCGAAGAAGGAAGTACCAGCAACCTAACAGCTTAGAAACCTGCAACATTTTCTAAGTCCGAAACCCTTCGAAACACATTTGAATCACACCTGAGCCTTCGGGGCTCCTAACCAAACACACATACTGACTCAACAACTTCATACGAACTTATCCGTGCGATCAAATCGCCAAAATAACCTCAAAAATACAGTTTACCTTAAACAATATCATCTTCAGGCCAAAATCCCCAATATCATCGCTTTCTAATCAAATTTAATTTCAAAATTCCTTAAACATTTTCAGAAAACCATTTTACTTAAAAATTCATTTCTCGGGCTTGGGATCTCGGAATTCGATTTCGGGCATGCGCCAAGTCCCATATTTTTCTACGGACCTTCCAGGACCGTCAAATCACGGGTCTAGGTCCATTTACCCAAGATGTTGACCGAAGTCAAATTTATTCAATTTAAACTCAAATTTCATCATTTTTCACAGAATTGCATATTTAAGCTTTCCATCTACGTGCTCAGACTACGCACGCAAATTGAGGCGACTTTAAATGAGGTTTTCAAGGCCTCGGAGACACAGAATTCAATTAAAAACAGGTGGTGACCCTTTGGGTAGTCACATTCTCCACCTCTAAAACAACCGTTTATCCTTGAACGAATAGAAGAAAGAAGTACCTGAGTCGGGGAAAAGATGAGGATAACGGCTTCTTATATCAGACTCGGACTCCCAGGTCGATGCCATAAGAGGCTGACTTCTCCACTGAACACGAATAGAAGGAAAAATCTTCGACCTCAACTGATGAACCTGTCGGTCTAGAATAGCCACCAGCTTCTCCTTATAAGACAAGTCCTTGTGCAACTGGACAGTGCTGAAATCTAACACGTGGGATGGATCGCTGTGATACTTCCGAAGCTTGGACACATGAAATACTGGATGCACGGCTGATAAGCTCGGCGGCAATGCAAGCTTATAAGCTACCTCTCCCACTCGATCAAGAATCTTAAACGGGCCAATGAACTTAGGGCTAAGCTTACCCTTCTTCCCAAATCTCATCACACCCTTCATAGGCGACACTCGGAGAAATACTCGCTCACCAACCATGAAAGCCACATCTCGAACCTTGCGATCTGCATAGCTCTTTTTCCTAGACTGAGCTGTACGAATACTATCCTAAATGATCCTGCCCTTGCCCAAGGCCTCCTGAACCAGATCCATACCCAACAACCGAGCCTCCCCCGGCTCAAACCATCCAACCGGAGATCGACATTGCCTACCATACAAAGCCTCATAAGGAGCCATCTGGATGCTCGACTGGTAGCTGTTGTTGTAGGCAAACTATGCTAAAGGCAAAAACTGATCCCACGAGCCTCAAAAGTCAATGGCACAAGCTCGGAGTATATCCTCCAGAATCTGAATAGCCTGCTCGGACTGGCCGTCCGTCTGGGGATGAAATGTTGTACTCAACTCCACCTGAGTGCCAACTCTCGCTGAACTGCTCTCCAAAAATGCGAGGTTAACTGCGTACCTTGGTCCAAAATGCTAGACACAGGCACACCATGAAGACGAATAATCTCCCGAATATAGATCTCAGCTAACCTCTCGGATGAATAGGAGACTGCCACAGGAATGAAATACGCTAACTTGGTCAGCCTATCAACAATGACCCATACTGCATCGAACTTCCTCCGAGTCTGCGGGTGCCCAACAACGAAATCCATAGTGATCTACTCCCATTTCCACTCGGGAAGCTCAATCCTCTGAAACAATCCACCAGGCCTCTGATGCTCATATATAACCTGCTGGCAATTCAAACATCGAGCCACATATGAAACAATATCCTTCTTCATTCTACGCCATTAATAATGCTGCCGCAAATCCTGATACATCTTCGCGGCGCCCGGATGAATAAAGTACCTGGAACTATGGGCCTCCTCTAAAATCAACTCTCGAAGCCCATCCACATTAGGCACACAAACTCGACCTTGCAATCTCAAAACTCCATCATCACCTAAGGTAACCTGCTTGGCACCTCCACGCTGCACCGTGTCTCTAAGGACACACAAATGAGGATCATCATACAGTCGATCATGGATACGCTCCAATAATAAAGAACGAGCGACTGTGCAAGCTAATACACGACTAGGCTCAGAAATATCCAACCTCATAAACCGACTGGCCAAAGCCTGAACATCCAAGGCAAGCGGTCTCTCACCAACCGCAATATAAGCAAGACTGCCCATACTGGATGACTTCCTACTCAAGGCATCGGTCACCACATTGGTCTTTCCCGGGTGATATAAGATAGTGATGTCATAATCTTTCAACAACTCCAACCAACTCCTCTGCCTCAAATTCAACTCCTTTTGCTTGAACAAATACTAAAGACTCTTATGATCTGTGAACACCTCACATGTCACGCCATACAGATAGTGCCTTCAAATCTTCAATGTGTGAACAATGGCTGCCAACTCTAAATCATGAACTGGATAGTTCTTCTCATGAATCTTCAACTGCCTCGAAGCACAGGCAATGACCTTGCCATCTTGTATCAACACTACACCAAGCCCAATACGAGATGCATCACAATATACTGTATAAGGCCCTGAACCTGTGGGCAAAACCAACACCGGTGCCGTAGTCAGAGCTGTCTTGAGCTTCTGAAAGCTCGCCTTACACTCGTCCGACCATCTGAACTGGGCACCCTTCTGGGTCAACCTGGTCATCAGGGTTGCAATAGATGAAAACCTCTCCACGAACCGACGATAGTAGCCTGCCAATCCTAAGAAACTCCGAATCTCTGTAGTTGATACTGGTTTAGGCCAGTTCTTAACTGCCTCAATCTTCTTCGGATCAACTTGAATACCCTCTGCTAACACAACATGACCCAGAAATGCAACTGAACTCAACTAGAACTCACATTTTGAAAACTTAGCACATAACTAACTATCCTTCAGAGTCTGAAGAATCACTCTGAGATGTTGCTCGTGCTCCTCCTGGTTACAGGAATATATAAAAATATCATCAATGAAGACGATCACGAACGAGTCCAAATAAGGCTTGAAAACTCGGTTCATCAAATCCATAAAGGCTGCTGGGGCATTTTTCAACCCGAACGACATAACCAAGAACTCATAATGCCCGTACCGAGTGTGGAAAGCTGTCTTAGGGACATCAGATGCCCTAATCCTCAACTGATGGTAGCCAGATCTCAAGTCTATCTTTGAAAATACCTTGGCATCCTGAAGTTGATCGAATAAATCAACAATCCTCGGCAATAAATACTTATTCTGGATTGTAACCTTGTTCAAATGCCGGTAATCGATACACATTCTCATTGACCTATCCTTTTTCTTGACAAACAACACCGGCGCACCCCACAGCGAAACACTGGGTCTAATGAAACCCTTCTCAAACAAGTCTTGCAACTGCTCCTTCAACTCTTTCAACTCTGGTGGGGCCATGCGATGTGGCGGGATAGAAATAGGCTAGGTGCCCGGAGCCAAATCAATGCAGAAGTCAATATCCCTGTCGGGTGGCATCCCCAGCAGGTCTGAAGGGAATACCTCAGGAAACACGTGAACAATAAGCACAGAATCAATAGAGGGAACCTCAGCACTAGAATCGCGAACATATGCTAAATAGGCCAAACACCCCTTCTCGACCATACGCCGAGCCTTCACATACGAGATAACACTACAGGTAGAATGACCAGGAGTCCCTCTCCACTATAAACGAGGCATACCCGGTAAAGCTAAGGTCACAGTCTTAGCGTGGCAATCCAAGATAGCGTGGTAAGGTAATAACCAGTCCATCCCCAATATAACATCGAAATTAACCATGTCTAAAAGTAACAAATCTACATGAGTCTCAAGACCCCCGATCACCATAATACAAGAACGATGGACTCGATCAACCACAATAGAATCACCCACTGGTGTAGACACATAAACAGGATCACTCAATGAATCACTAGGCATGATCAGATATGGTGCAAAATAAGATGACGCATACGAATACGTAGACCCTGGATCAAATAGCACTGAAGCATCTCTATCACAAACCAGAATAGTACATGTAATAACTGCATCTGAAGCCTCAACCTCGGGCCTAGATGGGAGAGCATAACATCGGGGTTGGGCCCCACCACCCTGAACTACCTCTTTGGGATGGCTTGCTGATGGCTGGCCTCCACCTCTGGCGGCCTGAGCACTACCTCTAGGACCTCTACCTCCACCTCTAGCACCTCTAACCCCACCCCTAGCTGGATGGGTGGCCTGTGGAACACCTGGGGCTTAAACCATAGCACGAGAACCCTGATGCAGAGAACTGCTCGAAGCTCAAGGGCAATACCTAGCAATGTGCCTATATCGCCACAAGTAAAACAAGCCCTCGGTTGTTGGGGCTGACGACCCTAGAAACTCTGAAGCGGTGGTGCACTAATAGGTGCTGGTGGTGCACTGAAGGACTGCTGATCAGAATACTGCATTGGAAGACCACGGCTACCTGAAGCACCGTGAGAAACCTGAAGGGTTGACTGAAAGGGCCTAGGAGGATGCCGTCTACCATATAAATCTCTACCTCCAGATGAGGTACCACTGAATCTGCCTGAATGACGGGGCCTCTTATCCGACCCATGACCACCTCCTTGCGACAGAACCATCTCAACCCTGCGGGCCACATTGGCCGCCTCCTAAAAGGTGATCTCACTCCCAGTCTCCCTAGCCATATGAAGATGAATCAGTTGAATCACACCATAAATAAACCTCGTTACCCTCTCTCTCGGTAGGAAGTATGACAAGAGCATGGCGAGCTAAGTCAATGAACCTGGTCTCATACTGGGTAACAGTCATGGAACCCTGCTGGAGGCGCTCAAACTGCCTCTGATAGGCCTCTCTCTAAGTAATGGGGAGAAACTTCTCCAGAAACAACATTGAAAACTTCTCCCAAGTCAAGGCTGGCAAACCGGCTGGTCTAGCTAAGCAATAATCCCTCCATCAAGTCTTGGCGGATCCAAACAAGCAAAACGTAGCAAATCGACCCCATTGGTCTCTACAATACCCATGTTCCTGAGAACCTCGTGGCAGTTATATAGAAAATCCTGGGGATCCTCAGAAGAAGCACCGTTGAAATTAGTAGTGAAGAGCTTAGTGAACCTATCCAGCCTCCACAAAGCATCGGCAGACATGGCTGCTCCATCGCTGGTCTGAGCTACTACACCCGGCTGGACTGCCCCAACTGGCTGAACCGCTGGAGTCTGAATCTGAAGAGCCACCTGCTCAGGAGTGCGAGTAGCAGGAGTCTGAGCCCCTTCTCCAGCCTAAGAGACGACTGGTGCTACAGGAAGCAAACCTGCTTGGGTGACACTCTCCATGAGGCCCACTAATCGGACCAAAGCATCCTGAAGAACTGGGGTAGCAATAAACCCTTCTGGGACCTGAGCTGGGCCCACCGGAACCGTTGGGGCCGGAACCTCCTCGTCAAAATCAACCTGAGGCTCCGCCACTGGGGTTGCTGCTCGGGGCTGAGATCTGCCCCAACCTCGGCCTCGCCCTCTGCCCCTCATAGGAGCTGTTGCTTGGGGCTCGGGCTGCTGAGCGGTAGATGAGGAAGCGCGTGTTCTCGTCATCTGTGAAAGAATAGAGTAGGAAGGCAATCAGTATTGAGAAACAAAACCGCACAATAGGAAATAACAAATGTGAAATTTCCTATCTCTGTAGCCTCTGGTGGATAAATACAGACGTCTCCGTACCGATCCCTCAGACTCTACTGAGCTTGTTCGTGAATTGTGAGACCTATGTAACCTAGAGCTCTGATATCAACTTGTTACGACCCGGAATTCCCAACCTCGGGAGTCGTGATGGAGCCTACCCGTAGAAGCTAGGAAAGCCATGAACTTAGAAACCACTAACTCATTCGTTTTTATACATGTTTCGCTAGTTAAATTATCAATGATTAGGCATTTAAATGACAGCGGAAAATAAAATTTAGCGGAAGTCTTAAATAAATATGAAACCCAAATATCTAGAAACCAATACATGTCTCTACCCAAAACCTGGTGTCACAACATCCACGGACTACTAAGAATACTACATACATCGTTTGAAAGAAGATAATATTGTTTGTCTCGAATACATGAGATAACAGAATATAAAATAGGATAGAGAGACGCTGGGCCTGTGGACGCCTGCGAGGCTACCTCGGTGTCTAGGTGGACTGAAGGCTAGCTCCCGAGCTAATGCTGCTGCTCGAAAGCTGCTCCGGTATCTGCACAAAAGTGCAGAGTGTAGCATCAGCACAACTGACCATGTGCTGGTAAGTGTCTGGCCTAACCCAGCAAGATTGTGACGAGGCTAGGACCAGACTCCAGATAAATCTGTGTAGTTATATAACATATGGCGGAAAAGTAACAAGTAATAAACAATTAAAGCTGGGGAAGGGGACCATGCTTTGGGGGTAGCCGACAAAACAAAATAACAAGAAATAACAAGGAAGCTAACAATATAACTTCTAACATAGTTAAAGAAAAGTAAAAACAACTTTCACTTTCAGTTTCCATCTTGTTGCAGGCGTGCAACCCGATCCCATTTCTCATATCTTGTGGTAGGCGTACCACCCGCTCCCATTTCTCATATCTTGTGGTAGGCGTACCACCCGCTCCCATTTCATAATATCTTGTGGTAGGTGTACCACCCGCTCCCATTTCATAATATATTGTGGTAGACGTACCACCCGCTCTCATTTCATAATATCTCGTGGTAGGCGTACCACCCGCTCCCATTTACAAGTCATCACAAAATTACAAGAAATCCCGGCAAGGGAGAATAATCAATATAATGACTTCCCGGCAAGAGAACACAACAATGTAATAATTTTCCCGGCAAGGGAACAACAATATTGAAATAGTCATCCCGACAAGGGAGAATCAACTATAACCATTCTCAACTTAGCTTGCACTCAGTTCAATTATTGAAAATGCTCAATCATAGAAGATCATTAAGTAAAGCACCCAAGTGTCATTTAAGAATACAACAACTTTTAATTTAAGACTCACGGTCATGCTTGACACCAACGTATAGATACTCGTCACCATGACTATATGTCGTACTCAACAAGAAGCAAGTAGCAAATATGACTATACTCCTAATCCCTCAAGCTAGGGTTAGACCGAACACTTACCTCAAACTTTCACGGCCAACTCAAGCCTCGAACACCGCTTTTCCTCTCAAATTCGGCTCCAACCCAATTGAATCTATACATAATTGACTCAATATCATCAATAAGTGTTAAACAATCCAATTCCAATGTTCAATTATAACTTTCCAATCATTCTTTTCAAAATCCAAAAAATCGACCCCGGGCTCGCTTGGTTAAAACACGAGGTTCGGACCAAAATCCGATCACCCATTCGCCCACGAGCCCGAATATATAATTTATTTTCAAATCCGATCTCAAAATGAGGTCTAAATCACAAATAATCAAAAAGCCCTAACTCTACCCAAATCCCTAATTTCTACCCTTAATTACATGTTTTAGGCCTAGAAATTCAATAGGTGTTGATAAAAATGAAAGAAAGTAAGTTAAAGATTACTAACCCAAGAGATTATAGTGAAGAATCGCTTCAAGAATCGCCTAAGAGCTTTTGTAAAATTTTGAGAAATCCCGTGAGTGTTCTGTTTTGGGTTTTTAAAAAATCACTGGGCGAAAATGCCCTTCGCATTCGCGACTGACCATTCGCGTTCGCGATGGCCAGGCTGGATAAGCCTTCGCGTTCGCATACACGGGCTCGCGTTCGCGGTGAGTAATCTCCTTGAGCCTTCACGTTCACGTCCAAGGGGTCGCGTTCGCGTAAGGTAAATGCCCTACCCCCGCCCAGGCTCGATTGGCCTTCACGTTCGCGTGGCCAGGACCGCATTCGCGAAGGGATATCCTCCCAGTGCCTCGCGTTCGCGACCTGAGCTACGCGCTCGCGTAGAAGGAAATTCCTTTAGCAACAATTAACCCATCGCGTTCGCGGGAGTACTCCCGCGAACGCGAAGAAGGAAGTACCAGAAACCCAACAGCTGAGAAACCTGCAACATTTTCTAAGTCCGAAACCCTCCGAAACACATTCGAATCACACCCGAGCCTTTGGGGCTCCTAACCAAACACACGTACTAACTCAACAACTTCATACGAACTTATCCGTGCGATCAAATCACCAAAATAACCTCAAAAATAATGAATCTAACCTCAAAATCAAAGGATTTTTCTCAAACTTCATAAAACATCAACTTTAGCAATTTAGGTCTGAATCACGTCAAACAGACTCCGTTTTCAACCAAATTTTAAAGAAATGACTTAAACCATATGTAAGACCTGTACCGGGCGTCGGAACCAAAATACGGGCCCGATACCATCGCTTTCTAATCAGATTTCATTTCAAAATTCCTTAAACATTTTGAGAAAATAATTTTACTTAAAAATTCATTTCTCGAGCTTGGGACCTCGGAATTCGATTCCGGGCATACGCCCAAGTCCCATATTTTCCTGCGGACCATCCGGGACCGTCAAATCACGGGTCCGGGTTCGTTTACGCAAAATATTGACCGAAGTCAAATTTATTCATTTTAAACTCAAATTTCATCATTTTTCACAGAATTTCATATTTAAGCTTTCCGGCTACGCGCCCGGACTGTGCACGCAAAACGAAGCAACTCTAAATGAGATTTTCAAGGCCTCAGAGATACAGAATTCAATTAAAAATAGGTGGTGACCTTTTGGGTCGTCACATGGAGTTAGGATTTATAATTTTAAATGATAGGAGAAAGATATTAGGTGATAACAAATCATTTAGAATTTAATTTTAAATTTTTTATATATAAAATTAGAATTTGAACTAAAACTACTGAATTTGTCCGACCTATAGCTTATCTTCTAGCTCGCCCCGGATGCTACCTTCTTCCTATTCTTCAAGAAATCCTCATCGAAGGGGGTGATTTTGGAGACTTTCTCGTGTTGTCTGGGCCTTTGTTTAATACGAATCATGCACTTCTCATCTTCACTTTATTTTTTGCACGTAGGTGACCCCTATCCTCCCTAGAGTTTATTCGCTTTCTCAAATCCTACAACTTTGGAGTAAATTATAATTGATCTCGTACTAGTTTACTGTAATATCTTCCTTAAATACCTGCACAATTGCAGACATGATCAGGAATGTATTCGTACAATTCTTTAAGGTTTCGAGCGTACCCTGTGTTGGCATTCCATCAAGTCTAAGATAAAATATATGTTACTGCTTCATTCCGTTTCGCAATTCCATATTTAAGTCAAAGAGTAATTGGGGTGTACACAGGAAACCGACTAACCGTACCAACCCGATAATTCGAGTCAAATCGAGAAAAAACTCGATTGTAATTTGGTTTGATTTAGTTTGGTGTTAAAAAAACCCGACCATAATTGGTTTGGTTTGGTTTTAACTAAAGAAAGTCAAACCAAAACCAAATCAACCCGATATTACATATATAGAAATTTTAGATATATTTAATATATAAATATACTTATTGTGATGTAATTTATAAACATTTCTTAAAAATTTTCATAATTTAATCTTTTAAGGTATTATTTCAAGATTGAACTTAGAACTTTTGAATGTTCCAATAAGTTTTATAGCCGTTAATATTAGTAAATTAAATAATGCTAACAAAAGTCCAAACCAAAATCAAATCAATACTAATGCTAACAAAAGACATTCAATTCAATACTACGAACGAGAATGCATTGAATATCTATTTTTTGTTTTGCAATAGTTAAGATAAAAATGTATAACCTATTTTTATTTTTCTTTAGCGTTTAGTCATGTAATTAATACTCCCTTATTAGTCCTCCACTTATTTTAACATGACTTAGTACTTTTAGATTATGTTTATTTTTATTAAGGCTTTTTAATTAGCAATATTTATATTACATAATTTTATTGTCTTTATTGTTGAATATTTTACGATAATGCCATGACACATCTCATATTTTGTATTATTGTCTTGGAAAATACTTTATTTAGTTGTATCTTACTAGGATTAAAGAAATATTTTGAGCACAAGTTATATGTTTTGTTCTACGAAAATTTTATCGGAAAAAACCCCCGAAAAAACCCAAAAACCCGAGAAAATTCGAGATTGAAAACCTGAGTTTTATTGGTTTGGTTTGGTCTTTAAATTTAATAACCCGACACAATTGGTTTGGTTTGGTAATTATAAAATCCGAACCAATCCGACCTATGTACACCCTAAGAGTAATAATTGTGCAGTTGATGTCAAGGAAGAAAGAAAAATTAAGTCATATATAATTTACTTTTCATAATATCTTTGTACCGATAACAATAACAATCATACATGTAGCAGTATACTATTTGTAAAATTACACATCTATAATTGCCTCACTCAAAAAAATAAATTAATTTTACTATTTCTCACTTCTGTTGCTAGCCATTTTTTTCATAATAAAGAAAGCACTAGTATTGTTGCACTGGTGCTACTTGGACTGAGATAGAAGATTTCATTGTTAAGCTCTTAGATTATCTCGAAGAAAGACATGGGTACCTTTGTTTGCTGAAAATTTTGGACCAAAATCTACATCAATTCACGTGTTATTCACCATTAAAAGACTGAATCTATGAAATAAACTACAGTTATTGATTTCTTCTATCAAGCTTGAAAGAAATTATTTTTTGAGTTGTTTTAGAATGTGTCTTAGAGCTTAAATCTTCATATGTTTAACTAGTTATTTACTTACTTAAAATGTATTAGCTTTCTTTGACTTTTAGTTAGTAGAAATATCTTTGAGATTTTAATCTATATTTTTTTTATCTTTTATAACATTAAAAGTTAGAGAAAATTAATTTTTTGGATGATTTTAATTTGTCCATATTATCCAAATAATATTTAAATATCAAATGCAGTTATATGTGTATAACAATCGATTGCTATAACAACCAAAAAAAAAATATATTAGAACAAACGATCATATTAAAGAGAAATTTGACTGTAAAAAAAAAAAAAAAAAGAAAGAACAAGGAACTTTTATTTCTATGATTACAGAGAGATCTTTTTCTTTTATTCAAAATTATAATTAATAATACGTGATCATTCTTCTATAAATATAGAAACTCGACGACTGAAATAATCAATCTCATATTCATCTTAACACCCTATATAGAGGCCATATAGAAACGGAATTTGAAAGAAATTGGGGATTATTGAGCTCTATAAATTTGGATCTAACTTGAAATTGCTAACCAGCTAGGGAGATCAATTTATGGTGCATTAGAAATGCTCTTCTAGTTACACGGCCAATTTCACAAATCTTTGTTGAATTATTTTCTTCCTATTCAATTTGTAACCGGTCTTAGAAAATCATCCTCTTATGGACAGATTAAGCTAAATTTATTTGGTCTAAAACGGGTTAAGTATATGTACAGGTCATAACCTAACTCGATCCAGCAATATGAGTTTAGGTAGATCGGGACATAACTCCACCAGTTCAATCTTGAACAGCCTAAATATATCAATCAGAAGTAAATTATACAAGCAAAAAAGAAGGGAATAACAACTAAATTTCTGGTAATCATATATCTAAAAAGTAGAAGATAGAGATGTATGTGCAGTCACTTTATTGTAGATCAAATTAAAGTAATATGAGAAATTTTATTCTATCTTAAATATTTATTACAAAGTGCAATCGCAGCACATATAATATTTTAAATAACTCTAACGAAGTCGCGTATAAAAAAGGACTAAAGCCTAACTATTCTTCAATTAGTTTTCTTCAATTTTCTTCTAACAAGAATATCAACTTGAAAACTGTTGTGCTGTATGGAGGTAAGAGATGAAAGGAAAAAAAGAAAAAGAAAAAGGGAAAGACATTATGTTTGGTACCCAAAATAAAGAGGAAAAATGATACTGTATAGTCATTGTAAAAATAATAGCCGAAAAATGTATAAAATTTGTAGATTTTTTGATATATATATATATACACAAAAAAAATATACAAATTTTATACACTTTTTCGGCTATTATTTTTTAAATAGTTTCTGGCGCGAGTTAAAAGTGATAATGAAAAAGAAAAAAAAGGGTTAAAAGAGGTCGTCTGATGTTATATTACACTTTCAAAGGGTAACTCGACATAAGAACATGTATAGCAAGATAAAGGCCAAGTAGAGAAGTGAAAGCACAAAAATTCCCAGTCTACATTCTACAAGTCCTGACCCTCGAAAAAGAACAAAGAAATGGTTGATTTGGGGGTTGGGCCAAATGGGGATGTGTTAATATTTTGTAAAAATTGTATGTGGCGCTCTATTTGGGCGTCCTTTTTAACCTGCAGCTGCTTTGTCTTTTTGTTTGCACCCGTACCCATTTTTTGTTAAAAGCCTTTTAAAAGACTATTTTGCCCTTCTTTATTAAAAGACTACTTTCTCTCCAAGTTTACGCTAGTCCTCTATTGTCTCTGTCTCTCTCTCTCCCGTTATTCGCGTTTTTGATTTGTTCTTCTCTGAAATCAAACGGTTTTCGTCGTTGTTTTGATTTTTCAACTGCTAGTCGTCATTGTTCCCACATTACGATTTAATCACACGTACGTTGGATTAACTTTCTGTGTTTTATTTTACGATTTTTGGGTTTTATTGCTGGTTTTGATTTTGATAGTCATGTATTTATGATTAAATAGTTTCTTAGGGTTTAGTTTGATAAGTGCATTAGTTTTACTTTTACGATTGTGTTTTTAGGTTTTTGAACGAGTTTTTATGTTGTTGATGAAAATTCTATAAATTCTTCAGTGATTAGACGTCCAAATTTTTAAAAATTTTGAGAGTTAAATAGATAATACTATTAAAGTGATGATACCTTAGATAGGAGCTGAAGTTTTTTTTCTTCATGTTTTGACATTATTTTTGGATTTGAATTTGTGTTTTGTTTTTTGTAAAAACTATAGCATGTTTTTTTTGTTGAATGTTTTGTGTTTTGTAACTGGTGAACTTCAGCTTTAGGAGCTGAATGTTTTGTATTTTGTAACTGATGAACTTCAGCTCTAGAGCTGAAGATTTTATTTTGTAACTGTCGAACTTCAGCTCTAGAGTTGAAGTTTTTGTTTTGTAACTGTCGAACTTCAGCTCTAGAACTGATGCTTTTGTTTTGTAACTATCGAACTTCAGGCTTCTTTGAGATTGAAGTTTTAACTGATCTTTTTGATAATGTCCTGATGTTATTTTTTGTATGTTTCACTTTTTTTGAACAGATGGCACCTAAAGATCCTAATGCAGCTAAAGTACGCAAACAGCTAAAGCCCCTAAAGTACCTAGACAACCTATAATACCACCAGGTCCTTATGTCCCTGATCCTCCACCTACTAGACCAGGTCAAAGATATTTTGAGTTTTGAGATTGGTTTAACTGTAAGGGTTACTGGAAGGGGAACCACGATTTGAAGAAATTAATTGCAACTTTCTTGACTCCTACACAACGGGATAAGCTTAATAATGGTATATTTCGATACATTATGGCTATGGAGAATTTCCAATGCAGCATGAAGTTGGTTCATTGTCTGTGTCTTTCTCGAATATTCACCAATGATCGAGACTCCATTAATTTAAAGATTTTTGGCCATGATGTTTCCTTCACCCTTGAAGACTTTCACATTATGTGCGGTTTGCGGATCACGACACATAATGTTGAAACACCAATTAATCGAGAGAGCAATATTCTGAAGCGTTATTTTGGTAAGTCCAAGGGCGTGACTCTGAAGGATATTCGAGATTTTATGACTCGGAATGAAATTCCAAAGAATGTTGTGAATCACATACACGTATACGAGAGCGATGATGATGTTGTGAAGCTTATGAAAATTCTTGTTATAGAGTCTATTTTGTTTGGGAAAAAAATCGAGTCATCTCTGATGGAGGAGTATGCATCTATTATTGAAGATGATAAGATTTGTGCTGAATATCCTTGAGGTAATGTGGCTTATGAGAAGCTCATTTACTCACTGAAACATGCATTGGACAAACAGAACAAATTACATTCAACTGAGTATAAACTTGGTGGATTTCCATATCCGTTATGTGCTTGGTTCTATGAGCGCTTCCTAGATATTCGGGAGAAGTATATAAGAGAGGATGAGTACCTTGATACCCCTCAAGTTCCCAGGATGTTATGTTATGTATGTGTGGGAGAGCCTAAATTTCCCGAACTTTTTGATATGTTCAGTAGTCATGAAGTAAGTTACTTTTTTTGTCTTTGTGTTAATATGTTGATATATTAGTTTTTTTCTTCTCATAATATACGTTTTGTATTAAACAGAGATATCGCAACTTTAGGGTATTGGATATAATTCCTACAGAAGAGGAATTGAATTCAATGCCTTTAATTGGACAATTACCATGCAGTCGGATTCGTTCAAAGGTACTTAACGTGGTTCCTTCAACTGGTGAATCACCACGTACTCTGAGTCTATCAAAAGAAGTGAATCGAACTCCTATTATTGGTGAATCACCACGTAGTCGGAGTCGATCAAAAGAAGTGAATTGAACTCCTTTTATTGGCGAATCATCTCGTACCCAGAGTCGTTCTAACCGTTCTACAACTGACTTTAATGACAATGAATTACTCGACACAATATGTTCTGTAAGTTTTGATCTGAAATTTTTTGGTTTTGTTTTTATAAAAGTACAACATGTTTTTGAGCTGAAGTTTTCTTCTACATCTGAATTTTTGTTGTGTGTTTATTCTAGAGGTTATCGATGGAGGTTCAAAGGCATGCAGAAAAAGAAAGAAGCACGACCGTGAAAGAAGTTTTCAATAAATTTAAAAAAGAGGAGCGATCTGCTATTGTGGATGTGGTTTTTGTAAAAGTGAAGGTAAGCTAATTTAGAGAGATGTCTTTTTATTTCTGCTGATGTTATTCAGATTAATCATTGTTAGTAATTTTTTTCTAGGAATATTTCGATGAGAAGTTTGAACAGTTGTTTAAGATTGTCAACAAATCAAATGGAATGGATGATGCCTTCAAAAGCCGCGTCCTCACGTGAAGCATTTACATCTACGACTTTATCTAATGCATAATCAACAACATTAATATCCAATGGATGTTCGTAACATTCGTTCACTCTATCATATTCTCGATGGTTACTCATGAGTAACCATCGAGAATATAATCGAGATGAGTAACCATCGAGAATATGATAGAGTGAATGAATGTTACGAACATCCATTGGATATTAATGTTGTTGATGATGCATTAGATAAAGTCGTAGATGTAAATACTTCACGTGAGGACACGACTTTTGAAGGAAATCAACATGTTCAAGAATAAGTTTAAGAGGAACATTCTAGTGCTGATAGATTGAGCAGAGATGGAAATGATGAAGAACAGTTATCAACTGAGAATGTTGGAAGCAAGCAAGTTGCAGATAATCAAGTTGTTTATACTGAAGAACATGCTGCTCATGATCCATCGCATAAAGTCGCAGATGATAATGCTACATGTAAGGAAGCGGCTGTTGAATGCGATGAACATGTCCAACAACAAGGTAAAGAGGAACAATCTAGTGTTTATAGATTGAGTAAATATGGAAATGATGAAGAGTTAACAACTGAGAAAGGTGCAGATGATCAAGTTGTTGGTACTGAAAAACATGCACCGAGTTGTGCTTTGGAAAGTGATAATGGAAAAGGCAATTTGTTTGGCGATGGAGATCAAGCACCTGTTGATAATTTAGAATTGAAAGCGAGTGATGTGTCTAGCACTATTGGGAAAGACGATCGGTTTGATGGAGCACTAGCTATTTGCATGGAAATTTTAGGTGGCGATACACAGAAAATTGTTACTATAGGTATAAAGTGTGAAGTTTATAATAGTTCAATGATACCTTAGATAGGAGCTGGAGTTTTGTTTCATGCTTTGTGTTTTTTTGTTATATATTTTTATGAACTTTAGCAATATTTTTCGATTTGAATTTGTGTTTTGTTTTTTGTAAAAACTACAGCATGTTTTTTGCTGAATGTTCTGGTGAACTTCAGCTCCAGAGCTGATGTTTTTTGTTTTGTAAATGTCGAACTTCAGCTCTAGAGCTAAAGATTTTATTTTGTAACTGTCGAACTTCAGCTCTAGAGTTGAAGTTTTTGTTTTGTAACTGTCGAACTTCAGCTCTAGATCTGAAGTTTTTGATTTTGTAACTGTCGAACTTCAGCCTTCTTAGAGTTGAAGTTTTTAACTGATTTTTTGATAATATCCTGTAGTGAAATTTTCACTACATGTATAAATTTTTTCTATGTTATATATATATATAGAAAAACTAGTTGATCTATTCCCCCTCTTTATGAATATGTAGTGGAAGTTGAAACTAGTTGTGCTTCAATTGACACAACTCAAAAACTCTCTGAATTGAATGAAGGTAGTGTTGAGAAAAACCTTCCAGAAAATGCTCCAATGCTCCTCAACATTGGTGCACAATTGAATGAAGCTGCAATTGCTTATATCGACAAAGACATGCAGCCTGGGGAAACCACAACGGAAGACAAATGTTAAGGTATTCTATAGATCATGAATTTATTACATTTGATGCAAGTATATTTTTTACAGTTTGAAATTTTACATACTTTATTTTTTTGTTTTGTTTTTGAATAATTTTTCAGAAAGACTCGAGGCTGCTCAAAAAGAATTTGGTGAGCTTGTGCAGCTATATCAAAAAGGAGAAATACATATATTCACACATGTTGGCTCACAGACAGGTGTGAAGTGTATTGATATTATTTTATAAAATTTAGTCAGTATTATTTAGTTTTTTTTTGCATGAAGATATAGACATATCTGAAGGTAAAGGAAGTGGATCTGTTGGAATGCAAATACCATCTATGTCTCAACACTTAGACCAGGTAGTTATTTTTTGCAATTCAATTACAAGCTGTTTTTTTGCCTAATGTGTTTTTGTATCAGTTTTATTTATGTTTATATTTTCCTTGCTTTTGCAGATCTCATCTGATGCATCACAACTTCTTCCAAATCCTAAGAAAAGGACGATTTCCAGTTCTCCTATGTGTGAGACCAGTGATATCCCCAACTTCAATATATGTTCATTTTGCTGGGTAGTACACAAGGGACTGATTCAGAAAGTAATTCTGCTGCTGTTGTTGTTCGTGAAGAGAGACAAGAACGTCGTGAACAGTAGAGAGTTGGTCAAGTATCTGCCACTATGGCTGTGGTTTCTCCCCCTGCTGGTGAACAACAACAGTTAGTTGTGATGGAACAGTAGGAAGAGCAAGCAAAAGGAAAAACAGGAAAAAATGAAAAATGATTCGTATGGAGAGTATTTGGTTGAGATCTCCTTACGTAGTTCATAAACGAAAGGAAAGGGGGCAAGATTGGAAAGTAAGAAAGAATATACGAAGGTGTCCCTTCCATTATGTTAATCAAGATAGTGGATTGATGCAAAGATTTATAGAGTGGTTGGAGATGGATGCCAGTGAATACGATTCCAATCCATTCAGATTAGCTGGAATTAATATTCAAAAATCATTCTTTACCGAGATTATGGATCCTAACTCTGATCTTGCGGATGAAGTAAGTTATTAAGTTTGTTTTTTGAATTGGTTTTCAACTGTATTTACTAAAACTTCAGCTTATTTTTTATATTAAAGTTTTTATAATAAGAGATCACGGAAAACACAGAGTAATCTATAATGCGGCAGTTTAAATAAGTAATATGAAAGCAATAAACCAATGGAAACTAAATATGGTAATGCTACAACAAATAAGCAGTTAAGTGATAGACATATAACGAAAATCAACACATAGAACGGTACCCTATAGTACCCGCTGCGGCGTGCATCTCGATCTATATATTTCGTCGACGATGCTCACTGGGGGTGTGTAGAATCCGGGAGGGGCCCCTTACGGCCCAAGCACAATATCAAGCCATCTCGTGGCATCAAATCTAGGCCCTCGGCCTCATATCAATATCAGTATAACACTACTGCGGCGCGCAACCCGATCCTATAGTATCCTCACATTTGGCCCTCGACCGTACTCAATCCAGAAATCATATAAGTCCCTCGAGCATAGTAAAACAGTAGTTCTTAACCCAAAATATCAATTAATATATCATTTTAGTTTCAAAACCGAGTAAAAGTGGCTGAGTTGTAGAACAATGGAAAATGGTACGACTGAGTTCAAGTAGTAAATCAAAACAGTGAGGAAATAGTGATAAAACTCCCTGGAGGGTTCAAATAGTTGGCACGAAGCCCAAATATGGCAATCAGTTCAAATAATGATGATAACAAATAAGCTTTAATCAAATACGTAGTAAAAAATCACTCGGGACGGAACAAATCACAATCCCCAATAGTAAATGACCCTACACTCATCATCAAGCACGTGTCTCACCGCAATATAGCACTACGATGTGCAAATCCAGGGTTTCAAACCCTCAGTACATCATTTACATTCATTACTCACCTCGAACCAGCACAAACTCTAGCTCGCTACGCCTTTGCCCCTCGAATCGGCCTCCACGCACGTTGAATCTATCCAAAATTAGAACGAATACGTCACAATATGCTAAGGAAACAAAGCCCAAGCGAAAACAATTGAAAATATAAAAAATCCTGAAATTAGCAAAACTCGAGCCCCGGGCCCACTTCTTGAAACTCAAAAATATTCACATCATCGGGTACCTTATCCTTCAACGAGTCCATACATGTCAAGAGTTCTCTAATTCGACCTCAAATGAACCTTCAAATCCCATTTTAAAAATCTCAAAATCCCAAGCCCTAGTTCTTCCATTTTTAGCTAAATTTCCATGAATTTCTAGGTTAATTTCACAATAGAATCAAGTTTTATGCTCATAAATCTTCCCTCCAATCACTTCTCCTCGAATCCCTCTTCAATTTCCCTCAAAGAGCTCTCAAAATACTCAACTATGGTGGAAAATGGCTCAAAATCGCGGATGAAATGTTTAATAAACTCACTGCCCAGACATAACCTCATATGCGGTCTAATAGCTGCTTCTGCGGTCCTTATTCCGCATCTACGGAATTCACTTACAAGGCCATCACCGCATCTACGGTCCTCTCGCTGCTTCTGCGGCTCCGCAAGTGCGGTCCGTCTTCCGCATCTGTGGTTCTAGGAATTCCATAGCCTTTTCGCTTCCGCGACCCAAATCACGCATCTGAATACCGCACCTGCAGCCCCCAAAACGCAGGTGCAAAAACACTAGCAGCAGCAGAATATTTGCTATCGCCCAAGTTCCAAAACTTCCCGTTAGCCATCCGAAATCACCCAAAGGCCCCCAAGGACCTCAACCAAAGGCACCAGCACAACCCAATACCTCATTCAAACTTGTTCCAATCATCAAGACACCTCAAACAATGCCAATTCCATCAATTCACATCGAATTCAAGCCTAAGTTTTCTAAAAACTTTTGAAATACGTTTTTGATCAAAACCCTAACCAAACCACGTCCGAATGAGCTAAATTTTTTCACACACATCCCAAATGACATAACAAAGCTACAGTAACTCTCGGAATTCCATTCCGACCCCTGAATCAAAATCTCACCTATCAACCAAAAATCGCCAAAATACTAACTTCGCCAATTCAAGCCTAATTCTACACGGACCTCCAAAACCACTTCCATCACACTCCTAAGTCACAAATCACCTCCCGAAGCTAACCGAACAATCGGAACTCACATCCGAGCCCTCTAACTCGTAAGTCAACATCTGGTTGACTTTTTCAACTTAAACCTTCTTAAAAGAGACTAAGTGTCTCATTTCTTACCAAAACCACACCAAACACAAACCAATCAACTCGACCATATAAAACACGGACAACGAAGCATAAAGAAATAGAAATAGGGAAAATGGAGCAGTAATTCATGAGACGACTGGCCGGGTCGTCACATCCTCCCCAACTTAAACAAACTTTCGTCCTTGAACGAGTGAAGAAACGTACCTGAAGCCTCAAAAAGGTTAGGATATGTGCTCCGCATCTCCCGCTCGGTCTCCCAGGTAGCCTCCTCTACGGGCCAACCTCACCACTGCACTTTCACTGAAGCTATATCTTTTGACATCAACTTCCGAACCTGGCAACCCAAAATAGTTATTGGCTCCACATCAAAGGTCAAATCATCATCCAACTGAACCGTGCTGAAGTCCAAAACATGAGACAGATTTCCAATATACTTCCAGAGCATAGAAACATGAAATACCAGATGCACGCTAGACAAGCTGGGTGGAAACGCAAGCTCGTAAGCTACCTCTCCAATCCTCTGAAGTACCTCAAAAGGCCCAATGAACCGCGGACTCAACTTCCCTTTCTTTCCAAATATCATAACACCCTTCATGGGTGAAACCTTTAACAAAACCTTCTCACCTACCATATAGAATCCCAAACAGTTCGGTCCGCATAACTCTTTTGACGCGATTGCACTGTACAAAGTCTCTCCTGAATCACCTTCACCTTCTCTAAGGCATCTTGAACCAAATCTGTCCCCAATAGCCTAGCCTCGCCGGGCTCAAACCAACCAACTAGAAATTTACACCGCCTCTCATACAAAGCCTCATGCGGAGCCATCTGTATACTCGACTGGTAGCTGGTGTTGTAGGCAAACTCTACAAGCGGTAAAAACTCATCCCATGAACCTCCAAAATCAATAACACAAGCACGCAACATGTCCTCAAATATCTGAATAGTACGCTAGAACTGTCCGTCCGTCTGAAGATGAAATGTTGTGTTCAACTCTACCCGAGTACCCAACTCTCTCTGCACGGATCTCCAAAACTGCGAAGTAAACTGAGTACCTCTATCTGAGATGATGGAAACTGGAACACCATGCAACCGAACAACCTCCCCGATATAAATCCCTTCCAACCGCTCTGAAGAATAGGTAGTACACACAGGAATGAAGTGCGTGGACTTGGTCCGTCGATGCACAATCACCAAAATAGCATCGAACTTCATCAAAGTCTGAGGAAGTCCAACCACAAAGTCTATAGTGACCCTCTCCCACTTCCACTCAAGAATAACCATCTGCTGAAGCAAGCCACCCGGTCTCTGATGCTCATATTTCACCTGCTGACAATTGTGACACCGAGCTACAAATCCCACAATATCTTTCTTCATTTTTCTCCACCAATAGTGCTGCCCTAAATCCTGATACATCTTCGCGACACCCGGATGAATGGAATACCGCAAGCTATGGGCCTCCTACAAAATCAACTCTCTAAGCCCATCCACATTGGGCACACAGATCCGGCCCTGCATCCTCAGCACACCATCATCACCGATGGTCACATCTCTGGCATCATCATACTGAACCCTGTCCTTAAGGACAAACAAATGCGGATCATCATACTGGCGCTCTCTGATGCGATCATATAAGGAAGACCGAGAAACCACACAAGCTAGCACCCGACTGGGCTCCGAAATATCTAGTCTCACAAACCGATTGGCCAAGGCCTGAGCATCAACTGCAAGGGGTCTCTCCCTAGCTGGAATGTACGCTAAACTCCCCATACTCACTGCCTTTCGGCTCAAAGCATCGGCTACTACATTGGCCTTTCCCGGATGATTCAGAATAGTAATATCATAATCCTTAAGCAACTCTAGCCATCTCCGCTGCCTCAAATTAAGATCCTTTTTCTTGAACAAATGCTAAAGACTGCGATGATCGGTGAATACCTCACAAGATACGCCATACAAGTAATGCCTCCAAATCTTCAATGCATGGACTATGGCAGCTAACTCCAAATCATGAACATGGTAGTTCTTCTCATGGGGCTTCAACTGACGAGAAGCATAAGCAATAACTCTACCCTCCTGCATCAATACACAACCAATCCCAACTCTCGAAGCATCACAATATACGGTATATGAACCTAGAGCTGATGGCAAAACCAATACTGGAGCTGTGGTCAAAGCTGTCTTGAGCTTCCGAAAGCTCTCCTCACACTCGTCCAACCATACAAATAGAGCACCCTTCTGAGTCAACTTGGTCAAGAGCGATGTAATGGATGAGAATCCCTAAACAAACCTGCGATAATAGCCTGCCAACCCAAGAAAGCTACGAATCTTTGTGGCTGAGGATGGTCTAGGCCAACTCTGAACCGCCTCTATCTTCTTTGGATCAACCTGAATACCCTTGCTGGACACCACGTGTCCCAAGAGAGCCACTGAACCGAGCCAGAGCTCACACTTGGAAAACTTTGCATAAAGTTTCTCCTCCCTCAATCTCTGCAATACAACTTGCAAATGCTCTGCATGCTCCTCCTGACTACGTGAGTACACCAGAATATCATCAGTGAATACAATAACGAACGAATCCAGATAAAGTCGAAATACACTATTCATCAAACGCATGAACGCTGCTGGAGCATTAGTCATCCCGAAAGACATGACAAGAAACTCATAGTGACCATATCTGGTCCTGAAAGCAGTCTTAAGAATATCTGAATCCTTGAACTTCAACTGGTGATAGCCCGAACGGAGATCAATCTTAGAGAACACTCTCGCTCCCTGAAGCTGGTCAAATAAATCATCAATGTGAGGCAAAGGATACTTGTTCTTAATTTTTACCCTGTTCAATTGCCTGTAATCAATGCAAATTCTCATTGTGCTATCCTTCTTTTTCTTCACAAAACATAACCAGCGCACCCTAAGGTGACACACTAGGCCAAATGAACCCCTTATCTAGGAGTTCCTGAAGCTTCTCCTTTAATTCTTTCAACTTTGCTGGTGCCATATGATATGACGGAATATAAATGGGCTGAGTGCCCGGCACCAGGTCAATACCAAAATCAATATCCTTGTCCGGTGGCATGCCCGACAGGTCTACAGGAAAAACATCGGGAAAATCCCTCACGATTGGAACAGAATCAATGCTAGGAGTCTCACCTCCAACATCCCTCACAAGCGCTAGATATGACAGACAACCCTTCCCAACCATACGCTGGGCCTTCAAGAAAGAGATCACTCTACTAGGAACATAATTAGTCACACGCCACTTGATCTGCGATACACTCGGCATAACCAAAGTGAGTGTCTTAGCATGGCAATCTAGAATAGCATGACACGGGGATAACCAATCCATGCCCAAAATAACATCAAAGTCCACCATGATCAATAGAAATAGATCAACTCGGGTCTCCAAGCCCCCAATAGTCATGACACATGATCGGTACACACGGTCCACAATAACAGTATCGCCCACCGGAGTAGACACATGAACAAGTAAAGCAAGAAACTCCTGGGGCATACGCAAATAATGAGCAAAATATGAGGACATATAAGAATAGGTGGAATCGAGTTCAGATAATACAGAGGCATCTCTGTGGCAGACTGAAATAATACCTGTAATGACAACATCTGAAGCAATAGTATCTGTCCTGCCTGGAATAGCATAGAAACGAGACTGGCCACCGCCTGATCGACCTCCCCCTCTAGGGCGACCCCTGGCTGCCTGACCTCCACCCCTATCTAGCTGGGCAGGTGGTGAAGTAACTGGAGTAGAAGTCGAGGGGTGACCCCTCTGCTGAAACTGACCACCACGAAGTCGAGGGCATTGCCTCCTTATATGTCCAAACTTTCCGCAATCATAATAAATACCCGGTACTGGAGATGGTGACTGAAGGGAACCCCTCGCACCGGAGTGACTAGCAGATGACTCGGCACAGAAGAACCCTGAGCTGATGGGGCACGAGATGAACTCTGAGCTGGGAGGGCGCTGAATGAAGGCTGGCCCTGCTGAGACCCATGATAACCACGACCTGAAGATGCCCCATGATACTCTGGACGGGCCGACTGAGCAAGCCTGAATGAACGACCTCTACCATGTTGGAACTGGCCCCTCGAAGGAGCATCACTATAATTGCCCGATCCTCGAGGCCTTTTGGCCTCCCTCTCCTCTCACTCCCGACGGCAAACCATCTCAATCTCACGAGCGATATCAACCACCTCCTCGAATGTAGCACCCAATACTTTCTCTCTAGTCATCAGAATATGGAGATGGTAGTTAAGGTCATCCACAAATCTCCTAATCCTCTCACAATCTGATGGAATCATCCAAATGGCATGACGAGCCAACTCAGAAAACCTCATCTCATACTGGGTCACGGTCATACCCCTTGCGTCAACCACTCAAACTGCCTACGCAGCTCCTCTTGGTAGGACTATGATACATATTTCTCCAAGAAGAGAGCGGAGAACTGCTGCCAAGAAAGGGGTGCTGCACCGACAGGCCTACGCCTCTCAAAATCCTCCCACCAAGTAAAGACAACCCCCGAGAGCTAAAAGGTGGTAAATGCCATACCACTAGACTCAAGAATCCCTACTCTACGGAGCATCCGCTGACACTTGTCAAGAAAACCCTGGGCATCCTCGCCCTCAGCACCACTGAACGACGGAGGTTAGAGCCTACCAAACCTTTCAAGACGACGCTGCTCATCATCCGGCATGGTTGGTACTACAAGCTTTTGAACTGGCGCAACCGGCTGAGTTGGAGGTACCTCCGGCGTCTGTAGTCCCTGCACTACCTGCTCAAGTGTACGAGCAGCGGGGGTCTGATTGCCTCCCCCAGCCTGTGAAGTAGTCGCTGTGGTAGTGGCTGAAACTACCTGAGCCAGGCCAGTGCAAACTGATAAGATATGTGCCAAGGCCTCTTGAAGACCCGAATTCACGATGGGTACAGCTGGCGTCTGAACTGGTGCTGCTGGAGCCTGATTCGGAGCTAGGGCAGCTGGTGGATCTGCAGGTGCTGCCCGCGCTGTTCTGCCTCTGCCACGACCACAACCGCGCCCACAGCCTCTAATGGTCTCAGCTGGTGGCACTGGTGGTCGTACACCTCGTCTGGTAGCTCGCGTCCTCACCATTTGTGAGAGAACGGAATAACAGAAGTTTTAGTACCCGGACCAACAAGTTCGCACGACCATAATTTTAAGAATATGAAGTTTTTCCTAAAGGTTCTGCAGCCTCTCGAGGATAAATACAGACGTCTCCGTACCGATCTGTGAGACTCTACTAAACCGGCTCTTGACTTGCGAGACCTATGTAACCTAGGCTCTGATACCAACTTGTCAAGACCCCAACCCCGGTCGTGATGGCGCCCAACACACTGCTAGGCAAGCCTTACCAACTAACAACCTCAATATGTTATCTTATAAAAATCATTATCAGCTAACACAGTTAAATTGCTAAATTATCCTAATAAGAGTTAAGACAACGAGTTAAATGTGCGGAAATTCAGATGATAATACCACTACATAGCCCATACAGATCTGGTGTCACAAGTCTCGAGCCTCTAGTACAAGTTTAATAGCCTAATACATAACCAGTCTAGGAAATGCGGATATAATGAAAGGATAGAAGGGAGAGATCCGGGCTGCGGACGCCGTGCAGCTACCTCGATGCTCCTGGATATGAACTGATCTACTGAAACTCCTCACTCAGCCTCTGGAACACCTGGATCTGCATGCAAGGTGCAGGGAGTAATGTGAGTACTCCATCCCAGTGAGTAATAAGCATAAATAATGACTGAGAATAAGAGATCATGGAAAACACAGAGTAATCTATAATGCGGTAGTTTAAACAAGTAATATGAAAGTAATAAACCAGTGGAAACGAAATATGGTAATGCTACAACAAATAAGCAGTTAAGTGACAGACATATAAAGAACATCAACACATAGAACGGTACCCTATAGTACCCGCTGCGGCATGCAGCCCGATCCATATATTTCGTCGACGACGCTCACTGGGGTGTGCAGACTCCGAGAGGGGCCCCTTACAACCCAAGCACAATATAAAGCCATCTCATGGCATCAAATCTAGGCCCTCGGCCTCATATCAATATCAGTATAACACTACTGTGGTGCGCAACCCGATCCCATAGTATCGTCACATCTGGCCCTTGGTCGTACTCAGTCCAGAAATCATATAAGTCCCTCGGGCATTAATAAAACAGTAGTTCTCAACCCAAAACATCAATTAATATATCATTTTAGTTTCAAAACCGAGTAAAAGTGGCTGAGTTGTAGAACAGTGGAAAACGGTACGACTAAGTTCAAGTAGTAAATCAAAATAGTGAGGAAATAGTGATAAAACTCCCCGGAGGGTTCAAATAGTTGACACGAAGCCCAAATATGGCAATCAGTCCAAATAATGATGATAACAAATAAGCTTTAATCAAATACGTGGTAAAGACATCACTCGGGACAGACCAAGTTACAATCCCCAATAGTAAACGACCCCACGCTCATCATCAAGCGCGTGTCTCAACTCAATATAGCACTACGATATGCAAATCCGAGGTTTCAAACCCTGAGGACATCATATACATTCATTACTCACCTTGAACCAATAAAAACTCTAGCTCGCTACACCTTTGCCCCTCGAATCGGCCTCCACGTGCGTTGAATCTATCCAAAATCAGAACGAATACGTCACAATATGCTAAGGAAACAAACCCCAAGCGAAACAATCAAAAAATATCAAAAATTCCAAAATTAGCAAAACCCGAGCCCCGGGCCCACTTCTCGAAACTCAGAAAATTTCACATCATCGGGTTCCTTATCCTTCCACGAGTCCATACATGTCAAGAGTTCTCAAATCCGACCTCAAATGGTCCTTCAAATCCCATTTTAAAAATCTCAAAATCCCAAGCCCTAGTTCTACCATATTTAGCTAATTCTCCATGAATTTCTAGGTTAATTTCACAATAGAATCACGTTTTACGCTCATAAATCTTACCTCCAATCACTTCTCCTCGAATCCCTCTTCAATTTCCCTCAAAGAGCTCTCAAAATACTCAGTTATGGTGGAAAAATGGCTCAAAATCGCGGATGAAATGTTTAATAAACTCACTGCCCAGACATAACCGCATCTGCGGTCCAATAGCCGCTTCTGCAGTACCGCTTCTACGGTCCTTTTTTCGCATCTGCGGAATTTCACTTACAGGGCCATCGCCGCATTTGCGGTCCTCTCGCTGCTTCTGTGGCTCCGCAGGTGCGATTCGTCTTCTGCATCTGCGGTTCCTGGCATTCCCCAGCCTTTTCGCTTCTGCGACCCAAATCACGCATTTGTGATACCACACATGCGGTCCCCAAACTGCAGGTGCGAAAATGCCAGCAACAGCAGAAAATCTGCTATCTCCCAAGTTCCAAAACTTCCCGATAGCCATCCGAAATCACTCCAAGGCCCCCCGGGACCTTAACCAAAAGCACCAATACAACCCAATACCTCATTCAAACTTGTTCCAATCATCAAGATACCTCAAACAATGCCAATTCCATCAATTCACATCGAATTCAAGCCTAAATTTTCTAAAAACTTTCGAAATACGTTTTCGATCAAAAACCCAACCAAACCACGTCGAAATGACCTGAAATTTTGCACACACATCCAAAATGACATAACTAAGCTACAACAACTCTTGGAATTCCATTCCGACCCCCGGATGAAAATCTCACCTATCAACCGGAAATCGCCAAAATACTAACTTCGCCAATTCAAGCCTAATTCTACATCGGACCTCCAAAACCACTTACGATCATACTCCTAAGTCACCAATCACCTCCCAAAGCTACCCGATCCATCAAAACTCACATTCGAGCCCTCTAACTTATAAGTCAACATCCGGTTGACTTTTCCAACTTAAGCCTTCTTAAAAGAGACTAAGTGTCTCATTTCTTACCAAAACCACACCAAACGCAAGCCAATCAACTCGATCACATAAAACACGGACAACGAAGCATAAAGAAACAGAAATGGGGAAAATAGAGCGGTAATTCATGAGATGACTGGCCGGGTCGTCACACATAGTAAATTGCTTAAGTTTTTTTAGCTTATTTGCTAAAAGTAAGCTGATGTTTTTGACATGTATTCTCTAGTTTTTTTTAAAACTTTTAAATCAAACATGCTGAAGTTTTTTAGATTATTTTCTAACACTTCAAACTGAATATGCTTAAGTTTTTGTCATGCTGTTTGTAGTTTTGTAATGCATTTTTTCTAAATTTCATAGTTATGCATGCTGAAGTTTTTTTCCACATGTTATCATTTGTTGTTGTTCATTTGTAGTATATGGATGTGGGCATATATTACTTGCGCAAAAAATATTGCTACCACCTTCCAGCTTATCCAAAATTAAGATGTGTAGTAACAGATTTAATTTTTGATCAGTATATGACTAAGTTGGCTGGTATTCATCCTTCAAAAGAACAGATGGAGAAAATTAGAAAAAGGAAGGAAAAGAGAATGCATGATCAAAAGAACAGTAAATCAAAGAGAAAAAGGATATTCAAACAACAGGCTGAAGAAGAAGAAGAAAAAGAAGCGGTTATTCAACCACTTACGGAATTTAGTTGGTTTGAGGAAGAATCAACGAATGAAAAGGTGGCCAACTACGTAAAAGGCCTCGACCTTTCCAGTGGTATCTCATGGGCATCTGGAAGAAAAGTATTTTTCCATTTCGACTTAAGCCAAGGACGGGCTAGAGATCTACGCACTACATTTTTGGAATGCTGGACTTTCAAGATAAAACTATACATGTGTATGATTCCATAGGCAGTGTAACATATGATCGTGCGGTTGAACATGTCAAACATTATGCCCGATTGATCCCACACTATCTCAAATGCTTGGAATTTAGGGCACACAATAAATTTTATGGGGAAAAGCCTGGGGAAAAATTTCTAATTAAGTGGATGCAGACACCACTGTAGAGTAACAAGTACGTGTTTTGCATATGTTTTACCATGCATCTTATGTTTATTTTTTTGCCCATGTGTTAACTATTCTTCAATTTCTTTTTCATGTTATTTTTGTAGTGTTGATTGTGGTATATTTGCTCTTAAGTTCATGGATATGTGGTTGAATAAAGAAGATGTCTTCAATTTCGATCAAAGTCAGTCATTGACATTCAGGAGAGAATTGGCTGCAAATCTTTGGGCTCATGGAAAGTGGAAACAAGATGGCGGCTATGAAACTCCATAAGAACAACAAGGACATGATTATGGAGATTTTGAAGAGAGTGTGTGTGAATTTTTTTATTAGTGGATTGGTTGCACAAAATTTGTGAATATATATTTATTATCTTTTTAGTTTACTTTTATTCAGACAAATATGTTTGTGTCTTTTATCATGATTTTTAAGTACATTTTTGTTGAAAAATTAAGCATGAAGTAAATGACTTCTGCTTTTTAAACTGATATTTTGGTTAAAAGTCATAACAAAAGTGTCGATTGTAGGACAAAAACTTCAACTTATCAAGTGCTGAAGTTTTTAGAAATACACTAAAAAACTTCAGCACAATGGGCTGAAGTTTATTTGAAAAAGCTTTACGATAAAACTCTTGAATCTAGGACAAAAACTTCAGCTTATCAAGTGCTGAAGCTTTTAGAAATACACTAAAGAACTTCAGCACATTGGGCTGAAGTTTTTTGAAAAATCTTTACGACAAAAACTTGAGCATGTTTTGCTATTTTTTTAACTTGATACTTAAATATTTTTCATTTACTAGCTACTTTTTGTCATTTATCACCTATATCACCTACTTCATCTTTCATTTAAATTTCTCTTACCATACAGTAAATGAAGTTATTTTTTTACTATAGAAAAACCGTGGCCTTATTTTTTACAATTTTTTTATTGCACTTACCAACTACTAACATTTACCACATACTTGTTTTAGCACCTACTTATCTTGTTACATTCAATTTCTCTGAACAAAAAACAGTTAATAATCTCTTCAGCATTTATAGATATTAAATTGATATCTTTTACATTTATAGATACTAAATAGATTTAGGTGCACTCTTTGGCTATATTAACAATCTCTTCACTTGAAAATTTCATAGTCATCCATAGACTTCTATCATATTTCTTTAAATTTATATTCAAAGAAAAACAAGAAAATATTGGCAAAAACATGTTTATTGGGTATAGCAGAGAGTTTATGGGAAGCAAAGATAATGAAAGAAAAGTCCAAATATTTCATATGTGAAGGAGAGTGGGCAGATCAAACACTCGAGCTCCAGGACAATTTGCTATTTTTACTAGTTGATAAATCTAACTTTTAGGAAAAAGAGCAAATTTTCTGGAGCTCGAGTTTTTGATGTGGCCACTCTCCGTCAAATATGAAGTATTTTGGGCTTCTCCTTCATTATCTTTGCTTCCCACGAATTTCCAGCTGCACACCAGTAAGCATGTCTTTGCCAATATTTTCTTATTTTTTCTTATTAAAGAAGACGGGAGTTGCTAAAAAAATCATAGTAATAAACTTCATCAAGTTGGGGCTGACTGAAAACGCTTTGGTGAAATTAAATTTGATGAAATGGAGTGTGACTGTCTTATAGCTAATGGTGCTGCAGGGAATTTGCATGAATGCCTTTTCACACTTAGTGACTCCTCCCAGAATGTAGATATGTGGGAAATGCAAGAATATGACAAATGTAATTCAGAGGTCCGTACAAGGTGGTAAAGTAAGGGGCCCGTATTGTCGCTTCTGTGAATCAGTTGAAGACATAGTGAAGGTTGATATGTATATGGTGCAAAGTTATTATGCCAGGAGCTCTTCAACATGTGCATATCTCTTAAGTTTGACAGTGAGATTTGCTAGTGTCTAGATGTCACGACCCCAGTTCACCCTCCGTGAACTATCATGACGGCACCTAGTCTCTACGACTAGGTAAGCCTAACAAGTGCAGAAACAAATTGAAACTTGCGGAAATATAAATTTAAAACCAAGAATACTAGAAAGAAACGGTATTAAAACAAAAATTGCCGCTCGGCATATACAACACAATATCTCAAACTTCTACATCACTATCCCAAAACCCAGAAACTCACGGGAACACAAGCTGAAAGAAATATAGTAAAATGCTCTAACTCCGAAATGTCTACATCAACAGTATGATAGAAGGGCTACCACTACAAGATAGAATAAAGATGGAGACTTTTTGGTCTGCGGACGCGGCAGATGTACCTCGAAGTCTCCAAAAGCTCTGCTTACCTCAAGGATGGTAAGCCTGTGCAGAGGTACCTAGATCTGCACATGAAAAACATGCGCAGAATGGGCATGAGTACACCACAGCGGTACTCAGTAAGTTCCAAGCCTAACCTCGGTCGGGTAGTGACGAGGAAGGTTAGGGCCCTACTGAGGTTAAATAAAATATAAGGTTGAACAGTATGAAATGAAGTAGTATAAATAAGTGCAACAATAAGAAAATATCATAGAATGGAAGGAACAACAACAACTAGCTCAAAGACCACAAATCAAGGAAGAAATACAGCTCATGTCAGTAAATGTCATCCGGGCACCTTCCAGGATACTGTCCTGTAGTCCCAATTACAACTATCCAGTGGATCACTCGGGATACCGTCCCGTAGTCCATCACATGTATATATCTGAAGGATCTCCCGGGATACCGTCCAGTAGTCCAACTATCAATGCGCGGGGATCTACCGGAATCCTGAGTCGTAGTCCCAAATATAAATACCCAGTACTGGGGGAAATCTACCGGGTGCATTCTCGTAGTTCCATATAACTGTGCAGGGGGATCTATCGGGAATAAAACCCGTAGTCCCAAAGTAAATGTGCAGGGGGATCTACCGGGAACCTAACCCGTAGTCCCAAAGTAAACAGACAAGGGGAAACTACCGGAATCCCACATCCGTAGTCCCAAAATAAATACACAGCAGCAACATGAAGATAAACAAAAATAATTTATATTAATGCAATAAGTGATTCTAGCCTAGTATGTTGCACATAATTCAAGTAAGGCAGGTTAAATCAAATGAAGCAATTAAGTCACTTAGACATTCTTTTCTAAGCTAACAACAGGCTTAATATTGCAAGTAATAGAAACAGGAAAGGAAACATACTAGTAAGCACTTAAACAAAACTGGATTTTCAACAATAAGCCCAAGTACGCATTCGTCACCTCACGTACAAGGCATTTCAATTACCAAATATAACAATCCTAAGGGGAAGGTCCCCCACAAAAGGTTAGACAAGCCACTTACTTCGAGCAAGCTCAAACTCAACCCGAAACCACGCTTTTGCCACGAGTATCCGACTCCAAATGGCCCAAATTTATTCAATTAAATTGCATATTATAAATAACACCTCAAGTGACTGATTCTATGATTTAATTCAAAGCTCATACGCGAAATTAGGTAAAATGACCAAAATGCCCCTCAGGCTCCCATCTCGGAATCGAGTGAAAGTTACATTTTCAGAAACCGCGTACTCTCACGAGTCTATACATAACAAGAACACTGAAATCAGAGTCCAAATGACCCCTCAAATCCTCATTTAAAGGTCTCTTAAACTCAAGCCCTAATTACTCCTTTTTCCCAAATTTCTCACAATTATTTAGGTCTTTAATCATATGAAAACGAGTTATAAAGTCAAGAACTTTACCTCCAAGTGATTCTTCTTTGTTTTCCTCAAAAACCTCTCTCAAAAGCTTCAAACCCCGATGAAAATGGTGGAAGAATAGCTAAATTTCGCAAAGGCAACTATTTATATATTCTGCCCAGTGCTTACCACATTTGCGGTCCTGCTTCTACGGATCCTAATATCGCATCTGTGACTTCCATTTAAAAATGCCAGGACTGCATCTGCGATAATTTTTTTTGCATCTGCGGTCTAACTTCCACATCTGTGGAATCTGAATGAAAAGTCAAGAATTCTATTCTGCGGTCACCACACCGCTTCTGTGAAACCCCAACCGCATGTGCGGTTATGACAGGTACTAGTAAAAATCTGCAATCTCTTAACTTCAAAATCTTTCTGTAAACCATCTGAGATCATTTCGAGGTCCCCAGGACCTCAACCAAAAGCACCAACATCACCTAATACTTTATTCCAACTTGTACCAATCCTTAAAACACCTAAAACAACATCGAAAACTTGAATTAATCAAGGATTTAAGCCTAAGAACTCCAAATTGCCTCAAAATACGCTTTCGATCAAAAGCCTAACCAAACCATGTCCAAATGACATGCAATTTTTCACACACATCCCAAATGACATGACGGAGCTACTGCAACTCTCGGAATTCCATTCCGACCCTCAGATCAAAATCTCACTATCGACCCGGAAACCTCAAAAATTCAACTTTCGGCATTTCAAGCCTAAATTAGCTACAGGCCTCCAAAACACACTCCGAACATGCTCCCAACCCCAAAATCACTCAGCGAAGCTAACGGGACCATCAGATTTCCATTCCGAGGTCGTCTTCACACCGTTCTGACTACGGTCAACTTTCCAACACTTAAGCTCTCATTTAGAGACTAAGTGTCCTAAAACTCTCCGAAACTCCAAAACCGTACGTCTCGGAAACCCAAAATAGCATAAATAAACACGGGGGATGTAGTTAATAGGGGATTGGGGCGTTAATACTTAAGACGACCGGCGGGGTCGTCACATCCTCCTACTCTTAAACATTTGTTCGTCATCGAACGAGCATAGAGACATACCTGAAGTAGTGAAAAGATGAGGGTAAAGGCTGTGCATATCCTGCTCGGTCTCCCAGATCACCTCTTCGACCAGATGACCCCGCCACTGAACCTTTACTGATGCAATGTTCTTTGACCTCAACTTTCTGACCTTCCTGTCCCATATAGCCATTGGCTCCCCAACATAGGATAGATCCTTGTCCAACTGGACTGAACTAAAATCCAACATATGCGATGAATCACCGTGATACCTTCGGATCATCGAAACATGAAATACCGGATGAACTCCTGCCAAGCTGGGAGGTAAGGCAAGATCATAAGCAACTTCCCTAGCACGCCTCAATATATCAAAAGGGCCAATAAACCTCGGACTCAACTTTCCTTTCTTTCCAAACCTCATGATGCCCTTCATAAGCGAAACCGAAGTAGAACCCTCTCTCCAACCATATAGGAAACATCACGAACCTTCCGATCCGCATAGCTCTTCTGTCTAGACTAGGCTGTATGGAGTCTATCCTGAATCACCTTAACCTTCTCCAAAGCATCCTGAACCAAATCTGTGCTTAATAGTCTGCCTCACCTAGCTCAAACCAACCCACCGGAGACTTACATCGCCTACCATATAAAGCCTCATATGGTGCCATCTAAATGCTGGATTGATATCTGTTGTTGTAAGCAAACTCCGCCAATGGTAAAAACTGATCCCAATACCCTTCAAACTCAATCACACACAGACGGAGCATATCCTCAAGTATCTGAATAGTGCGCTCGGACTGTCCGTCCGTTTGAGGGTGAAATGTTGTACTCAACTCTACCCGAGTGCCCAACTCACGCTGAACAGCCCTCCAAAACCATGATGTAAACTGAGTACCTCTATCTGAAATAATGGAAACTGGAATACCATGCAGACGAAAAATCTCCCGGATAAAAATTTCCGCTAACCGCTCTGAAGGATAAGTAGTACACATAGGAATGAAATGAGCGGACTTGATCAGCCGATCCACAACCACCCAAATAGCATCAAACTTCTTCAAAGTCCGTGGGAGTCCAACTACAAAGTCCATGGTGATCCGCTCCCACTTCCACTCCGGAATCTCTATCTGCTAAAGCAACCCACCCGGCCTCTGGTGCTCATACTTCACCTAGCTACAAATCCAACTATATCTTTCTTCATCCGCCTTCACTAATAGTGTTTCCTCAAGTCCTGATACGTCTTTGCGGCACCTGGATGGATGGAGTACTGCAAACTATGGGCCTCCTCTAGAATCAACTCTCGAAGCCCATCAATATTGCGTGCACAAATCCGACCTTGCATCCTCAATACCCCATCATATCTAATAGCTACATCTCTGGCATCACCTTGCTGAACCTTGTCCTTGAGGACAAGCAAATGAGGGTCATCATACTTCTGCTCCCTGATACGATCAAATAGGGAAGACTGAGAAACTATGCAAGCTAGAACCCGACTGGGCTCCGAAAGATCCAATCTCACAAACTGACTAGCTAAAGCCTGAACATCCATTGCCATAGGTCTCTTCAATGCTGTTAAATATGCCAAACTCCCTTAACTCTCCGCCCGGCGACTCAAGGCATCAGCCACTACATTGGCTTTGCCCGAGTGATACAAAATAGTGATATCATAATCCTTCAGCAACTCCAACCACCTCTTCTGGCGCAAATTTAAGTCCTTTTACTTGAACAAATGCTGGAAGCTCCGATGGTCTGTATAAATCTCACAGGAAACCCCATATAAATAATGGCGTCAAATCTTCAAGGCGTGAACAATGGCAGCTAACTCAAGGTCATGAACATGGTAATTTTTCTCGGGTATCTTCAACTGTCTGGACGCGTAGGCAATCACCCTACCGTCCTACATCAACACCGCTCCGAGGATAACCCTCGAGGCATCACAATAGATTGTATAAGACCCAGAACCAGTAGGCAATATCAAAATTGGGGCTGTAGTCAAAGTTGTCTTGAGCTTCCGAAAGATCGCCTCACACTCCTCTGTCCACTGAAATGGAGCACCCTTCTGGGCCAGCCTAGTCATAGGGGCTGCAATCGATGAAACCCCTCCACAAAACGATGGTAGTAGCCTGCCAAGCTAAGGAAACTACGGATCTCTATAGCGGAGGATGGTCTGGGCCAACTCTGCACGACCTCTATCTTCTTCGGATCCACCCGAATACCCTCACTCGATACCACGTGGCCTAAGAATGCCACTGAATCCAACCAAAACTCACATTTCGAGAACTTAGCATATAACTTCTTCTCTCTCAGAGTCTGAAGCACAATCCTCAGGTGTTGCTCATGATCTTTCCGACTCTGGGAATACACAAGAATATCATCAATAAAAACAATAATGAATGAGTCAAGATACGACCGGAACATATTGTGTATCAAATGCATAAAGGCTGCTGGGGCATTGGTACGACCAAATGACATAACAAGGAACTCGTAATGATCATACCGAGTCCTGCAAGCAGTCTTCAGGATGTCTGGCTCCCAAATCTTCAACTGATGCTAACTTGAGCGCAAATCAATCTTAGAAAACACCCGCGTGCCCTGAAGCTGGTCAAACAGATCATCAATACGAGGCAAAGGATAACGATTCTTCATTGTAACCTTGTTCAACTGGCAATAATCAATACACATACGCATAAAACCATCCTTTTTCTTCACAAACAAGACATGAGCACCCCAAAGTGAAACACTAGGTCGAATAAAACCCTTATCAAGCAATTCCTGTAACTGATCCTTCAACTCCTTCAACTCAGGAGGAGACATACGATACAGAGGAATAGAAATGGTCTGGGTTCCCGGTAACAGATCAATACCAAAATCAATATCTCTATCAGGCGGCATGCCCGAAAGATCAACTAGAAACACATCGAGAAAATCATGTACTTCTGGGACTGAATCAACTAAAGGGGTATCAATACTGACATCTCTCACATAAGCTAAATACACGTCACACCGCTTCTCAACCATACGCTGTGCATTAAGGAGGGAGATAACTCTACTGGGAGTGTGATCTAAAGTACCACTCCACTCAACACACGGTATACCTGGCATAGCCAGCGTCACGGTTTTGGCGTGACAATCAAGAATAGCATAATGGGAAGACAACCAGTCCATGCCAAAGATAATATTAAAATCAACCATGCCGAGTAGCAATAAATCGGCTCTAGTCTCAAAACCACGAACAGTAACCAAACACGACCGATAAACGTGGTCCACAACGAGAGAATCTCCTATAGGAGTAGAAACATAAATAGGGGAACTCAAAGAATCTCGGGGCACACCCAAATGTGGAGCAAAATAAGAAGACACATAAGAGTAAGTGGAGCCTGGATTGAATAGAACCGATGCATCTCTGTGACAAACTAGTATAAAACCTATGATGACAGAATCGGAGGCAACAGCCTCGGTACGGGCATAAATGGCATAGTATCCGGCCTGGCCTCCCCCTCTAGGGCGACCTATACCTCCCCGACCTCCACCCCTAGTAGGCTGGGCAGATGGGGTAGCATCTGGAGCTGTGATCATAGCCTGAGAACTCTACGGGGCATACTGTGGCTAAGAAGTCTGTGAAGGTGCGCCCCTCCCAAGTCTGGGGAAATCCATAACCATATGGCATGTGTCACCACACTCAAAGCAAGCTCTGGGAGGACGTGGTGGCTGTGAATAGCGAGGGCCAGGCCTGCTGAACTGAACTCTGAAAGCACCCCACACAGGAGGCGCACTAGATACCGGTGGTGCATAATAAGGCTCCTGAGATCTAGGAGAAGCTGGAGGACTATTGGCTGCTGGAAGAGCTGAATGAACAAGGCGACTCATATAACCCCTACCATGACAACCTGCAGCTAGGATACAAGCACCAGAATAATGGCTCGACTCTCAATACCTCTTGGCCTCCCTCTCCTTTCTCTCCCTAACATGCATAACCTCGATCCTCCTAGCAATGCTCACCACCTACTGATAAGAGATGTCCATCTCCAACTCACGAGCCATGCTAGACCTGATGCTAGGAATGAGCCCCTCAATAAACCAGCGAACCCTCTCGCGAACAGTGGAAACCAAGGCTGGTGCATGCCTAGCCAATCTGGTGTAACGGATAGCATACTCTAAAACAGTCGTAGCACCCTGGCGCAAATGCTCAAACTCTGCCCGCCACGCATCCCTGAGGCTCTGAGGAACAAACTCTGTCAAGAACAACTCTAAGTACTGAGTCCAAGTCAGTGAATCAGTCTTGTCTGGACTGTCTAACTCATAGGTGCGCCACCACTCATAGGCGGCTCCCCGAAGCTGGAAAGCAATGAAGGAAACCCCGCTCGATCCTGATATACCTATAGTGCCAAGGATACGGTGGCACTCTTCCAGAAATCCCAAGGCATCATTTGATGCTAGTCCATTGAATACCGGAGGATCATACTTCTTGAACCTCTCAAGTCTCCGCTGCTCATCCGCTGAAGCAGCTATACCGTCCTCGGGCTGAACTAGCACTGCAGGTGGTGCTGGAATGATCTCTAGGACCTACTCAACATTCACTCGCTGCTCAGAAGTGCAGGCGGCAGGAGTCTGTGCTCCTCCCCCGGCTTGGGATGTGGAAGCAGCAAGGGGAAGCAACCCTGCTTGAGACAAGGTGGTGTACATACTCATGAACTTTGCCAGAGTCTCCTGAAGGGCTGGAGTAGTAGTGGCAGTAGGCGTGTTAGGTTCCTGGACTCCGGCTGGATCTGCTGGTAGTACCTCGGTGGCAGCTTGCACAGGTGCTCTCGCTGCACCACGTGCGCGTCTTCGGCCTCTACCCTGGCCTCGGCCTCTAACGGCTATAGCAGGGGCGCAAGTGCCTGATCATCTCGAGTAGCACGTGTCCTCACCATCTGTGAGAGAATAGAAGATAGAAGTTTAGAATTGTGATGTCAAAATATCGCACGACAAGGAAATCAAATGAAGTTAAGATTTTCCTAACAGTTACATAGCCTCTCGTAGATAAGTACAGACGTCTCCGTACCGATCAACGAGACTCTAATAAACCGTCCTGTGTTCCGTGACTCCATGAACCTACAGTTATGATACCAACTTTTCACGACCCCAGTTCGCCCTCCGTGAACTGTCGTGACGGCACCTAGTCTCTACGACTAGGTAAGCCTAACAAGTGCGGAAACAAATCGAAACTTGCGGAAATATAAATTTAAAACCAAGAATACTAGAAAGAAATAGTATTAAAAAAATGCCGCTTGGCATATACACCACAATATCTCAAACTTCTACATCACTATCCCAAAACACGGAAACTCACGGGAACACAAGCTGAAAGAAATATAGTAAAATGCTCTAACTTTAGAATGTCTACATCAACAGTATGATAGAAGGGATACCACTACAAGATAGAATAAAGATGGAGACTCTTCGGTCTGCGGACGCGAAAGATGTACCTCGAAGTCTCCAAAAGCTCTCCCTGCCTCAAGGATGGTAAGCCTGTGCAGAGGTACCTAGATCTGTACATGAAAAACATGCGCAAAAAGGGAATGAGTACACTACAGCGGTACTTAGTAAGTACCAAGCCTAACCTCGGTCAGGTAGTGACGAGGAATGTTAGGGCCCTACTGAGGTTAAATAAAATATAAGGTTGAAAAATATGAAATGAAGCAATATAAATAAGTGCAACAGTAAGAAAATATCATAGAATGGAATGAACAATAACAACTAGCTCAAAGATCACAAATCATAGAATAAATACAGCTCAAGTCAGTAAATGTCATCCGGGAACCTTGCAGGATACCGTCCTGTAGTCCCAATTTCAACTGTCCAGTGGATCTCCTGGGATACCGTCCCGTAGTCCATCACATGTATATATCCGAAGGATCTCCCAGGATATTGTTCTGTAGTCCAACTATCATGCGCGGGGATCTACCGGAATTCTGATCCGTAGTCCCAAATGTAAATACCCAGTACTGGGAGGAATCTACTAGGTGCATTCCCATAGTTCCATATAACTGTGCGGGGTAATCTACCGAGAATCTAACCTGTAGTCCCAAAGTACATATGCAGGGGGATCTTCCGGGAACCTAACACGTAGTCCCAAAGTAAACAGACAAGGGGGAGCTACTGAAATCTCACATCTGTAGTCCCAAAATAAAAACACAGCAGCAGGAAGATAAACAAAAATAACAAAATTCATATTAAGGCACTAAGTGATTCTAGCCTAGCATGTAGCACATAATTCAAGTAAGGCAGGTTAAATCAAATAAAGCAATTAAGTCACTTAGACATGTTTTCCTAAGCTAACAACAAGCTTAATAGTGCAAGTAATAGAAACAGGAAAGGGAACATACTAGTAAGCACTTAAAGAAAACTGGATTTTCAACAATCAGCACAAGTACACACTCGTCACCTCATGTACATGGTATTTCAATTACCAAATATACCAATCCTAAGGGGAAGGTCCCCACACAAGATTAGACAAGCCACTTACTTCGAGCAAGCTCAAACTCAACCTGAAACCACGCTTTTGCCACTAGTATCCGACTCTAAATGGACTAAATCTATTCAATTCAATTGCATATTGTAAATAACACCTCAAGTGACTGATTCTACGATTTAATTCAAAGCTAATACACGAAATTAGATAAAATGACAAAAATGCCCCTCAGGCCCACATCTCGGAATCCAGTTAAAGTTACATTTTCAGAAACCTCGTACTCTCACGAGTCTATACATAACATGAACACTAAAATCGGAGTCCAAATGACCCCTCAAATCCTCATTTAAAGGTCTCTTAAACTCAAGCCCTAATTACTCCATTTTCCCAAATTTCTCACCATTATTTAGGTCTTTAATCATGTCAAAACGAGTTATAAAGTCAAGAAAATTACCTCCAAGTGATTCCCCTTTGTTTTTCTCAAAATCCCCTCTCAAAAGCTTCAAACCCGGATGAAAATGGTGGAAGAATAGCTAAATTTCGCAAAGGCAACTATTTATATGTTCTACCCAGCGATTACCGCATTTGCGGCCCTGGGACCGCATTTGCGGTCCTGCTTCTGCGGACCCTATGTCGCATCTGCGACTTCCATTTAAAAAGTCTAGGACCGCATCTGCGATCATTTTTTTCGCATCTGCAAAACTGCTTCTGCGGTATAACTTGCGCATCTGCAGAATCTGAAGGAAAAGTCAAGAATCTACTTTTGCGGTCTCCACACCGCTTCTGCGGCTCCGAACCTGCGGAACCCCAACCGCAGGTGCGGTTATGATAGGTACCAGCAAAAATCTGCAATCTCTTAACTTCAAAATCTTTCCGTCAACCATCCGAAATCATCCCGAGGCCCCCGAGACCTCAACCAAAAGCACCAACATCACCTAATACTTTATTCCAACTTGTACCAATCCTTAAAACACCTAAAACAGCATCGAAAACTCGAATTAATCAAGGATTTAAGCCTAAGAACTCCAAATTGCCTCAAAATACGCTTTCGATCAAAAGCCTAACCAAACCATGTCTGTATGACCTGAAATTTTGCACACACATCCCAAATGACATGACGAAGCTACTGCAACTCTCGGAATTCCATTCTAACCCTCGGATTAAAATCTCACTATCGACCTGGAAACCTCAAAAATTCAACTCTCGACATTTCAAGCCTAAGTTAGATACGGACCTCCAAAACACACTCTGAACACGCTCCCAACCCCGAAATCACTCAACGAAGCTAACGAGACCATCAAATTTCCATTCGGAGGCCGTTTTCATACCATTCCGACTACGGTCAACTTTCCAACACTTAAGCTCTCATTTAGGGACTAAGTGTCCCAAAACTATCCAAAACTCCAAAACCGAACATCCCGGCAACCCAAAATAGCATAAATAAACACGGGGGAAGCAGTTAATAGGGGATTGGGGGTGATAATTCTTAAGATGACCGGTCGGGTCATCACACTAGGTCCCATCTATAAGCATGAAATCATAGTAGTAAAGTTGTTATGAAAGAAGACGGGAGTTCCTGAAAAAATCATAGTAGTAAAGTTCAGTTGGAAAGGAATTTTAGATTTCTATAACCAAAGGCATGTATTGGTATTCAATAGAGAATTGGGTGCAAATCTTTGGACTAATAGAACGTGGTTAAGAAACCCAAGAAGAGTAACTAGGACATGACTATGGAGAATATGAAGACACTCTGTGAATTTTTTGAATAGAGTATAACTTGTAAACAAAAAATTAATTTTTTTCTTTTTTTTCAAGGATGTAAGTGAAAACAAAATTGGATTTTGTGAATAGATGTTATTTTGTGTGAATTATGTTAAGTCTTTTAAATTTTTGGTCTAATCACATTAATATGTTTTTTAGTTTAGTTGTATTGAATCAAATATGTTTTCTGTCTTTTTTCATGAATTTTAAGTATATTTTTATTGAAATTCAGCATGCTAAACTTCAGGATGAAGTAAATAACTTCTGCTTTTTAATCTTAAGGTTTGGTTAAAAGTCATAACAAAAGTGTCGACAAACCTTTACAACAAAACTACTGAATCCACGACGACAAACTTCAGCTCTTAAGGTGTTGATGTTTTTAGAAATGAACTAAATAACTTCAGCACATTGGGCTGAAGTTTATGAAAAATCTTTACGACAAAACTACTGCATCCACGACAAAAAACTTCAGCTCTTAAGGTGCTGAAGTTTTTAGAAATGAATGAAACAACTTTAGCACCTTGGGCTGAAGTTTTTGAAAAAGCTTTACAACAAAACTAATAAATCCTCGATGAAAACTTCAGCTCTGAAGGTGCTAAAGTTTTTAGAAATGAACTAAATAACTTCAGCAGATTGGGCTGAAGCTTTTAAAAAAGCTTAGGACAAAAACTTCAGCATGTTTTGGTAACTAGTAATGTAGCATTTACTAGTTACTTTTTGTCTTTTGTCACCTGCTTCATCTTTTATTTAATTTTGTTTGACCATATAGTAAATGATCCGAAAAAGTTACTTTTGCACTTACATTGATTATGTGAAAATTTTCAGGCTGAAGTTATTTTTTTACTATATAAAATTTGTGGGCTTATTAGGGCTGAAGTTACATTTCTTTTTGCATTTACCACATACTTGTTTTACCACCTACTTATCTTGTTTCATTCAATTTCTCTGAACGTAAAACAGTAAAAACACTTGAAAAGTTACTTTTACATTTATAGATATTAAATTGATTAGGTGAACTCTTTATCTATATTAACAATCTCTTCACTTGAAAATTTCATAGTCATTCATAGACTTCCATCATATTTCTTTAAATTTATATTTATCCTTAGTCTTTTAGCTTTTGTTAAAGAAAAAATGTCTGGTGCAAGCGGAAGTAGGAAGCCTAATATGGATGAAATTATGCAGAAGTGGGAGACTTTGAAGTGTGAGTGGTACAATAACAAACCGATGTCTAATCTTATGCTTTTGTGGGATCAAATAAAGGCTGATTGGGAGAGAATCAGACCACAGGTTTTTGCCAATGAATCATTCCAGAACAGGCTTAACCTGGAACATAGTTGTGGAGGTTATTCAACCTCGTTTGACAAGGCTGTGCAATTTGATAGTTTTAAGTTTCCTATTGGGGACGACTATTCCAAGCTGCAAAACAACCTGAAGACTCTTCTTTCTCTTAAGGACAGAGTAATCGTTGAACAAAGTCAGTTGTGTGATGAATTCAACAAGTTGAAGAATGATCTCGTTGGACTCTCTAGGCTTTTGCCTGAGTACCCTATAGTTATGTCCGATACTGATGATGATGAGATATTTAGAGAAATTGAGGAGTACTGTGATGATGATGATGATGGTGATGATGTTTAGTGTTTGTAATCCTTTTTTTATGTTGTGCTTTTTTGTTTACTTCAGCATATTTATTAGAGAATATGCTGAAGTTATTAGGTTCATTTTGTATAACTTCAGCCCAGAGACGTTGAAGTTATTGTTTGTACTTTTTGTGTTATCCTCATCTCTTTTTGTATCAATGTAATTCACATCCTCATTTTTCTTAACTTTATGTTGTATTATCCTTGTTATTGTTGGCATTTTCTTTTTACTTTTAGTCAATTTTGAGTTAATACAATTAGTTGCTTTTTAAGTTTAGTTTTTGTAATCATTTTTTATGTTTTTATGTTGTGCTTTTTTGTTTACTTCAGCATATTCATTAGTGAATATGCTGAAGTTATTGAGTTCATTTTCTATAACTTCAGCCTAGAGATGCTGAAGCTTTTGATTGTACATGCGTATCTTTTGTGTGCTGTACACGTGTGTGTGTGTGTGTGTGTGTTTGTTTGTTTGTTTGTTAAGGATATGTATTTAACATACTGTAACCTGAAGTTTTTTCTCGGTGAAGTCATTGCGTACTTTTTTAAAATGCAACCAAACCTGTAAGCCTGCTCAACAAAAATGAATGATTTGTACTTTAGCAGTATATACAATAGTCCAAGAGCCTTTTTATTAATTCCTATGAAAAAAATCACATTTCAAATATGTCATACAATGATGAAAGTCTAAATTCAGACCAAGGATTATTGAAGAGTGGAGTATTTTTCAGTGTGTTTCTTTGAATATGGATGATGTGCTGGAGAAGACAAGAAAGTTGTTCTATTATTCCCAGCTTGTTTACATCGACTGCATTTGGTAGACTTCAATGGTACTGATTCAGTCACAGGGATATGCCTCTTCTTTTGTCTTCTTCCTTGTAAAATCTCTACATCGGGAGGTTTTGTGATCTCAGATTGTACAATTTGTGGTATATCCTATGATTTTTGATCTCCCATGGTATTCACATGTCCTTCATATGTTTTCAACCATGTTTTCTTTGAATACCAATTTAAGCAGTAACCAGATTTCTGCAAATATCTCTTATTAATAGTAGCAATTGCATGTGGACATGGCAAATCATCAAGTTGGAATTCCAGGCAGTCGCAAGTTCTCTTCTTTAAGTCCACAATGAATTCGATTCCTTCACTATTTATTCTAAACAACATTGAATCAAGGTTGAATACCTAACAAGGAATAAAAAATTAAGATAAACTATATTAGTGTATTGTTTTCTTCAGAAAGAAAAAAGTATGATGCTTTTTCAATATAATCAGTAAATCACTGCAACAGATATAAAAAGCTGAAGTTAATAATATACTCACAAACATTTTGCAAGCCAAGTCCATCTTCTTAGTCATCCCTTCTTCTGCCCATATTGATACTCTGTGAAAAGTTTCATTTACCTTTTTTCTCCGTTCGTAAAACCACTCTCCCAACTTTTCTTGGATAAAATCTAACATTCCTAAAATAGGCATTTCTCTCCCTTTTAGTAAAATGGAATTCATTGACTCTACCATATTTGTTGTTAGCATATCATAATGTCATCGTGGGAACCACGATCGAGCCTATCTCTCTGGAGGCTCTTCTATTATGTAATTGTATGTTTTCTTGTCAACACTTTTGAGTTGGGACATTAACTAATTAAAATCTTCACGTTTGTATGACCTTACAACACTTTGAATTAGATTTATTACCGTGGCTTTTGCATGTCTTTGCTTTAAATTTTTCTCAAAGTGAAAGAGGCAGATACCATGGTGAGCTTTAGGAAAAACTTTTCTAATCCCATTTGTGATCGGTTGGTTTCTATCTGACAAGAAAACCAATTCACGACGGTCTTGAATTGCTTTTCTCATTTCCCCGAAGAACCAAATGTATGCCTCGTTGTTTTCTGAATCTGCTACACCAAAACATAGAGGAAAGATTTGATTGTTTGCATCCTTTGATACATCAACAAATAGAATACCACGATATTTTAACTTTAAAAATGTTGCATCTACTGCAATAACGGGTCTGCAGTAGGACCAACCAACTACTGATGTCGCAGGAGCAAAGAACATGTAAGCAAATCTGTACAGTGAAACACAAAAAAACAAATCATAAGATTTGAAGTTTTTCAAATAGGAACATTTGAAACTTCAGGCTGATGGTTAGTAATGTTCTGCTTACCTATTCTGCCCATCTCTTTTTATGCTCGTGTACGTTCCTAGGTTTTTGCGCACCATCATGTGCAGGTATGAAGGAAGAATCTGGTAGTTCTCTTCAGGTGTTCCCCTTATGCAAGCAACAACTTTTTGAATAGCGCGACATGCCTTGTGATAACCAATGTCAATCCCAAATTTCTTTTTCATTTCGTTTTCTACAAAGGCTAGTGTAACCTCTATCTATTTGTCTTGAACATGTTCTATAATTTGTTCACTTATAAAATTTGATGTAGCATGCTTCTGATATGATTTTCTTGCATCAACCAAGCATTCATGGTTGTTATGATATTTTATCACCCTGAATAGTGTGGAATTTTTTATTCTGGTAGCACGTACATTCCAACCACATTTGTCCACGATGCATTTCAGCTCGTATCTCTTTGAACATGATCTAACAGCAGTGAATTCAACTTTCTGGTTTATCTCCAAGCTGCAGAAAAATTTAGTCATTTTTTGTTTATTCTCAAAAATTGATCTGACTCTTACTTCCTTGGGCAACGCATCGTGCCTAAGTATTTTACATGGTGGAGATTCTTTCAGCTTTCTCCTCACTCTTTTTCTTGATTTCTGAGAAGCACTACAAGTTTCAGCAATTTCTTCAATTGTATCTGATGTTATCGGTATAAGCTCCATGTTTACTTCATCTTCGTTGTTGCTTATCATTGAATAAGGTAACAAAAAACTTTGTTGGATTGTGTGTTGGTTGTCAATTTGCATTATTAGCTATTTTTCTTCTTCTTGTTCATCGATAAACTATTATGAATTTATTGGAGGAGCAGTTAATTGTTGCAGCATTATATATTCTAAAGCAGCTGTAATGTTAGAAGGTTGTTGCTCGTTGTCTACTTCCATTATTGGCTGTCCTACTTCATATTGATAATCAGCAAAAGGTTCTGAATCTATCACATATGCAAGAGATTGTTTGAATGTTGCATATTCGGAAGGTTGTATTTTTTCAATGATGAAATGGAAATTCTTGTAGGCTGAATCAGTTGTAAGTAAATGTATACAGGTACTGAGTTCTTCATCTGAAGTTACAAGCATTCCTTTGCTTGTATTTAGTTTGATATCAAACCATACTTTTAGTGAACATCTGGTTGAATCAATATTTGTAACTTCACTAATTTTCTTCAGGAAAGTATTGAATGATATGTGCTTATTAATTAGAAAAGGTTTTGTATCATGATCCAAGTATTTGAAATCAGGAGTCCACCTACCATTGAAAGTTATAACAATGCAAATCGGAGTCATCCTGCAGATTCATGTTTAGTGGCAAGTATTAGGAAAGTGAACAGAAGAATTTTTAGGTTGTTTGTTCTGAAGTTTTTACAAATGAACTAAATCAAATAAGCATCTTCTGCTGAAGTTTTTTGAAAAAAGATGTATGACATAATTAATGAATCCTGCACAGAAAACTTCAGCTTTTTAAGTGCTAAAGTTTTTAGAAATAAACTAAATAACTTCAGCATATCAGCTGAAGTTTTTATGAAAAAGCTGTATGGCAGGGATTCATGAATCCAGGGAAAAAAACTTCAGCTCATAAGTGCTGAAGCTTTAGAAATGAACTAAATAACTTCAGCACATTGGGATGGAGTTTAGCAAATGAATCCAACAAACTTGAGCATGTTTCAACATTAATTGCATAGGTTACAGGAGTAAACATAACAAACATATTTAAAGTAGTAATTATATTGCGTTGGGGGTATGTGTTAGTGTAATAATTACTTTTCTATCACATTCATGCACACTTTTCATTAGACAACGTTTAAAATTCCTCTTTGCCTTTTCATATACCATGCAAAAGTTTTTTTCGCCTATATAAGGACGCTATACCTTGTAAGTTTATTCACTCAAACACATATATTTTAGCAGACATAAAATAGAAAAAGGAGAAAAATGGATGTTGTCATCAGGAAAATAGTGGACGAAATCAAACAAGGCATCATTGAGGCATTTGAGTTGAAGCTTGATGAGGTCATAGAAAAGTACGATAGGGAGCTGCAAGAAATCAACAACAAGCTTGATACGCTTGTAATATTTGCAAGATTTGATAATCTTGCTGATGAAGATGCTCGTCCATCTGGTAATGACGGCGATGATGATGATGATAACATGGACGGTTAGTTTTTCTTTTTTTATATAATCCTTTTAGTTAAAGGATTATAATGTTATTTATGTAATTTATTTTATGTTTTTTAATGTTTAATGAAATATTTAGTTTTTGTTTTATGTTTTTTGTGCATTTTTTTAATATTAATTCTATTCAAACTCAAAAAATAACAGAGGAAGTGAACTAAATAACTTCGGCAGGATTTAACAAAAACTAATCCGAAAATTAAGTATTTTTTGGTATGAAGTTTTTCCAAAAAAATCATAATTAAATATATAGTGCTTGATGAAAACTTCAGCTCCCTTTGCTGAGTTTTCAAGCATGAACTAAATTTTTTTTTAAACTTAGAAAATAACAGAGCTATTAACAAAAACTTATCCGAAAATTACATATTGCACGACAAAATATTAAGCATTTTTAGCAGATGAACTAAAAAAACTTCAGCATACAAAATATTATATGAAAAATGTTTTACATATTCGTGAAAACATATGTATTTTTTGGTATGAAGTTTTTTCAAAAAAATGATAATAAAATACATAGTGTAGGAGTAAAACTTCAGCTCCATTTGCTGAAGTTTTTACAGATTAACCAAAAAAATTCAGCACCTATGCTGAAGTTTTTGTGCAATATGAAATTTTAATTTATGTTTTATTTTTACTAAGTGTAGGAGTAAAACTTCAGCTGTTCTTGCTAAACTTTTTAAACATTAACTGAAAAACTTCAGCACCTATGTTGAAGTTTTTTGTGCAATATATAATTTTAATATATGTTTTATTTTAATTTTTACCAAGTGTAGGAGGAAAACTTCAGCTTTTTCTTGCTGAAGTTTTTAAATATTCAACTAAAAAACTTCAGCACCTATGCTGAAGTTTTTTGTGCATTATGTAATTTTAATTTATGTTTTTTTATCAAGCGTAGGAAGAAAACTTCAGCTCTTCCTGCTGAAGTTTTTAAATATTTAACTAAAAAATTTCAGCACCTATGTTGAAGTTTTTTTGTGCAATATGTAATTTTAATTTATATTTTATTTTTTTAGCCAGTGTAGGAGGAAAACTTCAGCTCGTACACTGATTAAGTAAATAACTTCAGCTTGTTTAGCAAATAAACAATGATAACACTCATATAATGTTTTAATATAATGTTGTGTTATTTGCCAGCTCGTTTTGCTGAATTTTTTAAATATGAACTAAATAACTTCAGCTTGTATAACAAATAAACCAAAAATTTCAGCATATTATGTAGTGGAAAACTTCAGCATATTTGTCGGATTAGAATGTTAAAATTCAACGTCAAACAGATTTAGAATACATATTCAGCATATCAGTGAAGTTTGTCAAACAACTTCAATCAATCAATCAGAAAACATATAATTCAAAAACTATTTTGAATTCTGAAGATGAATTTGAATACTTACAATGTATTTTATAATTTTGAATTTGGAATTTGAATCTGGTTCAAATCTGGTTTGCGAGAGGCGATCTGAGGAGAGACGGAGTGATGGAGGAGATACAAAGGAGATCTGGAACTTGAATCTACGTATGCTTGATGCATCGTTTATATGTTTTGGAAGGGGTATAATGGTTATATTATTACGGATTTTTTATTAGTTGGTTACGAAATCAATAGTTTTTATAAATAGGGTATACGTTAAAAGGTGGCAAAAATATAGAACACGGCTGCAAATCGCTCTAATATTTTACAGTTCAGTAGTTGATGGGCTTATGGTAATTAAGATCTAACTTTTACGTAGGTGATTTACACATCTAGAAGAAGAATTAACCCAAATAAATGTCCACCAAACCGCTAAATTAAAAATAGCAGGTGAAAGTATAATATATGCATATTTTATGTATTATATGTGTATAATTCTGTATAATATGTGTATAATTCTGTATAATATGTGTATAATTCTGTATAATAAATATATAATCTATGTATATGGATAGAAATAATAAATAATAAATATAGTCGGCTATGTATGTAAATATCAACAACAACAACAACAACAACAACCTAGTGTAATTCCATCAATGGGGTCAGGGGAGAGTAGGATGTATGCAGCCTTACCCCTACCCTAGAATGACAAAGAGACTGTTTCCGATAGATCCTCGGTTAAGAGAAGATGGAAGAAACACTGCTAGCAAATAATAATCATACAAGATATCTAAATAACTAAATCCAAGAATGCAAAAGAGAAGATGACAAAAGTATTGGTAGCAAGTAATAACAGTACAAGATATATCGTGATAACAAACAAAGGAGGGACTGATGACAAGTAATAACAGTACAGGATATGAAGTAATAACTGACTAAGGATAAAAATAATACCATACTAACAATAATAATATTGAACTAAGGAAGACAAAGGAGAACACTCAACTGCCTACTAATCTTCTACCCTAATTCTCGATCTCCACACCCCCTATCAAGGGTCATGTCCTCGGTTAGCTCAAGTTGCGCCATGTCCCGCCTTATTATCTCTTCCCAAGACTTCTTTGGCCTTCCTCTACCCTTCCTCGTACCTCCCAAGGACAACCTGTCAGACCTCCTAATTGGGACATCTGTGCACCTCCTTTTATGCCCGAACCATCTTAGCCTTGCCTCTCGCATCTTTTCCTCTACACAGGCTACCTCCCAACATTGTCCTGAATAATTTCGTTCTTAATTATATCTAACCTAGTATGCCCATATATCCATCTCAACATCCTCATTTCGACTACTTTCATCTGCTGGACATGGGAGTTCTTGACTAGCTAACACTCTGCTCCATACAACATAGTCGGTCTAACCTCTACCTGGTAGAACTTACCCTTAAGTCACAACGAAACATTCTTATCGCACAAGACATTGGAAGCGAGCCTCCACTTCATCCACCCTGCTCCGATACGATATGTGACATCCTCATCAATCTCCCCATCATTCTGAATAACAGAACGAAGATACTTGATTTATGGTATATTAGAAATGTTCTTCTAGTTACACGGCCAATTTTGCATAATCATTTTATTCCTATTTAATTTATAACCGGTCATAGAAAATTATCCTCTTATTGACATTTTAAGCTAAATTTATTTGGTCTAAAACAAATTAGGCAAACACATAGGGTAACTCGACATACGAACAAGTATAGCAATTCCAAATGACTTCATTCCCAACAATTCCAAATGGTTAGATTCAATCCAAACCTTCAAAAATCAACAGAGCTCAACAAAACCTAGAGGTGTTTTTCAATCTTCTTCAATCAAATCAATCATTATTAGGAATAGACAATGCAAGCTCAATGGAACATTATCACACTCCATTTTTAATCACAAATAAAGAAATGGATCTTCAAATTTCTACATCACATATCTTATTTTTTTTAAGTTTTAGTTGTGTGATCATAATTTATTCCAACAAGAAGAAGAAAAAGGAGGAAAAAGGAGTAGAAAGATGGAAGAGGAAGAAGAAGGCGGGGTATATATTTTTGCACTACTTTGTTTAATAGGGACAAAAGTTAAACACTAATCCTAAAAAATGATACCTGATGAAACTTTTTGCGTAAAAATTGTGTGGGGGTAGCCACTTTTTAAAGTGGTATTTATTTTTTATCCAGCATTTTCAATGCTTAGCAATAGTAGTCACTAGTCTATTAAAATTAATATAAAAACACTGTGTTACCCTTTCTTCTATCTCTTTCATGTTAGGTAGAAGAACTATGCCGCCGTCTGTGAGACGGCGACTGCCGTGGACTTCATTGGATTCTCTTTTTGTAAAGTATCTCCAACTCTGGATGGTAATTTCTCATATAATTAGTGGGTTTATAGAGGATATCCACCGATGACAAACATTTTCGTTTTGCATATTGCTACTTGATAGTGTGTGCATAAGACACTTGGTAGAAAAGATTTATTAGCAGAAGTTGGTACCTTTCTAGGACAGATTAGAACTATTTCCTCTTAAGATAGTTTGGATGAAGCACCTGCATGAGAAATACACTTGGAAACTAATTTAAAGGATAAACTAGAACTTTTTATTTTGTAAATGGTGATAACTGTGTGTCTCGCATAAAGCAGGTAATAGTTTCTCTACTTTTGAACTTTTCATTACAAGTTCAAAAGTTAAGGACACTTGGTCCTGAACTTCGAGTTGAAGTTCAAAAGTTAAGGACACTTGGTCTTGAACTTAGAATTACAAGTTAAAAAGTTAAGGACACTTGGTCCTGAACTTAGACTAACAAGCTCCAAAGTTAAGGACAATAGGTCCTGAACTTACAGTTACAAGTTCAAAAGTTAAGGACAATAGGTCCTGAAGTCCTGAACATAGATTAACAAGCTCAAAAGTTAAGGACAATAGGTAACGAACTTAGGCTAAGAAGCCCAAAAGTTAAGGACAATAGGTCCCGAACTTAGACTAACAAGCTCAAACGTTAAGGACACTTGGTCCTTACAGTTACAAGTTCAAAAGTTAAGGATACTTGGTCCTGAACTTAGACTAACAAGCTCAAAAGTTAAGGAGAAATATGTCCTAAAATTAGACTTACAAGCTCAAAAGTTAAGGATAATATGTCCTGAATTTAGACATACAAGTTCAAAAGTTAAGGACAGCTGGTCTTGAACTTCGAGTTCCAAGTTCAAAAGTTAAGGACATGTAGTCCTGAACGTAGAGTTGCAAGTTCAAAAGTCAAGGACACTTGGTCCTGAACTTTATGAGCAGAAGTGTGTTTTCGTCCAAGCAGGTAAAATTTATTAAAGCAGTGGCTAAAGACTAAAGACATTTTAAATAGTGGCTTAAAAGTAAATACATGTGTTATTAGTGGCTAACCGTGCACTTCCCTCACTTTTTGCTTCGACATTTCTTATTAATTGAGAAAGTTTTTCCTCTTTGGCAAGGGCGAGTTGGACCTGATATAGTCCATGTATGGAGAGACCCTTGGGGCAGAGACAACATTGGAATTTTTACACAAATATCCAGTTGGATTTAGTATTTATTTTTAAGAAAACTACTCTTTATAGCCCCTCAAAATTTTAATAGCCCATATTTTTTTTCACCGACACGAAATGGCCCTTCGACCCAAACTTATTACATCTAACAACCCGAAATATCTATTTTGTATATTTTTTGTATAGTGACAGTCTATTTTGTATAATTTTTGTATAGTGACAACCTATTTAGTATATATATTGTATAGTGATAGTTTATATTGTATATATTTTGTATAGTGACAGTCTATTGTATATAAATTATATAGTGACAGTCTATTTAGTATATATTTGTATAGTGACATTCTATTTTATATAATGACAGTCTATTGCATATAAATTATAGAGTGACAGTCTATTTTAGTATATTTTTTCTATAGTGACAGTCTATTTAGTATATAAATTACATAAAATTTGTATATAGAGTGTATTGTGCATTTTGCAATGTATCCATAATATATCATTAATGTATCCGAGCACTTTTGTGTATCCAAAGTGTATAAACTGTTCTACGATGTATACATTTTGTATATATAAAGTATATCATACATTTTACAATGTATCCTTAATGTATCATTAATGTATCTCGGACGCTATATCCAAAAAAAACATGGCATATTTAAGATTACTAGTTTGGAATATACTTCTTTCTTTATTATATTTCGTGTTAAAATAGTTAAATAAAACGCAGAGAGTATAAAGTTTTTCCCCTTGTTATTCTGGTCTATAATACATCAGGCTGTGAGTCTTTAACCATCAACTTGAAAAAGATAGAAACTTCGTAAGTAGCATCAACGAAATCAATTAATTACAAGTACTTTGCGTATATAAAGCCCTTATTCAAAGTGAAGAACACATAATATTTCCAGCTCTTAAACTTGCTTCTTATTAGCTTTAGCATGCACAGAAGCAAAAATCAAACATGATGAGGTCAGGACAAAAATTAATCATGGCCAAGTCACATATTTTCTACTAGTGGATAAATGATTTAGGCTTTACAATTGTTTAATGAGAACCATCAGGATACGTTTGTTCAAAAAGAAAAATAAGAAAATTAGATGGATGATGAAGTTAATCTGGATTAAACCAACAGTAGCCTAAGGAACATGCGACAACTTTAATGAAAATGTGAATGAACGATTTAGGCTTTACAATAATGTTTGTCGGTATGCGGAGAAGACCAATTTAGGCTAGCCATTATAATTTGTCTAGCGTTGTAAATTGTATGGATCAATTCATGGCTAGCAAATGATAATAGTTTCCACCGACCGGCTACAAATGAAATTTTCTCTTTATTTTTTCTAGCAAGTATACATATATTAATATACTAATTATACATGGTTATATATATATAATTTTTATCTAAATAGCCAGTTGGAATGTTTATTTTTTTAGCATGTGTGTGTGTGTATATATATATATATTAGTCGGGTATTTTTAATTTAATTGGTTGGATATGCAATTATTTAGGCTAAGTTTTCAAACATTTTAGCCATTAGAAGTAGAATAGACCTTTTCAAAACCTATTGTCTCATCATAATTATACGCCATTTGGATGTCCAGGCATCCATAATCTTATTTCTTATTTTATCATCTTGGTAGCCATATTAGTATTTTGGAATCAATGGGTTCTCTTTGAAGGGATCAAAACCTTCATGCCTTGTTTTATCATCATATCATTAAAAACACTCATTGTTTAGAAATTCTCTTTGCCATTAAGACACATGATTTGTAGGGTATTTTATTCAGAGATATGCATGTTATTCCAACTGAATTAAAACACTCATTTTTTTTTTAGTTTGCGTCCATATGAGCTTAATTCGTGTGAGAACCTTCTTTTATTTTTTTAAAAATACTAGATATAAAAAGGAGTACTAATATTTACGTCGAACACATCGAATGCAGTCACATGCGCATCAATAAAACTAAATAGTTAAGCTTCCCATTGTGGACATGGGCTGGACCGCGAAAGCTGGATCTGGACTTTGATTTGCAAGGTTTTGGATGAACGCAGGTTTGGGCTTCAAGTTTAATCCACAATCCCATTGCAATTGTTGTCCACATTAATTCCATGCACAATTTTATTTCAAAACTTATTAAGCCTAAAGCTAAGATATCGAATTGTACTCCCCAAATTTGGTGAATGATTAATTCGAACTGTGAAATAATATATTTTTACCCTTAAAATTGGGTAACAATTGAATTTGTACGCGGTTTTAAGGATACGTGATATAACTTGATACAAAATAGGAAGATAAATTAATATTGAAATTAGCGATAAGAAAATAAATGCAAACCACAAAATTGAACAATCTTAGCTTCTGAGTTTGGTTACCCTCGAGCCAAGAAATGTCTCAACTAGTATTAGAACTGGCAACAAGATGATAAAAACTAGAAATGATCAGTGTATTGCTTTCTTTGCTTGTTACAATGTGTCCTACAAATGATCAAAACCTCCCTTTATAGAGTGGGGGTGTTCTACTTTTGGTACAATTCTATTCAAGGTAAAAAATCTCCCGATATGCTAATTAATCGGCCTCTTCTTGATACGTGCCGAGATTTCCGCCGTGATCCTCGACCGATTGCGGATATTTCGGGTTTCCATTATTTGGATTGGTAAGTTTCCCTCGATCTTGCTCGGTCTCGATCTTGTTTGGTCTCGATCTTGCTCGATCTCGATCTTGTTCGGTCTCTGGGTCACGAGCTCGACGATCTACTTTTGCGCCTTGGTTTGATATAACCCGAGCTCGAGCTTTGACCCGCCATGTTTCAGCCTCGAGTGGACAAACAATGGACGGACCTAGTTTGGAGCTTATACAGACAGTCCCCTCGTTTTTTCGGAGAGAAGATGACAAGAAACGACATGAATTTACGAACCTTGCTTCTGATAGATCATGACGTAAGCGATAAATGTCATTGAAATGTCTCATCGGTTCAGTATCCAAGTCATTAAATGTGTGTCAGTGGTGGTCAACCACTACTGGTTTTGAACAGCCACTAGCAAACTATAAATACCTCAACCTTCATTTATCCAAACTTTATGTTCAAAAAAGTTTCTTCTACTCTTGTTCTTCAAGATTCTCTCCACCTTTTGTGTCAAGATTTCTTGAATCCTTTGCAACCTTCTCCTTTTCTTCATCTCTGCTTTAGAATGGCGAAAACTTCTAATACTGTTCCATAGAAAGAAAAAGCCTCTTCATCACGGGTCACCGACGATGGGACTGTGGCGGAGCCACCCTCTGAAGAGTTTGTTCTAGGAGGATTCCCGATCGGTATTGATTTCAAGATCGAAAATACGTTCTCGGTACCGGGTCGATGTGAGCTGGTCTCGAGATATATATGTACAATCACCGACGATCTCTTCCCCAAAATCAAAGAGGATTGTAACTAGACCGATAAACACGTGGTGGTGCCCTCGACCGAGGAATCAATCACTACCCACATGGAGGATTTTTTAAGTGTTTATACTTACCCTTTCATGTTGGGTCCATTAGACCCGATCATTACTGTCTTTTGTAATAGGTACGAAGTGACCCTTAATCAGATTCACCCCTCTTTTTGGAGGATAGTGATTCTTCTTCATTTTTTCGTAAACAAAATCGAGGGATGTGCCTTCAACCGCGATCATCTTATGCGCCTATATAGTCCCCGACTATATCGAGGGGGATTAACCAAACTTGCTCTCCGGGCAACCAAGGCCCCATTCTCGAGCATAGATGACGATCGGGACCGAGGCTGGATGGGCCGATTCATTCGAGTGAGGACCTTGGACTTGATCCCTGCCAAGGATATGACATTTCCTGAGAAATGGAACATGAAGCGTAAGTATAACTTCTCCTTTATTCATTGTTTCTTCCCTTTCCTTCCTTCATATCGATGTTTTTGTCATGCAGCTATGTCTCCGATACCGGATGCGGTTCCTCAACTCAAAGAGTAGCTCGAGGGCCTAGTGTCACAGAGACCATATTCTGAGCACGCATGGCGTGAATTATTGAAGGGTCGGTGGGAGGCCCGTAACCATGGTAAGTTTCTTTTCTGATGTGATAATATTTGATTTCCTCGTTGTGTTGTCAAATCCTTATTGGTTCTATTTTCTTTTGTAGGACTCCCCAAAGATGTCACTATGAGGCCTCCATCCGGTGATGAGGATGTGGCTTTCGAGGCTCCGAGGTAGAGGGATGTAAAGAACAGAAAAAGGGTCCCCAGTTCCCCAAATTCGTAAAAGAAAAAATCGAAGAAAAGGTCGCGCAAGCCTAAGGAAAGCACCAACGCTCTATCTTCGGACTCAATCCATTAGCTAAGGGATGAGTTCGAAGAAGAAGAAGATAAATCCAAGCTAGTGGCCCCCGTGTAGGATGGTTTCACGATACAAGAGGCTTCCAAACCGGCAAGCGCTGAAGTTAAACCGGTTCGACATGAAGAGGTCGGCGAGGGAAATCTAGCCAGTGTTCGCGAACCAGAAGGGGGTGAGGCCACCCCATCCCAATATAGGGGGTTGAGAGGGAGACCAAGGCTGATACTCCTCGAGTAAAGGAAAGCACCCAGAAAAATGTACTTGGGGTGATAGACCTTACCGGGGGTCCCCCCAATTCTCAGACGCCATGATCCACGACCGACATGCTAGAAAGTCGATCTTACGAGGGGCCTCAAGGGACTACAGATATCCATAATTTCTTGGATGGGTTAGAGTCTACTTCCTCAGAGGACGTCTCCGGGCCCGAAGACTTACTAGTGCCAAAGAAGGTACCATCGCTGGGAGCCAATGGGTCTTCATCGAGCCCACGGTTAGTGAACCAATTTCTAGCTCTAAATGTTGACCCTGAACGAAAGCGGTCAATAGTTTTCTCTATCCTGGAGGATGCCTGGGTTTTCTCTACCCCCGTGGGGGTCGCTAGCTACCTTCGATGTTTGGTGACCGAAGAGGATCAGATCATTATGGACAAGGTGGAAATCGCCTGCCTTTTCAATAAAGTTCAACAAACATTGAATTGGGTAACTTCGAGTATCTTTTTCATTTTGTATTTTATTTAAAGGTGTAAACAATCATAAATCCTACCTTCATGTTTGTAGGCCTCGGTATTGCACCATAAGACTTTCCTCCGATACCAGGAGGAGTTAACCAATCACGAGGCCGAGGTTCGAGTGCTTACTGAGAAGAGGGAAGCTTTAGGCCAAGTTAGAAGCGGCTCGGAGGGAGCATACCAAGATGGCCGAGCAGGTAATTCGAGTACTTCACGATAGCGAAGACTAAATGGATATAATGGCTAACGATCTGATCCTGTAGGTTCGGCAGAGGTTTGAACAGATCGGGCAGCTCAAGGCACAGGTAGATACGATACAAGCAGAGGCTATGGTGTTCAAGAAAAATATGGACATCTTAGCCTCACAAAAGGAAGCTCTCCAAGCACAATTAGAGTCGGTCGCAACCCAACTCTGGGATGCAAAAGACAAGATCTCGGTACAGGTCAAGAAAATGGAGGAACTTCAATCCCAATTGGACTCAGCTATTTCTGATAAAGAGAATTTGACCAAGGAACTCGAGGTAGCCAAATCAGAGGTGGTTAAGGCCAAGACCGAAGCTGATGCCAAAGTGGCCCAATTCAGGGTCGACGTCGAGGCGATCCAAGCTCAGGCTAGGAGTAAGGTGGAGCATTCAAAGTGGCAAGCTCTGAGAGAAGCCCTCGAAGGAGTTCTTGCTCAGAACTTCGACGTACTGGCTAAACTCGAGAGTGCCAAAGTAGAAGAAGCCAGGGCCGGAAGCTAGCCTTCCCCGAGAAAGATTCTGAGACAAGGTCACTTAGGCCTTTATATGTTTTATCTTTTTCTTGCATCTTTTAGAGGCTGTTACAGCCGTTGTAGGTTTTTGGTATTGGGCCATTCTAGCCTTTGTAAAAACACTATTTGAATATATATGAGGCTTTTATTTCCCTTTCAGCTTTCATATTTTACCTTTAACTTATTCACGAAGGTCAAGATGCCTTAGCATAAAATAACTTAGGTTATGTTTGAAAGTTTAAACAAACCTCACTTTTACATTACTCTTAGGTTATGTTTGAAAGTTCAAACAAACCTCGCCTTTATATTACTCTGTTTTAAGGCGTCTTCGGGGTTCGGTGTTACCGGAAACCTTTTTCCCAAAGTAAGTAGCCAAAATCATAGTTTGCCGAGGGTAGCCTTTAAAAATGGTTATGAAAAAATTCTTTTTGAAGGCCTATCTTTTGTTACGGTTCTTGGACATCCCCGAACTGTGTAAATATGGCCATAGCCTTTTAGTTTAGGTATCGCGCAGTAGGCTTGCTTTCCCGAGTTATCTAGGCTTTCCTAAGATAACAATCCCCGAGAGGGTATGGCCGTGGCCTTTAAAATTCAGGGGTTGCCTAAGAGGTCTTATGCCCCCGATGTTTAATAGCTCGATCTATTCGAGTTTGTTTTTGGACGGTTGTCCCTGAGTGAGGGAGTGATCATCCGAACTCCAGTTATAATCGGCCCTTGAGCTCATTATCTTTAGGAGATCGGAAGTATAAAATTCTTTTTAAGGGACGCAAAGAGGAAATTTTCTAAAACATAAAATAATTGAGGGAAAAGTACTTCTCTTTATTCTTGTGCAAAACAATTATACATGCGTAAATGTTTATGTCAGGGCTCGAGCAATCTATGTGGGCATGGTTCTTTTGACCATTTGGCCCTTACAATAAATCCTACCTATTAATACACTTCTATTACGAAGTAATGTCCTCGCAAAAGTCACTATAAAAGGGTAATGCCCCATAGTATTCGAGGTTGATTGTAGAGGAACCTCAGATACTGTTAATGCTATCTTCGACACCGATTGGTGATCGGCCTTTGATTTTAAGTTAGCACGATCCAGTGTTGCCTCTTTAAAAACCTTACCAAAAAGCCCATTTGGGACAAAACCAGTTTAAGGGAAAAAGAGTGCAACGCGTGCTTTCAGAACTAAAGACTTTGTGCCGCTCCTTGTCTACCACCTGCAATTGTTAGTCCTCAAATAAAAGGAAATGAAATGGGGTAGTACCTTAGTAGTAATATCATTTTAGGTGAGTTACGTTCCAATTACTTTGTAATTGTTCTCCGTTCATCATTCCAAGGTTATAGAATCCTTTCCTTGTGACCTCGAGAATCTAGTATGGTCCTTCCCAGTTCGGACTCAATTTCCCTTCATTCGGATTTCGGGTGTTTAGTATGACCTTCCTTAGTACTAAGTCCCCGACATTAAATTATCGAAGATTGGCCCTTTGATTGTAATACCTCTCAATCCATTGCTTTTTGGCGGCTAATCGAACAAGGGAGGCTTCACGCCTTTCATCCAATAGTTCCAAGCTCGTATGCATGACCTCGTCATTTGATACCTTTGTTGCATATTGGAATCTAATACTTGGCTCCCCAACTTCGGCCGGTATTAGAGCTTCGTAACCATAAACCAATGAGAACGGGGTAGCCCATGGTATTGGACTTCGAAGTTGTGTGATATGCCCAAAGAACTTTGGGCAGGATCTCTTTCCATTTTCCCTTGGCGTCGGTCAACCTTTTCTTAAGGATTTGGATTATAGTTTTGTTGGTCGATTCAGCTTGTCCATTCCCACTAGGGCAATAAGGTGTCGATAAGATCCTTTTGATCTTATGATCTTTGAGAAACTTGGTCACTTTGCTGTGGATAAACTATTTCCTGTTGTCACATACAATTTAAGACGACATCCCAGACCAACATTTGATGTGGTCCAAAATGAAGTCGATGACTTCCTTCTCCCTGACCTTTTCATATACCTTTTCTTCAACCCACTTAGAAAAATAGTCAGTCATAAATAAAATAAATTGAGCCTTACCCGATGCCTATGGAAGAGGGTCGACGATGTCCATTCCCCATTTCATGAATGGCCATGGCGACAAGACCGAATGCAATAGTTCCACGGGTTAATGAATTATCAGAGCATATCTTTCCCACTTGTCACATTTTCGTACGAACTCTTTCGCAACCTTTTCCATGTCGATCCAGTAATAGCCAACTCAGATCACTTTTTGAACCTATGATTCAGCGCTTGAATGATTTCCACAAGTGCCGTCGTGAACTTCCCTTAGAACATACTCAGTATTTCCAGATCCCATACATATTTCTAGCAGGCCATTGAATATTCTTCTGAACAAGGTTCCATCATCGGACAAGCCGAATCGGGCTGACTTTGTGTATAGGTCCCTTGATTCTTTTGGATACGAGGGAAGTTTTCGGGTCTTCAAATACTCTACGTATTTATTTCTTCAATCCCAGGTTAAGCTTGTGGTGTTTATTAAGGCGTGACCTTCTTCTACTACCGACCTCATGAGTTGTACAACTGCCCCCGTGTCGAGCTCCTCACCTTCGACCGACGACCCTAAGTTTGCAAGGGCATCAGCCTTACTATTTTGATCTCAAGGTATGTGCTGCAAAGTCCACTCTTTGAACCGATGTAATGTTACCTGTAATTTATCTAGGTACCTTTGCATTCGTTTTTCTCTAACTTTGAACGTTCTGTTTACTTGGTCCACTACAAGAAGGGAGTTACACTTAGCTTCAATCACCTCTGCCCCTAAGCTTTTGGCTAGTTTGAGTCCTGCAATCATGGCCTCATATTTAACCTCATTGTTAGTCAACTTCACAGTTCTAATGGATTGTCTAACTACGTTGACTGTGGGTGGCTTCAGTATGATGCCAAGTCCGAACCCCTTTACATTCGATGCAACATTCCAGATCCCAAATTCCCGAAGACATCCCTGAGTTTACCAACAACTCTCTTTCGACTTCAGGTATCAGACCGACGTAAAGTCAGCCACGAAATCTACCATAATTTGGGATTTAATAGCTTTTCGGGGTTGATATTCAATATCATACCCGCTGATTTCCACTTTCCATTTGGACAATTGTCCTGATAATTCGGGTTTGGGAATTATATTTCATAATGGGTAGGTTCTCACAACACATTTAGGATGGCACAAAAAATATGGTTTTAGTTTTCTAGAGGCACTTAGTAAAGCGAGTACCAATTTTTCTAGGTGAGGATATCTCGTCTCGGCCTTACCCAAGGTCATTCTAACATAATAAATTGGAAATTACGTACCTTGTTCTTCCAGGACTAGGACTCCACTTACCGCTATTTCTGATACTGCTAAATACAAGTATAGTCGTTCGTCTGCCCTCGCTGTGTGAAGCAATGACGGGCTCGACAAATATCGCTTAAGTTCTTTTTAGGCCCGTTGTCATTCCATGGTCCATGTGAAGTTGTTTGTCTTCTTCAGTAGCGATAAAACTCAATGACTCTTATTAGAAGACCTCGGGATGAATGGCCCCAGGGTGGCAATGCTCTCGGTTAGCCTTTGTACGACCTTCACATTATCCACTACCGTGATATCCTAGATATCCTTGATCTTGTCAGGGTTGATGTCGGTTCCTCAGTTGGACAGCATGAACCCGAGAAATTTACCGGATCTAACTTCAAAACATGCACTTTTCTGGATTCAGCTTCATGTTGTACTCCTTTAATATACTTAAGTTTTCTTGAAAATGTTTTAAATGATCCTCTTCTCGCAGGGAATTAGCTAACATATCATCAAATTAAACTTCCATGGATTTTCCTATTTGTTCTTCAAACATTTGGTTTACTAGGCGTTGGTAAGTGGCACCGGTATTTTTTAATCCAAATAGCATTATGTTATAGGGGTATATGCCATACTTAGTGATGAAGAAGGTCTTTTCTTGATCATCCTGGTTCATCCGTATTTGGTTGGACCCAGAGTAGGCATCGAGAAAACTGAGGATCTTGTGGTTGGTCGTGGCATCGATCATGCGATCGATGTTAGGCAAAGGGAAAGAGTCTTTGGGGCATGCCTTATTTAAATCTTTATAATCCACACACATTCTTAGTTTGTTCCTTTTTTTAGGGACTACTAATATGTTTGCTAACCATTCCGGTTATTTGATCTCCCCGATGGACCCTATTTTAAGGAGTTTAGTCACCTCATCCTTGATGAAGGCATGTTTGATCTCGGACTGGGGTCTCTTTTTCTGCTTGACCTGATGGAATCTCGGGTCGAGGCTCAGCTTGTGAGTAGTGATCTTCGGTGGGATCCCTGTCATATTGAGATAGGACCAAGCAAAATAATCCATATTAACTATAAGAAATTGAATGAGTTTTTTCTTGAGCTCGGGAGTTAACCCCGTGCTCAGGTATAACTTTTGATCGGGCAGATGTTCGATTAGTACAACTTGATCCAGCTCTTCAACTGTTTATTTGGTAGCTTTAGAATTATCGGGAACTATAAAGAATTGAGGAGACCCATAATCATCATCTTCATCAGTCCCCACCTTATCCGGTTGGGTTGAGGCTGGTATCGGTGGTTGCTATTTGGTTTCGTGTTTTGCTTTCGAACCTAGCTCCTTTGTCGATAAGAGTGTTGATATCAGAATTACTTCATCGATAGCAAATATCTCCTTTGCGGTTGGTTGTTCCCTATAGACCGTCTTGATCCTTTCCGATGTTAGAAATTTTAATACCTGGTAAAGGGTCGAGGGCACAACTCTCATGTTGTGGATCCATAGCCTCCCAAATCGGGGGTTGTACCTCATGTCCCCTTCGACTACATAAAACTTGGTCTCTTGGGTAGTACCAGCTATGTTTACTGGTAACGTTATTTCTCTCTTAGTAGTTTCACAAGCTATGTTGAATCCGTTCAGCACTTGGGCCGCAGGTACGATTTGGTCTTGTAGGTCGAGTTGCTCTATGACCCTCGATCGAATGATGTTGGCCGAGCTACCTAGACCAATTAGCACACGTTTAACTCGACTTTTATTCATGAGTACAGAAATTACCAGTGCATCATTATAGGACTGCATGATTCCTTCTACATCCTCATCGTTGAAAGATAAAGTTCCTTCTGGTATGTAATCTCGAGTTCATTTTTCCATTTTGATTGATACTTTGGTGCGCTTTAACATTGGAACTTGAGGGAAATCGACCCTCCGATGATTATATGAATGACGTGTTGAGGTTCGTCTTGTTCATTTTATTTATTGGAATCCCTGTTTGAAATGATTCTTGTCTCGACCGCTCAAAAATTCCCGAAGGTTCCTGTTGTTGAATAACCAAGCCACTTCTTCTCTATTTTGTCGATAATCCTACGTCTTGTGGCCATGCATGATATAATATTTTCACATTTGGTTGGGATCCCTTTGTGCTGGATCGGTTTGTAAAGGCCGAGGGCACTTGGTATCTTTGATGTGTCCGATAGCCGATACAATGGCAGCCGCATCAACATTAAAATTGCACTCTGATAATCGTGGTGCCTCTTTAGGTCCGATAGGTTTGTCGAAGCTGTTATTGCTCATGAGCCCTCAAGAGCTTTGGCCTCGATCAATTCTCCTTTCATTTTGTGCAAATTTCAGCCAGATCCGCTGCTCCTATAATCTCTGTTATACGGCTGATATCGATCTCTGTTCAACCTCGGTTCTCGGTCAATTTACCTCTTGATTCTATCGACGGGCCTGATAGGATAAACAGACCCACAAGGAGCCCCAAGTTGATCATCTTCGACCCTATTCTTTGATTGATACCAATTATGCACATCGGCCCAAGTAATAGCCGGGTATTCTATCAAATTATACTTTAACTTCTGTGAAGCCACTAAGCTTCGAACATTGAGTCCTTGAATAAATGCTTGAATAGCCCAATCATCAGCGACCAGTGGCAAGTCCATTCGATCCATTTGGAATTGAGACATGAATTATCTGAGCATTTCGTTGTCTTTCTGCCTTACCTTGAAAAGGTCCGTGTTCCTAGTTTCGACCTTGATAGCACTGGCATGTGCCTTTATGAAAGAATCTGCAAGAATAACAAATGAGTCAATAGAATTAGGTGGTAAATTATTGTACCATATCATAGCTCCCTTTGACAGGGTTTCCTCGAATTCCTTTAGCAAGACAGATTCGATCTCGTCATCCTCTAGATCATTCCCTTTGATAGCACACATGTAAGAGGTGACGTGCTCATTTGGATCAGTTGTTCCATTATACTTAGGAATCTTGGGCATGCGGAACTTCTTAAGGATCGGCTTCGGCGCCGTGCTCAGGGGGAAAGGTTTTTTCATGAACTTTTTGGAATCCAGTCCCTTTAATATTGGCAGAGCCCCCGGGATTTGATCGACCTTGGAGTTGTAAGTTTCCACATTTTTGTCATTTGCCACGATCTTCTGTTCCCCCGACTCAGTTCGTTTTGTCACTTCTTCGAGCATCTTCATGATTGCAGGATTGGCCTCCGATTCTTTCTCGCTTGATTTCTTTGAAACTGATTCGACCATGTGTACAACTTCCTGGGACAACTCGAGCTAGAACCTACTCGGTGGGTGATTCTGGTTTTGGAGTTGGGCTATCGCTACCTGCTGAGCCTGCAATATTTCGAACATCACCCGCAGGCTGATCCCACCATTTTTGCCGCCATGTGCACTTTTAGCGGCTGATCGATCATCCCCACGGACACTACCTTCGGGATCGACGACCAAATTTGCATTGATGACTACATGCGAGCTGACGTTAATTGGATCTACAACCAGAACTCCATCGAGGCCAACTGGAGGTACATCGTTCCCTGGTGATACGTTATCATTTTTGTCGTGGTGGCCGAAATCATTGTCAATGAGTAGAGGTGCTGACTGAGAGTTTGACATTTTGCTCCTTGAATCATAGAATACTTCAATGAACAAGTGTAAAATAGTATGTGTTATGAAAGTTTGTACCAGGTAATCACTATTATCCTTAACCCCACGATGAGCGCCAAACTATTTACCCTTAAAATTGGATAACAATTGAATTTGTACGCGGTTTTAAGGATACATGATATAACTTGATAAAAATTAGGAAGACAAATTAATATTGAAATTAATGATAAGAAAATAAATGCAAACCACAAAATTGAACAGCCTTAGCCTTTGAGTTTGGTCACCCTCGAGCCAAGTAATGTCTCAACTAGTATTAGAATTTGGCAACAAGATGATAAAAACTAGAAATGATAAGTGTATTGCTTTCTTTGCCTATTACAATGTGTCCTACAATTTTTCAGAACCCCCTTTATATAGTGAGGGTGTTCTACTTTTGGTACAACTCTATTCAAGGTAAAAAATCTCATGATATGCTAATTAATCGGCCTCTTCTTGATACGTGCCGAGAGTTCCGTTGTGATCCTCGACCAATTGCAGATATTTTGGCTTTTTGTTATTTGGCTCGATAAGTTTCCCTTGATCTTGATCTGTCTCGATCTTGTTTGGTCTCGATCTTGTTCGGTCTCTGGGTCATGAGCTCGACGATCTATTTTTGCGCCTTGGTTCGATATAACCTGAGCTCGAGCTTTGACCTGCTATGTTTCAGCCTCGAGTGGACAAACAATGGACGAACCTAGATTCGACCGTATACAATATAGTACTCCATTGACTGTCGGGCCATGATTTAATGGTACTCCAGAACATTGGAATTTAGAGAGTTTGGATGATTTGATTTTTGACTAAAAAATAATGTGGTACATGAATAAGAAGTTAATCCTGCCCAACGCATCTTCCAATTGACACTCCCACATCATGCTACACTTGATTTTTAGCTCCTATAATGTCCCTTTTTTAGCCCTGCCTTTCACAAAACTAATGATGTCTTGCCTTATTTTGTAGCTCCTACCTAAGATCTAACTAAATGATAAGGAATAATAACACTAGAGTTGGAGAAAATATTTCAATGGAGAATATTTTACTTTTGGAAATTAATTTTTCGATCATTTTCCTGTGTTTGGTATATAATAATCGTACAAGGAGTAATATATGATAGCTAATAAGCATGGTAAAGTAAACACATTTTGAGGGATAAAATATGACAATAATTTCTACATGTATTATAGAATTGGGACATTTGCGAAGGAAGCTTTCGCCCTAAAGGGAGAAGATCATTTTCCTCCATTTGGTGGAAATATGTTTTTTGAAAAAAATAATTCATGCATCTTTAAGGTAACAAAAACATTGAAAAATGACCTCAACAAGGAAAAGATTTTTTTTTGGTAGAAATATTTGAAACAAACCCAATATCTCATGTTTTCCCAGTAAAATAATTTAACATACAACAAGAGATCTTCAGAGTAGACGGTTCGAAATTTGTATTTACAAAAAAAGGACCTTTGCACAAATAGCTGGACCAATTTATTGTTTACTTTTTCTAGCCGATATACATAAATTGTGTACTGATTATACACAATTATGTATAGGGTAAAATATACTATGTTAAGTAATTGCACAAGAGGGTGACACATGACACCGGAAGCAGAGGATACTTAAGACTGAAGACAACTATTATATTTATTACCGGAAGGAATGACACTCGTAAATATGTAATAAATACCCTCCACCCAATAGCATTTACTAGAAAATATTTCAAAATATTTGGTGCACTGCCCATTATAGGAAATTTGGCATTTATGCTCACCATTACACATTATTCTATGTCCCTCATGATTGACATTAAAGAAGGACATGATACTAGGACCTTGTTTCCTAGGTACAACTATAAATAATGAGCTCTGTTATCATTGCAAAGAACACAACTTTTTCTGGGAAACTTACACTATAATCGATTCAAAGCTTTATACAATTTTATCTTCTTATTCCTTGATTTCGTTACTGTTGTGCCCAGAAGCTCTATTCCCGGAATTAGTATTTCTGCGATTTTATCTTCACTTCAAGGCTAAGTATTGCGTGTTTCATCAATTATTTTATTATTTCAGGATCGAATTAATTCACTTGTCTATAAATCAAGTTTAAATTCAACCGTACCATTTTATGGGTAAATAATTTGACGCCCACCGTGGGGCCTAGATAGTCGTGTAATTAAGTTGATCCTTGCCTTTTTACTAATGTGTTTTGATTATTTATCTTAGCAAAAAATGACAAAAAATGGCAGATAATGGTGTTAACAACACACACAATATTGAGACTCAAGGAGACCAGTCTCATCATGAGAATTCAGTCAGTGACACCCACAATGAGGGAAATGGTGCCACACCAGTCCATGACACGCTGTATCCGCGACATGTTTGGGAGGCAACTCCCGATGATGCTAAAGAGGATCATGTTGTTGATGCGGTAAGGGTCTTAAAAGAGCAACAAACGATCATTTTAGGCCACCTCACACGGCAGGATAAGGTTATAACAAAGTTGAAGCAGGCATTATCGGGGGCTTACAATAATGCGAATAGACAAGGCCCGACACTCTCGTAAATCAAATAACGTAGAGGGTCGACAACACCACCCCGAGGGGAAAGGTTGAGCGAATTCGGTCCAAACAACGAGAATGATCCTTTCAAGAGAAAAATCCTACGATTTATGAGGGAAGTGAACGCCCGCATAGACCAAATTCCCAGGCACACCACCGGTGCTGAAAGGGCCAGACTCAAAGAAGTATACTCTATTTTTGTAGAAACCGAGCGTGACACCAGAATTAATCCCGAAGCGGTTTAAAATGCCCGAAGTGCCAAAGTATGATGGAACTTCGAGATCATATTACCACCTATACAATGACGGTGAAGGGGAATGATTTAGCTCCACACGAGATTTAATCTATTATGCTGAAGAAGTTTGGAGAGACTCTCACAAGGGAAGCCTTGACGTGGTATTCACTGTTACCCGAGCATTCCATAAATTCCTTTGAGATGCTCATAGACTCTTTTATTAAGACTCATGCCGAGGCTATAAGGGTGCATGCCGGATGGCTCACATATTCAGAATTGCACAAGGAGAGTTCGAATTGTTGCGGGAATTCATCACTCAGTTCCAGAAGGAGAGGATGTTGCTCTTGGTTGTTCTGGATGAATGGGCAGCTGAAGCATTCACCAAGGGTCTGAATCGTAAAAGTTCAGACGCTTCCCAGAAATTGAAGGAAAGCTTGTTCGCTTTCCAAGCGACGACTTGGGCGGATGTCGACAACTGGTACAAATAAGATAAGGATTGAAGATGATCATATTGGCTTCCCGTCTTTGGCAAAGGGACGAGAGAAGAATAAAGAAAAATTAAAAGACGATTTCTACACAAATAGACGATCTTTGAGGGTCCAGTTTCTAACTTACGAGCAGGATGAAGGACACGATAGAGGTTTTCGGTCGGCAGACAGGTTCTTTATCGATATAAGAACTGATCACGGTCGAAACAATATATCATTATAGGATAAAGAAACATCAGGTACATGGGATCCTTCCTACCCCAGACTATCAGAATACAATTTCTACTTTAGTGTAGTAGAGTTGGCATCGGCTATAAGGAACATTAAAGAAGCACGATTCTTGAAGTCGAGGAGGTACGATCCCAGCCACAGGGATCCCAATTTGTGGTATTATGGGATGAATGGCCACTAGACTGGGGACTGCCAACATCTCTGTGAAGAAGTGGCAACACTATTGAAGAATGTACATCTCAGAGAATTCTTAAGTGACAAGGCCAAGAATAATTACGGTCGCAACTGTGATAACGCATAACCCTCAAAAGCAGGGGAAGATCCCCCATGCCAGATGATCAACATGATCTTCTAGGGGAACGAGATCAATAGGGTCACTTTCTCGGCAACAAAAAAGATAAATATATCAATAACCCATAGCAAGAGACTCCAGGAAGTTTTTGAAGATGACATCAATTTTACAGAGGAGGACGTAGACAAATTGTTGCTACTGCACAACGACGCCATGGTAATTTCTTTAAATGTATTAAATTTTAAAATCAAAACGCGTTCTAGTAAATCCAAGAAGTTCGGCCAATATCATACAATGGAGGGTACTAGAAAAAGCCAAACTCACCGGAAGCATCATTTTGGCCATAAAATGCCTCACCTGATTCAACCTCGCAAGTGGGACAATCCGAGGAGAGATCTTGCTGCCCACGAATGCCGAAGGAGTGATGAAGATGAACCTTTTTTTAAGTGGTGGACAGTGATATGTGATATAATATTATTTTGAGAAGACCATGGTTGCACGAGATGAGAGTTGTACCATCAATGTATCATCAGTTGCTGAAATTGCCAATGCCCGAAGGAATCAAACAGATAAAGGCATACCAACCGATGACAAGGGAGATGAATGCAATTTCAGTCTCTAGTAGTAAAAGGAAGGAGCACATGACATAGAAACTACAACAACCGATGCCCGCTCTCAAATCGAATGAAGTTAGCTAGGGGGAAGAAGCGTCGAAATCTTATCAGGTGCCGAGATATTTCCAGGTACCAGAAGAGACGGATGCAACAAAATCCATAACGAAAGAGCTCGAACAAGTTGCATTGTCCGAAAAGTTCTGAGAAAGAAAATTCCACTTGGGGACAGGACTACACCCCGAGCTTAGGTCTGGCTTTATTGAATTGTTTAAATATAATGCTGATTGTTTTGCGTGGTCGCATGCATACATGATAGGTATCTGATAACTTCCACAACACACCTTGATAAGAGATATGATACAGTCGTATGCAATATAAATTACCAACTATGAATCGGGATCGAATCCACAGGGAGTTATAAGGTGTGTTAGAAGTATATACTTGAAGAAAGAGAATGGATTAACTAAATTTGCACTTCCACAATGAGTTTTCATTTCTATTTCTACTATTAATCTAACAATTGTAAGCTAGGTAAAAGAAACTAGAAATTAATGATTGTTTTTGGTGTTTTCCAAATAATTTAAAAGCCTAGGGATGTGACCATAACCTAGGTGTTCTCCTAATGGGATAAAGACTTTAATACTTATTTTGTTGATTGAGGTGTATTATAGATCTCAACTCTACATTACCCACTCAATACCTCTCGGTCAAGTCCAAATGGGTATCAAACAAAATAGTTGATATGAGCTCAAGTCGGGTTCTTACTATCTCTATTTTGAACCCTTTAATTAGGCCAATCAAACTCTCGGTTAGTCCAATTCCTTGTTAGCCAAGTTATCTTAGACTATGTCTCTCTTTATTAAGTAGAGACTAAGTCAAAAAGGCATGAATCAATGTTTGCAACCATTAATTCTAAAATTGAAGCATAAACTAAGCTAAATAATCAACATCCAATCATAAACAAGCATTATACTAAATACCCATAAGGTTACACGCTAGGGTTGAATCACAACCCTAGTAAGAATCCAGCTACTCATAATGGAAATTGAAGAAAATAAAGAAATAAAAGCTAATTAAACTCATAATCAAAGATTAAAATGATAAAATATAATTTTAAAACACTAAAATAATCACAAACTTCCTTAAATGGCAAAAGGTAACGACTACACCAGCTTTTTCTTCAAAACTTGACCTAAAATTATGAAACTCATCCATTTATAGTTGGCCAAAATTTGCTGACGAAAATGACCCTCGGGAGGTTTTGCGGCGGCATAATTCCATGTGCGGTCCGCAGAATTCTTCAGTTGACAGGAGCTTGGATTTTGCAGCCGCATATTTTAATATTGCGGCTGCGAAACAACTTCTGCGGCCGTACAATTATTATGCGGTCCGCCCTTCAGCAAGGCTCTAGGAGTTGGTTTTTTGAACACTCTCTGATCTTGGAATCATTTGTCAGTGCAGACCCAGTTTTGCAGTCACACAATTCATGTGTCATATTGGTCAAAACCCTGTTGGGTTCTTTCGCTTGGTTTGCGGCCGCAGATGGAATTCTACGGTTCATAATTTCTTCTGCGGCCACAGTAATCCATCTGCGGATTGCACTTCTTTATTTTTGCGCCCTTTATTGCCTTGTGCTTCGGAACACCCCTTTTTGAGTCGGATTTCATCATATGATCCCAAACTTCCAACGTTCCTGCAATTTGTACAATTTTTCATTAGTTCCGGGAATATTAATAAATACTTTCGAACTAAAACAATAGAAAAAATGTGCTAATAAGTAGTCAAAATCCCCACTTATCAAATCCCCCAAACTTAAGTCTTTGCTTTCCCTCAAGCAAATAAATTAGTTCCCACCTCCTAAAGTTAAGGGTTATTTCAATGAGTCAAAGGTGAGCCATTCACACATCAGTTGGGATCAACAATTACCCACGCTACTCATATATTATCAACAAGGCGACAAGTCAAATAGTCATGCACATATAGTTCTAATGTGACATTTGAGCTTCAAGAATTGACTTTACTCATCAAGGACTCTTGTTCTATCATGTAGGACATGGTGGACTCCAAACTCTTTCTCCTCTACTTTCCATTTGCCAAGATCACATAAGAAATTTGCACTTAATCCGAAGATTCATGAAAGGCTCACTCATCTCTCACAAGAGAATGTCACAAGTACGGCTTCAAGTACCATAGGCTTGCCCCTCATGTGGATCGCTAGTAATATAAGCTCACTCGATTTGAAATCAAGTAGGACTTCTTTCGGGATGTAATGAATGTTTTGGGTTAGGGTAGGATACCGTATGTGTAAGTGGTTACAACTTTCTTTAAGCACTCCATCTTTCATTTCTCGGCTCACAATTGCTAGTTCCTAGAGGCACTTTCTTTTCATTGGGGACTAGAGAGACTTAACATCACTCTTTCTTGTTAATTTCATTCTTTTTCTTCCTTTTTGATTTCTCAATGCTTGGTATCATTACCTCTTTTTGATTCCATTCAACACTTCCACTTATTCACGTTTTACATTTTTCTTTTTGTTCCTTTCTTTTCTTTCCTTCTCTTTTATAGAGATCATTTATTTTCTCTTTTTGTGCCTTGATACATTTTTCAAATTCCTCATATCTCCCCAAAACATATGTTTTAAGCCATTTGTTTCACAAGAGAGTTAAGGAAAGTCCGGGTGCCAAGGGAAGGTCATGACAAAATGAGTAAAGGCTTATAACATGTTTACAAATGAGAAAGGCTAGAGGCTCAAAGGGGTTGACTAGGGATAACGACACTGGTTGGCAATAAAGTTCAACCAGGTTAAGGAAAGCCTACAATCACTTCTTAAACCAAGCAAAAACTTAGGATTTCCTCTTGAAACACATTCAGGGCAAGTTATAGACCCTTCGTACGGATACTTGGACTAACAACAATTCATCTCAGCCCTCACACAATTAGATTGTAAAAAAGTATAGAGTCGAGAACCTACAACGACCACATTGAAGTTTAAAGATCACTATTGTCCAATTAAACCACTCGATGATTATCAAAGTCAACTAAAGAGTCACAATGTCACTAACTAGAGCTATTTCTTTTGAAAACCTTTTCTCTAACCATAAGCACGTAGTTAGGAGTGTTGGTGCCAATTGAAGTATGATTGACTCTTCGAACATGATTTAGTTAGGTCTTTTTATTCATTACTGTTGTTATTATTACCTAAACACAAAAAATAGACTCTTTCCCTTAACAAGGTTTTCACGCCATTCATCATTGGGACGAGTTACTCAGTTCACACAACAAATACTTTTGGAAAGAAATGTGACACTAAGAAGACCAAAGGCTTATTATCTACGAAAACATAAAAAGAAGCTACTTAACAAAATAAGAACTAATATGGAAAAGATAAAGGAGCTAATAAGCAAAAATAAAGATAAATATGCTAATGAGCAAAACTACTAAAGATAAAATAAATATACATAGTAAGAGAGAGAAAAGATAGTTAAACACAAATAAGATAAAGAAAAAGTATCATCAAATTATTACAGGCCAAATGTATCAAATTGTACCAAATATGTCAAATAAACTCAACCCTCCCCGAATAAAATTAAGTATTGTCCCTAATGCTTAGCAAAATAAGAGTAAAATAGGAAAGGTGAAGAAGACTCTCTATGGCTCCTTGGACATCTCTGTGTCCCCAACAATGCCATCGCCCTCCGGATCAGCTAGTTGGATCTCATGATCCTCAACTCTAGGTGTGGATGGGTTGGCAAACATCTCACACACTATCTCAGCAATATCATCAACAAGTTCTGGCTCTTTAGACTGGCCAATTAGTGCTACCGATGCAGATAAGGCAGAATGATCTGGGGAAAACTGGTGCGGGTCAAGCAACATGTCAAAGGGAAGGTCTCCGACTGTACCAATTCTATTCACCTCTCTTCGGAGCTTATCCACTGACTTCTTACATGCCTAGGACTTCCTCTACTATTTTACTTCCTTTACCAGCTCTTCAATTACCGACCTATGCTGTACCAAGGTAGCCATGATCATTTTCTGGTTCTCCAAGAGTTTCTTAAGTATCTTATCAATAGTCGAGGGAACCTGAGGTGCCTGGGAAGTGGACTGTGTTGCAACAGTACTGGACAAGTCAGATAGCTTTGCAATAGCTATCTGCATTCAAATGTTGAGACTTGCCAATGTTTGGGAAACTCGCATCGCAGATAGTGAGGAAGTAGGCATGGGCAGTAGCCTTATAGCTGAGGTAGGAGCTGTGGCATGAGTCGTAGTAGGGGTTGTGGATGATGGCAGAGGCATAGCTACGACACTGGAGGAAGGCTCAGCCAAAGTGGATGGAACATCAACTGTCTCAGCAACTACCACGACTGGCTCATCAGACTGACCTGTGGTGGTAGGAGGTTAAACTTTCTTCTTCAGCTTGCTCGCATCCATAAGTGAATACAATTCAAAAGGCTTCTTCGGCTTCACCTTTGTGTCAAAATCCCTAGGCTCTACCTTTGCATCAGTAAGATATTACGTAATAGTGTTGGGATACGAGTAGGACGAGCTATCAAAGAGATGTTGGCCGACTTCACGGCACCCACATTGATTGTGAAACCGGCCATGATGGTATCCACAAGCACTGCCCGAGGAATGGGAACCCCGGCGGCAATCCATGGTGATGGTGGCTCTGGTGGTGCTATAACCTCAACTAACCAAGGCCGGAATTTCTCCCCCAATGCACACTTCTCCAAATACTTCTTCAGCTCAACATCCTCAAATCCCAAGTATGCGTTTAGCGTATGTTGATCGAACCTCACCTTGAGGTTGCGTACTTTGGGTACCTTCGTCCCTTTCTGTATGTGAGCCACATTGGCATATAGTTCGCAGACAAGGTATTCCTTTGCATCCACTACATTCTGGATGAACCACATCCTCCCCTTTCGTGCCCTGAACTGTCTCAATATAGCTGGGTTGTACCTCTCCAAATCTTTCAATAGAAATTGTTGCTCAAGAGTTAGAAAAGGGAAAGAAAGGCGAGTGCGACTACACAATTTCATGTGCGGTCTGCACTCTGTTACCTGGTGACCTTAACTCAGCATCTCATCTGTGGTCCGCATAATTTCGTGTGAGACCACAGATTTCCTATGTGGTCACAGATTTCCCATGCGACCGCAAAACGACCTCTTATCTAATAGGCTAAACTTCAGAGAGATGCTGGAGACTTCTCATTTGTGCGATCCGCAAGATAATTATGCGGCCGCATTACTATTTTGCTACAACACCCATAATTGTGTGGTTCGCACAAATCAACTACGGTCCGCAATTCTTGCAACACTTAGAAAGATTTTTGTCCACAATTCTTGTATATTACACTCAACCCTGTAGCACACTTCAAATCAAGTTAGAACAAAAATAATACCTAACTACCAAAGAAAAAAAGAAAAAAAAGAAAAAAAGAAAAGAAAAGACACATGGGTTGCCTCCCAAGAAGCGCCTGATGTAACGTCACATCACTATGTAGAATACCACCAATTGAAATGAATGACCGCCACGACGTGGCTATCTCCAACTTTTCCCAAATAGTGCTTCACTCGGTGACCATTGACTCGGAATACTTCATTGTTTTTGTTCTTCAAGTCAAATGCACCAAAAGGTATTACACCTACAATTTCAAAAGGACCACTCCATTTAGACTTTAGCTTCCAGGGAAACATCCTCAACCTTGAGTTAAACAACAATACAAGATCTCCCACCTAGGACTCTTTGTTCTAAATGTATTTGTCATGAATATATTTCATATTTTCTTTGTACAAGGATGAACTTGCATAAGTATAGTACCAGAACTCATCCAATTTATTCAAATGTGCAACCCTCAAGTTAGCGGCTACATCCCAATAAGGATTCAACTTCTTTAGAGCCCACATGGCCTTATGCTCAAGTTCCACCTGAAAGTGACAAGCTTTCCCGAACACCAACTGGTATGATGACATTCCAATAGGTGTTTTGTAAGCCATCCGATAAATCCATAATGCATCATCAAGCTTCTTGGACCAATCTATCCGATTAGCATTCACCGTTTTGGACAAAATACTCTTTATCTCCCGGTAGGAGACTTCCACTTGACCGCTAGCTTGTGGATGATAGGGAGTCTTGACTTTATATGTAACACCGTACTTGCTAAGTAAAGTGTCGAAAGCCATGTTGCAAAAATGTGATCCCCTATCGCTTATAATAGCCCGCGGAGTACCAAACCTTGTTAAAATATTTTTCTTCAAGAACGCCACCACATTTCTCGCCTCATTGTTGGATAGACCAATGGCCTCAACCCATTTGGATACATAATCCACCGCGACCAAGATGTAGGTCTTTCCAAAAGAACTCACAAAAGGACCCATGAAATCAATACCCCACACATAAAAATATCAATTTCCAAAATGGAAGTGAGAGGCATTTCATTTTTCTTTGAAATACCACAGGCCCGTTGACATTCATCACATCTTTTCACTAACTCACTTGCATCCTTGTAGAGAGTGGGTGAATAGAAACCACAACTAACAATCTTGGTTGCCGTTCTCGCTCCACTATGATGATCACCATATGGCGAAGAATGACAAGCCCCAAGAATTTCACTTTGCTCTTCTTCTGGTACATATCTTCTAATCACTCCATCCATACAAATCCGGAAGAGGTATGACTCATCCCAATAATAATCTTGACAATCCCGTTTGAGGTTCTTCCTTTTGTTTGAAGAGAACTCATCCACAATGATTTCACACACAAGAAAATTTGTTAGATCCACGAACCATGGCACCTCTTTCATTGAAATAGCCAAGAGTTGCTTATCGGGGAAGGATTTATTGATTTCAAGGCCATCATGCGGCCTCCCCTCCTCCTCCAAATGAGACAAGTGGTTCGACTTGAAACAAAAGCACCCATCTCATCAACTGAGCTTTGGAGTCCTTCTTGCTCATAAGATACTGAAGCGCCACATGGTCCGTGTGGACAATGACCTTTGCACCCATTAAGTACGAGCGAAATTTCTCAATTGCAAATACAATGGCAAGGAGCTCTTTCTTTGTAACGGTATAGTTGACTTGGAAACTATTCATGGTCTTACTAGCATAGTAGACCAGATGAAAAATCTTATTGATGTATTTCCCCAAAACAACCCCAACCGCTACGTCACTTCCATCACACATGAATTCAAAAGGGACACCCAATTTGGAGTGGTGATGATGGGAATAGTTGTCAACTTGAACTTTAACAATTCAAATCTCTCATGCAATCATCATTGAGGTTTAACTTAGTATCTTTCTCGAGAAGCTTGCACAATGGGTTCACCACCTTAGAGAAATTTTTGATGAAACACCAATAAAACCTCGTGTGGCGTAAGAAGCTTTGCACACCCTTCACCGAAGTTGGAGATGGAAGTTTAGAAATTACCTCAATATTTGCCTTGGCAACTTCAATTCAACTCTTTGAGATTTTGTGGCCAAGGACAATGCCTTCCTCGACCATGAAATGACACTTCTCCCAATTGAGCACCAAGTTTGTTTCTTCACATCTTGACAACACTTTATCCAAATTTTCAAGATAATCGTCAAAAGAATCTCCAACAACCAAGAAGTCATCCATGAAAACTTCAAGGTAGTCCTCCACCATGTTCGTGAAAATAGCCATCATACACCTTTTGTGAGCACGCAATATTTGCTTTACGAGGACTACTCCCAAAAAATTCAAAATATAATAGTTTTGTGTTGTCCGTGATTTATTCATATTTGTCTGTGCATGTTTATTTCTACTTTAATTAAGAAAAATACAAAAATATGTGTCGCATGTGCATTTACGATTTAATTGTGCATTTAGGAATTAATTAAACCTTAATTTGGTTTTAAAAGGAAAATCACAAAAATATGCATTTTTATGCTATTTGTTGTCATTGTGTGATTTTATTTTAATGTTCTAAATTGTGTGTTAATTGTGGTTATGTGTTAGTTAATAGTTTAATTTTTGTTTCACATTTTTAGGAATTTTGTTAAATGTTAAATTAGAAGAAGGAAAAGAAAAGGTTGAAAAATTAAGGGAAATTCGGATTGGGCTCATGTCAAACCGAAGAAAATCAGGCCCAAAGCTATACATTGACCTAGTCCATGACCCAGCCTCTCAGACGAAAGAAACGACGTCGTTTCAGGAGCTTTGATCTGAGCAGTTCATCTCCCTTGATCCAACGGTCTCAAACACGTGGCCTGACCCATTCCCGTTTGAGACCGACCCAGTCTCACAATTAAACCACACGATGTCATTCCCATTGACGAAAAGATCACGACCATTGATCTTACTAGATCCTACGGCCAGGATCAAACCACCCACCCCGTATATAACTCCTCATCTCTCTACCCAGCCCCTCCCCCCAAGCCAGACCCCCCCTCATCTCTTCGTCTCTGAGCTTCAGAGACCAAATGTTACCTCTGCCCCTCACCACCGTACTCCGCCCACCAGAAATCACCTCACGGCGGTTCTGGTGGTCCAAACGACCCAAAAATTACACCATAGCTTCCCCACGACTTCCTCTTTCCAAATACCTTATCTGTTTAGTTCGAATCTCAACCTAGCTTCTCGAATCTTTAATCTAAGATTCGAGCAAAACCTAAACCTACCCCAACCTACCCCAAACTCATGCCACGGAACCCCCTGACATCCCTCATGCCATAAACACCGTTGGTTCCATTCGAATCTAACTAGAAACCTTCAAGCCCCTAATCGACTGTATGAACCCTAGAAATCCAAAACCTTGGGGTCTAATAGACCTTAATCGAGGTGTTCTCAGTTGAGAACACTTTGATTAAAGTCCGTTCGACCTCAAATGGTCGAGTCCGGTTCGAGCCTGGGTTGTTTTGTTTTTGAGCTTCCAAGATAAGTTTTTCTTTCCCTTCTGTCCTTGTTTGAGTTCTATTTGTGTTTGTCTGCATGTCTAGTTGATTTGTTTGATTTTTCTGTTATTTTTCTTTCAATTTTCTCCGGCTTCACAAGACCTTTTGTTTGGTTCAAATTAGCTTCTGTTTGTTTGTTGTTCATTGTTATTGTGAGTTGTGTGTCCATCCTGTTTAGAGTCGTAGAATAGTTTAGTTCATATCAAGGTTCCTTGGTAAAATCACTGAAAGAAACTAGGGAACCACGAATTGTTCATTCCAGTGTTTGACGTTTCTGCCTCTTTTCTGTTCTTATGTGATTGAGTTGAAGTTGTTGAACATATCCAATTGCTTCTTTGAACCAAACTGGCTCGTTCATTTTTAATGTCATATGAACCTCATTCCCTCATCCCTTCTGCCTGAAATCTGTTTGTATGTTTGGATAGGATTGAATTGGTCACAGCTGTATAATCTGATAGTTAGTAATCAATGATTAGTTGAATTTAGAGGGGTTTATATACTGACTATTAAGAGTTAGGGCATAACAGTAATCTTCAGGGGGTTAAGGGTAATTTTGGCATTTGACAGAGTTTAATTGGAATTAATTTAAGAACATGTCAAGTGGTAATAGATAACATTAGTATAATTGTCAGTAGGGAACCAGACAACAGGCAAGTGAATTAAATGAATACTATAAGCCCCCATAACTATTGATTAAAACAAAGGGAACAAGTGTGGGGAACCAAATAGTTTGCATCAAGAAAAGACACTTAGGCATGAGAAGTTAAGGGGTATGGGTAGAGTTAAGGTCTGAAGGGATCAAGGCAGCCTTGTGCTTGCCTACTTTGCCTATAAATAGGCTCATTTAGAACAAAGTAAGAGAGACTGGACACTAAGATTTCAGAATTTAAAAAAGCAAAAAAACCGTGCTGGTTTTGAATCTTCATAAGTCAGAAGATATTGAGTGTGAGATAGGCTGGAATTTGAATCGAAAAGTCCAGAGTTAGAGATCTGTGGTTCTAGGCTGCTTTCTTACAGTTATTTTCAGCATATTGAGAGATAGAAACTGAAAAAGAGAGGTCTTTCCTTTACTGCTGAATACAATACTGTTATAGCTTCATTGGCCTATCGATTGTTCGATACTGCTAGGTTTTTCAAACTGGTTTTGCTGGGTCTGCTACTTGGGTGACCTGTTACTGTTTCATTGAGTGTCCTGGATTTCTGTTTGGCTTTAAAAATTTGTCACTAGGTCCTTGTTGCTGTTGATTGCTGGTTGTTATTATTGCTGTTGCTCTGTATGCTACTGCTGCACTGATCACTCCTCTTCTTCTTTTGCTTTCCAATATAAGGTACACAACTGATCCACTGGTTCAATGGAAGCTGAAATTTGAAGCATGAATGAAAAATGACGAGTTGAAGTTGTTTTGAATACCTTTTAGTTGTATATTGAATATTAAGCAGTATACATATAATAGTTCATGTCTTCTACTAGAATCATGTAGGTGTGGGCTATGTATAACTGAACAATGTTTTGTAGTAGTTTAGTTGTCAACTTCCTCCCGTGTACGCTTAGTTAAAATGGATTGATGTTGTAGAAAACATGTTCTGTTGTTTCAGTATTATTTATTAAATAGTATATCTCAAAATCCTGTTAGGCCTCTTAGACTATTTCTAAATACTTAATAGTTACCTCATGGAACAAAAGGCTTGTTTTGAAACTTATAGGAACATTGTTTAATTAGATAGCGCGGGTTCACATTTCAGCCCCTTGTAAATGTCAAACATATATAAAATAAGTTAACTAGGCCCAATTGGAATAAGGATGGCCCAGGCCCAGTTTCACGCCATGCACATTGAGCATGGGCCCATAACTATCAAATGGACTGCTCTTACTACGTTCATTTTAAATTTAACGAATCATGTTCGAAACTTAACTATAATAACTCGTAAGTATGTAAATAAAGTAGGACATTTTCTTCATTTATTTTAGAGACAAACGAAATAGAAAACATAGTCATTATAGGATGACCTTTAAAATAAAATGAGGCGCGCCTCGCCAAATAAATTACATATCGCGGGGCCCTCAATAAACGTATACAATAATTGGTTAGACTTCGGAGTTGGCCGTTTAGTGAATTTTCACGGCCTCTTCCTAAAATAACAATACGTTAATCTCTTTAGGACACACTTTAATTAATCTTACCTTCTTAAATACGGGTGTGCGTTTATGTAACCCAAATCCAAATCCCAACGAGGTCGAAATGCGTCGACCAATCACGAGTACATTGATTGTGACATGGTTCGAAATGCATTTCCATGACGTTGCAATTCTTTAAAACAAAATAACAAATGAGACGAGCCTCACCAAACAAAAAAAATGCACAAGTTGCGGGGCCCTCTATACATGTTTGCGAAGTTGCTTAGACTCTGGGACGGGCCGTTTAGCAAAATTTCATGACCTTGCCCAAAATAACACTACGCTAGTCACTTAGGGCGCGTCTTTAATAAAATTATTTCCTTAAATACGGGTGTGCATTTATGTGACCCAAATCCAAATCTCAACGGAGTCGAGACGTGTCGATAGCCTCGGGTATATTGATTGTGACGAGGTTCGAGATACGTTTTCACGACATTGCAATTCTTTGTAAAAATAACAACAATAATAATAAAAGCGGTAAAAGAATCATAATTTGCACTAAGTACATAATTGTAAAAATCAGATAAATAAGCCGAATATAACAGTTGAGCAACCGTGCTAGAACCACGGAACCAGGGAGTTTTTCAGATAAATACGCAGACTGTAATACAGAGTCATTCTTTTCCTCGATTCGGGATTAAACCAGTGACTTGGGACACCCTAAATCTCCCAAGTGGCGACTCTAAAAAATAAGTGAACAAATCCCGTTCGATTGTCCTTTAATTGGAAAAACTCCCTCTGCGCTCCCGCGGGCGCGGGCAAAAAGGAGGTGTGATGGCAACTCCGCTGGTGATATAACCCAGAATCTCTGGTTCAGGGTTCAGAATTTGAGCTTAGATAAATTGTTATATTTGGCTTTATCTGATTTTGTTACATGTTTGGACCTAATGTGCTAAATGCTGCTTTTACCGCTTTGATGTTATCTGAACTGTATATAAACTATGCCAAAACCCTTCTCTTCTTACCTCCGGGGATGTGCTTGCTGGTCGAGACTCCCTATTCTGTTAGTGTCAATACCCGAAATAAGAAAGAGGCCGGACAAGTTACTAAGCCGGATGGCCTTTTGGTTCCCGGTACGTAGCCCCCTCCTCGACTCGAGTTGTCCGCTCGGGTACACAGTCTAGAACATATACCCAGGATAAACCTAGTATAACAAAACCTCATGACCGGATCCCTAGTACGAACGCTTATTTGCATCATGTTGCATTTGACTTAGGGGACTCAACACAGGGGTTGGGTTCATCTAGGACAAGCAACCTGAAATGAAAAAGATCATCCTGCTGCATCCTGTTTGTTTTGCACATTTATTTGCTTCAGATCCGCATGTTGACCGGTTTCTGAAATCAGGAATTTTTGAAAAATTGTGAAAAAAAGAAAAAAAAACATAGCATTGTAGGGAGATAACTACTTATTTTTTTTTTAGAAAAAAATAAAACCAATGTCCAAGTAGTGTCAAAACCTTGCCAAAATTTTGATTTTTTCTTAGTTTGATTTATTGGAAAAGAAAGGAGTATTGTTTACAAAGTTTAGTTTATATGTGGCGAACTACGCTGGTTTGATTCTCACCGGATGTGAGATACGTAGGCAGCCCTAATCGGGTCCAACCTCCCCTTTTGCTAAAATAGCCAAAAAAAGAACATGTCAAAATTTTAGTTTTTGTCATAAATAAGTCGGGTGATGTCCAACCTCTCCTTTGCAAAAATAGCCAAAAAATATCAAAATTTTGTCATAAATAAGTCGGGTAATGCCGCTCATGTCAAATATAGCCAAGTGTCCCCAAAAGGGACGCCGGAAGGCTGAATTTGCATAAACGGCCACATCTAAAAGGTCGTGTTTGCAATACCAGGTCTTTTATTCTAATTTGAAAAAAAAACAAGAAAAGAGTCATAAATAAGTTGGGTCACGCCGTTTTGTCAAAAATAGCCGAATGTTCTCGAAAGGGACGCCGGAAGGCTGACTTTGCATAAACGACCATCTTTGGTTATTCTTTTGGGTTGTGACCAGTTATCCAGCACAACTTTAAAATTTTCGTCTCCGAAGTGCTGAAATGTCGTGTTTGCAAAACCAGGTCTTTTATTATTTGAAAAACAAGAAAATAGTCAGTGGTCAAGTGAATACCGTTTGGTTTTTAGTTAAAATAAGCCGGCCCGGCTTCGGTGATGTCTTAAACCGTTCTTGCCGAGATAGCCTTAGAGTATCTTTCAGTTGTCGAAGGGCTATTTTCGTAAAAGAACGAACAAGTTTGTGAAAGGTCGTAAAATAATCCTTCCCGACCTTAAAATTCATGTGAAATTGAGAAGGGGTCACGTTTGAAAAACAGCCATTTGGTTAAAATTGGCATATAAGGGAAGGAATCTGGCTGTTTGTTTTGAGTTTGTAATTCTTTGATTAGAGTATGTGGGTTATTTGATTTTCGAATCCGTTTGTTGTCTTTTGTCAAAGTCTGTTAGTATGATCAGTTTTTAAACTTTTGTAATCAGGTTTATTATATTATGAAAATTGAAAATTCCAAAAAATGTTTTATTATTATTTATCTTTTATTGGCCAGAACTACGACCGGTCTGATTCATGCGGGGACATGATACGTAGGCAATCCACATAAGATTCGACCACCACCACTAAAAAGAAAGAGAAAAAAGGGGGCAAAGTGAATAAAGAAAGGACGTAAGCCGGAATGACGCATACAGTCAAAGCAACAACATGTTAGAAATGGTGAAACTGCCTAGGAACATTGCATTCCCCAATGTGAAATTACACTATGTGTTAAACTCTAACGCTAACAAGTTTGTTGTTAATATTAGAGAAAGAAGTTTCGAAACAGTTAGCTCGTTAGAACGTTCTGGCAGAGTACCACTATCACACAAGATCTAAAGGGCCCAATCTGGAAAGTATGACTGGTTCGGACAAAAGTGTTGAGGAGGAAAAGACAAAGCTGCAAGTAATGAAAAAAGAGGTAGACAGGTTGAGACAGGAGATAGTGGGGATGCACCTAGCTTGGGCTAGGGGACAAACGTCACCAACCCTTCCCCCTACTCCTACCCTCTTGCCGGCTCGGGCTCCGGAACACCCTCCCACTGGTCCATCAACGAACTTCCCCATTGCCCAATACTATCAAGGGGAAACTTCCTATAATCCCCAAGCTCCACCACCCAAACAAAACCCTCCTCCGCCAATTGTCCCTGTCTTCGGGGCACCTCCACCAGCCACACTACAAAGATCCTCCAGTGAGCCATTGTTTCAGGCTCACGATAACCAGTATTATCCCCCTGAACCAACCTTTAAAGAACCTGAGCCATACACTTACACCCCTTACCTCCAACTCCCGGCAGAAACTGAGAGGCCAGCTAAGAACCCGGAGCAGGATGAAGTGCTTCATAAAATGAAAAGCCTGGAGCAATCCTTCAGGAGTATGCATGGATTGGGCAACCAAATTAGTGTGGCCTACAAAGATCTGTGTCCTTTCCCCGATGTTCAATTGCCGGCAGGTTTTAAGATGCCCAAATTTGATCTATATGAGGGACATAGTGATCCCATGGCACATCTACGGGGTTTCTATAGTAAGATGAAAGGAGCAGGTGGAAAAGATGAGCTCCTGATAGCTTATTTCGGTCATTGTTTAAGCGGGTCCGCACTCGAATGGTACACAAGGCAGGATCCTAACAGGTGGTATACTTGGGACGATCTAGCACAAGCATTTGCAGGTCACTTCCAGTATAACCTTGAGATCGTCCCGGACCGTCTCACACTGTTAAAACTTGAGAAAAAGCCTGGAGAGAGCTTCAGGGAATTCAGATTCCGTTAGAGGGAACAAGCAGCGAGAGTCGATCCGCTAATAAGGGAAGGTGAAATGGTAGACTACTTCTTACAAACTTTGGAGCCAACTTACTTTGGTCACATGGTGACGTCAGTTGGTAAATCTTTTAATGAAGTAGTAAAAATGGGCGGCATGGTTGAAGAGGGACTCAGTTCCAACAAGATAATGAGTTATTCAGCAATCAAGGACACAACTCAGGCTATCCAGAGCGGCAAGGGGGGTACGCTCGAGAAAAAGAAGAGAGAGGAGGACGCAACAGTCGAAGTAGGTACTTGGTCCAGATCAAGAGGTCCTTCCCCTCGATACCAACCCGGACCCCACTACCCAAATTATCCACACACTCCATACAACCCTCCACAACCCTATCATCCACCACAAGAGCCACATTTCTCCGTCCATCACGCCCAAACTTACAACCAGCCTCCAGCTCGCCCGCAATGGCGTGCGCCGGCTCCCCAACATACATATCCACCTCCCCAAAACACATATCCGCCACCAAGGGCATACAGGAATCCTTCAGGGCCAAGCTTCCGCGGAAATTAGGCTTTCAGGAACGAAAGGATGCAGAGGCCGAGAACATTCACTCTGTTGGGAGAAGCCTATACTACTGTGTTCCACATGTTGAGGCAGATAGGCTTGTTAATTCCTGTCGAACCCAAATTGCCAAATACCCTTCCCAGAAATCTGGACCACTCAATGAGCTGCGAATATTGTTCGGGGGCTCCCGGGCATGATACCGAGAAGTGTTGGAAGTTGAATACTGCCATACAAGATCTTATTGACACAAATAGGATCGAGGTTCTGGCACCAGAGGCACCCAACATCAATGAAAACCCGTTATCGGTGCATCATGAGGCCCACATGATCGAACTAGTGCACAAAGGAGGGAAACCCAAAAAGCCCTCACAAACAGTAATGATGGTTCATGCCAGCCCAAACGAAAAGTTGACCAGTGAAAGGGCAATGGTACAGTTAGGAAAGGTAGATGACAACCCATTTCTGGTAGTGGGGAAAGGTTCGTCTATTGCTGCGAAGAAGCCAAAGTCAGTCGGGGTAGTGCTGCCGGGAGTATCAAGCACCCTAGTGTTGGTAGTGAAGGGGGCCCGTGTAGAACCAGTTGTTATCAGGCCAGTAATGCAGTTGCTGATAACAAGTGAGAAAGCAGTGCCATGGAGCTACAGTCAAATGACAGTGATGCATAAGGGGAAGGAAGTTGTGGAAGAAATATGCGAGGCCTAGGGCTTAACCCGTTCAGGAAGGTGTTTTGCTCCCGCCGAATTTAGAAGGACCAATCCTGTAACAATAAAAAAGCCAGTAACGGAGGAAGAAGCAAAAGAGTTTTTGAAGAAGATGAAGGCCCAGGACTACTCAATTATAGAGCAGTTGAGAAAAACCCCAGCCCAGATTTCATTGCTATCCTTGTTGCTCCATTCAAGCGATCATTATCAGGCCTTAATGAAGATTCTGAATGAAGCCCATGTCCCGGACAAGCTCTCAGTGAACCATTTGGAGAAAATAGTGAACAAGATCTTCGAAGTAAACCTAGTAACATTCTTTGACGATGAGTTACCGGTAGAGGGTACAGAACACAACAGGGCACTCTATTTGACGATAAAATGCGAAGACTCGGTGGTGACTCGAGTACTAATTGATAATGGACCAAGTGCAAATATCTGTCCTTTGGCCACTCTGAACAAACTAAAGGTTGCTGATGATAGGATCCACAAGAACATCGTCTGCGTCCGAGGTTTTGATGGAAGCGGTACTGAAATAGTGGGTGATATCGTACTGGAATTAACCATTGGTCCAGTCGAGTTCACCATGGAATTTCAAGTGATATATGTGGCAGTGTCGTACAATCTTTTGTTGGGACGACCCTGCAGCTAAAGCAGTACCTTCTACGCTGCATCAAATGGTCAAATTTGAATGGGATAGACAAGAGATTGTGGTACACGGGGATGATGGTTCACATGCCGTCAGTGATGCTATTGTGACCTTCATAGAAACCGACGATGACAAGGGCCCATGGGTTTATCAGGTTTTTGATGCAGTCTCAGTAGATAAGATTCCTGAGGGTGGCGGCCTTCCACTTCCCAGGATCACAGCTGCAGCCTTCATGATAGCCTCAGAGATGTTGAACAACGGGTTTGTACTAGGAAAAGGTTTGGGGATTGATCTGCAGGGAATGGTCCGGCCAGTTTCTTTGTCCAAGAACCTGAATACTTTTGGGTTGGGATTCAAGCCTACCGCAGCGGATGTAAAGCGGGCCCGCAAGATGAAGAAAAGAGTTTGGGTCCTTCCTAAGCCAATCCCACGACTGTCCAGATCATTTGTCAAAGCGGGGTGTAGAAAGTTACCAGTCCCAGAAGTTCTTGGGCCTTTGATCAGGCCGGATGGAGATTTGAATGAGGGATTTGAGAGAATGTTCGCAGATGTCAACATGACAGTGGCTGGAGAGGGTTCCAGTAAGGCAGAAATACAGTTTGTTGGGCCTAGGGCCAATGTCAACAATTGGACAGCTACTCCTCTTCCTACTAGGAGGGAGTCCTGGTAGTTAGCTATGATTTTCCTTTTGTTTTCTGGATTATTCCAGGGTTGTAATCCGAATTCCCTTTTATTATTAGTATTGCTCAACAAAGTGTGAAACCTTGTTATCTCATGATTTAATAAAATGAGAAGTTTCTTTTTCACTCCTTATTTTATTTTTATTTTTAATTTTTTTTTCTGAACAATTCTTTTCATACTGGTCTTAACGATATGGCATGCACAATGGATCTTCAACCTAGTCTAAAAGATCAATATGATTTCGAATTAACCATACAAGAGGTCGATTATGATAATGAATCGGAATACGATGAGGATGAAGCCTTCGAGGAGATAAATAGGGAGTTAAGCCAGTTTGAAGAAAAATCCAGGCCCAACTTAAATGACAAAGAATACATCAATTTAGGGGATGCCGGCGATATCAGAGAAACTAAAATAAGCATCCACATTGCACCAAATATCAGGGAGGAATTGATCAAAACACTTATTGAATTCAAAGATGTATTTGCCTGGTCATATGACGACATGCCGGGGGTTAAGCACAGATTTAGTGGTCCATAAATTTCCCACCGACCCGGTATGCCCTCCCGTCAAGAAGAAATTGAGAAAGTTCAAGACGGATATGAGTGTGAAGATTAAAGAAGAAGTAACCAAGCAGCTGCAAGCAAAGGTTATTCGTGTCACTCGATATCCTGATTGGTTGGCTAATGTGGTGCCGGTGTCGAAGAAAGATGGGAAGATCACGGTGTGTGTCGATTACTGCAATCTGAACAGGGCAAGCCCAAAGGACAACTTTCCTTTACCCAACATCCATATCTGGATCGACAATTGTGCCGGACGAGAGATCGGATCTTTTGTAGATTGCTATGCTGAGTATCATCAGATTCTGATGGATGAGGAAGATGCGAAAAAAACAGCATTCATTATGCCGTGGGGAACTTATTGCTACCAGGTAATGCCATTTGGTTTGAAAAATGCTGGAGCAACGTACATGGGAGCGATGACTATTGTGTTTCATGACATGATCCACAAAGAATCGAGGTGTACGTGGACGATGTGATCATAAAGTCTAAACATTAGGAAGACCATATAGCAGACCTAAAGAAGTTTTTTCAAAGACTTCGAAGGTATGATATTAAGCTCAACCCGACTAAATGTGCCTTTGGTGTTCCATCTAGAAAGTTGTTGGGATTTATCGTCAGTCGGCGAGGTATTGAACTAGACCCGTCAAAGATCATATCTATCCAAAATTTTCCACCGCCGAAGAACAAGACAGAAGTAATGAGTCTGTTAGGAAGGTTGAACTACATCAGCAGGTTTATTTCACAACTCACGGCAACTTGTAAACCCATTTTTCGGTTACTAAAGAAAGATGATGCGATAGAATGGACGGCAGAATGTTAGGAGGCATTTGACCAGATTAAAGGATATTTATCAAATCCACCTGTGTTGGTTCCACCTGAGCCGGGGAGACCATTAATCCTTTATCTAACGGTCCTGGAGAATTCGTTTGGCTGCGTGTTGGGGCAACATGACATTACAGGAAGGAAGGAGCAAGCCATCTATTATCTTAGCAAGAAGTTTACAGTATATGAGGTCAAGTACACTCAACTCGAGAAGACATGTTGCGCCCTAACTTGGGTGGCTCAGAAATTGAAGCACTATTTGTCCTCATATACTACTTATCTCATTTCCCGCTTGGATCCACTAAAGTATATTTTCCAGAAGCCTGTGCCTACACGAAGGTTAGCAAAATGACAAATTTTACTCACGGAGTTTGATATCGTCTATGTGACGAGGACGGCCATGAAAGCCCAAGCGCTGGCCGATCACTTGGCTGAGAATCCTGTTGATGAAGAATACGAGTCATTGAGGACGTATTTACCTGACGAGGAAGTAATGCATATAGATGAGTTGGAATTACCTGAGGAACCAGGTTGGAAGCTTTTATTTGATAGAGCCGCAAATGCGAAGGGAGTTGGGATAGGGGCGGTACTTATTTCTGAAACAGGACGTCATTATCCTGTTACAACTCAGCTGCGATTCTATTGTACCAACAACATGGTTGAGTATGAGGCATGCATTTTGGGTCTATGACTAGCTGCAGACATGGATGTCCAGGACGTTTTGGTCTTGGGAGACTCGGACCTCCTGCTGCATCAGATTCAGGGTGAATGGGAAACATGGGATTTGAAACTCATACCATATCGACAATGTTTGCACGATATGAGCAAGCGATTTCGATCAGTGGAATTCAGAAACATCCCAAGAGTTCATAATGAGGTTGCCGATGCATTGGCCACTTTAGCATCGATGTTACACCACCCAGATAAAATTCATGTTGACCCGTTGCACATTCAGGTTCGTGATCAACATGTTTATTACAACATGGTAGAGGAAGAAGTGGATGGCGAGCCATGATTTTATGCCGTAAAGGAGTATCTCAGGATGGGGATATACCCGGAGCAGGCCACCGGAGATCAAAAAAGAGCCATTCGGTGATTGTCGAGTGAATTCTTCCTCAGTGGAAGAGTGTTGTACAAAAGAACCCCGGATTTGGGATTGATGAGATGTATAGATGCTAGTCAAGCCACGACAGTTATGACAAAGGTACATGCTAGAGTTTGTGGGCCACATATGAGCGGATATGTATTGGCGAAGAAGATTCTTCGAGCGGGGTATTATTGGCTCACTATGGAGCATGATTGTATCAGTTTCGTGCGGAAATGCCATCAATGTCAAATACACGGAGATTTGATTCATTCTCCTCCGACGGAATTGCATACAATGTCAGCGCCATGGCCATTTGTTGCATGGGGCATGAATGTCATTGGACCTATTGGGCCGGCAGCTACCAACGGTCATAGGTTCATTCTGGTGACCATCGACTATTTCACTAAGTGGGTTGAAACTAAAACTTTCAAGTCGGTAACCAAGAAGGTAGTGGTGGATTTTGTTCACTCCCATATCATCTGTAGATTTGGGGTTCCAAAAGTGATCATCACGGATAATGGTGCTAATCTTAACAGCAATTTGATAAAAGAGGTATGTCAACAGTTTAAGATTGCACACCGCAATTCTACCCCATATCGTCCCAAGGCGAATGGAGAAGTTGAAGCAGCCAACAAGAACATCAAGAAGATACTGAGGAAGATGGTAGAAGGGTCCAGACAATGGCATGAAAAATTACCATTTGCATTGTTGGGTTATCGCACCACTTTCCGGACTTCAGTAGGTGCAACCCCTTATTTGTTGGTATATGGAACTGAAGCAGTAATACCGGCAAAAGTTGAAATTCCATCCCTTCAGATTGTCGCTGAAGCTGAGATTGATGATGACGAGTGGGTCAAAACCCGTTTGGAGCAGTTGAGCTTGATTGATGAAAAGAGACTGACAGCTGTGTGTCATGGCCAGTTATATCAAAAAAGAATGGCAAGAGCATACAACAAAAAGGTACGTCCCCGAAAGTTTGAAGTGGGCCAGCAAGTGTTGAAACGCATCCTCCCACATCAGGCTGAAGCAAAGGGCAAGTTCGCCCCGAATTGGCATGGGCCATTCATTGTAACCAGAGTATTTTCCAATGGCGCTTTATGTTTAACAGATATCGACGGGAAATGCGTCGACATGGCTATCAATTCTGACGCAGTTAAGAGATATTATATATGATTTCTTATGATTGTAATTGTTGTTTGTGGTTGGCATTTATCGGAGAATGAAATCACTTTATCCTTTGCTTCCCCTTTTGAGCCTTATTTATTCTTTCATATCCCTCTTTTGGAATCAGTAATTAAAATGAAAGAAAAAGAAAAAAAGAAAACAATGATAATAAAGACAAAAGAAAAATCACAAGAAAAACAAAGGAATTGGGAACTACGTTTGACCTGATTCCTCAAAGAAGGATACGTAGGCGCCTCATGGCTCGGTCATAGTGTAACAAAAAAATAAAAATCCCCCAAGCAAGAAAAAACTGGGCAGAAGTTTGTGTTTATAATTTTAGGAAAGAAAGTAGATTCCAAGAGTTGTAATGTTTTATCCATCAAAATTATTTTGAACCTCTTGTCACCCTTTTTCTTTTAACCATGCATAAAAACCCATATTGATGTCCAAAAAAGACCTCCCGATCAGTATTCGAGAAGTGCTAAATCAATGCAAATGTAAGTCGGGAATAACACTTTGATCCCCAGCAAAAAAGGAAGATCATAAGCTAGAAATAAATTGATAACCGAAAGAATCCCCAACAGAGAGAATCATATCGGTAGCACTCCGATCCCCAGCTGAAAAATAAAATAAAATGAGAGAGTCTTATCGGTAAAAACCTTCACAGGCACCGTAAGGCGACGGGAGTTGAGAAAAATGAGAGAGTCTTATCAGTGAAAACCTTCACAGGCACCGTAAGGCGACGGGAATTGAGAGAAATGAGAGAGTCTTATTAGTGAAAACCCCTCGAAGGGCACTATGAGGCAACAAGACAAGATTGGCGGAAAGGATCCGCATTTGGCAAAGAGTTGAGTGCCTGTTTATCCCCAGTGGCATGAGGTCGTCCGAAAGGTCGATTGATACAAATAGACTGGGTTGATTAATACGGAATGCACGACATGATCATTGGGATCAGTTATATCATTTAGATAAGTTCTTTTCTTTCCTTTTCCCCAACATTTGTTTAGAAAGACTTCTTCTTTTTCTATTTTTTGAGATAATCACTTTTTCATTTCTTGGTTTAAAGACTTTACTTCCCCGACAGTTGTTTTTGAAAAGTATTTTCAGAGCTTACTACCAGTCGCCAAAATAATGCAAAACAAAATGCAAATAGGACAGGCCCAAAAGATAAGGCGGCAAAGCGAAAAGAGGTTGGTCTCGAGAACAAATGATGAATGGGTCTAGACCCCAAGAGGACCAAATTTCCAGGGGAAGTTGGAGAAAACGGAAAAGCAATAGTTAAAAGGTTATGAGGATCCCTAGCAGACTTGCAAGACACAGGGACAACTCCGACAGATTCTCGACCAAGCTCCACAATGGTCGGATAACACAGAGCGGGGAAGGAAGAGAAGAGAAGAACCATCCCCAGCAAGAATATCAGCCCCAGCAAGTTTTATAGCAAAGCAAGGAAGAGAAAAGGAGAATCATCCCCAGCAGAAAGGGCACGACAACTCGCCCCATTTTAAACTAACAAATTTTTCTTTGATTTGAAGCAGGGAAAGGGAAAATTACTGACAGCAGAAAGACAGGGTCACAAAGAAGATTATCAAACTGGGGGCAGAAAATTTTAGTTCATTTCGAAATTTTTCGAGAAGTCTAACACAGGTTTGGGAAAAGCGATATCCCCAACAGTTTCTAGGGAGAAGGCAAAACAGGCTTTAAAGAAAGCAATGTCAGGAGGAAGGTAACACGAGTTTTAAGGGAGATAGTCTTCGAAGGAAGAATATAAACAGAGAAACGATTTGTAGAGGAATGAAACATCAGTCTTAAGGGAAGCAGTCTTCGGGGGAGTAAGATAACACATTCTTGAGAAATGTTATCCCCAGCAGTTCACATAGAAGACAGTACAAGTTTTGAGGGAAGTAGTTTTGAAGAAAGATAATTCAGGACAGAAGGAAAAAGGTTGATAGCATCCCCAGCAGGAGTAGCGCAACCAACTTGAAACAGGGATGGAAGCTAGGTTCATATCAAATCTAGGAAGGGCGAATTTTTCAGGTGTAGTGCCCCGATTCTGCTTACGCAAAAGGCTATTTGAGACGATCACACGTCACCACTAAGAAAAGGATTTCCTAGGCTAGGTCTTTCAAGTTTATTTTACCCCTAGGAGATGCACTTCCTCCTAAAGTTTTACCCATAGGAGATGCACTTCCTCCTAAGTTTAGTTTTACCCATAGGAGATGCACTTCCTCCTAAGTTTATCTTTACCCATATGAGATGCACTTCCTCCTAAGTTTATCTTTACCCATAGGAGATGCATTTCCTCCTAAGTTTATTTTTACCCATAGGAGAGGCATTTCCTCCTAAGTTTGTTTTACCCATAGGAGATGCATTTCCTCCTAAGTTTTTTTTTACCCATAGGAGAGGCATTTCCTCCTAAGTTTATTCTCACCCCTAGGAGAGGCATTTCCTCCTAAGTTTGTTTTACCCATAGGAGATGCATTTCCTCCTATGTTTATTCCTACCCGTAAGAGAGGCATTTCCTCCTAAGTGTATTTTACCCATATGAGATGCATTTCCTTCTATGTTTATTTTTACCCATAGGAGAGGCATTTCCTCCTAAGTTTATTTTTACCCATAGGAGATGCATTTCCTCCTAAGCTTTGTTTTACCCATAGGAGATGCATTTCCTCCTAAATTTGTTTTTACCCATAGGAGACGCATTTCCTCCTAAGTTTATTGTTACCCATGGGAGAGGCATTTCCTCCTAAATTTTGTTTTACCCATAGGAGACGCACTTCCTCCTAAGTTTTGGTTTTACTCGTAGGAGACGCACATCCTAGTCTAGTCTTTAGTTTACTCTCATCATTGCAGTAGAAGTGGTTTACAATTTGGCTAACAACTCACGGATATTCCTAGTGCAAACTGGGGCAAAAATCTCGTTTGTTTTGTTTACTTTGGTTGTAGGAGCCCGCCTAGAGAACAGAGGAATACATTTCAGTCTTTACATTTTAACTGTTAAAGTTGGGAGCCTTCCCATATAATAGAGGAGTACATTCAAGTTGGAAGTCAGGAGCCCGCCTGTATAACAGAGGAATGTATTTCAAGATCAAGTCAGAAGCCAGTAATGCGGAGGGTTACAACAAAAATACCCCCCCAGCATGAATCCCAGCAGAAATCCGAAGGAAGACCACAAGTTGAGCCGAAGTAGAAAAACAACGAAGGAAACACAAATCAACGAGACATCAAGGCAACGAGAGACACAAGAGCAAAACTGAAGATCTAAATAAGATTTTGTAATTCATAGACTATAGTTTAGTCTAGCTTCTTGTTTTCTTTCAGCATGGTATAATAAGGAGGTCAGTAAGTAGCGGCAGCAGCAGCAGCAGCAACAACAGTAACAGTAAATCCACAGCCCCATGGTAGTCCCAACTACCAAAACTTCCCGAACTACATTGACCTGATTCCCTTTTAGCCAGGGATATGTAGGAAACTTTGAGGCAGAGGTTCGGTCAAATCTTTCAAAAATGCTTCACACGGAGTAGCCGAACGGGCAAAAATCGCTCATATATGCTCACTTTATCTTTGCACGAAAACCCTTCGTGTTTCCGGACAAAAAGGGGCAGCTGTGAGCACGTGATTTTTGCCCTACGAGTACTACTCCCAAAAAATTCATAATAAATTAGTTTTGTGTTGTCCGTGATTTATTCATATTTGTCTGTGCATGTTTATTTCTACTTTAATTAAGAAAAATACAAAAATATGTGTCGCATGTGCATTTACGATTTAATTATGCATTTAGGAATTAATTAAAGCTTAATTTGGTTTTAAAAGGAAAATCACAAAAATATGCATTTTTATGCTATTTGTTGTCATTGTGTGATTTTATTTTAATGTTCTAAATTGTGTGTTAATTGTGGTTATGTGTTAGTTAATAGTTTAATTTTTGTTTCACATTTTTAGGAATTTTGTTAAATGTTAAATTAGAAGAAGGAAATGAAAAGGTTGAAAAATTAAGGGAAATTTGGATTGGGCTCATGTCAAACCTAAGAAAATCAGACCCAAAGCTATACATTGCCCCAGTCCATGACCCAGCCTCTCAGACGAAAGAAACGACGTCGTTTTAGGAGCTTTGATCTGAGCCGTTCATCTCCCTTGATCCAACGGTCTCAAACATGCCTCATAGCCCGACCCATTCCCGTTTGAGACCGACCCAGTCTCACAATTAAACCACACGACGTGGTTCCCATTGACGAAAAGATCCTGGCCATTGATCTCACTAGATCCAACGGCCAGGATCAAACCACCCACCCCGTATATAACTCCTCATCTCTCTACCCAACCCCCCCAAGCTAGACCCCCCCTCACCTCTTCGTCTCTGAGCTTCAGAGACCAAATGTTACCTCCGCCCCTCACCACCGTACTCCGCCCACCGGAAATCGCCTCACGGCGGTTCAGGTGGTCCAAACGACCCCAAAATTACACCATAGCTTCCCCACGACTTCCTCTTTCCAAATCCCTTATCCGTTTAGTTCGAATCTCAACCTAGCTTCTCGAATCTTCAATCTAAGATTCGAGCAAAACCTAAACCTACCCCAACCTACCCCAAACTCATACCATGGAACCCCGTGACATCCCTCATGCCATAAACACCGTTGGTTCCGTTCGAATCTAACCAGAAACCTTCAAGCCCCTAATCGACTGTATGAACCCTAGAAATCCAGAACCTTGGGGTCTGTCCAATTAAACCAAGGTTTGGGGTCTAATAGACCTTAATCGAGGTGTTCTCAGTTGAGAACACTTCGATTAAAGTTCGTTCGACCTCAAATGGTCGAGTCCGGTTCGAGCCTGGGTCGTTTTGTTTTTGAGCTTCCAAGATAAGTTTTTCTTTCCCTTCTGTCCTTGTTTGAGTTCTATTTGTGTTTGTCTGTATGTCTAGTTGATTTGTTTGATTTTTCTGTTATTTTTCTTTCAATTTTCTCCGGCTTCATAAGACCTTTTGTTTGGTTCAAATTAGCTTATGTTTGTTTGTTGTTCATTGTTATTGTGAGTTGTGTGTCCATCCTGTTTAGAGTCGTAGAATAGTTTAGTTCATATCAAGGTTCCCTGGTAAAATCACTGAAGCTAATTTGGTAACCCGCTTGAGATATTTTGGTTATTGATTGTTAGCTATCTATTGTAGCTCATATAGTCAACTAAATGAATGTCGTCAATTGAATTCACTAAAAGAAACTAGGGAACCACGAATTGTTCATTCCAGTGTTTGTTGTTTCTGCCTCTTTTATGTTCTTATGTGATTGAGTTGAAGTTGTTGAACATATCCAATTGCTTCTTTGAACCAAACTGGCTCGCTCATTTTTAATGTCACATGAACCTCATTCCCTCACCCCTTCTGCCTGAAATCAGTTTGTATGTTTGGATAGGATGGAATTGGTCACAGCTGTATAATCTGATAGTTAGTAATCAATGATTAGTTGAATTTAGAGGGTTTATATACTGACTATTAAGAGTCAGGGCATAACAGTAATCTTCAGGGGGTTAAGGGTAATTTTGGCATTTGACAGAGTTTAATTGGAATTAATTTAAGAACATGTCAAGTGGTAATATATAACATTAGTATAATTGTCAGTGGGGAACCAGACAACAAGCATGGGAATTAAATGAATACTATAAGCCCCCATAACTATTGATTAAAACAAAGGGAACAAGTGTGGGGAACCAAATAGTTTGCATCAAGAAAAGACACTTAGGCATGGGAAGTTAAGGGGCATGGGCAGAGTTAAGGTCTGAAGGGATCAAGGCAGCCTTGTGCTTGCCTACTTTGCCAATAAATAGGCTTATTTAGAACAAAGTAAGAGAGAATGAACACTAAGATTTCAGAATTTAAAAAAGCAAAAAAACTGTGCTGGTTTTGAATCTTCATAAGTCAGAAGATATTGAGTGTGAGATAGGCTGCTTTCATAAGTCTGTGGTTCTAGGCTGCTTTCTTACAATTATTTTCAGCATATTGAGAGATAGAAACTGAAAAAGAGAGGTTTTTTCTTTACTGCTGAATACAATACTGTTATAGCTTCATTGGCCTGTCGATTGTTCGATACTGCTGGGTTTTTCAAACTGGTTTTGCTGGGTCAGCTACTTAGGTGACCTGTTACTGTTTCATTGAGTTTCCTGGGTTTCTGTTTGGCTTTAAAAATCTGTCACTAGGTCCTTGTTGCTGTTGATTGCTGGTTGTTATTGTTGTTGCTGTGTATGCTACTGCTGCACTGATCACTCCTCTTCTTCTTTTGTTTTCCAATATCAGGTACACAACTGATCCACTGGTTCAATGTAAGCTAAAATTTGAAGCATGAATGAAAAATGAAGATTTGAAGTTGTTTTGAATAACTTTTAGTTGTATATTGAACATTAAGCGGTATACATATAATAGTTCATGTCTTCTACTAGAATCATGTAGGTGTGGGCTATGTATAACTGAACAATGTTTTGTAGTAGTTTAGTTGTAAACTTCCTCTCTTGTACGCTTAGTTAAAATGGATTGATGTTGTAGAAAACATGTTCTGTTGTTTCAGTATTATTTGTTAAATAGTATATCTCAAAAGCCTGTTAGGCCTCTTAGACTATTTATAAATATTTAATAGTTACCTCATGGAACAAAAGGCTTGTTTTGAAACTTATAGGAACATTGTTTAATTAGATAGCACGGGTTCACATTTCAGCCCCTTGTAAATGTCAAACATATATAAAATAAGTTAACTAGGCCCAATTGGAATAAGGATGGCCCAGGCCCAGTTTCACGCCATGCACATTGGGCCTGGGCCCATAACTGTCAAACGGACTGCTCTTACTATGTTCATTTTAGATTTAACGAATCATGTTCGAAACTTAACTATAATAACTCGTAAGTATGTAAATAAAGTAGGACCTTTTATTCATTTATTTTAGAGACAAACGAAATAGAAAACATAGTCATTATAGGATGACCTTTAAAATAAAATGAGGCGCGCCTCGCCAAATAAATTACAATTGCGGGGCCCTCAATAAACGTATACAATAATTGGTTAGACTTCGGAGTTGGCCGTTTAGCGAATTTTCACGGCCTCTTCCTAAAATAACAATATTTTAGTCTCTTTAGGACGCACCTTAATTAATCTTACCTTCTTAAATACGGGTGTGCATTTATGTAACCCAAATCCAAATCCCAACGAAGTCAAAATGCGTCGACCAATCATGAGTACATTGATTGTGACGTGGTTCGTAATGCGTTTCCATGACGTGCAATTCTTTAAAACAAAATAAAAAATGAGACGAGCCTCGCCAAACAAAAAAGATGCACAAGCTGTGGGGCCCTCTATACGTGTTTGAGAAGTTGCTTAGACTTCGGGACGGGCCGTTTAGCAAAATTTCACGGCCTCACCCAAAATAACACTACGCTAGTCGCTTAGGGCGCGTCTTTAATAAAATTATTTCCTTAAATACGGGTGTGCATTTATGTGACCAAAATCCAAATCTCAACGGAGTCGAGACGTGTCGATAGCCTTGGGTATATTGATTGTGACGAGGTTCGAGATATGTTTTCACGAAGTTGCAATTCTTTGTAAAAATAACAACAATAATAAAAAAAACGGTAAAAAAATCATAATTTGCACTAAGTACATATTTATAAAAATCAGATAAATAAGTCGAATATAACAGTTGAGCGACCGTGCTAGAACCACGGAACTCGGGAATGCCTAACACCTTCTCCGGATTTTTAGTACGCAGACTGTAATACAGAGTCATTCTTTTCCTCGATTCGGGATTAAACCGGTGACTTGGGACACCCTAAATCTCCCAAGTGGTGAATCTGAAAAATAAGTGAACAAATCCCGTTCGATTGTCCTTTAATTGGAAAAACTCTCTCTGCGCTCCTGCGGGCGCGGGCGAAAAGGAGGTGTGACACCTTTGACAAGTCGCCGGTACATTGCACACACCAAATGACATCCACTTGAAAGTAAAGCACTATAGGGACATGTAAAGGTTATTTTCTCTTGATCTTCCAGAGAAATAATAATTTGGTTGTACTCCAAATACTCATCAAGAAAGCAATACAAAGCACAACCGACCAATCTATTGAGCATTTGATCTAATAAAAGAAGTGGAAAGTGATCCTTCCTTGTGACTTTATTGAGCTTGTGATAGTCAATTCACACTCTCCAACCGGTCACTATTCTTGTAGGAATCGACACATTATTTTATTTGGCGACCACCGTCATGCCCCCTTCATTGACACACATTTAACCGGAGAAGTCCATGAACTATCAGAGATGGGATAGACAACCCTAACATCAACCACTTGATAATCTCCTTATTGACAACTTCTTGCATAGCCTCATTGAGTCTCCTTTGATGTTCAATAGATGGTTTGGCACCATCCTCCAAGTTGATCTTATGCATGCAAAATGTGGGGCTTATCCTTTGAATATCCTCCAAGTCTACACAATAGCGTTCTTCCTCATTTGTAGCACCACCAAAGTAGAATCCACCTGCACATTACTCAAACAAGAGGAAAGAATAACCGGTAAAGTAGAACAAGGACAAAGAAATTCATACCGAAGATGTGAAGGCAATGGCTTCAACTCCAAGGTAGGAGGCACTTCAAATAGAAGGTTTTGTAGGAGGAGGAGTCCTATTTTCAAGATCCAAGGACAATTTTCGGGATGCATAGTTGTACGACCCCATTCCATACAGCCATCCATCTCGTCATCATCAAAGTTGAGCAAGATGACCTCCAACAAATCATCAACATTGATCATGGCACTTGTTTCATCAACAATAACATCAGTCGCCAAGTCCACAAACGAGCACACTTCATTGCTATTTGGTTGCCTCATGGACATACATACATGGAAAATCACTTTTTCATCACCAACCCAAAAAGTAAGTTTTTCGGCTTCAACATCTCACAGGACCTTCCCTATAGCAAGAAAGGATCTCTCAAGAATAATCGGCACCTCATAATCAACTTCACAATCTAAAATGACAAAATCCGCTGGAAGAATGAATTTATCAACACGAACCAAGACATCTTCAATCACTCCCAAGGGTCTCTTCATAGTACGATCGGCCATTTGCAATCTCATAGAGGTAGGTATTGGTTGCCCAATTCCTGAAGTCTTGAAAACCGAATAGAGCATCAAATTGATAATTTCTCCAAGATCACAAAGAGCTTTAGCAAACTCAGCACTTTCAACTGTACAAGGAATCGTGAAAGCACTGGGATCCTCCAACTTAGGAGCCATTGAATGCACAATTTCACTCACTTGATGAGTGACTTTGATGGTTTCAAAATTCATTGACCGCTTCTTTGTCACGAGATCCTTCATAAAATTAGCATAACTGGACATTTGCTCCAAAGCTTCAACTAATGGCAAATCGATTGAGAGACTCTTCATCATTTGAAAGAATTTCTTGAATTGATTCTCACCATTTTGGTTGTCAAGTCTTTGAGGGTATGAAGGTGGAGGCTTAGGCAATCATTCCTTAGCCTTTTGCACTACCGGCTCCGATTTGTCAATAATGCGATCTCTAGACAGGTTCACCTCCTCTTGAGTCTATTCCACACTATCATCAACAACAATCCAAGCTTTTTCATTTGGTTGAACCATATTGTTCGGGATCTCTTCTTCTTGTACCACTTGCTCATCATCCACAAGTTGCCTTTGACTAAAGGTGGGTGCATTCCCACCTTTTCCACTTTTTGTAGTAACGTCCATGGCATGCTTGTGTTTTTTCTACCCTTTGGGTTTACTACCGTGTCACTTGGTAGTTCCCCCTTAGGAAGAGAATTAAGAGCTTGAGAGAGTTTCCCCATTTGAACTTCTAAGTTACGAATTGATGTGTTGTGTGAGGCAAGTTGGGCATCCGAATCGGCATTATTTTCCATCATTTTCTTGAAGATTTTTCAATATGCCCCATCTCATCGTTTGAATAACTTGGACCATGGGAAGGATAAAGAGGCTAGATGTTCGGTTGATACATCGGGGGCCAATTCCCTTGATTGTTCCACCACTCCAATTTCCTTGATTGTTGCCACCACTCAATTACCTTGATTGTTAGAATTCCAATTGCCTTGATTGTTTTGAGGTCTCCATTGTTGTTGGTTCGGGCCTTGGTATTTGTTTCTTCGCCCTTGAAAGTTGTTCACATATTGAACCTCCTCTTCTTATTCTTCATTATATGAATCATCTTTGTCAAAACCACTATCCTCTTGCACATAATTCTTCACTCAATTTTGCACTTGTGGACCATTGGTCCTTCTTTTGTTTACCATCATGTTCACCCCTTCCATGGCATTGACTTGCTTAGGATTTTGCACTTGATGAAATTGAGCCTTCTCTAGTTGATTCATGTTAGTAGTCAATCCGGCAATGGCTTGCCCATGGTAATGCAACTCTTTATGAAGGTGGATCATGTTTGGATCACCTTGTGGAACATTAGCCCGGGATTACCACGCCGATGATGTTTCTGCCATTTAATCCAAAATCTCACACTCCTCCGCATAAGGCGTAGTCATAAAGTTCCCACTGGCAAGTTGATTCACTACACATTGCTTGGTTGTGTTAATTCTACGATAGAAGGTTTGTTGAATCATATTTTCCGTCATATCATTGTTGGGAGATTCCTTGACCATTGTTCTATATTGATCCCATATATCGTGTAGTGGTTTATTCATCTCTTGCTTGAAGGACAAAATCTCATCTCGAAGTGTAGCCATATGCCCGTGACAGAAGAATTTAGCAATATTTTTTTGCCAACTCATCCCAAGTACGAATGGAATGGTTTAGTAATTGTTCCAACCAATCTAACGCTTTCCCTAATAGAGAGAAGGGAAAAAGCCTCAACTTCAATGTATCGTCGTAGACATTTGTTTGTTTGCTCCCCCAACAAGTATCCACAAACCCCTTCAAATGTTTGCATTTATTTTTAGTCAGATCACTAGTGAAGAAACCCCGTTGCTCAAGCAAAGTGAGCATCGCATTGGTGATTTGAAAGTTGACCACCCTAATACGGGGAGGGACTATTGCACTAGCATATCCTTCATTGAGTAACACCCGGTGTGGAGCCGCTCGTGGTGGAGGTGGGGGTGGAGCGGGGACATTGTCATGTGGCACTTGACCTCTTTTATTGTCTTGAGGTTCCTCAATTTGCTCATCATTGACGTCCATATCCCCCAAAGGCATATTTCTGAGTTCATTGTTTGCTGCCATAATTGTACCTAAAGTAGTTTCACACAAGTTAGTAACAACGTAAGGAAAAGAAGATATTCCAAAAATAAACCCAAATCTACAGCTAACACCATTTTAACTCCACGACAACGACACTAAAAATTGATGACGTCCACAACATACCTCAATAAGAGATATGATATAGTTGTATGCAATAATAATTACCCAATTATGAGTCGAGGTCAAATCCACTGGAGTTATGAAAGGTGTTGGGAGTATATATTTAAAGCAAGTAAATGGGTTATCTAAGATTGCTCTTCCACACCAAGGTTTTGTTTTCTACTTCTATTGTTACTATAATGAATGCAAGCTAAAGAAAATAGATTATAGATAAATGTTTTTGAGGTTTTTCCAAAAGGCATAGGGCTGTGACCATAACCTAGTTGTTTGCCTAATGGGATAAAGATGTTATTGCTTGTTTTGTTGATTGGGTTTTATTATAGCTCTTAACTCTACATTAACTACTCAATACCTCTCGGTCCAAGAGTAATTTTGCCCAATTTGGCTTTCTCAAGTCCAAATGGGTATCAATCAAAACAATTGAAAATAGCTCAAGTCAAGTTATTACTATCACTAGTTTAAACCCTTTAATTAGGTTAATCAATCTCTCAATTAATCCAATTCCTTGTTAGCTAAGTTATCGTAGACTAGGTCCCTCTTTTTCAAGTAAAGACTGTCAATTAGGCATGAATCAATGTTTGCAACGATTAATTCTAAAAATCAAACATGAACTAAGTTAAATAATAAACACCCAATTATAAACATGCAGTAAATTATATACCCATAAGGTTTACATACTAGCATTGGGTCACAACCCTAGTAAAACTCTAGCTACTCATAATGGAAATTATAGAAAATAAAGAAGAAAAATTAATTAAACTCATAATGAAATGTTAAAATGATAAAATCTAATGTTAAAATGCTCAAATAAGCTAAAACTTCCTAAAATAGTTAGAAGAGGTGGCTATAGCAGCTTTGGATGTTCAAACTTGTGCTAAATTTGTGAAACTCATCTATTTATACAAGGCCAAAAATTGGGGACAAAAAATCCCCTTGGGAGGTTCTACGGACGCACAATTCCATGTGTGGTCCGTAGATTTCTTCAGCTGGAAGGAAGGTGACTTCTGCGTCCGCACATTTCTGAACTGCGGCAGTGGGACAACTTCTGCGGCCGCACAATTCTTATGATGTTTGCACTTCACAAAGGCTTCGGGATTTGGACTTCTGCACATTATCTTAACTTTAAAATATTTGTCAGTGCATGACCAATTGTACCACTTCTCAAACGAAGCAAAACTTAGGATTTCGCCTTGAAACACAATTAGGGCAAGTTCTAGACCCTTCACACAGATACATGGACAAGTAACAATTCATGTCACCCCTCATGCAACTAGATTGTAAAAGAGAATAGAGTCGAGGGCCCACAGCAACCACATTCAAGTTTAAATATCATTATGGTCCAATTAAACTGCTCGATGATTACCAAAGTCAACACAAGAGTCACAAAGTCACTAACTAGAGCTATTTTTTTTTTGGAAACCTTATCTCTAACCATAGGCACGTAGTTAAGTGTGTTGGTGCCAATTGAAGAATGGTTGACTCTTTGAGCATGACTTATTTAGGTCTTTTTAGTCATTACTTCTACTATTATTACCTAAACAGAAAAATGGACTCATTCCCTTAAGAAGATTGTCACACCATCCATTGTTGGGACGAGTCACCCGGTTCACACAACAACTACCTTTGGAAAGAACTGTGACATTAAGAAAATCAAAGGCTTATTATCTGCTAAAGCATAAAAAAGCTACTAAACAAAACAAGAGCTAATACACTACTAAAACATAAAAAGAAGCTAATAATAAAAAACAAAGATAAAAAAGCTAATGAGCAAAACTACTAAAGATAGAATGAATATACAAAAGAGAAAATAAGAGAGAGAGAAGATATAACATATAAATAAGAAAAGAGAGAATATCATAAAGTTATTATAGGCCAATTATCTCAGAATGTATCAAATGTAACAAATAAACTCCACCCCTCCCTCTCCCCCGAATAAAGATAAGCATTGTCCCCAATGCTTAACAAAATAAGAGTAAAGGAGGGAAAAGAGTGAAGAAAACTCCCCATAGCTCCTTGGACATCTCTGTGTACCCAGCAATGTCATTGCCCTCCGGCTCAACCAACTGGATCTCATCATCCTCAACTCTAGGTGTGGCTAGGCTGGTGAATATCTGACGCACTGCCTCAACAGTGTCGGTAGCAAGGTCCGGCTCTTCAGACTGTCCAGCTAGTGCTGTTGGTGCAGATGGGGCTGAAGGATTTGGTGTGTACTGGTGCGGGTCAAGTAACATGTTAAATAGAAGGTCTCCGGTTGTATCAATTCTATTCGCCTATATCTGGAGCTTATCCATTGACTTCTTGCTAGCCTAAGACTTCCTCATCTTCTTTACTTCCTTTCCTAGCTCTTCAATTGCTGACCCGTGCTGTACCAAGGTGATCATAATTGTCTTCTAGTTAGCCAGAAGCTTTTTCAGTGTCTCCTCAATGGTCAGGGGAAGCTGAGGTGCTTGAGCAGATTACTGCGCGGATCAGTACTGGACAAGTCAGACAGCTTTGCAGTAGCTTTCTGTATCCAGTTGTTGAGATTCGCCAATATTTGGGAGATCACAGCTCAGAGAGTGAGATAGTAGGCATAAGCACTGGCTTCAAAGTCGAGGTGGGAGATGTGGCAGGAGCTGCAAAAGGGGCTATAGATAATGGTGGAGGCATAGCTTCGGCTTTGGAGGAAGGCTCGGCCGAAGTGGATGGAACATCAACTGTCTTAGTAACTACCACGATTGGATCATCAGACTGGCCTATAGTGGTCGAAGGATGACCTTTCCTTTTTAGTTTGTTCATATTCATCAGTGAGTACCAAGAGAAGGGCTTCTTCGGCCTCAGCTTTGTATCATAATCCCTCAGCTCCACTCGTGCATCAGTGAGATATTCTGTAATAGTGTTGGGATATGGGTAGGATGAATCATCTTGTCGAGCAATCACTAAGATGTTGGCTGAAATCACATAACCCACATTGATAGGATACCCGACCATAATAGAAGCAACAAGAACTGCTCGAGGAATCGGAAGGTGAGTCCCATTCTGGCTCGGGTCCAATATGCTACAAACAAAGGTTTGCCACCCCTTCACCTCAAAACTTAGAGTGTTCTTGTGGAAAGAAACCCCAAAGGCAATCCATGGTGGTGGTGGCCCTGGTGAAGATGGAATCTCCGCTAACCAAGGTCGGGTTAAGTTTCCTAGTGCATACTTCTCCAAATATTTCTTTGACTTATCATCTTCGAAGCCCAAGTATATGTTGAGTGTATGGTGATCAAATATCATTTTGAGGTTACGCACTTTGGTTACCTTTGTACCCTTTTTGATATGTGCCACATTGGCGTAGAATTCACGGACAAGGTACTCTTTGGCATCCACTACACTCTGAGTGAACCACATCCACCCTTGCATTCCCTGAATTGTCTCAACACTACTGGGTTGTACCTCTCAAAATCTTTCCACAAAAACTGTCACTCAAGGGTTAGCGACATTGATGGCCACCATGTACGAAAGCCGGTGAAGGCAGCCAGGCTGATCAAACGGTCCTCCCAAACCACTTTCTTCTTTGATCTTTCAAGACCGACAACTATAGTATCTCCCCCTCTACCATCATTAGGTATATCCTAAACTGATGTATCTTGTGCCTCAAAACATGTATAGCCAATGACTTAAAAGCCTGACTAGCACTTTCCGATCCCTCAGAAGTGTTATGAGAAGAGGACGACTCGTCTGTGAGTTTAAATCTCCCTTCTGGCCTTGACTACATGGGCGACCGCTCCTGAACATAGGCTTAATTTCCCTCTAATACTTCCCTAGACGACACATATGAACTTGTCACGGAGAGGTCTGCACTTTTCCCTCTCCCCAATGTTGTCTTCTTTCTAATTTCTTTTTGTTGGTCAAGAGGTAAAGCCCTCTTGCCTTGTCCTCGAGAAGGTTCACCCCTACTTTAGAAGTTTCGCCTCGTCCCCTAGAACAAACCATTGTTTGTATCAAGCAAAGGCGATTGTTAGTAGCAATTCAATGTCCAAACATACACAAGAGACATGCAAGTAAGACATAATCCAGAAGACACAATGAGACTACTAAGTCAAAGCATGCTTGCAGGGAACAAGATATGCGGTCCGCACAATTTTACTTGCGGCCGTAGATGAGGCCTTGCGGATGATCACGTCCAAATGCACGCCGCTAATGAGGTATGACACGGTTGTTTGCAATAATAAAACCCAACAAAGAGTTAGGGTGTAATCCACAGGGAGCTAAGATGGAAGTTAGGAGTATATATTCGTAATGTGTAAGTGAAGCATCTAGATTGCACTTCCACAAATAGGTTTTTGTTTCTACTTCTACAATTAAGCTAATGATTGCAAATTTAATAACATAAAACTAGAGTTAATTCTTTTTGATTATTTTCCAAATACATAAATGGCCTAGGTCTGTGACCATAACCTAGGTGTTTGCCTAATGGGATAAAGACTTTTATGCTCATTTTATCGACTGGGGTGTATTATAGCTCACAACACTATGTTTCCCACTCACTACCTCTCAGTTAGAGAGTGATTTTGCCTAATTTGGTTTTCTCAAGACCAAATGGGTATTTTCTAAAACGGTTGATAAGATCTCAAGTCAGGTTGTTACTATCTCTAGGTTGAACTCTTTAATTGGTTTAATCTATCTCTCAATTGACCCAATTCCTTTTTAGCAAAGTTAACCTAGACTAGGTCCCTCTTTCCTGAGAAGAGAGTAAGTCAAATAGGCATGAATAAATGTTTGCAACCATTAATTATACAATTGAAGCATGAACTAAGCTAAATAATAAACACCCATTCATGAACAAGCATAAAATTAATCACCCATAAGGTTTACACACTAGGATTGAGTCGAACCATAGTAAAAATCTAGCTACTTATAGTGAGTGTAGAAGGAAATAAAGAAGAAAAGATAATGAAACTCATATTGGAAGATTAAAATAGTGAAATCTAATGTTAAAATACCAAAATAAGCTAATGTTTCCTAAAGAAGAAAAATAAATGGTTACAGTACTTAAAATATTCAAAACTTGACATAATCTTTTGAAACACGTCTATTTATACAAAGCTACAAATCTCAGACAAAAATGCCCCTTGGGAGGTTTTACGGCCGCATAATTCCATGTGCAGTCCACAGATGTCTTCATCTAACAGGAACTGTAGCTTTGTGGCCACACAATTCTGAATTGCCGCAATGAGGCACTTTTTATGCGGTTCGTAGATTTAGAACTGCAGCAGCAAGGCATCCTTCTGCGACCACACAATTCTTGGGCGGTCCACAATTCTCAGAGGTTCTAGACTTGGTTTTTTGCACACGCTTTGATCTTCAAATTGTAGCTCATCATTGCGACCACACAATTCATGTGCGGTCCGCAATTTGCACAATTCTCTGCTACAGTTGTCTTCTTGTCTTGCATCCGCATAAGGTATTTTGCGGTGCACAATTTCTTATGCGGACCACACTTTTATGTTTCTGTGCCTTTCAATGCCTTGTTCTTTGGAAACTCTTTTTTTGAGTTGGATTTCATCTCGGGAGATCAACTTCCATCATTCCTTCAATTTTGCACAATTTGATCAGTTTTAGGAACACAATTCAATGCTTTTAGACTAAAACAAAAGCTAAAAGGTGTTAGTAAGCAGTCAAAAACCCCACTTACTAACTCCCCCAAACCTAAGTCTTTGCTTGTCCTTAAGCAAATAAAATAGTTCCCACCTCCAAAAGTTAAGGGACATTACAGCTAGCCACGAGTGAACCATTCACATCTCAGTTGGGACCAACAATTACTCACACCACTCATGCATTATTGACAAGGAAACAAGTTAAAAATTTATGTACATATAGCTCTAATGTGACATTCGAGCATCAAGGGTTGACTTTACTCATCAAGGACTCCAAACTCTTACTCCTCTACTTTCCATTTTCCATGCTCACTTAAGAATGTAGCACTCGGTTCAAAGGTTTATGAAAGGATCACTCATCTCTATCAAGAGAATGTCACAAGTACGGCTTCAAGTACCATAAGTTTTCCCCTCATGTTGATCACCACTTAATGTAAGCTTACTCGGCTTAAGATCAAGTAGGACTTCTCGGGATGTAATGAAGGCTTTTAGTTTAGGGGTTGATACAATCTGGGTGAGTGGTTACACCTTTTTTAAGCACTCCATCTTTCAATTCTCAGCTCATAATTTGCCGATTCCTTGAGGCATTTTATTTTCCTTGGGGGACTAGAGAGACTTAACATCACTCTTTCTTGATCATTACATTTATATTTCTTCCCTTTTTGGGATCATTGCCTTTCTTTGACTCCTTTCAAGTCTTCCACTTATCCATCTTTTTTGCATTTTTCATTTTGTTCTTTTTTTTTCTTTGCCTTTCCTTCTCTTCATTTTTTTTGTGCCTTAATACCTCTTTTCAATTTCCTCGTCTCCCCCAAACTTATGTTTTGAGCCATTCATTTCACATGTGTGTTAAGGAAAGCTCTGGTGCCAAGAGAGGGTCACGATAGAACGGGTAAAGGCTTGTAACATGGTTTTCAAATGAGAAAGGCAAAAGGCTCGTAGGGGTTGACTAGGGATGGCATCTTTGGTAGGCAATAAAATACTCAAACGGTTCAAGGAGAGCCTACAATAACTTCTTAAGCCAAGCAAAACTTAAGATTTTGCCTCAAAATACATTCGGGGAAAGTTCTAGACCTTCTACATAGGAACTTGGACTAGCAACAAAGTATCTCATCCCTCATGCAACTAGATTGTGAAAGAGGATAAAGTCGAGGGCCTCCAACGACCACATTCAAGATTGAAGATCACTATGGTCCAATTATACCACCTGATGGTATCAAAGTCAACACAAGAATCACAATGCCACTAACTAGATCTATTTCCTTTTGAAATTTGTGTATCTAACCATAAGCACGTAGTCAAATATGTTGGTGCCAAATGAAGCATGTTTGCCTCTTTGAGTTTGACTTAATCAGGTCTTTTTATTCATTGCTACTACTATTATCACCTAAACACATAACCAACTCATTCCCTTAAGAAGGTTGTCACGCCATCCATCATTGGGACGAGTCACCCGGTTCACACAATAACTAACTTTGGAAAGAACCATGGTATTAAAAAAACCAAAGGCTTATTATCTACTGAAACATAAAAATAAGCTATTAAATAAAAAGAAGCTAACAAATCAAACACTAACTGATAAGGAAATAAACGTAAATAAGCTACAAAGCAAAAACTATTGAAAGCAGAACGAATATACATAATGAGAGAAGAGAGAGAATATATACATAATGAGAGAAGAGAGAGAATATAGTATCAAGTACAAGCCAAATGTCTCAAAATCATCAAATAAACTCCACCCCCAAATAAAATTAAACATTGTCCCCAACGCTTAATAAAATAAGAATAAAGGAAGGGAAAGGGTAACGAAGACTCCATATGGCTCCTTGGACATCTCTTTGTCCCCAACACTATCACCACCCTTAGGCTTGTCCAGTTAGATCTCATCATCTTGAATTCTGGGAGTGGACAGGTTGGTGAACATCTGGCACACTGCCTCGGCAGTGTCGGTAACCAGGTCTGGCTCCTCGGACTGGACAACTGGTGCCAATGGAGTTGATGGTGCTGTAAGACTTGGATCAATCAGCATCTCAAATGGGAGATCTTCGGCTGCTGCAATCTTGGTCACCTATCTCCGGAGCTTGTCAATCAACTTTTTAGAAGCTTGGGACTTTCTCGTTTTCTTTACTTCTTTTCCCAGCCCTTCAATCACTGACCTATGTTGTACTAAAGTGTTCATGATAGTAGTCTGGTTCTCCAAGATCTTTTTCAAAGTATCTTCCAATGTCCGAGAAACCTGAGGTTCCTGAATGGATTACTATGCTAGAATAGTACTAGATAGGTCGGACAGCTTTGCAGTGGCTGTCTGCATCAATTTGTTGAGGCTCGCCAGTGTCTGGGAGACTCGTAGTGCAGAAATTGGAGTAGTAGGCATGTGCACTTGCTTCAAAGCCAAGGTGGAACCTTTGGCAAGAAATGCAGTGGGAACTGAATAAGGTGGTGGAGGCATCACTGCGGCATTAGAGGAAGGCTCGACTGAAGTGGATGGACAATCAACTGCCTTTACAACTACCATAGTTGTCTCGTCAGAGTGGCCCGTAGTGGTAGGAGGCTGAACCTTCTTCTTTGGGTGCTTAGCATCCATTAGAGAGTACCATGAGAAAGGCTTCTTCTGCAGCACCTTTGTATCATAATCCCTCGGCTCTACCCCCGTATCCATGAGATACTCTGTAATAGTGTTGGGATACGGGTAAGATGAGTCAGCTTGACTATCGATCACAGAGATGTTGGCCGACATCATGGCACCCACATTGATCGGGTGCCTTCGCCTCAAAGTTCAGAGTATTCCTCTGAATAGGAACCCCTACTGTAATCCATGGTGGTGGTGGCCTTGGAGTTGCTAGAATCTCTGCTAACCAAGGACGGCTGCCTCCCCAAGTGCATACTTAGAACTCAGTGGGTTCGATATCCTCAAACCCCAAGTATGCGTTCAATGTGTGCTGGAAAAATCACACCTTGAGGTTTCTCACTTTTGTCCCCTTTTTGATATGCACCACATTGGCGTAGAATTCCTGGACAATGTATTCATTTCCATACACTACACTCTGGGTAAACCAGATCTACTCTTTTCATTCCTTGAACTGTCTCAGCACTACCGGGTTATACTTCTCCAGATCCTTCAACCAAAACTATCGCTCAAGAGTGAGAGACTTCACTGGACACCATCCACAGAAGCTGGAGAAGGCTGCTAAGCTAACAAACCGGTCCTTCCATACCTCTTTCTTCCGTGACCTTTCAAGGTCGGCAACTGTAGCATCTCCCTATCTACCATCATCGGGGATTTCATCAGTTGTAGTATCTGATGCCTCAGGGATAGGTGTAGAGGATGCCTTAGAAGCCTCACTAGCACTTTCCGAACCCTCACAAGTGCTTTAAGACATGGACAACTCGTCCTTGAGTTGACATCTTCCTGGTTGGTTTTATTGAACAGCCGACTACTCTTGAACTGAGTGGCCCTCTAATGCTTCCCTAGACGGGACATAAGAACTGGACTCGGAGGGCTCTGCACCTCTCCCTCTACTAGCATTAACTTTCTTTGTGATTATATTTTGTAGAGCGAGGGTTAAAGCACTCTTGCCTCGACCCCTGGAAGGTTCACCCCTCCCCTTTGAAGTATCACCTCTGCCTCGAGATCGAACCATTTTCTATACCAAGCAGAAGCAGGTTTTAGTTGCAATTCAAGTTCAGATACACAAGAAATGTAATGACACACTAGAAGACATAGTGAAGGATACTGTTGAAATATTCTTGTAGGATAGGGATCTGCAGTCCGCATATTACGGTTGTATATGGGGCCGTTGCGGACCATAGAATTCTCTTTTGCGACCGCAGATGAGGATTGCGGTCCGCACGTTTTCTATTGTGGTGGAAAATTATGCCAACTCTCTGATGATAGAGAATTGGCTGATGTACGGCCACGACACATTTTCTGCAGACCGCACATTTTGGTCTTACGGCCGCACATCGAAGCACACATGCATACTCTCTGAAGACAATGAAATAGCAGTTTTGCACCCACAATAGAAATTCTATGGTTCGCACAATTTTCTTGCGGCCACAGACTCATGCTTGACTAAACTTACCTAGAATCTACTTCTACGAACCGCATATTTTCTTGCACGGCCGCAGATTTCAACAATTACGAACAAGTCGGTAGTTTTATCTAGGGCTTGCAATTTTTGCATAAATTTGACATGAAAACATCATACAAGCATGAAAATCTAGTTACCCAGTCTCTAATTAGAAAATACTAGTTGACCACTATAGATTTACCCCACAAGTATGCACAATTAGATTCAATAGACAAATGGCCTAAAAGTTTGACTAAAATCTAAAAAAAGAAAAAACAATTAAAAGAAATTAACAAGATTATGAAGCATACCAAGTGAGTGAGTGCAATAAATGAGTGATCAACAGTTGCTAGACTCTGGGCAGATGATTTAGCAATGGATTTCAAATTAGTACCAGTTGTCTTCTCAGAGAGGGAAAAACGTAACAGTAGCCCTAAGTCATCTATTTATACTTGTCGATTTTTGCTAAAGGAAAGAGATGTGAGTGTGGCCGTAGAATTCCAATTGCGGTCCACACTCTGTTACCTGGGGGCTTAATTGCCCTTTTATTTTGCGATCTGCATACTTGTGTGTGCAGTCGTAGATCTCTATTGTAAAGCGCATAATTTGTGTTGCAGCCGCAAGTCAGCCATTTTTCTGACAGGCCAACTTCAGAGAGCTATCACTTTCCACCTTCAATTTTGTGCGTTTAACAATTTAATTTTGTGGCCGCAAAGCACCTTTTTGCTGCAACACTATAATTGTGTGGTTTGTACAATGCAATGGCCACAGTTCCTTCCACACTTGACCAGATTGCTGAGCACAATTCCTGTAAAGTACACTCATTCCTGCAGTCACTTCAAATCAAGTTAGCACAAAAATAAATCCGAATTACAAAAGAAACAAAGAAAAGAAAAGGAAACATGGGTTCCCTCCCAAGAAGCACCTAATTTAATGTCGCGGCGCGACGCATAATACCATCAATTGAAATGAATCACTGCCACGACGTGGCTATCTCCAACTTTTCCGAAATTGTGCTTCACCTAGTGACCATTGACTCAAAATATCTTATTGTGTTTGTTCTTCAGTCCAATGTAACAAAGGGTGTCACACCTACAACTTCAAATGGGCCACTATATTTAGACTTTAACTTCCCAAGAAACATCCTCAACCGTGAGTTAAATAACAACACAAGATCTCCCTCTTTGAACTCTTTGTACCAAACGTACTTGTCATAAAGATATTTCATCTACTCTTTGTAAAAGCACGAACTTGTCTATGCATGGTACCGGAGCTCATCCAATTCATTCAAATATGCCACCCTCAAGTTAGCTGCTACATCCCAATCAAGATTCAGCTTCTTTAGAGCCCACATGACTTTGTGCTCAAGTTCCACCAGAATATGACAAGCTTTCCCGAACACCAACCGGTACGGAGACATTCCGATAGGTATTTTGTAAGTTGTCCAATAATCCCATAAAGCATCATCAAGTTTCTTGGACCAATCCGTCCGGCTAGCATTCACTGTTTTGGACAAAATACTCTTTATCTCCTGGTTTGAAACTTCCACTTGACCGCTTGGTTGTGGATGATAGGTAGACATGACTTTATGAGTGACACCATACTTGGTAAGTAAAGTGCCGAAGGCTTTGTTGCAAAAATGTGACTCCCTATCGCTTATGATAGCCTGCGGAGTACCAAACATTGTGAAAATATTCTTCTTCAAGAACGCCGCCACACTTTTTGCCTTATTGTTGGGTAGAGCAACGACCTCAACCCATTTGGACACATAATCAACCGCGACCAAGATGTAGGTGTTTCCACAACAACTCACAAAAGGACTCATGAAGTCAATACCCGACACATCAAAAATATTAATTTCCAAAATTGTAGTGAGGGGCATTTCATTTTTCTTTGATATTCCCCCGACCCTTTGATATACATCACATCTTTTCACTAGATCGCTTGCATCTTTGTATAGAGTGGAAAATAGAAACCACAACTAACCACTTTGGTTTCCGATCTCGTGTTGATACCCATTTTTTCCCTGTATATTTTCATATATACAAAATACTTTCTAAATAATATATGTACACATATATAAGCATGCCCAAGTGCTTTAGTATTTTTTCAAAATTTTAAAAGATTTTTAAAACCAATTTATTATCCATTTTAGGAGCACAAAATCAATAATTACTCCCAAAATCATCACTTTTGGTGAATAATTTATTTTATTTCCATATTTATACCAAAATATAGTTAAGTTAATTTTATATATTTTTACAAATTTATTTGGTATTTTTTAAAGCTAAATTGCATATAATTGCAATTCTAGCCTACTTTAAGATTTAATAGCATTTTTATAATAATAAAATTGGTTCCAATATTTTTAAATTAATATTTATATATTATTTACTGATTCAATACTTTTAATTTGTTTTCAAAATTATTTTTACTATTTTGGTAAAATAAAAGGGAAAAACTGGCTATGTAAATTTTAGCCTCATTTCGTTTCAATTGTAGCCCCATTTTATTTAAATTTTAGTGTCCAATTGACCCAATCTTGACTCCCAATTGGGCCGGTCAAATTTCAATTTTAACCCGATCCTCGACCCAACCAATTAACCCGCCTGGTCCTTCTTTCAATCCAGGTCGTTGATCATTTTGATCAACGGCCATGATCACCCCTTACCATTTTAATCCACCGACCCTACCCTAATCCCCTCATTTCCATCTCCCAATCGCCTTTGAATAGTCTCCTATCTCAAACTCTCTCGAAGGTTCCCTGGAACCCTAGCCTCTCTCATCCTCTCCGACCATAACCTCACTGGAATCCATGGCTTCTCAGGCCATGTATGGCCTGTACTCACCTCCCTCCACTCTCAAACGTCTGGGGTTCGAAGCTTTGAGGTCTGACCTTAGTGGTATCCATTAAGATCCTCTCATATCCATGGTTTTGAAGCCTCTCCGGCCTTGCTCCGGCACATCTAAAGCATTTCGAGCCTGGTTTTAACTCATTCGACTCAAGATCAGACTTTTCTTCAAAGCCTTTCTCATTTCTAGGGTTTCTCTAAAACCCTAGCCATTCGAGGTTTTTATCTGGTTGTTTTCTTAAATATATGCTATATCTGTGCTCTATTGGAGTTTTAAAACGTTTTCCCCAATTTTTTTTCTTTTAAAATTTGTTTCTCTTCGATTTAGGGTTTTTGAAATTTTTTTGAAATATTTCTCTGACTCTTCCTCTTCTTTTATTTGTGTGTATTTGTCTATGCTATGTTTGTATGGTTTCTTTTCCTACCTAGCATGTTCTTCTCCTGTATCTTTATGTTTGCCTTATTTTGCATGTTCTTCTATTGTGCTCCGTTCTTTCTTTTACCAATTTCTATATCATGCTTTCACATGTTTATCTTATGTGTTCGTTTACCCCTATATTCCTTTACTGTATTTTCTACTAAGCTTTTAGGTCTTTAGTTGCCTTCTTCTGGACTTTGTTTGAGTTTTTTGTTAAACATGTTTCCTCTACTGTTCTCTTAAGTGCTATACTATCTTGTTTCTCTTCTGAAACTTGTTTAAGTTCCAAGCTTTCTTAAAACGATTTCTTTATGCTTCAAATCAGCTTTCTCACTTTGTTGTTTCAAACTTGCTATTACATCTATTTTATTCCTCATAAGTCTCTGAAAAAGACCTCTGAGCCTATTTCCATTATTTGTCTTCGTTTCTCTGTATCTGACTCGAGTTAAAAACCCTAGGGTTTGGGGTTTTTGGCGAGTTTCGATCTTGTGTTTGAGACTACGGTTCTATTTTGGAACTCTAGGTTTCTTAGACTCATTTTGAGTCTTTGTACTGAACTCGAACTTCTTTGACTCTGAACTTTTCTATGCTAGGATTTTCTAATTAGCATGACAACTATTTCTTGATTCACATGTCTGTGCACTTTATATATGATGAATTCTTCCTTCAAAAAAGGTTTTGCCAATTTGTTATTGTTTCAGAATTCCTTTAAATAAGGATTGATTGGTTGTTACTGATTTTTCTTTAATTAAACCTTTCTTCACCTTTTCTGGTTGGATTCATTCATACCAAAACTCAATTTCTATTTTCTTACTGGTTGTTGATTGATCGCCTTTCCTTATTTGCACAAACCGTGTTGCTACCAAACTCTTTCCTTAAATAACTTCTGTGTATTTACCCTTCTTGTGCTACTTTGGAAAAGATCTTGATCAAACTATTTCCTTAATTATCTTGCTTGTTTGAAATCAGAATCCCTTAATTGAAGGGAGACCTTATGTGATTGATTTCAAAACTATTTTCTTACCTTTTCTTACTTGCTTTCTGCACTATAAAGGGCACTGCCCTTCTGCACTTTTATGGACTTCCAATTCAATACTCTTTAGGACCTTGAGTTCAACACTTACACAACACTTATTGAACACTTTCAATTTTGATATTCCTACACTCTCAATTCAACACTCTACTTTCTTCTAAAATCTTCTGGCTGTGTGTTTGCAATTTGGCTTTACTACTGCTCTTCTCTTCTTATTTCCCTGAACTTGGTATGTTCTAATTTAACTTTCGGCTTCATCCCTATGTGTTTGCTTTACAATTTCAATAATGTTTTCTACTTTGTTGTTTATATTCTGTATTGAATATGATGTTCTCTTTGCATCTGTTGCAGTGTGAATTCCCCATACCCTTATTCCCTTCTTTGTGTTTGAGTAAAGGTTCAGGCATGGCAGTATGCAAATTGCTGCTCATGTCTGGACCTGATCCTTTAATGGATCCTAACTCCCAAACAATGTGGCTAACAGGATGGTTAGGGGTGTGCTAGCACTCTTAATTGCTGGGTATGACTACTAGCCTGTCTTGTCCTTCCCCAAAATACCCTATATGCACTTGCACTCTCTCTTAGATTCTATGTTCTTCCCTCTTCCTATAAGCCTTGCTTTGGGACCTTGAGCTCCCTCTGAACTTGGACATTTGAGGGCTGGCCCTTCCACACTGCACTATAATCCAATTCTGCATTATATTTGGGTGTAAGCACTTTCCGAAGTTCACATGAGACTCTTAGGGAACTCTGACACATCTCAAATAGGAGAAAGGCTTTGGAATTTGATCTTTGGAGTTGGTTTACTTCATGCTTCAGACATAAGTCGGAATCAGGCACTCCTTAGTTGGGATTTTAGCTTTCTAATGTAATTTTTACTCTCTTTTCTTCATTCTGGGCTGTAATAATTTGTAATAACTCATGGGGGCTTATAGTAAAAAGGGTATGGGTACTCATATATGCATAAGGGTAGATATCATGCTCATTAGGTCTTTATTTCTGCCAATCATGGAAAGTTCTGCATTTCGGCATCATTGAAATCCTGTTTTAGGTTCGGCATTTCTACATTTTAATATAGAAATCATGTCTATAAACTTCTGCACTTTTGCATCTTAGAAATCCTGCCTATAAGTTCTGCATATATATCACATCAATAGCTTTTGCATTTCTGCATCTCATATAGAGAACATGACTATAGGATTCTGCATTTTGCCTATCATATAGAAAGCATGTCTATAAGGTTTCTGAATACTGCATACATATCCATCACTAGGCAAAATATATATATGCTTAATTAATAAAAATTAGCATTTTAGATGCCATGCCTATATGATTTATGCATTTTCGTAAAGGTTAAAATCAGTCACACTTAGAAAGCATGCCTATAGGAATAAGCAACTTATCTAAATACCTCAACTTGCTTATAAGTTTAAAATCAGTAATAGCATTGCTTAAACGCTTGCAGAACTTATGTTCTTGCTGTTAATAAATCTACTTCTGAAATCAATACACTTCTGCATTATTAGATGTCATGCCTATAGGTTTCACCTAGGCAAGCTATAAGGTAAATTAGCTAATTGAATCAGACTCTGTTAATTCCAACCAGCAGACAGGTCTGATTCCAGTTTCTTATCTGAAATGTGTAATAGAACAGTTTGCCTCCTTATCGTTTAAGTTTAATTCAGACCATAACCAGTATCTGCAAGACATGCTAAACAATTTGTCTTTAAGTGAGGAGGCCTGTCTGAGCCTTTTAAATTGTTATGTGTTTCCCATATCTGCCTTATGTGTTTTTGTTTGCCGTTTTAGAATTTTATCGTTTTAAACCATACAAAGCCCAAATCTCCCTTCCCTTTAGGACTAGAAGTTCCAAATGCCTTCGGGACGGATAGGATTGGGGCGCGTACTAGCATGCAATAAGTAAACAAAACCATTTCGTGTTTAATACATCAACGGGGTGGGAAAACGTAGATATGGATATGATTCCGGTGCGCTAATACCACGTGTAACCCCTCTTCTGAGGAGTGATTACCGGGTATTGCATTGATGTTATCCATATTTTTTATAAACCTAGGACCCCTTCCCTTTACTTGTTTATTTTATTACTTTCAAAATTGTAAAACTCTTTTTTCTCAAATTTCAGCTTTCTTGTTTCCTCAAACTTTAACTTATTTACAATCACAATGTGACGACCCCTCATATATAAAACCCTTATTTGCTTATTTATTGTTTGTACTTAAGTCACAATTGTAGCATGGCCAGGAACCATACTAGTGGATCTTGAGGGGTGCCTAACACCTTTCCCTCGAGATAGTTTCTAGCCCTTACCCAAACTCTGGTTTTTTCTAAACAAATTCTTCCTAGTGTCCTAATGCACTTAATCATTAGGTGACGACTCTTCAAATCAAAAAAACCCAATTCCCAAAAGGGAACGAGTTGTCCTCCCACATGTCATAAACTCGATTTCTCGAGAAAAAGGGGGCGCAATAGCATGGCGACTCTGCTGGGGATTTCTTTAAGGCTTTTACCATTTCATGCTATTTGTGACTTTATGCTTCCTTGAATGTCTTTAAGTATTTAATTTTCTCTCCTACTTCGAAAACTGACTTGGCTCTTCGCTTCTTCACTTCATTTCTCTTAATGCTTTCTTTTACCGCTTTCCTTTAATACTGTTGTAATTTTGAGCAATTATTATAATTATTACCTTATGAATGTGCAAACACATGACAATTTGTTTAATTATTGTAACTACATATTCAACATCATATTCCACTCATGCCAAAAAAATACCATAGCAACTCTTATAATGAGTGTTTGCGCACTTACGATATTTTTACCCCCTAAATTTGGCAAAGGCGTATTTACGGTAAAACCAGTCGATCAATGGTGTAGTTTACGGTTCCGTGCCTTTCCCTCTTGAGTTGTCTGCCCAAGGGTACCAGTCTAATACCCCATAGAAACCCTACTCTATTTAATTGTGCATGCATCACTGTCAAAACCTAGCCGAGTCAGTTATGTTGTCCACATAATGACTCTTTAAGATAGCCTTGTCCAAAGTCCACTGGGTTTTCTTGGAACCCAAACAGACATTACCACGTTCTATGCATTTATTTGGAGAACTAAATTATTTATAGTTAAATAGTCGAGTCCGGCGGGGGTAAGGTCCTAACACTTTTCTTTTGCAGAAATGAGGCACGAAGTCCCCAGATTCGGCGTGGTCACCAACATCCACCCGAAATTGCTAAATTGGTGGTAAGACCTTCATTCTACTGATCAGACTCTCGTCCGAAAATACTTGGGAAATTTACCTTCCCTTTTGGAAATCCAACCCAACAACAAAATTATTGAAGCTGCCACCCTGTTCTGGGATTGCGATAGATCTGTGTTTCACTTTGGGGAGATTGAGATGACACCCCTACTAGAGGAAATAGGAAGACTGGCCGGTATACAATGGGAGACTCTGGGTTTGTTAATGCCTGAGAATCGCAAAGGTAGAGTTTTTCTCAAGATGATGGGTCTAAAGAATAATCCAGATTTAAATTGCCTGAAGGAGTCGTACATTCCCTTTGATTATTTGTACGAGATGTACGATCACAGCAAATCCTACCGTACCTATCCTGATGAGTTTTCCCTTACGTCATTAGGACATATCCATCGAAGGGTCTTCGTCTTTATGTTCTGCTTTTTGGGGATGATAGTATTTCCTATGAAGAAGGCTAGGATCCATACCAGACTAGTCATGGTCACCAAGAACTTAATGGAGGGAATTGGCGGGCAACCATTCAGGATAGTGCCCATGATTATTGCAGAGATGTACCGAGCCCTAGAAAAGTGTCAACAAGGAGCCCCACACTTCGAGGGCTGCAACTTGGTACTCCAACTCTGGCTCATGGATCATCTTCAAAGGGGTGAATATCGACAAGAGTTTTAACGTAGAGACTGGGACGATCATATAGTCTTCCATCAACCAAGGCGAATGAACTATATGCCCAACATGTTTGCTCAGCCAGGAGATGCCAAGGGGTGGGTGGAGCTGTTTGAAAATATAACTGAGGATCAAATACAATGGATGTTCGAGTGGTTCCCTACTAAAGAGTTCATCGCCCGATCCAGGGACACTCAATTTCTGATACTGATCAGTTTGAGAGGAACCTACCCTTATGTCCCTCTCCGAGTAATGAGACAGGCTGGTAGGAAACAGGTTATACCAAGGGTCGACATGATAAGTCACTTCTGGGCCGACATTCAAGCTGATGACAGTCCTTATAAGTGCCAAGCTCAGCATATGTGGCATTGCAATATCATCATGGGGAGAGATACTATCGAGCCCGATAGATACCATGCTGGCTGCATACCATACTATTCAGGCTGGTTGGAGGATAATCATAATGTTCTTGGCCAACCCGGGTTTGTTCAAGGTCACAGAATCATCGATGAAAGGGTAGAAGCACAGGTCAAATACAACCAACTGCGCAAGAGGATTCGGGAATGTGAAAGCGAGCACCGGGAGATAGAAGAAGCCAACCAAAAACTGATTGAAGAATGGAAAGACATGGCTGTCAGTGCCAACAAGCGATTAGGATACTTGGATCGGGGTTTAGTGGAGCTGGAAAGAAAGTTCCTCAAAAGGATCGAGGACTGCCAGAATGCTGAGGGAAACGAAGGTGGACAGCTGGCTAGAGCCTACTTGCTACTGGGACTTCGTGAGCTGGTGAAGCTGTTCGATGGAGCCAAAGATACCGAGTCTGGGGAAGGTCCTTCTAGGACCAAGTAGTTAGGATTCCTTTTCTTTTGCTTTAAATGTAATAAGGCCAATGTCCATTAGTGACATTTTACCTTCTGCTATTTTAGTGTCGTTTTGGGATTCGTCTTATCTTTATAAATAAAATGAGGCATTTAGCATTATATGTTCTCCAAATCAACTTGTCACTAGGCCTACCTCAGGCACAATGAGGCTCCCAAATTAGGACACAGTTTATATTCTTGCACTATGTTTTTAAATATCGCAACATCTTTTCCTTATAATCCGCACTAATTTGCTACCTTTTTGTTTTTATTTTTGTTTTATTTCCCTCCCCAAAGGTTAGTTCGTGCACTCTGGCATCTTCATCATACTCCACAAGATTCAAGGGCCCTCCAATCACTCCTCCTCCTAGTCCCGTCAGAAAAAGGAACAAGGGAAAAATGGAAGATTTAAGTAACATCAGAAAAGGAAAACTCGGTTGAACGGGTAGAAATCACTCAGGGTACTCATGTATCCAAAGAAGGTGCATCCCAACTTGAGCAGAAACTGTTGAAATTTCGGTAGGAACTTGATCAAGTCCGAAATTTGGCAAGCTTGTCGTTTTCCCTCACCACCCCAGATGTCAACTTTCCTAACACTCAAAACCCCACACCTCCACAAAACATCCCGAAACCACAAAACCATCTCATTCCCCATCACCACTGTAACACTTGCCACACTTCCAACAACACCCCGCTACTCATCCCTGAACAACTGAACTCCACAAATGATCATCTCCACAGTCACCATAACACCCCCATCTATTTGGAAACCATACCACACTCCATTCCACCCATCTCAAGCACACCTAATTCTAATGACAAAGACTCTCTTATCAGGAACCTTGCCACAAAACTCAAGAAGTTGACTAGCCGAGTTTAGGGTGTTGAAGGAAGCAAGGGAATCGAGGGATTGAACTACGAAGACCTCTGCATACAACCATATGTCAAACTGTCCGAGGGGTACAAACCTCCTAAGTTCGAAATGTTTGATGGTACAGGGGATCCCAAAGTCCATTTATGGATATATTGCGACAAGCTGGTCGGAGTAGGGAAGGACAAAAAGATTCGCATGAAGCTTTTAATGAGAAGTCTGAAAGGAGATGCTCTGTCTTGGTACATTAGCCAAGACTCGAAGAAGTGGTCGAATTGGGTAAGTATGGTGTCCGATTTCATGGAAAGGTTCAGGTTCCACACGGAGAATGTGCCATATGTGTTCTACATCCAGAACCTAAAGAAGAAACCTACGAAGACTTTCCGCAAGTATGCCACTCAGCGGAGATCAGAAGTTGTTAAGGTCAGACCGGCTTTAGAAGAAGAACAAATGAATAGGTTTTTCATCCGAGCTCAAGACCCACAGTACTATTAAACGTTGATGCTGATTGAAAGCCAGAAATTTTCCGACATCATCAAGTTGGGGGAGAGAATCGAGGAAGGTATGAAAAGTGGCATGGTCCCAAACCTTGAAGCTTTTCAGGCTACCACCAAGGCTCTACAGTCTGGTGGCACGTCGAAGAATATGGACGTGAGAACCATGATGGTTGCACAGAGAACCAAATACCCTATCAAATACCAAGCCTACTCGATGCCTCCACTCACATATCAACCTACCCCAAATTACCAAGCACCCTTGCCCTCTTACCAAACTCCACCACCTACTTACCAATCACCTCCACCACCCACATATCACTACTTCACCCAGATACTCCCAACCCGCACACGTCTACCAACCCTACAACACCCAACAAGCCCACTATCAATCACCTCCCCCTCGCCAAAACTTTCCTAGACCTTGACCAAATTTCGACTACAGACCTCCCAAACAGTATACCGCCATTGCCGTACCAATTGACCAGCTGTATGAAAGGCTCAAAACTGTAGCTAATGTCACCTTTATCCCTGCAATAACCCCCGAAAATCCCTCCCAATGGGTTAACACAAACAAAACTTGTGCATACCATTCCAGCATGAAAGGGCATACCATTGATGAGTGCCACTCTCTGAAGGATAAGATCCAAGATTTGATTGACAACAAGATCATCGTGGAAAAAGAACCTACTCCGAACGTCTGCAACAACCCTCTACTAGACCACAAGGATGGAGGCATTCACATGATTGAGATAGAGGATGATTGGGACCCCAAAGGATCGATCGGATTAATCGTAGAAGGAGACGAGCCAAAGAAATCAACAATCACCCTTAACCTGATTGTGGTCCAGATTCAGCCTTCTAGGGACGCCGAGGTGAATATGTCTGTACTACTTGAGTTTGAAGCACCACCCCCTGCAAAGATGCCAACACCAATTGAGGTCGAGTTTGGGTCCCCAAAGGCACCTGCGCCAATTGAGGTTGTTGTGTTACCTTCCAAAGAAAGTGTGCACATTCTGGTAGCAATGACAACCATAACACCGTTCCACACAAAAGTCATACCATGGGATTACACAGCCGAGGCAACAAGGAAATGGGAAAACCAAGTTCGGAAAAGCAGTTGTGGCACAGGGTATGACAAGGACCGACAGGTTTTATACTCCAGAACACTTGGTTGAGTCGAGTAAGCAGGCATCTGGATGGCCAGCCATCACTGAAGCTGGGCCTGACAACCTCTGGAGGAAGATACAGGCCAAAGAGTACTCAGTCATTGATCAGTTGAACAAAACTCTAGCCCAGACGTCTATCTTAGCTCTGGTACAAAGCACTGACGCACATAAGAATGCCTTATTGAAGGTACTGAGTGAGGTGTATGTACCAAGCAACATCACCGGAGGAGAAATGGCAAATATGGTGGGACAGGTATTGGAGAGTCACAAAATCACTTTTCATGAAGATGAGTTGCCACCAGAAGGGCTGAGCCACAACAAGGCATTGCACATCACCGTGCAATGCGAGGATTATTTTATCACTAGGTTCCTGATCGATGGAGGTCCAGCCTCAACATTTTCTGCTGGTAACACTTAGAACATTAGGGAAAGGGATGCATAAGATCAAAGACGGGGCCATTAACGTCAAAGCCTTCGACGGTTCCTAAAGGTCCACTATTGGGAAAATCAGCCTATGTTTACAGATGGGGCCTACTTGGTTTGATGTCGACTTTCAAGTAATAGACGTGCTGGCATCTTACAACTTGCTCTTGGGACGACCATGGATTCATGCCGCTGGAGCTGTAGCATCAACCCTACATCTGGCAGTGAAATTTGAGTGGAATCACCAAGATGTGATCATCCACGACGATGGTAGCAATCCCATATACAGTCGCCAGACCATCCCAACGATCGGAGGAAGAAGGAAGACAAGTGGAGAAACCTATCACCACATCGAGCGAGTCAACACTGTTGACAAGGATAAATGGTGGGACAACAAAATGAAAGCATATTGAACTGGTGCAAATATAAGCCAGGTAAGGGACTTGGCAAAAACCTACAAGGGATCGCTAAGCCTGCCAAGCTGAAGAAACATGGTACCACCTTCGGTCTGGGATACGAGTACACCTGGAAAGAGTTCTATGAATGGTCGCCGCCATGGCACGGGCCTTATTATCCACTACAACATCTTATACCTCACTTGGAGCAGATTTTCTGACCAGCTGATGTTATATATGGGTCAAAAGAAGAGGAAGCACTGACAACGATGAGGGATTTGTTTTTGGAAGAGGATGACATGGATTGCTATGTCATTTTCGAGGAGGAAGAGGAGGAAGGCCCTTACATAAAAACCGTGAGCCGAGCAGCGCGCCTCAATAATTTGTCCATCAGAACCACCAGAGCCCAGAAAGCCTTGAGGTAGCAAGGTTGAACAAGCATCATGTACTATTTTTCATTTTTACTAGTTGACTTTTCTTTTGCCTTTTAATTTTGCAATAAGATCTTCAATGTTCAAAATAGTTATGGAATTTTTCAAAGCATTTCGATTTTTTCTTATGAATCTTACTCTTATTACTTTCTCTCATTTACTTTATTTACAGTATTACTATTACATATCTTGATGAACCAATGACTGTGACATGGAACGAGACAACGCAACAAACAGACTCAAAGGAAGATGATATACCAGAAGAGGTTGAGGATTTTGAGAACAGACTTATGTCCAACCTAGACGAGACTGACATTGTTAACCTGGGAGATGCAGAAAATGTCAAAGAAATTCGGATCAACATTTATTTGTCACCAACAGAAAAGGAAGAATACATAAAAAATTTGAAGGAATATGAGGACATATTCGCCTGGTCGTATGACGACATGACTGGTTTAAGTACATCTGTTGTGGCACACAAGTTGCCAACTGATTTGACATGACCACCGGTAAAACAGAAGCTCAAGAAGTTCAAGCCTGACATGAGTTTGAAAATTAAGGAAGAAGTCACCAAGCAAGTCAAATCTAAGGTTCTCAGAGTAGTAGAGTATCCAACATGGTTAGCCAACATCGTGCCAGTACCAAAGAAGGACGGGAAGGCTAGAGTCTGTATCGACTACTAGGATCTCAACTGGGCCAGTCCCAAAGATGACTTTCCCTTGCCAAACATACACATTCTAATTGACAACTGTGGCAAGCACGAGCTGCAGTCGTTTGTTGATTGTTTTGTTGGGTATCATCAGATCTGGATGGATGAAAAAGATGCTGAGAAAATGGCCTTCATTACGCCATGGGGAATGTATTGTTACAAGATAATGCCATTTGGGTTAAAGAATGCTGGGGACACCTACATAAGGGCCTTGACTAACATTTTCCATGATATGATACACAAAAGGAGATCTAGGTATATGTAGATGACGTCATCATCAAGTCCAAGAAAGCCACTGATCACATGGAAGATTTGAGGAAGTTCTTCAATAGACTAAGAAGGTACAAATTAAAGCTGAATCCCGCAAAATGTGCATCCGGGGTTCCTGCCAGAAAACTACTTGGGTTCATTGTGAGTCGTTGAGGAATAGAACTGGATCCGTCAATGGTCAAATCCATTCAAGAGTTGCCACCGCCAAAGAGCAAGAAGGACGTAATGAGTTTCTTGGGAAGACTTAACTACAGTCAGTTCATAGCACAATCTACTGTCACCTATGAGCCAATCTTTAAGATGTTGAAGAAGGACGCCGCTGCCAAATGGACTGATGACTGTCAAAAGCCTTCGACAGAATCAAGGAGTACCTGTCCACACCGCCAGTCTTAGTCCCGCCCGATCCGGGCAGACCTCTATTGCTCTACCTTGCAGTATTGGATGGAGCATTCGGTTGTGTTCTGGGGCAACATGATGAAACGAGAAGGAAGGAGCATGACATCTATTATCTTAGCAAGAAGTTCACCCCATGCGAGGCCCGGTATTCTCTGTTGGAACGCACCTATTATGCTCTGACTTGGGTAGCCTAGAAGCTGAGGCACTATTTCTGTGCCTACACTACATACCTTATATCCAGAATAGATCCGTTGAAGTACATCTTTCAAAAGCCCATGCCCACTAGCAGGCTGGCCAAGTGGCATATTTTGTTAAGTGAATTTTACATTGTCTATGTGACTCAGAAAGCAGTCAAAGGGCAGGCATTGGCGGATCATCTTGCTGAAAATCCTGTGGACGGAGAATACGAACCCCAGGAAACGTATTTCCTAACGAGGAGATATCCTTCATAGGAGAAGACATTGCAGAATCCTATGATAGTTGGAGAATGTTTTTCGACGAAGCAGCAAATTTCAAAGGAGTTGGCATATGAGCAGTTCTAGTATCAGAAACAGGTCAGCATTATCTGGTGTCTGCCAAACTCAGATTCCTGTGCACCAACAACATGGCCGAGTACGAAGCCTGTATCTTAGGGCTCAAGATGGCCATTGACATGAACATTCAGGAATTGCTAGTGATCGGGGATTCAGACTTGCTTATACATCAGGTCCGAGAAGAATGGACAACTAAGAACTCCAAAATACTCCCGTATTTGCATCATGTACAGGAGTTAAGGAAGAGGTTCACAAAGATAGAGTTCCGGCATGTTCCCAGAGTCCAGAATGAGTTTGCCGATGCATTGGCTACCCTATAATCTATGATTCAGCATCCAGATAAAAACTTCATAGATCCTATTCCGGTGAAGATTTATGATCAGCCAGCTTACTGTGCTCATGTCGAGGAAGAAACGGACGGAAAACCTTGGTTTCATGATATCAAGGAATACTTGGCAAAAGGAGAATACCCAAAGCTCGCAAATCCCACTCAAAAGCGCACACTTCGGAGGTTCTAACAATTCCTATCACAGTGGAGTAATCCTGTATAGGAGGACTCCTGATTTGGGATTATTAAGGTGTGTTGGCACAAGGGAAACATCCAGGCTACTAGAGGAAATCCATGTTGGGACCTGCGGTCCACATATGAATGGTTTTGCCTTAGCCAAGAAGATACTTTGAGCTGATTATTTTTGGATAACTATGGAAACAGACTGCATCCAGTATGTCCGAAAGTGCCATAGCTGTCAGATACATGTAGACATGATAAAGGTGCCCCCAAAGAAGCTTAATGCAACAAGCACGCCGTGGTCATTCGCCGCTTGGGGAATGGATGTCATCAGACCTATCGAGCCCACCACATCAAACGAGCACATGTTCATTCTAGTTGCAATTGATTATTTCACCAAATGGGTTGACGTAGCATCATACAAAGCAGTGACTAAGAAAGTTGTGGCAGACTTTGTCCGCGACCGCATTATGTGTCGGTTGGGAATTCCAGAGTCAATCATTACTGATAATGGATCTAACCTCAACAGTGATTTGATGAAATCCACGTGTGAAACCTTCAAAATCAAACACAAGAATTCTACAACTTACAGACCTCAGATGAACGGAGCCGTAGAGGCTGCCAACAAGAATATCAAGAAGATACTAAGGAAAATAATAGAGAAGCATAAGCAGTGGCACTAGAAGCTCTCATTTGCTTTATTGGGATACCGCACCACAGTCTGCAAATCAATTAGGGAAACTCCCTATATGTTATATGGTACAGAAACAGTCATACCCGCTGAGGTAGAAATTCCTTCCTTAAGGATCATACAGGAAGCAGAGCTCGACGACGCAGAATGGTTGAAGAGTTGTTACGAGCAACTAGCTCTTATAGACGATAAGAGAATGAATGCAGTTTTCCACAGTCAGCTCTATCAGAATAGAATGTCCAAAGCCTTCAACAAAAGAGTCAAGCCGAGACAATTCACACCGGGGCGGCTGGTGTTAAAGAAAATTTTTCCGCATCAAGAGGAAGCCAAAGGAAAATTCTCTCACAACTGGCAGGGTCCGTACATGGTTCACCGAGTTCTGACAAGAGGAGCCCTCATACTTGCAGAAATGGACGGAGAAGTTTGGCCAAAGCTGATCAATTCAGATGCAGTCAAGAGATACTATGTGTAACCTTTATTCTTTCTTTTATGATGTAATTTGAACTATGCCTGACCTGATTCCCGTTTAAGAAGGGATGCGTAGGCAGCCCTATGGGTTCGGTCACAATTCAATAAAATTTCCATTTCCCCCACTATTGGAAACTATTGAGGAGGACCATTAAAATTCCGATGTCGATTCCAGCCATTTATCATTAACAGCCGTCAGGAGCAGCAGCCTGGTAAACTGGGGCAGAATTTTAAGGAGGACCGTCAAAATTCCGGAGCAAGCGAAGTTGCAATGTCTTGAACCACGTCGCAGTCGTTGGTTCATCTAAAAAAAATTATTCTTAATTATGCACTTATATTATGATTTACTAAATCATGCATGTTCATTACTAAAATTGCCTTGTTTAGCAACGCTACCCCAATGATACGTACAGTATCACCATATCAAAGCCAAGCAGGCCAAACATAGCCAGCAGGGACACGAACTAACTTTTCCCCCTTACAAACTCACGATTTTTCTTTGTATACAAGCACTTGAGTTGCAAAATCATCAAATGTACTATATGCTCACTCACAAAGTTCAGGAATACAACTCTCCGAACCGTTGCACTTGCTCGCAACGGCTGTCCGCACAATAGTGTCCCCAGCAGGCACAATATCCCCAGCAATCACGATACCGCAATCCTCTATAAACTAAGAAAACTCTATTGCCATTTGCCATTTCTACTTCCTGCATAAGGCTACCATTCTGCCTTTTGAGACTAAGCTCTGTCTCCATCTGCATTCTTTGCATTGCATAAGGCTACCATTTTACCTTTCGAGGTTAAGCTCTACCTCCATCAGTATTTCGCTGCATTGCATAAGGCTACCATTCTGCTTTCCGAGACTAAGCTCTGTCTCCATCTGCATTTCTTGCATTGAATAAGGCTACCATTATGTCTTCCGACACTAAGCTCTGTCTCTATCTGCATTTCTTGCATTGCATAAGGCTACTATTCTGCTTTCCGGGACTAAACTCTGTCTCCACCTGCATTTCTTGCATTGCATAAGGCTACCATTCTGCCTTTCGAAACTAAGCTCTATCTCCACCTGCATTTCTTTCATTGCATAAGGCTACCATTCTGCCTTCCGAGACTAAGCTCTGTCTCTACCTGCATTTCTTGCATTGCATAAGGCAACCACTTTGCCTTTCGAGACTAAGCCCTGTCTCCACCTTCATGGCTGAAATATCGGCAGTTTATTTATTCCTCGTGTGGCTGAAATATCGCCACTTTATTTATGTCTCGCATGGCTAAAATATCACCACTTTCTATTTACGTCTTGCATCGGCTGAAATACCGCCACCTCGTTTACATTTTGCATTGCTGAAATATCACCACTTTCTATTTACATCTTGCATCGGCTGAAATACCGCCACTTCATTTACATTTTTGCATTGGCTGAAAGATCGCCTCCTTCTCTCATGGGCTGCAAGATTGCCAAATTGTTCGAAAGCATCATTGTGCAGAGGCACCATTTTCATATCCCGAGAATGCCATGCCATGGACTAAGGACCCATTTTATCTTTTGCATATCATTATTTAAAGGCATCATAGCTCGGAGGTATCATCCTCATAGCCCGAGAGCATCATTTCATGGCATGCGAATCCTTTATTATACGCTTTATGGCCCAGGACGCCATGGTTTGAGGACGTCATCTTAACCGTCCAAAGACAACATTCATGGTCCAAAGGGAACTTGCATCACGTTTAAAATTACGCACAATATATGTTTGTATTGCTCATTTGTAGGTAAACCGGCTAGCAATGGCCGTCTCAGCAGGAGCGATCCCACTCCAGTTCCCGCAGCCCTACTAGACTATAACCATCCACCCCAACCGAATATCTCGTCCGTTCTTGAAAAAAATCTCCGTTAGCATATTCCACCGATGGATGCTGAACTACATATGGCCTGATTCCTGTAAGACCAGGGATATGTAGGCAGCTCAGGAACCAGAGCACGGTCAAATTCTTCAAGTCATTTCGTTCGATCAAAATTGGCCATCATATCTTTACCCGGCAACTCTTTCATCTTTCCCGGGTAAAGAGGGGCAGCTGTTGATACTAATTTTTCCTTGTATATTTTTAATATATATAAAATAATTTTAAAATAAGATATGTACGCATATATAAGCATGCCCAAGTGTTTTAGTATTTTTCCCAATTTTTAAAAGATTTTTAAAACCAATTTATTGTCCATTTTAGCAGCACAAAATCAATAATTACTCCCAAAATCATAAATTTTTGTGAATAATTTATTTTATTCCCATATTTATACCAAAATATAGTTAATGTAATTTTTATATATTTTTACAAATTTATTTGGTATTTGTTAAAGCTAAATTGCATATAATTGCAATTCTAGCCTACTTGAAGATTTAATAGCATTTTTTTTAATCATAAAATTGGTTCCAGTATTTTTAAATTAATATTTATATATTATTTACCAATTTAGTACTTTTAAATTTTTTTTCAAAATTTTTTTTACTATTTTTGTAAAATAAAAGGGAAAACTGGCTATGTAAATTTTAGCCTCATTTCGTTTCAATTGTAGCCCCATTACATTTCAATTTTAGCCTCCAATTGACCCAATCTTGACCCCCAATTGAACCGGTCCAATTTAAATTTTAACCCAACCCCCAACCCAACCAATTAACCCGCTCGGTCCTTCTTTCAATCCAGGCCGTTGATCATTTTGATCAACGGCCATGATCACCCCTTACAATTTTTAATCCACCGACCGTACCCTAATCCCCTCATTTCCATCTCTCAGCCGCCTTTGAATACTCTCCTCTCTCAAACTCTCTCGAAGGTTCCCTGGAACCCTAGCCTCTCTCATCCTATCCGACCATAACCTCACTGGAATCCATGGCTTCTCAGGCCATGGATGGCCTGTACTCACCTCCCTCCACTCTCAAACGTCTGGGGTTCGAAGCTTTGAGGTCTGACCTTAGTGGTGTCCATTCAGGACCTCTCATATCCATGGTTTTGAAGCCTCTTCGGCCTTTCTCTGGCACATCTAAAGCATTTTGAGCCTGGTTCTAACTCATCCGACTCAAGATCGGACTTTTCTTCCAAACCTTTCTCATTTCTAGGGTTTCTCTGAAACCCTAGCCATTCGAGGTTTTTATCTAGTTGTTTTCTTAAATCTATGCTATATTTGTGCTCTATTGGATTTTTAAAACGTTTTCCCCAAAAAAAATTTCTTTCAAAAATTTGTTTCTCTTCTATTTAGGGTTTCTGAAAAAATTTCGAAATGTTTTCTTTCCTCTTCCTCTTCTTTTCTTTGTGTGTATCTGTCTTTGTTATGTTTGTAAGTTTTCTTTTCCTACCTATCATGTTCTTCTCCTGTATCTTTATGTTTGCCTTATTTTGCATGTTCTTCTATTGTGCTCCGTTCTTTCTTCTACTGGTTTCTATATCATGCTTTCATATGTTTATCTTATGTGTTCGTTTACCCCTATGTTCCTTTACTGTATTTTCTACTAAGCTTTTAGGTCTTTAGTTTCCCTCTTCTGGACTTTGTTTGAGTTCTTTGTTAAACATGTTTCCTCTACTGTTCTCTTAAGTGCTATACTATCTCGTTTCTTTATGCTTCAAATCAGCTTTCTCACTTTATTGTTTCAAACATGCTATTACATCTATTTTTTTTCTCATAAGTCTCTAAAAAAGACCTCTGAGCTTGTTTCCGCTATTTGTCTTATTTTCTCTGTATCTGACTCGAGTTGAAAACCCTAGGGTTTGGGGTTTTGGCGAGTTTAGATCTTGTGTTTAAGACTACGGTTCTATTTTGGAACTCTAGGTTTCTCAAACTCGTTTTGAGTCTTTGTACTGAACTCGAACTTCTTTGACTCTGAACTTTTCTATGCTAGGCTTTTCTAATTAGCATGACAAATCTTTCTTGATTCACATGTCTATGCACTTTATATATGATGAATTCTTCCTTCAAAAAATGTTTTTCCAATTTGTGATTGATTCAGAATTCCTTTTAATAAGGATTGATTGATTGTTACTGATTTTTCTTTAATTAAACCTTTCTTCACCTTTTCTGGTTGGATTCATTCATACCAAAACTCAATTTCTATTTTCTTACTGGTTGTTGATTGATCGCCTTTCCTTATTTGGACAAACCGTGTTGCTACCAAACTCTTTCCTTAAATAACTTCTGTGTATTTACCCTTCCTGTGCTACTTTGGAAAAGATCTTGATCAAACTATTTCCTTAATTATCTTGCTTGTTTGAAATCAGAATCCCTTAATTGAAGGGAGACCTTATGTGATTGATTTCGAAACTATTTTCTTACCTTTTGTTACTTGCTTTCTGCACTATAAAGGGCACGACCCTTCTGCACTTTTAGGGACTTCCAATTCAATACTATTTAGGACCTTGAGTTCAACACTTACACAATACTTATTGAACACTTTCAATTTCGATACTCCTACACTCTCAATTCAACACTCTACTATCTTCTGAAATCTTCTGGCTGTGTGTTTGCAATTTGGCTTTACTACTGCTCTTCACTTCTTATTTCCCTGAAATTGGTATGTTCTAATTTAACTTTCGGCTTCATCCCTATGTGTTTGCTTTACAGTTTCAACAATCTTGTCTACTTTGTTGTTTATGTTTTGTATTGAATATGTTGTTCTCTTTGCATCTATTGCTGTGTGAATTCCCCATACCCTTATTCCCTTCTATGTGTTTGAGTTAAGGTTCAGGCATGGCAGTATCCAAATTGCTTCTCATGTCTGGACCTGATCCTTTAATGGATCCTAACTCCCAAACAATGTGGCTAACAGGCTGGTTAAGGGTGTGCCAACACTCCTAATTGCTGGGTATGACCACTAGCCTGTCTTGGCCTTCCCTAAAATACCCTCTATGCACTTGCAATCTCTCTTAGATACTACGTTCTGCCCCCTTACTATGAGCCTTGCTTTGGGACTTTAAGCTCCCTCTGAATTTGGACATTTAAGGGCTGGCCCTTCCACACTGCACTATAATCCAATTCGGCAATATATTTGGGTGTAAGCACTGGCCGGAGTCCACTTGAAACTCTTAAGGAACTCTGACACATCCCAAATAGGAGAAAGGCTTTGGAATTTGATCTTTGTAGTTAGTTTACTTCATGCTTCAGACAGAAGTCTGAATCAGGCTCTCCTTGGTTGGGATTTTAGCTTTCTGATGTAATTTTTACTTTCTTTTCTTCATTCTAGGCTGTAATAATTTGTAATAACTCATGAGGGCTTATAGTGAAAAAGGGAGGGGTACTAATGTATGCATAAGGGTAGATATCATGCTCATTAGGTCTTTATTTCTGCAAATCATGGCAAGTTCTGCATTTCGGCATCTTTGAAATCCTATTTTAGGTTCTGCACTTCTACATTTTCATATAGAAATCCTATTTTAGGTTCTGCACTTCTACATTTTCATAAAGAAATCCTGTCTATAAACTTCTGCACTTTTGCATCTTAGAAATCCTGCCCATAAGTTCTGCATATATATCACATCAATAGCTTTTGCATTTCTGCATCTCATATAGAGAACATGACTATAGGATTCTACATTTTGCCTATCATATAGAAAGCATGTCTATAGGGTTTTTGAATACTACATACATATCCATCACTAGGCAAACGATATATAGTCTTAAATAATAAAAATCATCGTTTTAGACGCCATGCCTATAGGAATAAGCAACCCTATAGACATTAGTCACATTTAGAAAGCATGCCTAGAGGAATAAGCAACTAATCTGAATCTCTCAACTTGCTTATAAGTTTAAAATCAATAATAGCATTGCTTAAACGCTTGCAGAACATATGTTCCTGCTGTTAATAAATCTGCTTCTGAAATCAGTACACTTCTACATTGTTAGATGCCATGCCTATAGGTTTCACCTAGGCAAGCTATAAGGTAAATTAGCTAATTTAATCAGACTCTGTTAATTCCAACCAGCAGGCAGGTCTGATTCCAGTTTCTTATCTGAAATGTGTAATAGACCAGTCTGTCTCCTTAACGTTTAAGTTTAATTCAGACCATAACCAGTATCTGCAAGACATGCTAAACAATCCGTCTTTAAGTGATGAGGCATGTCTGAGCCTTTTAAATTGTTATGTGTTTCCCATATCTGCCTTATGTGTTTTTGTTTGCCGCTTTAGAATTTTATCGTTTTAAACCATACAAATCCCAAATCTCCCTTCCCTTTATGACTAGTAGTCCCAAATGCCTTCAGGACTGATAGGATTGGGGCGGGTACTAGCATGCAATAAGTAAACGAAACCATTCCACGTTTAATACCTCAACGGGGTGGGAAAGCGTAGATATGGATATGATGACCGGTGCGCTAATACTACGTGTAACCCCTCTTCTGAGGAGTGATTACCGAGTATTTCATTGATGTGATCCATATTATTTATAAACCTAGGACTCCCTTCAATTTACTTGTTTATTTTATTACTTTCAAAATTTCAAAACTCCTTTTTCTCAAATTTCAGCTTCCTTGTTTCCTCAAACATTAACTTATTTGCAATAACAATGTGACAACCCCTCATATTTGAAACCCTTATTTGCTTATTTATTTTTTGTACTTAAGTTATGCTTTCCTGCCTAACATACTCGGTACTTTATTCGTACTGACGTCCCTTTTGCCTGGGGACGCTGCATTTCATGCCCGCAGGTCCCGATTGATAGGTTGACAGTCCTCCTAGTAGGCTATCAGCTCAGCGAAGGTGTTGGTGCACTCCACTTGCTCCGGAGTTGCCTATTTGGTCAGTATGCTTTGGATATGTATTGATTGATATGGCGGGGCCCTGTCCCGACCTTTATGATTTTATGTACTCTTAGAGGCTTGTAGACATATGTCAGGTGTATGGATAATTGTATGGCCTTGTCGGCCTATGTTTCGAGTTTACTAATGGTCATGTCGGCCTTATAGGCCCGTATGTCACATATATTAGTTTGTATATCATGTTGGGTCTTCATATGTTGACTATTCCCTTATGTTTTATTCTTGTTATCTCAGGACGAGTTTTCTAGCTCATTTACTCATGATAACATGATAAGAAAGATATGTTACGTTGGTACTCGGTTGAGTAAGGCACCGGGTGCCCGTCGCGGCCCTTCGGTTTGGGTCGTGACAGAAGTGGTATCAGAGCAGTTCTGTCCTAGGGAGTCTACAAGCCGTGTCTAGTAGAGTCTTGTTTATGGGTGTGTTGTGCACCACACTTATAAGCAGGAGGCTACAGGGCATTTAGGTCTGTCACTCTTTCTTCTTACTCTAGATCGTGCAGTAGAGCTCAGTTGTAAGAATTCAAACTCCTAAATTCGACTTTAGTCATAATACAACGATACCTACTTCCACAAAGATAGTTGGTAAGAGATTACATGTGGATGTGAAAGAGTTGAGTCAGAGGAACTCGATTTCACATCATACTTATGATGAGTAAATATGAGGTCTTCAACAGATCGTGTGTGTACTAAGATGTGTATGCTTCTTAATAAGGAGCCTTAAGGCAAGGATATCTATTCACGAATATGGTGAAAATCTATGAGGGATTCAGAAGCTAGATACAAGTTTCAACAAGTAAAAGAAGTAAGGTGAAGAGGGGTACAAGGCACCCAGATAATGAAGATTATCAATATTTTCAAATCAGGCAGAGAAATATAAGCATTTTGGTACCTTCATCAATGACAGAGGTAAGTACAATTGGCCACACCCATCTCAGTTATGTTCTATGGGAGCTAACATATATTATTTAAGAGAAAGATGGGATATCAGGATCCAGTTGGAGTTAGAGTAACCCAAAAATTGTGGATAGGTTGTTATCATAAACTAACGTTTCCGAAAAATGGTGCAAATGTGGTAATAGATCTCCTTCTAAGACACCTAGATGGTGAACTTTAGAGTAGTACAATCAGATACGAATACTAGAATATTCAGAAATTTCAGAAGATAGCCAGTGGGTTCCTAGAAGGGAAAAATATTTACCTTAGTATGACTCTAGCCCCGAGTAAAAAAAAAGAATGTTAGGCATTCCCAAGAGCCAGTGAGATGAAGCTAGGGGAGATTATAGGGAAAGAACTTTTTGTTGAAGTTTTCAGAATAAAGTGATAGACAAAAAGAATATTATCCGGAGAATAAGAAGAAAATAAATGAAGCATCATGAGTAAGATGTGATATAGGGGTGATAACAGTAAATCAAAATATGACACGATGACAGAGTCTATAGTCAAAGTGAAGGAAAATACAAGAGGTGACAAGCCTTAAGGCAATAAAAGAGTATAAGCCATAAAATCATATTTTTATTTCGAGAAATGAGTTGGTGACTTCAACGTGATTACCAGGAGGAAAGGTTAGACCCCAGAGTAATAAAAATCAGTATGGGCTGGTGAACAAGATAAAACCGAACATGAATTAGGGACCGGAGGATTTGATAATGGTCGACATCGTGAGAATTTCAAAGATCGTGCTCCAACAATAATAGAATAGACAATAGACGAATAACCTTTAAACGCCATTTAGGAAGTCGCTTACCTAAAGCAAGCACTCTGAGCAGAGTTAATCTTAAGGGACTAAGTGTTCCAGTTACAGTAGGTGTCACCTTCGTGCATAAGAAATTTAGTTATCCCTAGTACAAAAGGTTACCATAAGGTGATTAGGGTTCATTGATAATGTGAAAAGATGCCAAATATGAAAAGGTAAAACAACTATAGGTAGATCGTCGTAGTACTAAATCTTAGTACTCCCCTAAAGGGGAAAATATAGTGTGATATGATATTAAGTCGGAGTTAAGCGGTTCAGTTAAATATGGAATGGTAAAGAAAGAATGTTGTAAAAAGGAGAAAGGGATGATGTTGCATTTATTTAGTCCCTGCAGATATGTTGCGATTCCAGAACATTATACAAGCACGACACCGGATAGAGGCATTAAAAGTTTCCGGCCAGGATGTTATTGATAAATAAGTGTGAATAGACACTTGTTACATCAGGAGCTAGTGGCGAGAGATAAGTTAAGACAAAGGATATATCCCAAGAGGGATTATGCAGAATATATATATATATATATATATATATATATATATATATATATATATATGAGGATGGACCAACGAGTAATTAGTAGTAGATTTAGGAAGAGCCCAGTTATGGTTAGACAAGAGGTCACAGATAAATCAATAGATCATGCAAGATAAATGTAGTGAATCGCAGCATAGTGAATTCAGTCTCGCAGATACAAGATCACAATCATTTGAAAAAAATTTCAGATAGGAGTTGAGGCAGTTAAAGGTACCATTTTTAAGGTTTATGAAAATAAGAGAGAGTGCCACTAAGGAGACAATAAAAATTTGAGCTTAGAAGTAACCCTACGAGCACAAAGGCATAAATTTATGTAACTAAGGATTATTATAGGCGAGTAAGAATAACAAAAATTACCTTCGGGTGTACGATATATCAAGCTCGCAACTTTACAAGAGCCAGAAGGTCTCCCTAAGTACTACAATGAAAGACTAGCTGAGGAAATAAGGAAGAAGGTTTCCACCTAAGCATAGTGAGCTAAAGAGTAAATTATCCTGTAACAACAGTCTCACTACAATATTGTATACACTCCATAAGAAAGTGGCACCTATCATGGCTAATGAATGGTAAAAAAAAGCCATCAAAGGTGATGTTTGAGATCATATGAGGTACAGGAAATTATAGTATTCGTGGGCAAAAAGACAAGCCAAGTATTCATGCAACAAGTGATAGAACGACCAGCAAAAGTAATTGCTTACATTTAAGGACAACTGAGAAGGCACGAAAGGAAATTTATGGTGCTAGCAAGTTAAAGGAAGGTTGCGAGTAGTATAAATAGATCGGTGTAGGTCCTAAGGTAAAGTATTGTAGAGCAACAAGGTTTTAGGTTGATAGGAGTAAGGATATGAAAAGGTGAGTGAGAAGGTGACGATAATATGTATGTCCTCTGGATTAAACCCATCAAAACAAGGGAGCTGATGATTTCCATATGTAATAAAAAGCTCGGTACAGCCTGAATGAACATAGAGGAGTCTGAGACTAGGTGCATTTGGAAGAGATGGAATGTTGCCCTGGCAGTAGAATAAGGGTCTAATTGTGATAGATAAGAGGATGATGCTTAGGTCTTTGATTGAGTAACGATTTAACGAGAAAGGAATTTCATTAATTGCACGGGATTAGAATACCCCCATAAGATGAATCGAATTGGGATGCAATGAAATACGGTTATTGAAGTATAGTATTATCCCTAGGTGGATCAGGAAAATCACTTCATATGTTCCCCGATAAGATGTGAGCCCTAGTGACAGTGTATTACGTAAGAGGTTGCAAGTTATCAGTGATAGATTATAGATCAACATTAAGGTGAATAAACAATAGATGGGTACAAGTTCCAAAGTTCGAGATGAGATTTGTTTGTTATTCTTAGATGAATAATAATGAGGAAGCACTAAAGGACTTAGATTTATACATATAGGATAAGCAGCGAGAGAGTAACCTGGAGTTGGGTAGCAAACCTCGGTAATAATAAACCGAAGTAAGTTTTATGGTATAGTATAACCTACCTAGATGTAGTAAATCCATAAGGATAGATATACAAGGCTATGAAACAAGAGATAGAAATAGTCTTAAGTTCGATAAAGTACCAAGCGAAAGACATCAGTACACCTATAGATGCCTAGAGGGACAGCTTGTCATAATTCTGTATATGTTCATAAAGTGAGGCTTAGAGATTGGCTAAAAGATGGAGGAAAAAGAGAATACGACTCGCTAGGCACTCATACAAGGACACAGTCGTACATACTGCATGACATAAGATAGCAAATGTTATGATGTTGGAAGAATTCCAACCACATGTCATGGCGTGACAAAGAGGCCTAAAAGGGGGGAATGCCCAAGCATTTAGATTTATTTACAAAACAGTGGATTAGATGGAAAGATGAGCATTAAAATATTTGATTTCATTGATTTCCTAAATGACATTATATTTGGAAGCAAATAAAGTAAGTTAATCATGTTACCTTGGAGGTTACAAATATTTAAGATCATGAATAACGAGTACCAAGAGGGTTAGGAATCTTAGAAGCTAAACCAATTGAAGAAAATAAGTTTTGTCGAAAGTCGACAAGTTTCGAATGTTATAACATGTACTTTGGGGTGAGACTAGGGTTATTAATATGATAAAAAAGATATGTTACGTTGGTACTCGGTTGAGTAAGGCACCGGGTGCCCGTCGCGGCCCTTCGGTTTGGGTCGTGACAATCACCTTGCTCTTCTTCTGGTAGACATCTTGTAATTGACACATCCGTACAAATCCGGAAAAGGTATGGTTCATCCCAATAATAATCGTGACAATCCCATTTGAACTTTTTCCTTTGGTTTGAAGAGAACTCATCGGGGATGATACCACACACAAGGAAATTTGCTAGATCTGTGAACCATGGCACCTCCATCATTGAAATAGCCAAGAGTTGCTTATCGGGAAAGGAGTCATTGATTTCAAGGCCATCATGCTACCTCCCGTCCTCCTCCAAACGACACAACTGGTCCAACGATAGGTTTTCAATTCCTTTTCTATCTTGAAGGTCAATGTCAAACTCTTGTAAATAAAGCACCCGTATCATCAACCGTGTTTTGGAATTTTTCTTGCTCATAATATAAGGAAGTGTCGCATGATCCGTGTGGACAATTACATTAGTACCCATCAAGTACGGGCAGAACTTCTTGATAAAATATAAGGGTCCACCAAACTCTATAGAGAACATGATTCTCTATCAGGTTCAACAGTACTCACACACACACACGACAGTAAATAAATGACAAGAGGAATTTTACGTGGAAAATTTCCAGCTCAACAGGATTAAAAACCACGACTTACCCTTATAGGAATTCAACTTCACTACTGAGCAACATTTAGATTACAACCTATGCAACCTAGGAATTAACCTCTTAATCCCTTACTAACTTGTAATACTCTATTACAGGCCACTTTGTAATAACTCTATTACAAAGACTTTACAACATGACTAACTCTAGCCAAGACTCAAACACACAGGTTTAAGGTTTACAAAGAGTTTCCTACAGAATGCTTCTAAACAAGCTAGGTAGGAATTACAATTGAAGAACTATTACAAAGTTACAACTCAACTAAGGACATACAATGACTCGATGTGGGAACTGGTCTGTATTTGCTTTGTTCTTTGTTATTGAAGCACTTTAAACTTGCTTGTTGGATGGTCACGTGAGTGAGCTTGAGTAAAATCTCTAAGTATTCAAGTGAATATGTTTTACCTTCCTTGAATGTATATATACATGTGTGACATTACTTACAATGATGTAAGCGAGGTAGGTAAAACGTCTTCCCTGGAAAGTTGACTGCAACACTGTTCCTGCACTGTAGTGTGTACAGGCAGCAACTTTCCAACTGGAGAGTTAACTTCATACAGTCTCCTCGGGTGCTGGTAGGGACTTGTTCCCTCAGTTGTTCCTTCCACTTTGAAGAGTTGAATCATATTCCCACGCTGAATCCCAACCTAGAACCTTGTAATCTTAAGGTCTTATAGATGTGTAACAGGTTCCTTATCTGGTTCTGGATAGTAAGTTTGTAAGATCATCAAAATATAAAGTAAAGTATTTATAACCAAAGTACTTGTAACCTATCAATTTCTTCCTTTTTGATGATGAAAACTCATAATTGATAATCCTAGAAAGAGCCACATAAAACCAGACTGTGAACCAGAAAGACCTTAAACTTCCCTCTGAATCGTTGCATTCCCCCTTAATCAGTACTTGAACCTCTATGAGTTCCCCACGAATCAGTATTTCTCCCCCTTCATATTATTATTCATTTATACTCTGTATTATTCAACTAAATCTTCCCCCTTTTGGAATCATAAAAAGTATAGAACAAGTAAGTAGCATAAATAAGTCTAGCTTAGTTATCTCATGCCACTTGTGTGCACACATTGTGATAGAAAACAGAGACAAAGGAGCAGTAGCATAAAATAAAAGGAAACCACTTTCACTAACCAAATTTGGACTTTACAGGCGGGAGTAGAATCATTATTATCATCCATAGTTTAAAACAAACAAAAGCAATTACTAGAAACAAAACAAACATCACAAAAAACAACTAATAAGATAGACACTGGAAACTGGACACTGAGGGGACATTCTTTAGGAGACACTGGAGGAAGGGGACTTGGAAGAGGAAGCAAGGGTTTGGAGGACAAGATCCATGAGAGCATTCGCTGACATTTTCTCATTGAACAATCTTTCTTTCAGGTCCTCCACCTATTTCCTGAGCTCAACATTCTCCTTTGTTAGGTGTGCAACTTCTGAGCTATGAGAACTACTAGAACCAGGTGCCTCTTGGAAGTGACTGAGTTGTCTCTCAAGAATTGCGTTCCTAGCCTTCAACTTTCGGATCTCCTCTATGGCACTATTCTGAGCATTTATCAGTTAAGAGATGGTGGAAATTCTTCCATCTCCTCCGACCTTGTCAATACACTCACACTTCTCAATAGTAGTTTTTGAAAATGATTGCTTTTTAATGCCCACTTTGGCTTGTCCCGAAGGTACTTTGGAGAACTCAAAGACCATTATGAGAAGAAAACCATAAGGTAGTCCAGGATCTCCATCCTTAAGGTTTTCTACCTTCAGCATATGCTCAATCATTATGACAGGCAAATTGATGGTGATAAAATTATCCAATGCTTCCATAAGGAACAAGTCAGCTTTGGATGCAACAAATCTTCTCTCAGCGCAGGGAAGTAATACTTTGTTAACCATCTCAAAAAGCAACTGATATACTGGAACAAGTGCCTTCTTATGCACCCGCTCCCTATGTTGTATTGACTTGTCCTTGACAATGGCAATTCTGAAGTTTGATGTGCAGGCACCCTAGACAAATGATAGTCCTTCGACAGGAACACCCAAAATTGACCACAATAAGGCAGAGTCCATCACTATGTCCACCCTATTTATCAACACACAAATTTGATCTCCCTCTACTGTGAAGAGGTCGGTATAGAACCTCCGTACCTCCTCCTCAGACACTTTGGGAACCTCATTTGTAAACAAATTTGTCTATTGTTGAGAATCATAAATTTCCACCAATTGTCTCATCCCAACAAGTTCTACAATGTCAGAGGAAAATGTGTGGCCCCACAGTACTTTTCGATTTCTCAACTTCCTTTTCTCAGAACTCAGAGACTCACTAACTTTTGCTTTCTTGATAGAACCAGGTTCCTCATCATCATCCATTTTTCTTTTTACCGAATTGCAAACAAACTTTCCCTTCTCCACTGAATTTTTCTACATATGTTCACCAGATTTTTCAACTTCTTCATCATTAGATTGTCACCACTCTCTTTCACTGACTTGTCACCAAAATTCTTCACCAACTTTTCACTGGAAGCAACATCAGAACTCTTGAAAGTACTTTCAACATTTGTAGAATGTGCCTTATAGATTAAGAGTGAGAGTGTTTATGCTTTGAGGACTTGAGGGTTAAGGAACTAGGTTCCTCTTCTGCTTCCTCATCAACATTCACCACTGAGATGTCCTTTTCAGCAAAACTTTTCCATCCTTTACCAGCCTTCTCTTTCTTTTGCTCCCTTGACTCTTCTTGAGAGCAGATTCCAGAACCTCCATTTGCTGCAACCGTGTAATGTGTTGCTTAGGGGTTGACTCTGGAGTTGCAACTGGCTTACTCATAGCCCTGAAAAAACTAGCATATGCCAAATCATCTGTGTCTTCCTCACTGTCAGAATTCATCTCAGGCACCACCATGTTCATAGGCTCAACATAGAAGTGGGATAAAGAGCAGGATCAACACTGACCTGGGAGATTACCCCTGACCTAGATCCTTCGCGGAGGGATCAGGTTCATCACTTGGGACCCCAGTAGTGTCATCTTGAATTGGTTGTTCAAATGGAATAATTGCTCCCCAATCTTTTATGGACTGAGGCTCTTCCCCCTAGACTCAGACCCTCCTCCACCTTACTCAACCACAACTCCTTCTGAAGAAATGGAGAGCATATTTTCTATTCCCTCATTTTCTTGTGGTTTCATGGAAATTTCAACAGAAAGAGGAGTGATACCTATAGAATTGCATCCTGTTATGGTTATATTAGTCTCTTCATGACTAATCACTGGATTTTCACTCGAGTGCCCAATCATGGAGATAGTTGATGATTTCTAAACAAGGTTCCCTTGTTTACCATGTTCACCCTGTTTACTCTGTTTGACTAGAGAGACTGGAGGAGGACAAACATTTTCAACCTTGCTCAGATAAGGAGCATAATCGGAGTGGGTAGGAGAGGGAGTGGAGTAGGGAGAAGACGCTGCTTCAGGGTTTGGACTAGTGATTGTGTTGGGGTAGGAGTTCACTGCTGGAATGCTGACTGATGTGGACTCAATCACAGTATTGTCAGGCATACTGGAGGTTGCTTGATTTTTAGACATGGTGAGATTGTACTCGAAGGGTTGTGGATTTAGAAGAGAGAAGACAAAGAGGAGGCTTTGAATTTGGAAGATAAGGGTTGTGATGTTGATTTATTTATGATGAGGGACCAATTTTGAAACGGCGACAACCTTTTGCTTGGGGAGTTGTATCGTTCAGAAAAGGTGTGACACTTTGTATGAAAAGATACAACTTAAAGAGACTGTCATGCTGATGATGATGTGGCATTATTTTTGTTCATTTTAAATTGTGTATGAAAGAACAAAGAAGCTACTAACCTATATCAAGAAAACCAGGTTCCCGGATAGGTCTGGCAAGTGAGTTTAACTCCTTTTTTAGCATGCACTGCAGCATTTGCTTCAGTAGTAATCATGTATATCTACCTATAACGGTATAGAGGTAAGTTAGACTTAGCCACAAAACACCTTAGCTAACTTTTACCTGACTATGACTTTCATAACCAATCATGAGGAACCAGGTCCTCAGTTGGGTTTTATCATCTCCGGTGCAAGATGATTTTTCTCGGAATATTTTCTTTCCAAGGATTTGGTGAATATGTCTACAACTTGATCTTCATCAATCAATGTATTTGGCCCTCTTGAGTTGGAGTCATGTTCTTCCAATTTACTACTTGGTACACAATATTTAAGCACAACAGGAGGCTGATGACACATATTCTACTTCATGTGTTGAGAGTGCCATTGAATTTTGCTTCCTTGAGCCTCATGAGATAATACAAAAACCTAGAGAATGTCCCATTTCAGGCGAGCTTTTCCTATCCATTGCTTGAAGGATAGTAGAGAAGCAGGTCATGTGTTCCTCTAAGATATCTCAAAATTCTTACACCAACCTTCAGATGAGACTGCTTTAAATTTGACTGAAACCTTGGACAGAACCCAACTCTGAGCACGATGTCTAGTCTACTTGAAGTGAGATATAGGAGTGATTCAGTGATGTCTCTACGCATGGTTTGATTTAGAGGAGAACCAGGTTCATCCATGTCTAGTCATGTAGTTGTGGCAATGGGAGTGCTGATGACTTGTTATGCTTCTATGTCAAAACCTTTTTCAACAACTCATTTTTTCAATTTTTGTTATTATAGTCGTGGGACCAGGTTCCTTGCAGGAATAATTGAGCGTTCTCCACCTTGATCAGTATTTCTGTTCTCTCTTGAGATGAGTACATCGGGAGGATTCCTCCATCTATTTTAGCATCAGATTTTCAAAGATGATCCTTCCTAGTATTGAGAGCATAACAATTGTACCCAAATATCCTCAAATGAGTCAACAACTTTAGTCAAGATGTTTGCAATCCCTCTATCAAATAATATTGACCGTGCCCAATCTTTAAGAGTCCTCTTCTTTTCCACAACTCCATTTGTTGTGGTGTTCTTGGAGATAAAAGGTTGAGTAATTCTTCTTTGAATACAACATTCATCCACTATGGCATTATCCAAACCTGTTTCATGATCTGATCTGATGCAAGCCACATTTGTTTCTATATATACTTGGATCTTCTTGACAAAAGACACAATTACTTGAAAGATCTCATCCTTCATTTTGAAGAACAGAGTCCTAGTGGACTTGAGTTGCTGACTGCCCCTTTTTTAGCTTAAATGGAGATCTGACATACTTTCCTTTTGCTTCGGTATTGCACACTTTGTGTTCCTTGATACTCAACTTGGTCAGATCATGAACCAGTTCCTTCAGGACCATTTTATGTAGTGATGAAACACTTACATATCCTGGCCTTCTGTCTTATAGTTCAACATTATTTTCAATAGCTCTCAACCAACTTATATCACCGCTCTACAGAGGCTCAAATCGAGCAACATATGTATTTTTATATCTTTTGGCTACAACATCACCTCACCAGTCATAGGATTTGAGATTGCGCATATCCTGGATAGAAATTCCACTTTATTTCCCTTGACACATATCTTCTAACTCCTAAAGTGTACCCCTTTTAGCTATTTTCAAAAGGGTACACTCTCTCCTTGCAGGGCTTTTAGTGAAGGAAATTGATCGTATATTCAGTCATGTGCTTTGAGAAGTTGCTATCCATATGTTATTGTTGGCTGCTCACCTTCATTGATCACTACACAAGGAAATCAAGGGTTAGATTTAGGAACCCAAATGAGTTTGGGTCATTTGTTAAGAGAGAAGGGACGAATGAACGCTCTCTTAGCCAAAGCAGGAAAAATGCATTTCCTATTTTACGGACCAGGTCCTCTAGCAGTAGTTACTCTCTCAGCAAATACTTTATTTTTTTGATCAGACTGAACCCTGGCCATGCAGGTTTCCTTCAGGTTCCCATTGTTACAATAGTGGGTACAAAGCCAATTGTCGGTTATAGTAACGTACTTGCTATGAGGGTTGTAGGGAATCTTTTCCCTTTGAAACCCAATCCCCTGCCTATTTACCCCGCTATTGGAGTACATGGCAGTGATAGCATCAGAGGACCAGGTCTACTTAAGCGATTTTTTAAGGTCACTTTTTACCTTCCCTAGTTCTTCCTGAGGCTATTTGTTTTTCTTAAGCTCAGCACACAGACTAGTCTTCACCAAATTCAACTCATTTTCAAGCATAATGTGTGCCTTACTTGCAACTTCCTTTCCCTTTTCACAGTTTCCAGACCTATTTACCAATTTAAATTCCTCAATTGTTTCTTTTATGTCTACTACCACTACTACTAGGTCATTTGTTTCTTGCTCAATGATAGAAACTCTCTCAGTCAAGGTTTCTTTTTCTTTACTTGCACACTAGATGGTTTCTTTTAAGTCCACCACAACCACCATTAGATCATCTCTTTTATGTTCTACACTAGCAATTTTCTTTTCTAAGGCATTCTTTTCTTTTTTCAGGTTCTCTATTTTTTCTTTCAAATCAAATACAATGACTACTAAGTCATCTTTGGTTTTTTCAGCTTCTCCTAGTTCCATATTTAATGCATCTTTATCATTGATAGGACTATGGTATGCATCAATGAGCATATTTGCTAATGACATGAGCTTTTTAAGAGAGTAAGATTTTAGATTTCTCTGAACGTCCAGAAAGTTTATTTCATCGCCATCGTCATCTTCATCATCATCATCAGATTGATCCATTAAAGCAAAGATTGAATCATACTCAGTTGTTTCATTTTCCACTACCATCATTGAACTACCACTATGATCGTTTTCTTCTTCTGATTCACTGGAGGAGTCTCCACATGCATCAAGAACTTGCTTTACACAATTGTTAGCATCATTCTTTCTCTTGAAGTGTTTGTCAAGAACCTAATTCCTCTTGGCTACTTTATAAAAGTTGTTATTGTACTGATCTTGCTTTTGGAGGGGCAATCCTTGATGAAGTGTCCTGACTTGCCACATTTACGACAAAGTTTATAATTTCTTGGCTTGCTAGATTTCCCCTTTTGGAATGCCTCTATTCCTGCGAACCATCTTCTGGAATCTTCTTGTCAAGTATGCCATGTCCCCGTCTTCACCACTTGACTCATTACTGTCAGTCGTAGGGACCAGATTCTTTTCCTTCTTGGGCTTTCTTCTTTCATTGTCCTTCTTCTTCTTCTTCATTTCATAAGTTTTCAAGTTTCCAATAAGTTTATCCATGGTCAGTTTCTGTAAGTCCTTAGCCTCTGTAATGGCATTAAAATTGCTTTCCCAAGAACTGGGTAGTACACTAATTTTTTTTCTGACAAGCTTGTTTTTCGAAATACTTTCACCAAGAGAGTAAAGCTCATTGATGATGGGGGTGAATCGAGTATGTATATCTTGGATGGATTCATCATCTTTCATTATGAAGAGCTCATATTCAGTTGTAAGCATATCAATTTTTGATTGTTTCACATGTGTTGTTCCCTTTTGAGTTGTCTGAAGAGCCTCCCAAATCTCCTTTGCTGATTGACATGCTGATATCCTATTATATTCATCAGGACCAATGCCACAAACAAGAATTTTCTTGGCATGAAAGTTCTTTTCTATGGCCTTTCTAGCAGCATAATTGAATTCCTTCCTGGTCTTGGGGATGACTACACCTGATTCGCCAAGGTTCTTAGTAAGGACAAAGGGTCTGTTACGTATAACATCCCATAGATCAGAATCTTCAGCCATGATGAAGTCGTGCATCCTTGTTTTCCACCATCCATAATATTGTCCATTGAACCTAGGTGGTCTGTAAGTAGACTGGCCTTCTTCAAAGTTTGGAGGAGCAGCCATGAGGATCCTTTCTAGGTGTTAACCTGATAGAAAGAACCCGCTCTGATACTAATTGATTGAATATAAGGGTCTACCAAACTCTATAGAGAACCAGGTTCTCTATCAGGTTCAATAGTACAAACACACACGGCAGTAAATAAATGACAAGAGGAATTTACATGGAAAATTTCCAGCTCAAGGGGATTAAAAAACACGACCTACCCTTGTATGATTTCAACTTCACTACTGAGCAACTTTTAGATTACAATCTAGCAATTAACCTCTTAATCCCTTACTAACTTGTAATACTCTATTACAAGCCACTTTGTAATAACTCTATTACAAAGATATGACTAACTCTAACCAAGACTCAAACACACAAGTTTAAGGTTTACAAAGAGTTTCCTATAGAATACTTCTAAACAAGCTATATAGGAATTACAATTCAAGAACTATTGCAAAGTTACAACTCAACTAAGGACATACAATGACTCGATATGGGAACTGGTCCATAATTGCTTTGTTCTTTGTTCTTGAAACACTAGAAACTTGCTTGCTGGATGGTCACATGAGCGAGCTTGTTTAAAATCTCTATGTGTTCAAGTGAATGTGTTTTACCTTCCTTGATTGTGTATATACATATGTGACATCACTTACAATGATGTAAGCAAGGTAGGTAAAAAGTCTTCCCTAGAATGTTGTCTACAACACTGTTCCTGTACTATAGATTGTGCAGGCAGCAACTTTCCAATTGGAGAGTTGACTTCGTACAGTCTCCTCGGGAGCTGGTAGGGACCTGTTCCCTTAGTTGTTCCTTCCACTCTAAAGAGTTGAATCATATCCCATGTTGAATCCCAACCTGGAACCTTGTGATCTTAAGGTCTTGTAAATGTGTAACAGGTTCCTAATTATCTGGTTCTGAATAGTAAGTTTGTTAGATCATCAAAGCATAAAGTGAAGTACTTATGACCAAAGTACTTGTAACCTATCACTTCTCAATAGCAAACACAATGGCAAGGATCTCTTTCTTCGTAATAGTGTATTTGACTTGGGCACTATTCATGGTCTTACTAGCATAGTAGACCGGATGAAAAATCTTGTTGATGCGTTGCCCAAAAATAGCCCCTACCACTACGTCACTAGCATCATACATGAGTTAAAAAAGGATACTCCAATTTGGAGCTGTGATGATGGGAGTAGTAGTCAACTTGAACTTTAGTAATTCAAAATCTCTCATGCAATCATCATTGAAGTTAAACTTAGCATCCTTCTCGAGAAGCTTTCACAACGGGTTCGCCACCTTCTAAAAATCGTTGAAGAAGCACCGGTAAAACTTTGCGTGACATAAGAAACTCCACACGCCCTTTACCAGAGTTGGCAGTGGAAGTTTAGAAATCACCTCAATTTTTTCCTTGTCAACTTCAATTCCATTCTTTGAGATCTTGTGGCCAAGGACAACTCCTTCCTCGACCATGAAATGACATTTTTCCCAATCTAGCACCAAATATATTTTTTCACATATTACCAATACTTTATCCAAGTTGGTGAGACAATCGTTAAAAGAATTTCCAACCATCGAGAAGTCATCCATGAACACTTCAATGTAATCCTCCACCATGTCCGTGAAGGTAGCCATCATACACCTTTCAAAAAGTGTCGGTGCATTGCCTAACCAAATGGCATCCAGGCAAAAGTACCTTAGGGAGATGTGTTGGTTGTTTTCTCTTGATCCTCAGGAGCAATAAGAATTTTGTTGTTGCCCGAATACCCATCAAGAAAACAATAGAAATCATAGCCGACTAATTTATCAAGCATTTGATCTAGGAAAGGAAGTGGAAATTGATCCTTCTTTGTGACTTTGTTGAGCTTACGTTAGTCCATACATACTGTCCACCTGGTCACCGTTCTTGTAGGAATCAACTCATTCTTGTCATTGGTGACCACCGTTATGCCCCCTTCATTAGGACACATTGAACTGGAGAGTCCATGAACTATCAAAAATGGGGTAGACAACCCCGGAATCCAACCATTTGATGATCTCCTTTTTGACAACCTCTTACATGGCCTCATTGAGTCTCCTTTGATGTTCAATAGATGGTTTGGCACCTTCCTCTATGTTAATCTTATGAATGTAAAATGTGAGGCTTATCCCCCGAATATCTGCCAATGTCCATCCAATAGCTTTCTTCTTCTTTTGTAGCACCGCCAATGCAGAATCTACCTACATGTTAGTCAAACAAGATTAAAGAATAACCAGTAAAGTAGAATATGGGCTAAGAAACTCATACTGAAGATGTGGAGGCAAGGGCTTCAACTCTAAGGTAGGAGGCTCTTCAATTGAAGACTTTGTAGAGTTGTCCCATTTTAAAGATCCAAAGACAATTTTTGGGGTTCATAGGTGTACGACCCCATTCCTTGCAAAGAGTTCACACATTCCACGAAGCAATCCAGCTCGTCATCATCAAAGTTGAGCAAGAGGGCCTTCAACATATCACCAACATTGATCATTGCACTTGTTTCATCCACAATCACATCGGTCACCAAGTCCACAAAAGAGTACACCTCATTGCTATGGGTTGCCTCATGGACTTACACACATGGAAATCCACTTTTTCATCACCAACCCGGAAAGGAAGTTCTACGGCTTCAATATCACAAAGAGTCTTCCCCATAGCAAGGAAAGAACTCCCAAGAATAATCGGCACCTCATAATCAACCTCGCAATCTAGAATGACAAAATCCGCCGGAAGAATGAATTTATTAACACGAACCAAAACATCTTCAATCAGTCTCATAAGTCTTTTCATAGTATGATCGGACATTTGCAATCTCATAGAGGTGGGCCTTGGTTGCCCGATTCCCAATGTCTTAAAAACCAAATAGGGCATCAAATTTATACTTTCTCCAAGATCACAAAGAGCTTTAGCAAACTTGGCACTTCCAATTGTACAAGAAATTGTGAAAGCACCGGGATCCTCCAACTTTGGAGCCATTGAATGCATAACTGCATTCACTTGATGAGTGACTTCGATAGTTTCAAAATTCATTGACCTCCTCTTTGTTACAAGATCCTTCATGAACTTTGCATAACCGGGTATTTGTTCCAAGGCTTTAACTAATGGAACATTGATTGAGAGACTCTTCATCATTTGGATAAACATCATAAATATGTTTTCACCATTTTGCTTTGCAATTCTTTGAGGGTGTAGAGGTAGAGCTTAGGTATGGTGCCATAACCTTTTGCGCTAGCGATTCCGGCATGTTAATAATGTGATCCCTACACGGGTTCACCTCCTCTTGAGTCTTTTCCACAATATCATCAATATTAATCCGAACCTCATCATTAGATTGCTCAACATTGTTCGGGATCTCTTTTTCTTGCACCACTTACTCTTTATCCACAAGTTGCCTTTGGCTTGAGGTGGTGCATTCCCACCTTTTCCACTTCTTGTAGTAATGACCATGCCATGCCCCGTGTTGTTACCACACTTTGGGTTCACCACTGTGTCACTTGGTAGTGCCCCATTAGGATGAATATTTAGAGCTTGAGAGATTTTCCCCATTTGAACTTCTAAGTTGCGGAATGAGGTATTGTGTGAGGCAAGTTGGGCATCGAAATCGGCATTCTTCTACATTATTTTCTTGAACATATTCTCAATACACCCCATTTCATTATTGGAAGAACTTGGACTATGGGAAGGATAAGGAGGCGGGTTGCTTGGTTGTTGATACATTGGGGGCCTTTGAAAACCCGACCCCCAGTTGCCTTTATTATTGTTCCAACCGCCTTGGTTGTTATCCCTCCCCCATATTTCCTTGATTATTACCACTCTAATTTCCTTGATGGTTGTTGTTATGCCAATTCCCTTGATTATTGCCACCACTCCAAGTACCTTGATTGTTTCTACCACTCCAATTACCTTGATTGCTTGAGTTCTAATTACCTTCATTATTTTGAGGTCACCATTGTTGTTGGTTCGGGCCTTGAAAGATGTTTCTTTGCCCTTGAAAGTTGTTCACATATTGCAACTCCTCCTCTTGTTCATTTTAAGATTCATCTTGATCAAACCCACTATCCTCTTGCACATAATTCTCCACTCGATTTTGCACTTGCGAACCCTGGGTCCTTCTTCTGTTCACCAACATTTTTACTCCCTCCATGGCATTGACTTGCTTAGGACTTTTCACTTATTGAAGTTGAGCCTTTGGTAGTTGATTCATGGTAGTGGTCAATTTGGCAATGGCTTGACCATGGTTATGCAACTCTTTATGGTGGTGAATCACATTTAAATCACCTTGTTGAACATTAGCCCAGGATTGCCATGCCGATGATGTATCCGCCATTTCATCCAAAATCTCACAAGCCTCCGCATAAGGCATTGTCATAAAATTTCCACTAGAAAGTTGATTCACCACAAATTGGTTGGTCGTGTTAATCCCATGATAGAAAGTTTGTTGAATCACATTCTCCATCATATCGTTGTTGGACATTCTTTGACCACTATTCAATACCGCTCCCATATCTCGTGTAGCGGTTCATTGGGCTCCTACTTGAATGCTAATATCTCATCTCTAAGAGAAGCCATATGCCCGAGTGGTAAGAACATAGGAATAAATTTCTCCGCCAACTCATACCAAGTACGAATGGAATGGTTCGGCAATCATTCCAACAATACTTAGGCTTTCCCCTGTAGAGAGAAGGGAAAAAGCCTTAGCCTTAAAGCATCCTCGGAGATGTTTGTTTGTTTACTCCCCCAACAAGTGTCCACAAACCCCTTCAAGTATTTGTATGCATTTTGACTTGGAGCCTCAGGGAAGAAACGTTGTTGCTCTAGCAAAGTGAGCATCACATTGGTGATTTGAAAGTTTCCCCCCTGATACGGGGAGAGACTATTGCACTTGCATACCCTTCATTCGGTAACACCCTATGTGGAGCCGCTCGTAGTAGAGGTAGGTATGGAACTGGGACATTGTCATGAGGCACCAGGCTTCTAAGGGCATGTTTCTGATTTCATTATTGTTCGCCTCCATAATTGCACCTACAATTGATTCACACAAATAAGTAACACGGAAGGAAAAGAAGACAATCCACACACAAACCCAAATATATAGCTAACACCATTTTTAACTTCCCGGTAACGGCATCAAAAATTTATCACGTCCAAATGCACGCCTCTAAGGAGGTATAAAAATGGTCGTTTGCAATAATAAAACCCAACAAAATGTCGGGGTCGAATCCACATGGAGCTAAGATGGGAGTTAGGAGTATATATTCGGAATGAGTAAGTGAAGTATCTAGATTGCACTTCCACAAATAGGTATTTGTTTCTACTTCTACAATTAAGCTAATGATTGCAAATTTAAAGATATAAAACTAGAGTTAATTATTTTTCAGTGTTTTCCAAATATATAGAAGGCCTAGGGTTGTGACCACAACCTAGGTGTTTGCCTAATGGGATAAAGATATTTATGCTTGTTTTATTGACTGTGGTGTATTATAGCTCACAACACTACGTTGCCCACTCAATACCTCTCAGTCAGAGAGTGGTTTTGCCCAATTTGGCTTTCTCAAGACCAAATGGGTATATACCAAAATGGTTGATAAGAGCTCAAGTCGGGTTGTTACTATCTCTAGGTTGAACCCTTTAATTGGGTTAATCAATCTCTCAATTGACCCAATTCCTTGTTAGCAAAGTTAACCTAGACTAGGTCCCTCTTTCTTGAGAAGAGACTAAGTCAAATTGGCATGAATATATGTTTACAATCATTAATTGTATAATTGAAGCATGAACTAAGCTAAATAATAAACACTCATTCAGAAACAAGCATAATATTAATCACACATAAGGTTTAAACACTAGGGTTGGGTCACAACCCTAGTTAAAATCTAGCTACTCATAGTAGGTGTAGAAGAAAACAAAAAAGAAAAGATAATGAAACTCATATTGGAAGATTAAAATAGATAAATCTAATGTTAAAACACCAAAATAAGCTAAAGTTTCCTGAAGAAGCAAAGAGAAATAGATACATTACTTAAAATATTCCAAATTTGACCTAATTTCATGAAACACAGACTATTTATACAAAGCTTGAAATTTCGGGCAAAAATGCCCCTCGGGAGGTTTGAGGCCACACAATTCCATGTACGGTCCGCAGATATCTTCATCTAATAGGATTTGGAGCTCTGCGGCCATAGAATTCTGAACTGCGGCCGCGAGGCACTTCTTCTACGTCCGCAAATTTAGAACTACAGCCGCAAAGCATTCTTCTGTGACTGCACAATTCTTGTGTGTTCCACAATTTTCAAAGGCTCTGGAATTGGTCTTTTTGCACACTTTCTGATCTTCAACTTCTAGCTCCTCTTTGCAGCCGCACAATTCATGTGCGGTATGCAATTTTCACAATTCTCTTCTAAAGTTGTCTTCTTGTCTTGCAACCGTAGAAGGTATTCTGCAGTCTGCAAATTCTTCTGTGGCCGCAGAATTCCTTATGCGGACCTCACTTTTATGTTTCTGTGCCTTTCATTGCCTTGTGCTTTGGAAACTCCTTTATGAGTCAGATTTTATCTCAGGGTCTCAACTTCCATCATTCCTGCAATTTTGCGCAATTTGATTAGTTTCAGGAACACAATTCAATGCTTTTAGACTAAAACGAAATCTAAAAGGCGCTAATAAGCAGTCTGAATCCCCACTTATTAGCAGGCCACACATTTTTTATCTGCAGCCGCAAAAGTTAAGCGCGGTTCGCACAATTCACTTGTGGTCGCACCTTTGAGACCAAAAATGCCAACTCTCTAATGACAGAGAATTGTCTTATGTGCGGCTGCAACATGATTTCTGCAGTCCGCGCAATTAGACCTGCGGCCTCATATTGGAGTCAAAAAGTATGGACTCTCTGATGACAGTAAATGGGTTGTTATGAAGCCGCGATGAGAATTCTGCGGTCCGCACACTTTAACTTGCGACTGTAGAATGAGTTCTTAACAAAATTGCCTTAAATTCCACATCTGCAAACCGCACAAATTCAAATGCGACCGCAAAATTCAAAAATTACGTACATATCAGTTATTTCATTCTAGGTTTTTTAAATTCGGGCATATTTCGACATGGCAACATCGTAGAAATACGAAAATATGTTAATCCAGTTCCCATAAAGCATGTATTAGTTAACCCATTACAGATTTACCCCCACATGGATACACAATTAAATTCTAATGACAAATGGCCTAAAATAACTACAAACTATGAATTAAAGTAAAATAAAAATATTTAACAAGGAATTTTAAACATACCAGATGAATGAGTGTAAGCAGTGAGTGATCAAAGTTGTTGGGCATGTGGATAGATGAAATCACCAAGAAATTTTAACGGAGGACTATTTTTTACGCTCAAAGAATGAAAGAAAAACAACATAACCAATGCCCCTGTTCCTCTATTTATACAACTTGGTTAGCTAAGGGAAAGAAGGGCGAGTGCGGCAGCACAATTTCATATGTAGTCCGCACTCTGTTACCTAGTGACCTTAACTCAGCATCTCATCTGTGGTCCGCACAATTTCATGTGCGGTCGCAGATTTCCCATGCAGCCGCAAAACGAACTCTTCTCTGATAGGCTAAACTTCAGAGAGTTGGTATTTTCAACCTCTCAGTTGTGCGGCCACATTGCTCTTATGCTACAACACCCATAATTGTGCGGTTGGCACAAATCAACTGCGGTCCACAATTCTTGCAACACTTAGCTAGAGTTTTGTCCAAAATTCTTGTAAATCACACTCAGCCCTGTAGTACACTTCAAAAATTAAGTTAGAACAAAAATAATACCTAACTGCCAAAGAAAAGAAAGAAAAAAAATAATGAAAAGAAACATGGGTTACCTCCCAATAAGCGCCTGATTTAACGTCGCGGTATGACGAAGAATGCTATCAATTGAAATGAATGACTATCACGACGTGGCTATCTCCAACTTTTCCCAAATAGTGCTTCACCCGGTGACCATTGACTCGGAATGCTTCATTGTTTTTGTTCTTCAAGTCCAATGCACCAAAAAATGTCACAACCATAATTTCAAAAGGTCCACTCCATTTAGACTTTAGCTTCCCGTGACACATCCTCAACCTTGAGTTAATCAACAATACAAGATCGGCAACCTTGAACTCTTTGTTCCAAATGTATTTGTCATGAAGATATTTCATATTTTCTTTGTACAAGGACGAACTTGCATAAGCATGGTATCAGAACTTATCAAATTCATTCAAATACGCAACCCTCAAGTTAGCGGCTACATCCCAATCATGATTCAACTTTTTTAGAGCCCACATGGACTTGTGCTCAAGTTCCAATGGAAGGTGACAAGATTTTCCAAACACCGACCCGTATGGTGACATTCTGACAGGTGTTTTGTAAGAGGTCCGATAAGCCCATAATGTATTATCAAGCTTCTTGGACCAATCCGTTCGGTAATCCCATTACACTTGATATTATTTTATGGCTTGAAAGATTACAATTTGTTTAGTGACAGAAATTGATTTGTAGTTAGTAGGTGTTGGTTGGAGATTTTAGAATACTATCAGTTAAAGAATCATTTATTCATTTCTTGCTATTGTGTTATTATTATAGCTTACATATTCCATGCTTATTTAGAATTTCTGTATTTTATTTGTTGTCCCATAGTAAGTGTCGATGTTGACCCATCGTCATAACTTCTTCGAAGTTAGACTGGATACTTACTGGGTACATGTTCTTTATGTACTCACGCTACACTTCTACACTAATTGTGCCGGATTTGAGTCAGGTGCATCTGGCAGTCATTTTGACGCGCACCCCGTTATCCCGAGGCTTAGTGGTGAGCTGCTCTCTGAGGTCGTTCTACAACACCTGTAATCTCTCTCTTTTGTATTTACTTTCTGTCTACCCTATTTCAGACAGTAGCTTAGTGTTTTGTATATTCTACTAATTTCTCATACATTTGTGACACCATGTCTTGGAAACATGCTAGTAGACACTTTATGGCTTTTGGATATTTATTTCACCATATTTGCACTTTCAGTAGTTTACACTTAACCTTATTAAATTGTTCCATTCTCATTTACTTAATAACCAATAATGAACTACTTTGAAATTAATAAAAGGAATAAATACACAGCTAGTTCACCGTTGGCTTGCCTAGCGGCAACGTTAGGCCCATCACGGCCTAAAGGAGAAATTGGGTCGTGACAAAATCAATACCTTACTAATCGAAAATATCAATCTCCAAAATGGTAGTGAGAGGCATTTCATTTTTCTTTGAGATTCCACTAGCCTGTTGACATTCATCACATATTTTCACTAACTCATCTGCATCCTTGTAAATAGTGGGCCTATATAAACCACAACTAACCACTTTGGTTGTCATTCTCGCTCCACCATGATAACCACCATTACAAGCCCCAAGAATTTCACTTTGCTCTTATTCCTGTACACATCTTCTAATCACCCCATCCATACAAATCAAGAAGAGGTATGGCTCATCCCAATAATAATCTTGGCAATCCTATTTGATCTTCTTCCAAACACAAGAAAATTTGCTAGATTCGTGAACCATGGAACCTCATTCATTGAAATAGCCAAGAGTTGCTCATCGGGGAAAGAGTCATTGATTTCTCAGTAATCATGCAGCCTCCCATCCTCCTCAATGCGAGACAAGTGGTCCGCCACTTGATTTTCACTACATTTCTATCTTAGATGTCAATATCAAACTCTTGTAACAAAAGCACCAATATTGTCAACCGAGCTTTGGACTATTTCTTGCTCATAAGATACCAAAGTGCCACATGATTTGTGTGGACAATGACTTTTGCACACATAAAGTACAGGCGGAACTTCTCAATTGCAAACACAATGACAAAGAGCTCTTTCTCCGTAATGGTATAGTGTACTTGGGCACTATTCATGGTCCTACTAGCATAGTAGACCTGATAAAAATTTTTGTAGATGCGTTGCCCCAAAACATCCCCAACGCTACGTCACTTAAATCGCACATCAGTTCAAAAGGGACACTCCAATATGGAGCGGTGATGATGAGAGTAGTTCTTAACTTGAACTTTAACAATTCAAAAGCTCTCATGCAACCATCACTGAAGTTAAAGTTAGCATCCTTCTCATAAAGATTGCACAACGAGTTCACCACCTTAGAAATTTTTTTGATGAAACACCGGTAAAACCATGCGTGGCCTAAGAAACTCCGCACACCCTTAACCAAAGTTGGATATGGAAGTTTAGAAATCACCTCAATCTCTGTCTTGTTAACTTCAATTCCATTCTTTGAAATTTTGTGGCCAAGGACAATGTCTTCCTCAACTATGAAATGACACTTCTCCCAATTGAGCACTAATTTTGTTTCTTCACATATTGTCAACACTTTATCCAAATTTTCAGGACAATCATCAAAAGAATCTCCAATCACCGAGAAGTCATCCATGAAAACTTCAAGGTAGTCCTCCACCATGTCCGTGAAAATAGCCGTCATACACCTTAGAAAAGTCGTCAATGCATTGCACAAACCAAATGGCATCCGCTTAAAAGCAAAACTACCACAAGGACATGTAATGGTTATTTTCTCTTGATCTTCCGGAGCAATAAGAATTTGGTTGTAGCCCGAATACTCATCAAGAAAGCAATATAAAGCATGGCCGGCAAATCTATCGAGTATTTGATCTAAGAAAGGAAGTGGAAAGTGATCTTCCTTGTGACTTTGTTTAGCTTGCGATAGTGCAAACACACTCTCCAATCGCTCACCATTCTTGTACAAATCAACTCATTCTTGTCATTGGTGACCATCGTCATGCCCCCTTCTTTGGGACACATTGAACTGGAGAAGTCCACGAACTATAGGAGATGGGATAGACAACCCCAACATCACCACTTTATAATCTCCTTTTTGACAACTTTTTGTTTAGCCTCATTGAGTCTCCTTTGATGTTCAATAGATGGTTTGGCGCCATCCTCCAAGTTGATATTATGCATGCAAAATATGGGGCTTATCCCCCAAATATCCGCCAAGGTCCACCCAATAGCCTTCTTCCTCTTTTGTAGCACCGCCAAAGTGAAATCCGCCTGCACGTTAGTCAAACAATAGGAAAGAATAACCGGTAAAGTAGAACAAGGACCAAGAAATTCATATAGAAGATGTGGAGGCAATGGCTTCAACTTGAAGGCAGGAGGCTCTTCAATAGAAGGCTTTGTAGGAGGAGTTGTCCTATTCTTAATATCCAAGGAGAATTTATGGGGTGCACAGGTGTACGACCCGAGTCCTTGCAAAGAGTTCACACATTCCATGAAGCCATCCATGTCGTCATCATCAAAGTTGAGCAAGACGGCCTCCAACATATCACCAACATTGATCATACCACTTATTTTATCAACAATAACATCGATCACCAAGTCCACAATGAGCACACCTCATTGCTATTTGGTTGCCTCATAGATTTTACATACATGGAAAACCATATTTTCATCATCAACCCGAAAAGTAAGTTCTGCAGCTTCAACATGATACTGAGCCTTCCCTATAGAAAAGAAACGTCTCACAAGAATAATCAACACCTCATAATCAATTTCACAATGTAAAATGACAAAATCCGTCGGAAAAATGTATTTATCAGCACGAATCAAGGCATCTTCAATCACTCCCAAGGGTCTTTTAATAGTACGATCGACCATTTGCAATCTCATAGAGGTAGGTCTTGGTTTCCTACTTCCCAAAGTCTTGAAAACTGAATAGGGCATCAAATTGATACTTGCCCCAAGATCACAATGAGCTTTAGCAACATCAGAACTTCCAATTATACAAGAAATCGTGAAAGCACCAGGATCATCCAACTTAGGAACAATTGAATACACAATTTCACTTTCTTGATGAGTGACTTTGATGGTTTCAAAATTCATTTACCGCTTCTTTGTCACAAGATCCTTCATAAACTTTACATAACTAGGCATTTGCTCTAAAGCTTCAACTAATGACACATTGATTGAGAGATTCTTCATTATTTGAAGAACTTTTTGAATTGATTACCACCATTTTTCTTGGCAAGTCTTTGAGGGTATGGAGGTGGAGGCTTAGGCAATGGTTACTTATCCTTTGGTACTACCGGCTCTGGTATGTCAATAATGTGATCCCTAGGCGAGTTCACCTCCTCTTGAGTCTCTTACACATTATCATTAATATCAATCCGAAATTTATCATTTGGTTGCACCATATTGTTCGGAATCCCTTCTTCTTGTACCACTTGCTCATCATCCAGAAGTTGCCTTTGACTTGATGTGGGTGCATTCCCACCTCGTCTACTTCTTGTAGTAACGTCCATGGCATGCCCGTGTTGTTTCTACCCTTTGGATTAATACCGTGTCACTTGGTAGTTCCTCCTTAGGACGAGAATTAAGAGCTTGAGAGAGTCGCCCAATTTGAACTTCTAAGTTGCGGATTGATGTGTTTTTTGAGGAAAATTAGGCATCCGAATCGGCATTATTTTCCATCATTTTCTTGAACATATTTTAAATATGGCCCATGTTATTATTTGAAGAACTTGAACCATAAGAAGGATAAGGAGGCAGGTTGTTCGGTTGATACATCAGGGGCCAATTCCCTTGATTGTTCCACTACTCCAATTTCCTTGATTGTTTCCACCACTCAATTACCTTTATTGTTAGAATTTCAATTGTCTTGATTGTTTTGAGGTCACCATTGTTGTTGGTTCAGGCCTTGGAATTTGTTTGTTTTCCCTTGAAAGTTGTTCACATATTGCACCTACTCTTCTTGTTCATTATAAGAATCATCTTGATCAAAACCACTATCCTATTGCACATAATTATCCACTCGATTTTGCACTTGTCGACCCTTGGTCTTTTTTTTGTTTACTATCATATTCACTGTCGCGCCCCCTTTTTCCTCATGGAGTCCAGGTTTCGACATTTATGGAACAACTCATTTCCTTTCGGGAATTGGGTATTTGAATTTGAAGAGTTGCCATCTAACAGATTAAGGTGCATTAGGGCACCTAAAGCAAGTAACTCATAAACCGGTTTGCATTACCAGAGATTGGGTAAGGGCTCAAAATAACCTTGAGGAGAAGGTGTTAGGAACCCTTCACGGTCCACAACGGTGGGTCCTGACCGAACTCAAATTATGTGAATTAGTCTTATAAACAGATAAAACAATTTACACAAATTGGTATTACATTTAAAACAAAGGGGTAAAAGGGGTCCTAGGTTTTTTAACCTACAGGATCACATTTGTACAATACCCGATAAACCTTCCTCAACTAGAGGGGTTACACGTGGCATTAGCACAAAGGTCATCATATCCCCTTACTATCCAATTACCCTCCCCTTAGCGGTTATATAAGCGGTTTTAATTAGACGAACTCTATGCGTGCATTACCCGTCCCTTCCTTGTGGTCCCGGAGGTGTTTAGGGCCTCTAATTTTAGGCAGTTCTAGACTCTCCTAAGGTATTTAAAAGGGAAAATCTAAGAGACAACAAAGAACAAATAGGATGTCAAGTAACAAACAATTAAGGGGCTCATGTTTACCTCCACAAATAAACAGACAATTAGCACGTCTCAAACAACAGATTTCAGAAATTTCAGAAAGGTCCTTGTGAGCACCTAATTTTGTCCTACATGAAAATAACTCCTAAAAATAGACCAAAATAATTTTAATTGATTTTAAGGAGTTTTTCTTTATTTAGTTGCATTTCATGCATTTTTAATATTTTAAAATCATAGAAAAATCATAAAATTTATCACGTTTTAATTTCATGTTATCTTAGATTTATTTTTCATTTAGGAATTAATTATATTGCTATATGTATTTTTTAAATAACTAAAAATCAAAAAAAATTGCTTTCTTAGGTTAATTAATTAATTAGTTGCATTAATCCATCATTAGGCAAAATAAATAAATAGGTTAGCCATATAAAAATTAGATTTAATTAAGGTTTGAGTTTTAAATGGCTAGAGTTTGCAAAATTATAATAAAGAAGAAAAACGAAGAATGGTTGTATGAAATTGGGCCAAAAGAGACGGCCCAAATGCTTAAACCCATCAGCCCCAAACCCTCTTGACCCGAACCGACCTGGTCCAACCCATTCCCTAATTCTATATACAAACCTAGACCTAATCACAAGGATATCAGACCTTCTCCTTTAGCTACCAAATGGCGCATCTTTCCCCTTTGCTCCTCTGTTCCTTCTACTTCTAAAATGCATCAGAGAAACCCTCCCATCGAAAAAGGCACAATGTCGACCATGTTCTCATCGAGCAAAGGGAGATTATAGATCCATATTTCATCGAGCAAAGCCAGAACGCCGACTATATCTCATTTTCAGGCTTATTCAGCCTAGACCTCATCTCCCATTTTGGTCCAAAACGAGAATCTAGAACATTCAATCAGTCCTTTACACCAAAAATCATCATAGAAAATCCATTCTAAAATCCCTAATTTCATCTTAAACCAGCTCTTCAGAAACTGTAGTTTGAAGTCTTGGAGATTTAGATAGGTGTTATAAAATTAGAGTTTTCAGATTTGTGGAGATCCAAAAATCAACTCAAAGTATAGTATTAGATGATTTCTGCGGATTCAAGGATTTGTCTCACTCATTTTTCAGTATTCAAAGCTTGAGTAAGCTGTGATTTTCCTATTTCTGTCGTGATAAGTTGTTGGGCTCCATTCTCAAGTTTCTTAAGCTCTATTTGGGCGAGTTTTGTTGGTTTTGCCACTGTCGAGTGTTGCTGTCCTATTTGGAAATTGTTTAGCTAAGCCTTATCATTTGTTTGCTTAAGAGGTAAATTCAAGAGATCCCTTTTTTGTATTTTGTCATATTTATTGAGTGAATGAATTCCCATCTCCTATTTGAAGTCATTGTAGTATATTGACAACCGTTGACACCTCGCTTATTTAACTTGAACTCGTCATATTTCTGTTTATTTATGTTGTGGTGTTTAAGAGCTAAAAATGCTAAGTCATGATTTTGAAGTCATAACAGGTATTCTGATTCATGAACCTCCTGTTTGCCCCTTCTTGTGAAGAGACTTATGTTTGAGCAGTTATACCATTCCCTTTAAAATTGTATCATCTCGTAAAGAGGAAATTGAATCCGGATAGATTAATATCATTGAATTTGAAATATAGAATATCTGATGTTACTTATGAAATAAAAAGAAACTCACTAATATTTGCTTGCCTTAATAACTCTGTGTGAATCTAAGTTTGTGAACTTGAAAAGATGAGTGATCAGTTTATTAGCTCGGATTAAATTAAGATTGATCTCCTTGCCTATATAAGTAACTATGTTGGTGTTGTTGCTTTCTTTAGGAAAATCTGGACAAGATTGTTAGTCCACACATCTAGTAAAAATGAAGATTTAACCAATTTGTGAACCTTTGAATGTTTTGAACATAGTTTAATAAATGTTGTTGTGCTGTGAATATAGTTCAAGGTCCCTGCAAGTTTGGATCTATTAGTAGGATTAATAATTATTTTTTTATTTTTTTAACAAGTTATTTGATATTCAAATTATGAAAATTTAAGCTTAGCATATAGTTTAACCTACCTGCATCTTTCCTCTAGCAAACTCCTAGCTTCTTATTTCTCTGGTAAAATTGATTTGTAAGTTACATTTATGTGTGTATCTCCATTTCTCCATATGATTTACATGAATTTTGATTAAGTTCTTGCAACCCGTCTTCGTAATTTGAATGGATTCTTTGGTTCTGTGAAATCTGATTTGCTTGAATCCCTTTGAAAGGAAATTTGATAGATCTTTCTGTTTTCTCAATGGGCTTTCTTGAATAATAATCTCAAAGCAAGATAAATAATTCAAATGCGTTAGTTGCTTTAGGCATGATTAATAAATCATCGTGGCTATGGGTACGGTTCCCATGACATAGTTATGATAACTAATTCCAAAAATTGGTGTGTATTTTATGTGACCCGACCATAATAACTTCGAATAATAATAAAATAAATATATCGCAAATCAATGTTGCATTTCATGTAGCGTGGTTTGCAGTGTTGTAACGACCCGACTGGTCGTTTTGAGCTTTTGCACTTCTCTCGCTAGTTCTCGGGAATGACTAGCCTCGCGTAATGCATTATGACTTATGTAAATTATTGGTTTTGGTTCTCAGGGAAATCAGAATGAATTTGGAAGAATAGTTCTCAGTTTGAAGCTTAAAATTTGAAAGATTTGACCAAGTTTTGACTTATTAGTATATGATCTCGGATTAAAATTTTTATTATTTGTTTAGCTCCGTTAGGTGATTTGGGAGTTAGGAGCATGATTGGAATGTATTTTGGAGGTCCATGGAAGGTTTGGGCTCGAATTGGCAAAATTGGAATTTTGACGTTTTTCGGTTGATAGGTAAAATTTTGATATAAAGATCGGAATGGAATTCCGGAAGATTGAGTAGGTCTGTTGTATCATTTGTGACATGTGTGCAAACTTTTAGGCCATTCGGACGAGGTTTGATAGACTTTTTGATCGAAAGTGAAATTTGGAAGTTTTTGGAATTCTACGGCTTGAATTAGGTGATGATTTGCTGTTTTAATGTTGTTTTGAGCATTCCGAAGGTTGGATCAAGTTTGAATGAGGATATGGGATGCATTGGTATGTTTGGTTGAGGTCCCAGGGGCCTCGGGTGTATTTCGGATGCTTAAACGTGCAATTTTGGTCTTTGGGGAGCTGCTGGTTTTGTGGTGTTTTAGTAGCAAATTTCCCTTAATCGCGATCGCAGGGTAATTGTTGCGATCGCGTAGATTAAGGATTGAGGCAGGCATATTTGTTCTATGCGATCGTGTAAGAAGGTTTTCGATCGCATAGGTTGGGCAGTCTTGCGTAGTGCAATCGTGTGGGTCTTCTTGCGATCACGTAGTAGAATAGAGGGGTGCGTGAGGTGGAGCAGCTGTTCTTCACGACCGCGTGAGGGAGTATGCGATCGCATAGGTCAGTGGGTTGCAGCTTCTCAATCGCATGGGCAAGTGTGCGCAGTGAGTAAAATTTGGAGGCTGTGAGTTTGTTCTTCGCGATCGCGTGGGTGGTCCCGCGATCGTAGTGTATTAATGATTTGGGTAGAAAGTTTAAAAAGCCATCTTCGCGACTTTTAGCCATTTTTTCACCATTTTTGGATGGATTTGAAGCTTTGAGAGAGATTAAAGAGGGAATCAAATGGGAAACACTTGGAGGTACGATTTTTGGACTCAATACTCGATTCTATGTTGATTTCTAAGTAATTAAACATCCAGTAGTGTGATTTAAACCCAAAATTAGGGAATTAGGGCTTATGATTTGGAGACCTTTGAGTGGGGATTTAAGGGGCCATTTGAGGTTCGATTTTGACGTTGTTGATATGTATAGACTCGTGGGAGGATGAGCATTCCATTGAAGTGATTTTTATCGGATTCCGAGACCTGGGCTCCGGGGTCGGGTTTGGCCAATTTTGGGATTTTTGAGTTAATTTGATTATTTTTGCTAGGGCTTTGTTCCTTTAGCGTGTATTAATGATGTGGAACTGATTTTGGTTAGATTCGGAGCAATTGGAGATTGATTCAAGAGGCAAAGGCATCGCGGGCTAGAGTTTGGACCAGATAGAGGTAAGTAATGATTGTAAATGTTGTCCTGAGGGTTAGGTGACACACACGCTAGATGACGAGCGTGGGGTCGTGCACTGATAACTATAGAATTTGATACATTTTATACTCCTTCTTGCTTATGTTTTGATTAGAAATTCGTACAAAATAGTCCCAAAAGGATCACAAGTTGTGCTTGATTGCAGGTTTGATCAACAAAGTGATAATATGTCAAAGATCAGCTCAAAAGGAGTGAAACTTGCACAAGTACCACGACAAGACAAAGCTTAGGAAAAACCGGCCCAATGTGGCCGCACACCATTCTGTGTGGTCAGCACAAAAAGGTTCAGAGAGGTGGCATTCATGCAAAAAGGGTAATGCGGCCGCACTATGTTTTGTGCGGTCCGCACTAGGATCAATGCGGCCGCACTCAATTTAGTGCGGTCCGCAATATGAAGGATCAGAGTGTTGCCAACTTCCGAGTTCAAGCCAATGCGGTCCACGCTCCATTTCATGCGGACGGCACTAGAAGCCTCCGGGGCCACAGTCCATTCTCTGTGGTCCGCAGTTCCTGAGTTCAGAGAGATGTGTTTTCAAGTGCAGAGCCTTAGTGCGGACGCACACCATTTTGTGCGGTCCACTCTAGACCCACAGGGGTATTTTTTCCAGATTTTTAGCTTAGTATTAATAGCTTTTTTTCCCATTTTTAGGGTTTCAGATAGTTTTTAGTTGTAGCTGCACACGTGGGTTCGAAGTCTTTAACTATTTTGGGCAATTTTATCTACATTTCAACATTGAATCTTATTGTTTATCTTAGTAATTAATTAATATGAGTTGTTCTTCATCTATTTCTTATTTTTCTTCTTTAATTATGAGTAGCTAAACTCATAAGCTAGGGTTGTAGCTCAACCCTAGTGTAGGTAATTGATGGGTCTTGTGTTTTAGGGCTAGATTGACTATGGGTGTTTGATATTTGGGCTAATTTCATGTCTAATTGTTGAATTAGTGGTTGCAAACACTAGTTTGTCTTTAGTTGACTTGAGCTCTTCTTGATAAAGAGAGCTTGAGTCTCTGAAATTGGTCCAACAAGGAATTGGGGCGTACTCAAGAGATTGATAGCTCCAATTAAAGGGTTAAACCTCGAGAGAGTAATACCCGACTTGAACCTTGATTACTTTCGCAAATTTGCATACCCAATTGGTCTTGAGAAAGTCAATTCAGGCAAAATCACTCAAACCACCGAGAAGTGTAGAGTGGATAAAATCGTGCAACGGTTATATCATACTCCCCAAATATGTCAATCATGTCTTAGAATCAAGTACCCATTAACTGACCACCTAGGTGGAAGTCACTGCCCTAGTGCATTTTAAACCATTTGCAACCTGCAACATTTTACTCTTAGCTTATTCAAGTTTAATTTACCATTGTAGTTTGATAAAAGTAGAAGTAAAACAAAAATCCAGAAATGTTTAGAAGTGTAAATTGGAACACATACCCAACTCTAAACTAGATAGATACTCGACTCCAACATCTAGCTCTTTGTGAAAATCGATCCCGACCCTAAATTGGGTAAAATCTACTTCGATCCTCTCTCGCTACTCAATAGTAGTGCAGGGTAGGCTTCGATAAACTTTTTGGCGCCGTTGCCGGGGAGCTAACGATTTTGGCTATCTATTTAGTAAGTTTTGTGTATTGTTCTTCTTTCCTTCTTTGTTACTAACTTGCTTGTGTCATAACTCAGGTACCAAATGGAAGCAAACAACGCTAATGACCCTCTTGGAAATGTGATTGCGGGGGAGGAGGTAGATGATGTCGGAGATGATGAGGTGCCTCTTGTACCTCAAGGACAACGTAAAGGCCGCCAGGATAATGCGAATGATAATAACAATATTCCAGACTCTCCTCCGCCACTTCCAAGAGTGGCTCCTAGAGTGCTTCCAAACCAAGGCAATGCAAGTGCTATTATCCCACCCCGAATTCGGGCGGGCAATTTTCAAATAACCAATGTGATGTTGACTTTACTAGAGCAGCGTGGGTACTTCACGGGAACTGCAAATCAAAATGCTTACAAACATCTCAAGGGGTTCGTGGAGACATATTGGGGGAGCAAGCAAACTAATGTGTCTGAGGATGCTCTCCGATTAAGACTCTTCCCATTATCACTTAGAGGGAAGGCATTGGATTGGCTCGAGCGACTTCCCAACTATTCCATCACTACTTGGGATGAGTTGGCGGATAAGTTCATTGCTAAATTTTCTCATCGGGCATATGGCGGCATTGCAAGATGAGATATTGGCCTTCAAGCAAGAGCCTACATAACCTTTGCATGAGATTTGGGTGCGTTATAGAACAATGGTGAAAGAATGCACCAACAATGATATGACTGAGGCTATGATCCAACAAACTTTCTATCGAGGCATTAACACCACAAACCAATGCATAGTGAACCAACTTGTCGGGGATAACTTTATGAAGCTGTCATATGATAAAGCATGTGATATACTTGACGAGATGGCTGACACTTCTTCTGCATGGCAAAGTAGAGCCAATGTGTCTCAAGATGACCCCACGGTCACTAATTTGCACAAGGAATTACATGATCACGGGCAAGCTATAGCTGAGCTAACAACTACTATGAACCAAATGGCAAAGGCACAGTTGAACAAGTCCAAAATCCTCACCAAGTGAATGCCATGAAGGGTGTCAATATGCTTGTCAACAAAAGAAGGCAAAGAAGGCAACAAAACCAAGAGAATTCTGAGCAATTTGATGATGACTGTGATGGATTTCAAAATGATGGTTATGATGAACAAAGTGAAGAGGTTCAATATGTGAATAATTATCAAGGCCAACGGGGCAACTCTTCCGACCAACAACAATGGAGACCTCAAGGCAATTAAGGCAATCAACAACAAAATAATGGTAATTGGGGGAACAACAACTGGGGCAATCAGAATAACAATCAGAGCAACCAAGGGAATTGGAATGGTAATAACAACAATTGGGGTGGCAATAACAATCAAGGTGGATGGAACAACGGAAACCAAGGAAACCGGGGGCAAGGCTTTCAAAGGCCCCCAATGTACCAACAACCGAACAATCCACCCCCATTTCCATTCCAAGGTCTTAGTTCTTCTAGCAATGATATGGGTATAATTGAAATGATGTTCGAACAGATGATGAAGAAGAATGCGGAATTAGATGCTCAGTTGGCTTCCCACAATACCTCTATCAGAAACTTGGAGGTGTAGTTAGGCCAAATCTCACAGTCTTTAAATACTCGCCCTAAGGGTGCTCTACCAAGTGATACGGTAGTGAAACCGAAGGGTGGGAAGAACCATGTTATGGCGATTACAACAATAAGTGGGAGAGGCGGTGATGTGAATGCCTCCAAACAAAAGCAAATCTTGGATGATGATGTTGAGTTGCAAGAAGATGAAATCCTTTTGGTAGTTGAAGATGCGGTTGATGAAAAGGTGAACAAAGAAGTGAGGATTGATATTCAAGATATCGAGGTGGAAACTCAAAATGATGTGAACCCGTTTAGGGAACACATAATAGACATGTCGGAGCCGGTTGTACCAAAAGCCAAGGCTCCTTTACCAAGGCCACCTCCACCTTATCCTCAAAGCCTCGCGAAGTAGAAAAGTGAGAATCAGTTTAAAAAGTTCATTGATATGATGAAGAGCTTGTCCATTAATGTGCCTTTTGTGGAGGCTATTGAACAAATGTCGGGCTATGCAAAATTCATGAAAGATTTGGTCACAAAGAAGTGTTCTATGGATTGTGAAACTATAAAGATAACTCACCAAGTTTGTGCTTTAGTGCATTCAATGGCCCCGAAGCTTGAATATCCCAGTGCTTTCACCATTCCTTGCACCATTGGGAGTGCGTATTTTTCTAAAGCTCTATGTGATTTGGGGGCTAGTATCAATTTGATGCCCTATTATATTTTCAAGACTTTGGGTATCGGGCAGCTGAGGCCGACTTTTATGAGATTACAAATGGCAGATAGAACAATGAAGAGACCATTGGGTATTATTGATGATGTGCTTGTCCGGGTGGACAAATTTATGTTGCCAGCTGACTTTGTGATCTTGGACTGCGAGGTGGACTACGAAGTTCCTATCATATTGGAAAGAACTTTCCTTTCTACGGGGAAGAAATTGGTTGATGTGGAAGCATAGGAACTCACCTTCCGGGTGGGTGATGAAAAGGTGGTCTTTCATGTGTGCAAATCAATGAAGCAGCCCAACAGTACCGAGGTGTGCTCTTTTGTTGACCTCATCACAGTAGTGATAATTGATGACACCAGTGCAATGATCAATGTGGAGGACCCATTGGAGGTCGTACTATTGAATCTTTATGTCAATGAGGATGCAAGCCGGGTGGAGTGCGTGAATGTTTTACATAGAATGGGCTCTTATTCTTATGAGCCTAGGAAATTATCTTTGGACCTCGAGAATAGAAAGACTCCACCAACAAAACCTTCAATTGAGGAGCCTCCGGCGTTGAAGTTGAAACCACTGCCTCCACACCTCAGGTATAAGTTCTTAGGCTGAAATTCTACTTTGTCAGTTATTCTTTCTTCTTGTCTTACTAACCTACAGGTTGATACCACATTGGCGGTGCTTCAAAAGCAGAAAAAGGCAATTGGATGTACTTTAGCTCATATTCGGGGGATAAGCATCGCATTCTGTATGCACAAGATTATTTTGGAAGATTATGCAAATCTTTCCTTAGAGAATCAAAGGAGGTTGAACGAGGCAATGCAAAAAGTTATGAAAAAGGAGGTGATCAAGTGGTTGGATGTCGGGGTTGTGTACCCTATCTCTAATAGCTCTTAGACTTCACCAGTGCAATGTGTACCGAAGAAGGGTGGCCTGACCGTGGTTATAAATTCACAAAATGAGTTGATTCCTACACGAACTGTTACCGATTGGAGGGTATGCATGGATTACCGCAAGTTGAATAAAGTGACCCGTAATGATCACTTTCCTTTGCCTCTTTTTGATTAGATGTTAGATCGACTTGCTGGGCGTGCCTTCTACTATTTCTTGGATGGGTATTCTGGGTACAACCAAATTTTGATTGCTTTGGAATATCAGGATAAGACCACATTCACTTGTCCATATGGCACTTTTGCCTTCTCTAGGATGCTGTTTGGGTTGTGTAATACACCGGCTACATTTCAGCGGTGTATGATGGCCATTTTTACCGATATGGTGGAAGACATTTTGGAGGTGTTCATGGACGACTTTAGTATTGTGGGGGATTCATTTGATGGGTACTTGAAGAATCTTGATAGAGTTTTAGCTCGTTGTGAAGAAACCAATCTTGTCCGCAATTGGGAGAAATGCCACTTTATGGTGGAAGAAGGAATTGTTCTTGGGCGTAAAATTTCGAAACATGACATTGAGGTGGATAAAGCAAAGATCGAAGTGATTTCAAGACTCCCTCCCCCTACATCTGTCAAGGGAGTTCGAAGTTTTCTTGGGCATGCGGGGTTCTACCGGAGATTTATCAAAGACTTTTCGAAGGTAGTGAATCCCTTGTGCAAGTTGTTGGAAAAAGATGCTAAGTTCGTGTTTGATAAAAAATGTATGCAAGCCTTTGAACTTCTCAAGCATAAGTTGACCACCACTCCTATCATTACCACGCCTAATTGGAGCTTACCCTTTGAGCTCATGTGTGATGCGAGCGATGTTGCGGTTGGGGTGGTTTTGGGTCAAAGAGTGAACAAAATGTTTCATCTGGTGTACTATGCGAGTAAGACAATGAATGATGCTCAAATAAACTACACGGTGACCGAGAAAGAACTTTTGGCTATTGTGTTCGCAATGGAAAAATTCGGGCCGTATCTTATGGGTGCTAAGTTATTATCATACCAACCATGCCGCACTCCTGTACTTGATGACGTAAAAGGATTCCAATTCTAGACTGATGTGATGGGTCTTATTACTTCAAGAGTTTGATTTGGAGATTGTGGACCGGAAGGGTAGTGAGAACCAAGTGGCGGACCACTTGTCCCGCTTGGAGGAGGAGGGGAGGCCTCGTGACGGCCTAGAGATCATTGATTCACCCGACGAACAACTCCTTTCGTTGTTGATGAATGATATGCCATGGTTTGCCTATATTGCTAATTTCCTTGTGACTGGTATAATCCCGTGGGAGCTCTCTTCTAACCAAAGGAAGAAGCTCAAGCGGGATAGTTTGGATTTCTATTGGGATGAACCGTACTTGTTCAAGATTTGCACGGATGGGGTGATCCGAAGGTGTGTATCAGAGGAAGAGCAATTGAGTATCTTGGAGGCTTGTCATTCCTCTCCCTATAGTGGCCATTATGGCGGGCTGAGGACGGCTTCTAAAGTTCTTAGTTGTGGGTTTTATTGGCCAACTTTGTTCAAAGATGCGGGTGATTTGGTGAAGATATGCGACGAATGCCAAAGAGCTGGTGGAATTTCAAAGAAAGATGAGATGCCTCTCAATACCATCCTTGAGGCTGATATTTTTGATGTGTGGGGCATTGATTTCATGGGCCCATTTGTTAGCTCTTGTGGGAAAACTTACATTCTTATGGCGCTGGACTATGTTTCAAAGTGGGTTGAAGTCGTGGCTTTGCCCAACAATGAGGCCCGGAGTATTGTTGCATTTCTCAAGAAAAGCATTTTTACAAGGTTTGGTACTCCGCATGCAATCATAAGTTATAGGGGGTCTCATTTTTGCAATAGAGCTTTTGATACTTTGCTTTCAAAGTATGGTATCAATCACAAAGTTTCTACTCCCTATCATCCTGAAGCAAGTGGTCAAGTTGAAGTCTCCAACAGGGAAATTAAAAGCATATTGTCAAAAACGGTCAATGCAAATAGGACCAATTGGTCAAAGAAGTTGGATGGCGCTCTATGGGCTTATAGAACTGCTTACAAGACTCCGATTGGTATGTCTCCGTATCGGTTGGTGTTTGGGAAAGCTTGCCATCTACTGGTCAAGTTATACACAAGGTCATATGGGTTTTGATGAAGCTAAATCTTGAGTGGGATGTTGCAGCCAATCTTCGTGTGGAGCAGCTTAATGAACTTGATGAATTTTGATTCCATGCCTACTCCAGTTCGTTCTTATACAAGGACAAGATGAAGTACCTTCATGATAAATATGCTCGTGGAAAGGAGTTCAAAATAGGCGATTTGGTTCTCTTGTTCAACTCCCGATTACGTCTGTTTTCGAGAAAGCTAAAGTCAAAATGGAGTGGACCCTTTGAAGTGGTGTGTGTGATGCACAATGGTGCTCTTGATTTAAAGAACAAAAATGGTGAAGTTTTAGAGTGAATGGGCATAGGGTCAAGCGCTACTTGGGAAAAATTGATCACAGCCATGTGGTGGCCCTTCTTCATTTCAAATGATGTGATGGTAACCTGCGTCGTGCCGTGACGTTAAATCAGGCGCTTCTTGGGAGGCAACCGATGTGTTTTTCTTCTTGTTTCTATTTGATTTTCATTGTAGTGTAGGATTGAATTTTGGGCTAATTGATTGTGAGATGTTACAGGATTGTGTGGATGCAGTGCAGGACATAGGGAAAAAAAGGTGTTCAGGTCTTTGAAGTTATGATGCTTTCGCAATACATTTAGTGCGGACCACACTGGTGAAGGAGGAAATGTCCAACCTTCTGAAGATTGCCACCGCGGCCGCAGTACATGTTGTTTGGTCCGCGGTGGACCACTGTGGCCGCATGGCATTTTGTGCGGACCGCAGTGGGTTGCCTGTGTAAAACTTGAAAAGGCTATGTAGTGCAGACCGCGGTCCATTTTGTGCGGTCCGCACTGGGGTAGGTAAGCTGGGCCCCAGGACTTTTTCTATAAATAGTACCTGAGCCCCAGCATTTACACTTTTCTAACCTTTGATTCTCTAAACCCTTAAAGCACTGTTCATCAGCCCCTTTTGCTCGTAATTAATTGTTTGGAACTAATTGTCATCTTTTCATCTCACATCTGGTAAATCTACTTCTTTTTAACTGCTTTAATTTCGTTATTTTCTTTTCCTTTTTTGTTTTACTTGTCTATTAATCTTTTATTCCTTTAATTTCTTCCATTGGTTAGGTTAGGGTAGTTAATCTCTTGATTAGAATAGACATAGATAGTTAAATACACTGGGCAAATATGTAGGGACACTACTTAGGTGAAACATTGGGCTTAGAATCAAATTATTATGAACCCTAACTTAGTGCCACAGCTGGGCACTCAGTGCGGACCGTGGTCGATTTTGTGTGGTCCGCGGTGCTTGTGTGCAGTCCGCAGTAACATTTTGTGCGGACCGAATTGATGAAAGTCCTGAAAGCTAAACTTTGGGGACTGCAGTCACACTACATTTTGTGCGGACCACAGTAGTCCCTGTGCGATCGCACTACCTTTTGTATGGTTCGCACTGCCTAGATACAGAGAGTGGATTGTCTGAACCCCACATCTGTGCGGACCGCATGGCCATTATGTGTGGTCCGCAATGATCCCTGTGCGGCCACACACAATTTTATGTGGTCCGCACTGCATGATTTTTACAATTTTCTGCAACTCATTCCGCAACACTGCTTTCAACTGTCTACCGATACTAACAAACTCATTTGATTGTGTTTGCAGACTATGGTGAAACAATGAGGTAAAGGCTCTAAACAACTAGGTAAAGGAGAATCCTCCCGGGGAGGGAAACAAAAAAGTTAAGATTGATTGTTCAAGCCCGGAAAAACATAAAATACATGAGGAAGATGATTAAAGTTGCTGATAGGGCCATTGACATGTCTGTGAGTGAGTACGAGCCCTCCCGGGAGATATCTTCAGACTTAAACCCAGAATACATCCCTGACTGGCCGGAGAGAAACAGACTAAGAGACACTCCTCCCACTTCCCCCGCTACCCAAGCGTCAGAAAATGTGTCTTCTAGGTCATTTGAGGGCTCAGTTGAAGGTGCTAGGGATGAATACTCCACCTCTCCCATAGCTTCATTATTTGGAGAGGGTGTAGTAGGTGATGAGGAGGAAGTAGGAGGAAAAGAAGTAGTTGGAGGAGGGGGTGAACCTCAAGTGGGGGGTATTGCTAGAACTAGGAAACCGAAGGTGTGGCAAGACCGGTTTGTTAGTGAGGTAGCATACCACAAATTTATGGAATGGTGGCTGGTGAGGAAATTAATCCCGGAGCGGAGTTTTGTTGATATAGATCTACTGCCTCACAACCGCAATGTGAGGAGGCAGTTTAGGGAGAGAATTAATTAAGAGTACTTTCTGGGTGAATGTGTAGATGCCAACGAGCACTTGGTCAAGGAATTCTACACCAATGTTGCTCACATCAAAAAGGGTACACAAGTGACCAAGATGCGAAATCAGAAGGTGTTGTTTGATGAGAAAACAATAAATGACTACCTTGGCTTTTATGAAGAGGACGAGGCACTATTTATGGCAAAGATGGAAATGGGCGAGGAAGTCCGTCCATGGCTGGCGCAATATCTAGCAATCCCAGGTACCACCCCCGACTGGTTGACTGTGGGCGTCAAGATTATGAGACGTAGTTTGAACTTCGAGGCAAGGGGGTGGGAAACATTTGTATATAGCAGGTTAGACCCCACGACTCATGACCACTCCCTCCCTCTTTACCGAGCAGTTTTGGTGGCTTCAATCATGGCGGGGTATCCAATCAATGTGGGAAATATTATTCTAGGATAATCACAATAGTAGGCAGTGAGCATGACAGAAACTACCCTTTCCCCAGTTTTCTGACTATGTACTTCCGAGACCTAAAAGTTTAAAAGAGGCCATTCGACATGAAAGTCAAAGCGAAGGCCCCATTTTCTTGGTACAACATGCAGGGGGATGATAACCCCAGGAGCAAGAACTTCAAGGGAACAACTACTACTCTAACTAGCCAGTCTGAAGATCCAGTTGTGGTAGTGGCTCCTGCTCAGCCTGCCTCCACCTCCACTGATATCCCTCCTAGCCCATCCACCTTAGCACACCCGAAAATCCCTTCTTCCCGTGCCTATCTAGTGACTTCCCACCGATTGAGCCAGGCTCTTCTCAGTATCAACAATTGGATGCAGACTCTGTCATCCAAGTTATCTACCCTCACTACCATAGTAGAGGCTCAGTCGGCACCTCTACCTCCATAGGTCTCCCAGTCCATAGAGAATGCTATCAAGGAGATTGTAGCCAACCAAAAGAAAATCCTCGACACTCAGGAGGTGCTTACAAATGCAGTTGCTTCACATAGCCAGGCTCTCAAGGAGCTTGCTAAGGAGCACAAGAAGTTGAGGAAGACGCGGGCTTCTAAGGAGTCCGTAAAGGCGCTGAGGGTTGATGTTGACAGAATGAAGGTAGATCATCTGCCTTTGGACTTATTGTAATAGGACCCAGTACCATCAGCTTATCCCCAGCCCGAGTAGTCCCAGAGGCTTCCCAAGAGTAAGAGGATGATTTCCAAAGTGGACGATGCAGTCATCCAGCTGGCAGACCCACCAGAGGCCTCCTCCAATCAGCCACACGATGCACCTCAGGAGTCTGTCCATGACCAGGTCCCAGTAGTACAGCAGCATGCCACAAGGAACTAGTTTGAGGTTCCCGAGCACAATGAGGATCCAGTGACCACTCAAGAGCCCATGCAGACAGACAGGCCATAAGGAGTCCCTATATCTTTTTTCCCTTTCTCTTTTTGGTGCTTTATTTAGTTTAGTTAGCATTTGGAACAATGCCATCTTTGATTTGAGGGGGTAGGCCCTACTTTTATGGATTCATTCGGATGATTGTATATATATATTCGATACTTTTTATGCTTTCTTTATCTTTTCATCTTTGGGTTGTATATAATTTTAATATTTCGTTACATTTATCGCACTTTTATTTTACTTTGGGTCTATATATAAAGTTACGCAACATTGTACATATTCATCCCATCTATTGTATATTCGACAAATCCCCTCTTGTATATATTCATTTTACTTTCGTTTTCGTTATTAGATTTTTATTTATGATTCGTAGCTTCTTGTTTTGAAAGTTTGCAATAAGCATTTGGTTTTCTTAATGCCACGATTCTTTCCAAAGGTGGAGTTTTGTGTGAACCGGGTGGCTCTTCCCAATGATGGATGGCTTGACAACCTTATTAAGGGTTTGAGTCTGTTTTTCATTTTTGTTTTTAGTAGTTAGTAGTTAAGGGTGCCTCAATCAAAGCTTCACTTGGGCCTAGCATATTTGCCTTTGATCTTATGGTCAAAAACAAATTATTGTGTTTAAGATGGTGAAAGTCGTGACCTTGAGACTCTTGTGTTGATCGATAATCATCAAGTGGTTTTTCGGGACCAGTGTGTGCTCAAATCTTATCTAAGGTCGTTGTGGGCCCCCGACTTTATGTCTTTAGCGACCCCATAGCTTGTCTGGTGAGTAATTGCATTGCAAGTCCAAGTCCTGAGTCAATGGTCTAGAACTTGCCCTGAATATTTGTTGAGGCAAAATCCTAAGTGAATTTTGACTTGAGACATGATTATAGGCTCTCCTTGGTCCAAATGATAGCTTGAACACTTCCATAACCTACCAATGATAAGATCCCTAGTCAACCCTTTTGAGCCTTAGACCTTTTCCCTTCAAGACCCATAATACAAGCCTATACCCATTCTAAAAGATACCCTCTCTTGGCACCTAATCTCTCCTTTAGCACATGGCAAAAGCATAAGTTTGGGGGGAGAGACAAGGATTGTAACAAAGTGGTAAAAAGACACAAAAATGAAGAAAAGGAAAGGGAATGAAAAAGAAAGAAAAACAAAAAAAGATAAAAAGAATGTTCAATGTGAAAAAGAATAAAAAGTGACTCAATAAAAGCAATGAATGAAAGGTGTGGAAAGTTGAAAAAAAGGAGAAAAGGTTTGAAATATATAAGAAAGAGTGACAGTGTGTATCTATAACCCCTTAGAAAGAAGTGAAATGACTCAAAGAGTCAAGTGAATGTGTGCCAAATGAAACAAAGAAGTGTTTAAGGGAAGATGGAACCTACTTAGACCCAACAGCTCCTACCCTGAACCAAAAGCCTTCACAATGTCTCCATAAAAGACCTATATGATCTTGAGTTGAAGAAAGATTACATTAGTGGTGACTCAGATAAGGGGCAATCATATGGTACTTAGAGCCGGACTTGTGACTTTTTCTTGAGGGAGATGAGTGGATTTCCAATAACCTCGTTATGAGTGCCACTATTCTAAAGGCAAAGTTTGTTGAGGGAAAGTTGAGGATGTGTGAGGTTGGGTTCCACAATGACCAAAGTAATAGAAAGAGTTCTTTGATGTGTTGAGTCAATTCTTGATGCTCTTGTGTCGCACTTAATCCATGGAGTTTCAAAGAGTAAAAATTGCTAATGATTCATTTCTATTGAGGGCAATTGTTAGTCCTAATTGATGCTAGTTGAGGTTACTTTAGGACAGCTGAAATTTTCTTGGATGTTCTCTTAAGGGCTGGGTGTTATTTTGTTTGCTTGAGGACAAGCAAAAGCTTAAGTTTGGGGGAGTTGATAACTAGGGATTTTGATGCATTTTATACTCCTTGTTGCTTATGTTTTGATTAGAAATTCATACAAAATAGTCCCAAAAGGCTCACAAGTTGTGCTTGATTGCGGGTTTGATCAACAAAGTGACAAGATTTCAAAGATCAGCTCAAAAGGAGTGAAACTAGCACAAGTACCAAGACAAGAAAAATCTTAGGAAAAATAGGCCTAATGCAGTCGCACACCATTCTGTGCAGTCCACGCAAGGAGGTTCAGAGAGGTGGAATTCAGGCAAAAAGGGCAATGCGGCCGCACTAGGTTTTGTGCGGTCCACACTAGGATCAATGCGGCCGCACTCGATTTAGTGCGGTCCATATAAAGAAGGATCAAAGAGTTTCCAACTTCTGAGTTCAAGCCAATGCGGTCCATGCTCCATTTCATGCGGACCGCACTAGAAGCCTTCGCGGCCATAGTCCATTCTCTGCGGTGCACAATGCCTGAGTTCAAAGAGATGGGTTTTCAAGTGCAGAGCCTTAGTGCGGACGCACACCATTTTGTGCGGTCCGCACTAGCCCCACGGGGGTATTCTTGTCTAGATTTTTTAGCATAGTATAAATAGCTTATTTTCACATTTTTAGGGTATCTGATAGTTTTTAGCTGTAGCTGTGCTCATGGGTTCAAAGTCTTTAGCTATTTTGGGCAATTTTATCTACATTTCAACATTGAATCTTATTGTTTATCTTAGTAATTAATTAATATGAGTTGTTCTTCATCTATTTCTTGCTTTTCTTCTTCAATTATGAGTTGCTAAACTCATAATCTAGGGTTGTGGTTCAACGCTAGTGTGGTAGTTGATGGGTCTTGTATTTAGGGCTAGATTGACTATGGGTGTTTGATATTTGGGCTAATTTCATGTTTAATTTTTGAATTAGTGGTTGCAAACAATAGTTTGTGTTTAGTGCTAGCTCTTCTTGAGAAAGAGAGCTTGAGTCTCTGAAATTGGTCCAACAAGGAATTGGGGCGTACTCAAGAGATTGATAGCTCCAATTAAAGTGTTAAACCTCGAGAGAGTAATACCCGACTTGAACCTTGATTGCTTGCACAAATTTGCATACCCAATTGGTCTTGAGAAAGTCAATTCGGGCAAAATCACTCGAACTACCGAGAGGTTTAGAGTGAAGTCAATTCGGCCAAAATCACTCGAACCACCGAGAGGTGTAGAGTGGGTAAAATCGTGCAACGGTTATATCATACTCCCCAGATATGTCAATCATGCCTTAGACTCAAGTACCCATTAATTCACCACCTAGGCGAAAGTCACTACCCTAGTGCCTTTTAAACCATTTGAGCAACCCGCAACATTTTACTCTTAGCTTATTCTAGTTTAATTTACCATTGTAGTTTTATAAAAGTAGAAGTAAAACAAAAACCCAAAAATGTTTAGAAGTATAAATTGAAACACATACCCAACTCTAAACTAGATAGATACCCGACTCCAACATCTAGCTCTTTGTGGAAATCGATCCCGACCCTAAATCGGGTAAAAGCTGCTTCGATCCTCTCTCGCTCCTCAATAGTAGTGCAGGGTACGCTTCGATCATGCACCATTGGGGATTATAACTTAGTCCGTCCCGTATGACTATTTAACTGCGTATTTGATTGAAAACTATTTGTTATTATCATGTTTTGGGCTAAATGCTATATTTGGGCCTCGTACCAACTGTTTCAGACCTTTATGGGATTTTTACTACTATTCCTCACTATTTTGACTTAACAATTATACTCAGTCATGCTGTATTTTACTGATTTCTTAACTCAGCCTTATTTACTCAATTTTGACATTATAAATGATTTTCTTGAGCTGAATGCCCTGTTTTTGACTGATAGTTGTGAGCACGTGATTTTTGTCCTATATGTATTACTCAACCAAATTCAAAACAAAATAATTTCTTTCAATGTTTGCAATTTTGTTGGATTTCGTGGCATTTTCTGTTAATTATTTGCATTTGCCTGTGCACGTTTATTTTATTTAATTCATTAATAAATACAAAATATGCTGCATTTGCATTTAGGATTTAATTTTTGCATTTTTTGAATTAATTAGTAATTTGGTGTTTTATAAAATTGGAAAAAACACAAAATAGTTCATTTTGGCACTTTAATTTTAATTTTTCAAATTTTGGTAGTTTTTTCTTTAATTTGGCATTTAATTAGTGATGGTAATTATTATTTAGAATTAATTAATTCAATTTGATCAGATAATTTGATTAGGAATTAATTTAGGTTTTAATTTTATTTAAAAGAAATAAAAGGAATTAATTGAAAAAGAAAAGAAAAAAAGTTAAAGAAGATCAGATTTTTGGGCCTTTTGTTTAATTTTTCTCCAAGCCCAATTGATTTATATAGAGATACCCGGTTGGCCCAGAACCCGTTCCTAAAAACCGGTCCATCCCCATAATTCCAAAACGACCCCGTTTTTAACAGACCAAGTCAGGACCGTTGATCTCTTTTGATCTAATGATCTAGAACTGGGGTTCGTTTAACATATATATATATCCTAACGCCCCTACCCTCCCCCCCCCATTTCGTCTCTCACCTCACCTCAGAGATCAGCTCAGCCAAACCCTAGAGATCGCCGCCCTAAATCACCACCGCCATCCGCCGGCGGCGAGTCTCCAATCCTGACCAGATTCACACCAAACAACCACTCCACTCTCCTCTTGCCAAAGTTCCACTCAGTTTCCATCAAACGTCATCAGAGCCGTTCGAATTTCAGATCAGTGGTTGAATCATAAAAGCCCCAAAGTTGCAAACCGAGGTTCCATGAAAGATTTTAGGCCCAAATCGAGGTTATTCGTGAGTCTTTGATATTAAGGACACATGATTAACTTCCGATTGGGTCGAAATTAGAGAGTTCAAAGTTCTCCATTATTTATGTCTGATGCTCTCTCTTTAGGTAATTTTCTTTCAGCTTTCTTTTCTCTTTTCTTTTCTTTCTCCTACTGTTCTCTTCTGTTATTTTCTTCTGTCCGTCCGTTTTTGCATGTCTCGTCTTAGTTTAGTTTTGAAACTAGTCTCCATTTCTTGTTTGTTTTTTGAATTCTTTAGTTTTTTTTTTATCCTTACTATAAAATTGTGGGATGAAGGGGATTTTTAGCCTGAGTTCTATGAATTGAAGTATGTCTGGCTGTTTGATATATTTGGTCGTTTGAGTTAGCGAATTAACCTTGAGTCCAAAAAAAAGGGGTCAGCCCAGGTTCAACTTGGCCCACATTTTGGTCTTAGGGTTAGAAGGTGAATAACAAGGGTTTTAAGGGTTAGTTTAGGAAATTTGGTGTAGGAGAATCTTATGTAACAACCTTAAGAAGCTTCCAGGAAATGGGATGAGGGACTGTGTTTGAAATTCTGATAGTTGATTAGGGGTATTTTAGCTAAAACAAAAATTGGAAAGGGGGGGGGGGGTAAGTGCAAGTCTTATTCTCTTAGGGATGCCCTAATGCTTTGCCTATAAAGGCATCTCTATCTTGCATTTCAAAAAAGAATTCAGAGATAAGAGGAGAAAAATTCAGAAAAATCAAAGAGTTGAAATTTCATAAAAAATCATTGTTCCATTGAACTTCTTTTGTGATTTCTGAGGTTCTCAATTTTTGAAACAATTTATGACTCATCTGGGGTAAAAATGGACTAAATTTGGGTTTTAAAAGTCTGGTTTGAAATTCGTTGTGGTTATTGCTAGATTGAAATTGGATTTTGGGCTGTTGCACATCATTTTTGTTTTTGAAAATTGGTTCTGCTGTTGTTGCTTCTTCTAGATTTCTCACCCATTTTTCCTGTTTTGATTGTTGCAATCAGGTACGTATTCTTGGACTATACTAGATGCAAAGCAAGTTTGAAGTATGAAATAAAAATGGATGTTCAAAGCATGACATCAAATTCTCTGTTTATAATCTAGTTGTCTTTCTTTGAATTACATGATGTTACTTCCAGATTCATAGTATTTCTTAATCGTTCTGTAGTTTAATCTCTGAATTCCTGCCATTGTATTTAACCTTGGGCTATTGAGATATGGACTTGACTTAGTTGAACAATACGTGAGTTGTATGTTAGCGTTTGATTCCAGGTTAATTTTATGGTCATTTGTTATATTCTGGGTTTAAATGGCTTCAGATTCTATTGTTTGGCTTGTGATCAACAAGGGTGAAAGCATTAAGTGTCTGATGCTAGGAGTTCTGTTGAAAAACTTTAAAGCTCAATGCAATTGCTTGAGAGCTATTTTTGGATTGTATTTACCCCTGTTAAAGTCAATACTTGAATTCTGCCTCTCTGTCATCAGTATTTGAATGCATAAATGATATTTGCTTTAGACTTGTGATTTAACTTTGTGATATCGGGAGCCTATTTCTCCAATGAGTATATTGCTTACTTTTAGCTTGGGACTGTTAAATTCATTTGGGAAACCAGAATCGCTTGAGCATGAGTGTAGGGTTGTTTGTAAATGGGAGTTATTTTATCATATATTGCATGAGCTTAATATCGTTAGTGCAGTTACTGAATTTTTCTTTTAGCGGCAGACTCTTCTTTTGATTTGGGCTTTATGTTGAGCCCAATTGCATTCTCATGTCCTGTTCAAACTATTGGCAATTGGTTGTTAGGCACATAGCTATATTAAATTCTTTTAACAATCAAACGTGGGTTCCGTTTCTAATAATCCCTTAGCTTTCAGATTGCAAAGAAGTTTGGTTTGAAATTAAATCAGAAGTTCAAGTAGTCTTTTTAATAAATTAACTGGATTATTAAGGTGATTTCGAGGTGAGTCATATTATGCGAGTTATAATAGTGGCCTTCCATAGTTAGTTCATGTTCTTAAAATGCATGGCCCTCTGCTAATTTCTTATGATTTAGATATAAAATAACAAATGTTCGTAGTTTTCTTTAGGCCCATTTAATATACCACCGTGATTGTGGACACGTTCGCGTGACATGATTACGATTTCTAAAAACGAAATCGGAGTATGCGTTCGTGTAACTTCGGCTAAACTTTCTTAATAATAATGATGCGTTATTAATTGTAGATACGTTCGCGTGACATGATTTTTGATGTGCCAAACAAATGGGTACACGTACGCGTGAATCATTTCAAGATAATTTTCAATTTAAAAGCGGTTAGGAGGTGAAAGCACATAGGTTTCAAAACGAGTAGGTAAACAATTTTAATAAGCCAAGTATGATCAAAGCGACCGTGCAAGAACCACGGAACTCGGGAATGCCTAATACCTTCTCTCGAGTTAACAGAATTCCTTACCCGGATTTTTGTGTTCGCAAACCGATAATACAGTAAAACTTCCTCGATTCGGGATTTTTAACCGGTGACTTGGGACACTCTAAATTATCCCAAGTGGCGACTTTGATTTTTAATAAATAAACGATCCCGTTTCGATTGTCCTTTAATTAGAAAAACTCCCTTGTATTTATACCCTTTTACGAGGTGTAGTGAAAAAGGAGGTGTGACGGCTCTAGCGACTCTGCTGGGGAACGAACCCAGAATCTCTGGTTCATGGTTAAAGAATTCGATCTTGTTAATGATTTTACTGGGCTTCATTTATTATTAATATTACTGTATTCTGTGAACTTTTTGTGCTAAATGTTATATGTTTACCGTTTTAATATTGTTTGACTTGTATATAACTGTCTTTTTACGCCACCCATCTGAGTCTTCTGGAAATGGTGCATACGTTCGCGTAGCCCGCTTTTTCTGTAGAAATTATACCAAATACAACGAGGTTGGGCCAATGACAAGGCCGGGTAGACTTCAGTGCTCTCTATACGTTGTCTCCTCGGCCCCAGTTGTCCACTCGGGTACCCTAAGTCTAGACCAAAACCCCAGGATTTAAACCTAGAAAAACACAGCCCCATGCCGGATCCCTAATAGGAACGTTTGTTTGCATCATGTACATTTGACTTAGGGGACTCAACACAGGGGGTGGGTCCGTCTAGGGCAGGTGTGCCCGAAATAACAGACCATCCTGATGCATTCTATGTGCTATGCGAACATTTATTTGTTTTGGCTTGCATACTGACCGGCTAGGGAAAATAAAGCAGAAAAGAGGAAAACCAAGAGTGATATTGGGAAGGAAATAAAACCCGGTTCTAAACATCCCGGTATTTGAAAGGCGTCCTGAAACTCTGCCCAAAATTTTCAAAAAAGAGTTATTTTAAAACAGTCAAACACTGTGTTTTTTCAAATGTGTCAAAACTGACCGAACTACGCAGGTCTGATTCTTACCGGATGTGGGATACGTAGGCAACCTACATAAGGTTCGGCCTTATTTTTGAAAAAAAAAAGAAAAACAAGAAAAGAGAGTCGGTGGTCGAGTGAATGCAATCTTGATTTTGATCAAAATAAACCGATCCAGCTTCGGCTATGTCTTAAACCGTACTTGCCGAGGTAGACTCAAAGTATTTTTTCAGTTGTCGAAAGGATATTTTCGTATAAGAATGGACAAGTTTGTGAGGGGACATAAAATAATTCCCCCGACCTCAAAATTCGCGTAAAATTGGAAAGGGCCGCATTTGCAAAAACAACCATTTGGCTAAAGTTGGCATACAGGGGAAGAGATTATGGTTCTTTTCTTCTTTTATTTTCTCTTTTATTTTCTTTTTTTCTTCAAAAACTGTTTACAAAAGGATCAACTCGAGTCAACCCTAACCTTAATCTTCCACAGGAACAAATGAATACCATCCAAGAACCACCAGAAGTGGTCAGGGAACAGGCTCGACTACACTTGTGTAAATGGTGGAATGATCTAGACGACGATGGTCAGATATGGGTGAAAAAACACTTGGGTGCTCTTATAGACATCTTTGAAATCAAACCACGGGAAGATCTGATCAAAGATGTGGTAACGTTCTGGGATCTTGTCCACAATGTCTTTCGTTTCTCAGATTTCGAGATCACCCCTACTTTGGAGGAGATAGTCGGGTACATTAAATTCGGACAGGATTTGAGGAAGCAACAACTTATATTTCAAAGGGCTCCATCGGTGCACAAGGTCTTTGACCTCCTGACTATCAGTAAACAAACGAATAAGAAACGTGTGAGCAACGGGTGTTGTGCTTTCCATTTCTTATACTTCAGGTTCGGGCATTATGCTGGTTTTGAAACGCGTGAAAAGGGTCTGAGCAACAAACAAAACAAGGGCCTTTGGCAAATTCATCGTCAGTTCGTATTTATTGTGGCATTCTTGGGGATCATGGTTTTTCCAATTGAGAAAGGGACGGTGGATATTCATATGGCTAGAATTGCGCAAATCCTTACTACCAAAGAAAATCATACACTTGCCCCGTTGGTGTTGGCAGATATCTATCGAGCATTGACTTTGTGCAAAATAGGGGCTCAATTTTTTTAAGGTTGCAGTATCATTCTGCAAATGTGGTTGATCGATCATCTTCCCCATCATCCCAGATTCATGAGTTACGGTTCGAGCCCAAACAACTTCATCATTAGTTATGAGGAGAGGATAAAAGATTACAACACACCATAAGGATTTGAAGCATGGGTTTCTCATTTGAATGTTCTTGATGCAGGTCAGGTCGAGTGGACTATAGGATGGCTCCCGAGGACAGAAGCCATCTATATGATTGCTACCAAAGGATACCTGAGGATAATGGGCGTAAGGAGTATTCAGCCATATGCACCGCAGAGGGTCTTGAGGCAATTGGGAAGGTATCAGATTGTGCCTGAAGATGAAGATCTAAGCACCAAGGTCATAGAGTTACATCTAGAAGCTACATTGCCCGAGGCTGTAGTTCAGTAGGATTGGAATAGCTGTTGGTATCTAAAAAATGGTACCCAGGTACCAGATATCGCCAAGGAGGAAGTAGATCCAAATTATGCTGCTTGGTTTGAGAAAATGTCTAATGTAAACAACGAGCCGGAGCCCGAGAGGCCCGCCAAAAGGCCTCATTTTCAAGCCTTTGATGATAAAATTCAAGAGAGGTTAGCTTGGGGGGAGAAGGAAAAGGAACATAAGGCCATCATACATGGTCTACAAGAAGAATTTAGAAATGTCACCTTCAACAATGATTTGCAGGCACAAGAGGCCGAATGTGAAAGGAGAAGATTGGTGCGAGAAAATGAAGCCCTCAGAGCTCAGGTTCGACAATTGAAAATTGAAGCCGAGAACCCAGGCCGAAGCAGGAAATATGAGAGGCTCATTTACAACCTCACTCAAAAGGTACGTGACTATGAAGATGACCTGTAGAAAGCTGAGTCCGAACTACCAAAAGCACGGGCAAGGTTGGCTAAAAGCGCCGAAGGACGTGCAACTTTCGTTCAACAAATGAAAGAAAGATATGAAAGAAGGGTCACAGGTTGGGAAAAGGCAATTGGCAACCTCGAGGGTGAAATGGCTAAGCAAGCCAAAAATTTTAAGGGTGAAAGAGAACATTGTTACGCCTTAATGGAACGGCTAGAAAGGGACTTGCAACAACTCCAAGAGCAGAACCAGGTATCCGAACAAACTTTGGAGGCCAGAACCTAACAAATTGGGCGTTTGATGCAAGAGAAGGGCATCATAAGAGAGCGAGCCAAAAGGGTTGCCAACTATATCGCAATGAAGTGCAGTAGCTGTCAGGATATGACTAGATCTATGTTCTTCACTACTGTGATGATGTTTGTTCGCCGGGTAATGGAAGATCTCTACCACCTTCAAGGGAATTTGGTGAGTTGGCCTGCAGCAAGGCCGAATGACGCCCTGCGGGTCCTGGGGACAATTGAGGCATTGATGTATTTGTAATTTCTTGAGTCTGTATTTTATTCCGTTAAAGTCTGCCAGTTGTTTTGGAGTCGGTATTTCTGTTATCAGAGTATATTGGTTGTTTGGTTTTGAGTCTGTGTCTCGTTCTTTCATCAGAGTCTGTTAGTTTCTTCGAGTCTGTTAGTTTCAGTCTTTGTAATAGCGTTCTTTTATATATATATATAAAAACTAAAAATCCCAAAATGTTTTTCTTTATTTCACACTTATCCCCAAGAACTATGCTTGGTCTGATTCATGCGGGGTCATGGTACGTAGGCAATCTCTATAGGTTTCGACCGTAACCAAATAAAAGAGAGAAAGAAAGAGCGAAAAAACAAGAAAGAAAAGAGAGAAAATAAAAATCAAGAGAGAATAAAAACAAAAAGAGAACGAAAGGAAGGAAAAGAAAAGAAAGAAAAGGGGAAGTTTGCAATCGAAAGAAAGAAAAGGCCGGGATGACGCACGCAACCAATCAAATACATAATAGAGTCGGTTAACTGTTTAGGTGCATTCATGCCCAATGTGCGGTTACCAATCTGTTAAAGCCTAATCGCTAACAAGGTTGTTGTTGATATATTGAGCCCAGGCAGGTGGTTACTTGACTGGCATTCTGGCAACTCACTCCTACAACACCCGATCGAAAGACAGGCTGAATATGGTCGACCAGGAACCGGAAACAAGTATTGTCGACCCATCGAAAGAGGTGGAAGAAATGGACGTTAATGCGATGAGGGAAGAAATGTATAAGCTGAAGCAGCAGATGGTTGAAATGTAGCAAGCCAGGGCGAAGGGGCACCCACCACCAGTTTATCCCGCCAACCCTATTTATATCCCACCATCAGCCCAGCCTCCGGAGCCTCCCACTGTGAACTCATCTCCAGCATTTCCCCTCTACCAACAATGCCATGGCGCCACTTCCCATACTTCTCGAGCTCCACCACCCAAACAAGTCCCATACCTCTTCCACCAATTACACCTGTTTTTGTGGCACCTCCACCTGCTACATTACACAGATCTTCCACTAAACCCCTGTTCCAAACTCAGGACAACCAGTATTATCCCCCTGAACCCACCTTCAAAGTTCCATAACCATATCCTTACACCCCTCATCTCGATATCCCGGTAGAGACCGAGAAGCTGCCCAAAAATCCCGAGCATGAAGAGATGATCAGAAAGGTCAAAAGCTTAGAGCAATCGTTCCGAGATATGAGGGGGCTGGGAGGTCAAGTGAGTGTGGCCTATAAAGACTTATGTTTGTTCCCAGATGTTCAGTTGCCAGTAGGGTTCAAAATGCCCAAGTTTGATCTGTACGATGGGCATGGTGACCTAGTAGTACATTTAATAGGATTTTGTAGCAAAATGAGAGGAGCAGGTGGAAGAGATGAATTGTTGATGGCATATTTCAGCCAAAGTTTAAGTGGATCGGCCTTGGAATGGTACACCAAACAAGATCACAACAGGTGGTACGCATGGGAAGACTTGGCCCAAGCCTTTGCCTGCCATTTTCAGTACAACCTCGAAATTATCCTAGATCGTCTATCGTTGACAAAGCTGGAAAAGAAGCCCGGTGAGAGCTTCAGGGAATATGGATTCCGCTGGAGAGAGCAAGCAGCGAGGGTTGACCCTCCGATGAAAGAAAGCGAGATGGTTGATTATTTCTTACAGGCTTTGGAACCCACTTATTTCGGTCATTTGGTGTCAACAGTAGATAAGTCCTTTAATGAAGTCGTGAAAATGGGAGGCATGGTTGAAGAGGGACTCAAGTCCAACAAGATCGTGAGTTATTCAGCAATCAAGGCAACCACTCAGGCCATTCAAAAGGGTACTGGGGGTGTGCTCGGGAAGAAGAAAAAAGAGGATGTTGCAATGATCGAGTTGGCAGCTTGGGCCGGATCCAGGAACCTTCCCCGTTACTATAACCAGCCTCAACCCTATCCCCAAACTTACCCCCACACACTATATAGCCCATCACAACACTATTACCCACCGCCAGATCCCCACTTTTCTGTCCATCACGCACAAACTTATACCCAACCCCCCGCTCACGCACAATGGCGTGCGCCAGCTCCACAGAGTCCCTACCAAGCTCCACAAAATACCCATCCACCCCCAAAAGCCTACAGAAATCCTCCTGGAACAGGTTTTCGGTCCAATCAAGCTTTTAAGAATGAGAGTTGCAGAAGGAAAAGACTTTCACTCCACTGGGAGAATCATATGCTAGTCTGTTCCACAGATTGAGACAGTTGGGTATGTTGAATCCGATCGAGGCTAAATTGCCGAATCCCCCTCCCAGAAATCTTGACCGCTCGGTGAGTTGTGAGTATTGTTCATGGGCCCCGAGACATGACACAGAGAAATGCTGGAAATTGAAAAGAGTCATTCAAGAGCTTAATGACACCAATCGGATTGAGGTCCAAGCTCCGGAAGCGCCCAATATCAATCAGAATCCCTTGCCAGCCCATCATGAAACAAATATGATTGAGATAGTACATAAGGGAGGGGAGCCTAAGAAGCCTTCACAAACCATCATGATGATTCGGGCTAGTGAAGCCAGGCCATTTGAAAAGTCAACAAGTGAGAAGTATGTGATCAAGTTGAACAGGGCAAATAATGAACCATCTGTGGAGGTCAAGAAGGGGTCCTCCAGTGACGTCGCTGGAAAACATGAAAGAGCAAAAATGGTTGTGCCAGGAGTGACGAACAAGGTTGTGGTAATTGTGAAGGGCGCCCCCGCAGATCCTATCATTATCAAAACAGTAACTCAATTACCGATAGTTGACAGCAAGGCGGTCCCGTGGAATTATGAACGAATGACCATAACTTACGAAGGGAAAGAGGTTAAAGAAGAAGTGTGTGAGACTCATGGTTTGACTCGATCGGGGGGATGCTTTGACCCTGGAGAGCTTAGAAAAGCTAAGACCTCAAAAGATAATCCAGTATTGGTGAAGAAAGTGGTGACTGAGGAAGAAGCAGAAGAATTTCTGAGAAAGATGAAAGTGCAAGACTATTCCATGGTGGAACAGTTAAGGAAGACAACAACTCAGATCTCGTTTTTGTCATTATTGATCCATTCAGACGAACACTGTCGCGCTTTGATGAAGATCTTGAACGAAGCCCACGTTCTTGACAAAATCTCAGTAAACCACTTGGAAAAGATAGCTAACAAGATATTTGAGGTAAACAAAGTCACTTTTTCTGATAATGAGTTGCCCTTGGAGGGTACCGAGCACAATAGAGCCCTTTATCTGACGGTGAAATGCGAAGATTCCATGGTTACTTGGGTATTAGTTGACAATGGGTCTAGCGCAAACATTTGTCCTCTCTCCACATTGACCAAGCTGAAAGTGGAGGATGAAAGAATTCACAAGAACAGTATTTGCATTCGGGGATTCGACGGTGGAGGAAAGGATTCAGTCGGGGACATAGTGCTTGAGCTCACAATAGGGCCCATTGAATTTACTATGGAATTCCAGGTGCTCGATGTGGCTGTTTCGTACAATCTGTTGTTGGGACGACCCTGGATCCATGCGGCCAAAGCAATCCCGTCTACTTTGCATCAAATGGTCAAGTTTGAATGGGATCGACAGGAAATTGTTGTACATGGCGAAGATAATTTGTGTGTGCCCAACGGTGCCATTGTTCCGTTCATAGAGGTTGACGATGACAAGGGACCATGGGTTTATCAGGTTTTCGACACAGTATTGGTTGAGAAATATCTGGAAGGAAAGTGCGTTCCAACTCCAAACATGGTTGCGGCATCAGTTATTGTAGTTGTTGAAATGTTGAAAAATGGTTTTGTACCGGGCAAGGGTTTAGGTGCATCCCTGCAAGGTATCGTGCAACCAGTTTCTCTTCCAAAGAATCTGGATACTTTTGGTCTGGGGTTCAAGCCTGCCATTGCAGACATGAGAAGAGCTAGAAAAATGAAATAGAAAGCATGGGCATTGCCAAAGCCAATCCCGCGTCTGTCTAGATCATTCGTCAGGCCGGGTATCAGAAAGCAATTATTGTCAAAGGTTCCTGGACCACTGATTGGTGCCGAAGGAGACTTGGAGAAGGGGTTTGAAAGGTTATTCACCGAGGTTAACATGGTTCAGGTTGGGGAAGGGTCCAGCAGGGCATATGTGCAATTCGTGGGACCACGTGCAAAAGTCAACAATTGGGAAACTACTCCTCTTCCTACCCGGAGGGAGTCTTGGTAGTGGGTTTTGATTTTCTTTTAGTTGTCTGGATTATTCCAGGGTCTGTAATTCAGATATTATGTTTCGTCTAGTTGGATGTGTTAAAACCCTGTTATCGTTAAATTCAATGAAATGCAATTATTCCTTTTCCTTCATTTCTTCTAATTCTATTTTTGTTTTTTTCTTTTGTACAGTTCTTTTTATGCTGATATCAATGACATGACATGCATGAGGAATCTTCGGCCCAGTTTTAAGAGCTAATCTAACTCTGAAATAATAATACAAGAAATTGAGTGTGATGACGAGTTGGAATTTGATGATGATGAAGCCTATGAAGAAATTAGTAAGGAACTAAGTCATTTTGAGGAAACGCCCAAACCTAATTTGAATGACATAGAAGCAGTTAATCTAGGGGACCAAGAAAATGTACATGAAACTAAAATAAGTGTCCATCTGGAGCCTCAACTTAGGGAGGAGATAATTAAAGCATTGTTTGAATACAAAGATATTTTTGCATGGTCCTATGATGACATGCCGGGCCTAAGCACTAATTTAGTGGTTCACAAGTTGCCCACTGACCCGGCATTCCCTCCTGTCAAACAGAAGCTAAGAAAGTTCAAAATGGATATGAGTGTAAAGATCAAGGAAGAGGTCACCAAGCAGTTCGATGCCAAAGTCATTCGGGTCACCCGGTATCCCACCTGGTTAGCCAATGTTGTGCCTGTACCGAAGAAGGATGGCAAGACCAGGGTGTGTGTTGACTATCGGGATCTCAATAAGGAAAGTCCAAAAGATAATTTCCCTTTGCCGAACATCCATATCTTGATTGATAATTGCGCCAAACATGAGATTGGCTCTTTTGTGGATTGCTACGCGGGTTATTATTAGATCTTAATGGACGAGAAAGATGCAGAAAAGACGGCATTCATCACACCGTGGGGAACATACTACTATCGGGTCATGCCATTTGGCTTGAAGAATGTCGGGGAAACCTACATGAGGGCAATGACAACAATATTCCATGATATGATACACCAGGAAATCGAGGTGTACATGGATGATGTGATCGTGAAGTCTAGAAAGCAGTCTGACCATGTCAGGGATCTGAAAAAGTTCTTCCGGAGGCTTCGCAGGTACAATCTCAATCTTAATCCTGCAAAGTGTGCTTTTGGGGTGCCGTCTGGAAAGTTGTTGGGGTTCGTAGTCAGCCGCCGGGGCATTGAACTGGATCCATCAAAAGTCAAGGTCATCCAGGAATTGCCACCTTCGAAGAATAAGACCGAGGTGATGAATTTGTTGGGGAGATTGAATTATATCAAGAGGTTCATCGCTCAGCTCATGACAACTTGTGAGCCTATCTTCAAGTTGTTAAAGAAAGATGCTGCGGTCAAGTTGAGATATGAATGTAAGGAGGCGTTTGATAAGATAAAGGGGTATTTGTCAAATCCACTCATGTTGGTCCCGCCAGAACCAGGGCGACCTTTGATTCTATATTTGATGGTTTTGGACAATTCATTCGGCTGCGTATTGCAATTGCGTGCACCGAATCCCCAAAACACACATCCACCTCCACAAAACACCTATCCCCCTCCCAGGGCAAACAGACTAGGAACCAACTTTCGCCCAAACCAAACTTTCATAAGTGAGAAGGCCCCAAACAAAAAAGCATTTACTCCGCTGGGAGAATCGTACACTGCTCTCTTCCATAGATTGAAACAGTTGGGAATGTTGGCCCCGATTGAATCCAAAGCACCAAACCCCCTTCCCAGAAACCTGGACCATTCTGTTAGCTGCGAGTATTGCTCAAGGATGCCGGGGCATGATACTGAAAAATGTTGGAAGTTGAAAAACGCGATACAAGAGCTCATTGATAATCGCCGTATTGAAGTACAGGCTCCAGAGGCCCCAAACATCAACCAAAATCCGTTACCAGCGCATTATGAGGCCAATATGATCGAACTGATATATAAGGGGACAGAGCCTAAAAAACCTTCGCAGGTGGTTATGGTGATTCGTTCTACGGAAGCCAAAGAAAAGATAGTAAGTGCAAGGTCAGTGGTTCAGTTAAAAGCAATAAAAGACAAGCTAGTGTTGGTAATGGGGAAGGGACCATTTGTGGCTGCAAAAAAGCCGGAGCCAGTCAAGATAGTGGTACCAGAGTCATCATCTGCACCCGTGGTGGTTGTGAAAGGGGCCTACGTAGAACCGGTTGTCATAAAACCGGTAGTCCAGTTACCCATGGCTGATAGCAAAGCCGTACCGTGGAGATACGACAAGGTAGTGGTGACATACAAAGGAAAGGAAATTGAGGAAGAGAGTTGTGAAGCACAAGGACTAACTCGGTCGGGACGTTGTTTTGCTCCTGAAGAGTTGTGAAAGGCTAAGGGCGCTAAAGACAATCCAGTGCCAGTCAAAAAAGTTGTGACGGAAGAAGAGGTAGAAGAGTTTCTGAAAAAGATGAAAGTACAAGATTATTCCATTGTTGAACAACTGAGAAAAACACCGACCCAAATTTCGTTGTAGTCGTTATTGATTCATTCTGACGAGCATTGCCGAGCTTTGATGAAGATATTGAATGAGGCTCATGTGCCCGACAAAATTTCAGTGAACCATCTGGAGACAATTGCCAACAAGATCTTTGAAGTGAACAGGGTAGCATTTTCTGATGATGAATTGCCTGTGGAAGGCACAAAATACAACAAAGCTCTCTATTTGACGGTCAAGTGTGAAGGATCAATGGTTACTCGGGCACTGATCGATAACGGGTCGAGTGCTAATATTTGTACGTTGTCCACATTGAACAAGTTGAAGATCGATGAGGATAGAATCCGCAAAAATAGCATTTGTGTTCGAGGGTTCGACGGAGGGGGAACAAACACAGTAGGAGATATTTTACTCGAATTGACTATTGGCCCAGTGGAGTTCACTATGGAATTTCAGGTGTTGGATGCTGTAGTATCCTACAATCTATTGTTGGTTCGACCATGGATTCACGTGGCCAAAGCCGTGCCTTCCACGCTGCACCAAATGGTAAAATTCGAGTGGGACAGACAAGAAATTGTGTTACATGGGGAAGATCCCACATGCGCCATGAATGATGCCATTGTGCCCTTTATAGATACTGAAGATGATAAGGGACCATGGGTTTATCAGGTCTTCGACACGGTCCCGGTGAACAGAGTGCCCGAAGGTAAAAGCATGCCATGTCCTAAGGTGGCAGCTACGACCGTCATGGTAGTATCAGAAATGCTGAATAACGGGTTCGTGCCAGGGAAAGGTCTGGGGGCTGAACTTCAGGGCATTATTCAACCTGTGTCCCTGCCCAAAAATCTGGACACCTTCGGATTAGGGTTCAAATCAACAGCGGCAGATGTTAGAAGGGCCCGTAAATTGAAAAAGAAAGCTTGGGTGCTTCCCAAACCAATTCCACGATTGTCCAGGTCCTTCGTCAAGCCGGGTAGCAAGAAACAGTCATTGGCAAAAGTGTCAAGTTCATTGATTGGGGCGGAGGGGAATTTGGATAAGGTGTTCGAGAGAGTATTTGCTGAAGTAAACATGGTTGAGGCCGGGGAAGGGACAAGCGGAGCAGATATACAGTACATCGGACCACATGCTAACATCAACAATTGGGAAGCTACTCCTCTTCCAATTCGGAGGGAGTCGTGGTAGTGGGTTTTGTTTTCCTTTTGTCACCTGGATTATTCCAGGGTTTGTAATCCAGTTGCTATGTTCTGTCCGTTTGGATGAGTTAAAACCTTGTTATCTTTACATTTAATGAAATGCAATTTTCTTCGTCCCTAATTCTCTTTCCATTTTCTTTTCTTTTCTTTTGTACAGTTCTTTTTATGCTGATATCAATGATATGACATGCATGAGGAATCTTCGGCCCAGTTTTAAAAGCCAATCTAGCTCGGAAGTAATAATACAAGAAATCGAGTGTGATGATGGGGTGGATTGTAACAACGATGAAGCTTATGAGGAAATTAGTAAAGAATTAAGTCATTTTGAAGAAAAACCCAAACCTAACCTAAATGACACAGAAGCAGTTAATCTAGGGGACCAAGACAATGTGCGGGAAACTAAAGTAAGTGTTCATCTGGAGCCACAACTCAAGGAGGAGATAATTAAAGTATTGCATGAGTACAAAGATGTTTTTGCATGGTCATATGATGATATGCCAGGTCTAAGCACCGATTTGGTGGTTCATAAATTACCCACTGATCCAGCACTTCCCCCTGTCAAGCAGAAGCTGAGAAAGTTCAAAACGGATATAAGTGTGAAGATCAAAGAAGAGATTACCAAGCAGTTTGAGGCAAAGGTCATTCAGGTTACCCCACTTGGTTAGCTAATGTCGTGCCTGTGCCGAAGAAAGATGGCAAGACCAGGGTGTGCGTCGATTATCGAGACCTTAACAAGGCAAGTCCAAAAGATAATTTCCCACTGCCCAACATCCATATACTGATTGAAAATTGTGCCAAACATGATATTGGCTCTTTTGTGGACTGTTACGCGGGTTATCATCAGATTCTAATGGATGAGGGAGATGCAGAAAAGACGGCATTCATCATGCCGTGGGGAACATATTGTTTTCGGGTCATGCCGTTTGGTTTGAAAAATGCTGGGGCAACTTATATGAGGGCCATGACAACCATCTTCCATGATATGATACATGAGGAAATCGAGGTATACATGGATGATGTGATCGTAAAGTCTAGACAGCAATCCGACCATGTCAGAGATTTGAGAAAGTTCTTTCAAAGGCTTCGCAGGTACAATCTTAAGCTCAATCCTGCAAAGTGTGCTTTTGGGGTGCCATCTGGGAAGTTGTTGGGGTTTATAGTTAGCCGACGGGGTATTGAATTAGACCCGTCGAAGATCAAATCCATTCAGGAGTTGCCACCTCCAAGAAACAAAACCGAGGTGATGAGTTTGTTGGGAAGATTGAACTATATCAGCAGGTTCATTGCTCAGCGCACGGCAACTTGTGAACCAATTTTCAAGTTGTTGAAGAAAGATTCTGCGGTCAAATGGAATGATGAATGTCAGGAGGCATTTGATAAGATAAAGGGGTATTTGTCAAACCCACCCGTGTTGGTCCCGCCAGAACCAGGGAGGCCTTTAATTCTATATCTGACAGTTGTGGACAGTTCATTCGGCTGTGTACTGGGGAAGCACGATGTTACGGGCAGAAAATAGCAGGCTATCTACTATCTCAGCAAGAAGTTCACATCTTACGAGGTTAAGTATACTCATCTGGGAAGGACATGTTGCGCCCTAACTTGGGTGGCACAGAAGTTGAAACATTATTTGTCATCTTACACTACTTACCTTATATCTCGCTTGGACCCGTTAAAGTATATTTTTCAGAAACCCATGCCCACAGTGAGGCTTGCAAAGTGGCAGATCTTGCTTACAGAGCTCGACATTATCTATGCGACATAGACTGCCATAAAAGCACAGGCATTAGCCGATCATTTGGCTGAGAACCCCGTCGATGAAGATTATGAGCCTTTGAAAACCTATTTCCCTGATGAAGAGGTGATGCACATTGAGGAATTGGAACAAGATGAGAAGTCGGGATGGAAACTTTTCTTTGATGGGGCTGCAAATATGAAAGGCGTGGGAATAGGAGCGGTACTTATTTCAGAAACAGGTCAGCATTACCCTGTTACAGCTCGACTTCGTTTCTACTGTACAAACAACATGGCAGAATATGAGGCATGTATATTGGGATTGAGATTAGCTGTGGATATGGGTGTACGTGAAGTCTTGGTCATGGGTGACTCGGACTTACTGGTACACCAGATTCAAGGAGATTGGGAAACACGGGATTTGAAGCTTATACCATATCGGCAGTGTCTGCATGAGCTTTGTCAGCGTTTTCAGGCCATAGAATTCAGGCACATTCCAAGGATTCATAATGAGGTTGCTGACGCTTTGGCTACTTTGGCGTCAATGTTGCACCATCCAGATAAGGCTTATGTTGATCCATTGCAGATTCAGGTCCGTGATCAGCATGCTTACTGTAATGTGATAGAAGAGGAAATTGATGGCGAGCCGTGGTTCCATGATATCAAAGAGTACATTAGAGCGGGAGTATATCCGATACAGGCCACCGGTGATCAGAAAAGAACGATTCGGCGATTGGCAAGCGGGTTTTTCCTTAGTGGAGGAGTGCTGTACAAAAGAACTCCAGATCTTGAGTTGTTGAGATGTATAGATGCAAGACAAGCCACAACTATCATGACTGAGGTACATTCCGGAGTTTGTAGACCGCATATGAGTGGGTATGTTCTAGCAAAAAAGATTCTCCGAGTGGGTTATTATTGGCTCATGATGGAGCGGGATTGTATCAGTTTTGTGCGTAAGTGTCATCAATGCCATGTACATGGAGATTTGATTCATTCTCCACCATCAGAATTACATACGATGTCCGCACCATGGCCTTTTGTTGCGTGGGGCATGGATGTTATTGGGCCAATTGATCCAGCAGCATCAAATGGGCACAGGTTTATTTTGGTAGCTATAGATTATTTTACCAAATGGGTGGAAGCTAAGACGTTCAAGTCTGTGACTAAGAAAGCTGTAGTCGACTTCGTGCATTCAAATATCATCTGTCGGTTTGGGATTCCAAAGGTAATCATCACAGATAATGGGGCTAATCTTAATAGTCATTTGATGAAGGAGACATGTGAGCAGTTTAAGATTACTCATAGGCATTCTACTCCATACCGTCCCAAGGCAAATGGTGCGGTTGAAGCAACCAATAAGAATGTAAAGAAAATACTCCGGAAGATGGTTGAAGGATCTAGACAGTGGCACGAGAAATTGCCTTTTGCATTATAAGATATCGCACCACCGTTCGTACCTCGGTGGGGGTGACTCCTTACTCATTGGTATATGGTACCGAGGCAGTAATACCCGTAGATGTGGAAATCCCGTCTCTGCGAATCGTTGCAGAGGCTGAGATCGATGATGATGAATGGGTAAAAACCTGTCTTGAGCAGTTGAGTTTGATTGACGAGAAGAGATTGGCATCAGTGTGTTATGGCCAACTGTACCAACAAAGAATGGCAAGAGCATACAACAAGAAAGTACATCCAAGGAAATTCGAAGTCGGAAAATTAGTACTGAGGCGGATTTTGCCTCATTGGGCTGAAGCAAAAGGAAAGTTTGCCCCAAACTGGCAGGGACCATGTGTAATAACCAGAGTGTTGTCTAACGGAGCATTGTATTTGACAGATGTGGAAGGAAAATGTATAGAAATGGCCATCAATTCCGATGCGGTCAAGAGATATTATGTATGATTTCTTTATTTTCTGAATGTATCTGCTTGTATTTGGCATATCTTAAAGATTGAAATGAGGAAGGCGTTTTGTCCTGCTATCCAAATACTCTTATCCCTTGTTATCCCCTTTTGAGCCTTACTTATTTTTCATATCCCTCTTTCGGAATCAATGGCACTATCAGGGAACACAGGTGCCGAACATAAAAGAAAGAAGAGAAAAACAAAAGAAAGGAAAAAGAAAGAAAAACAAAAGGAAAAGAAATAAGAGAAAAACAAAGGAAAAGAAAGAGAAAGGAAAGCAAAAGAAAAGAAAGAAGAGAAAAACAAAGGAAAAGGAAAAGAAAGAAAAGGAAAAGAAAAAGAAAGGGAAAGAAAAGGCAATAAAGAAAAATACAACAACAAAAGTTAATTACGATACAGTGAACTACGTTTGACTTGATCCCGAAAGGGTATGTAGGCAACCTTACTCCGAGGTTCAGTCATACCAAAATAGAAATCAAAAATCCCCAAGCAAGAAACTGGGGCAGAAGTTGTGATTTTTGTGAAAAATTGGATTTCGAAAGTTGTAATTTAAACCCATTCGAATTGTTTTGAGCCTTTTATACCTTTCTTTCTAACCCAATCCAAAAGCCTACATTACGGTCCAAAGAAAGACCTTTTGATCAATTTCTAAGAAATGTCAGGTCGAGCAGGTAGCGGTAATTCATATCAGTGGCAACACTCTGGTTCAAGCAAGAAAGAACAAAAGTAAAAATGAGAGTGTCTTATTGGTGAAAACCTTCACGGGCACCGTAAGGCGACGGGAGCTGAGAGAAAATAAAATGAGAGAGTCTTAGTGGTGAAAACCTTCACGGGCACCTCAAGGCGAAAGTGAGTTGAGGGATGGCAAACTGAGAAAGGTCTGTTGATGGAAACCATTGCGTGGTACTGCAGGAAAACAAGGTTAAGGTCTGGGTAATTCAAACCATTTATGGAAGTTCTGAGCAACAAAGTATGGCAATCGAAAGTTGGTTATTTGGACAAATTGGGCCGATCAATCCAAAATGCATGTCATAAACCATTGGTACCAACTGTCTCGCTCCGATAAGTTTCTTTTCCTTCTCTTTTTAAAACATCCATCTGGTTTTGGATTCTTCTTATCCTTGACTAAAAACTATCGCATTTCATTTTCTTTTGAGGGTTTTATCTAGCTGAGGTGTTTCAGTACTAGTCTTGGTCAATGCAAGCAGAAAAGACTTCAAAGTTCACTACCGGTTTCTAGAATTATAAAGCACAACGTACTCAGAGCATGTAAAAAACAACTTGATGCCAAGTGGAATAAAGGGAATTAATGGAAGTTTCATCGGTGAAATGATTGGGGAATGTCATGGGAAAGGCAAAAGCTTAAACAAAAGGGTCAGAAAAATGAAATAACAGCGTGGGTGTAAAAAATTTAGGTCGCCGGATGTTGGGAAATTTAAAAGTTGGTCAGAAAGTCAAGCGGTTCAGGGACAGTGTGTGAAAGGCAGTCAACACAAAGCAAGGCAGTGGAAGGATTTTTCAGCAAGAAGGCCATCAACTAACCACCATTTTAAACTGACGAAATTTTCTTTGATTGTAACAAGGGGCAGAAAGTTAGCCGTTGAGAAGGAATTCTCCAAGAAGGAAAAACAAGCAGTAATCAGGTTTGATCGCAAAGTGCGGTTTGATTAAATACAAGATAATCTTGAAATGCATAAGTGGAATGGAATTTGGTTGCAAAGTTTGCATGATTAGAATAAGTGCAAGTTGTCAGGACCTTCCTGGATAATAGGACGTAATTCATATACCCGGGTAAGATACCTTGGTGCGGTGAGAAGTAACACCTTAGGTTCATAATTGTTTGGAGCAGTCAGAAGCCCGCCTGGATAACAGAGGAATACATTCAATTTCAAATTCAGAAATCAGGAGTCCGCCTGGAGAATAGAGACATACAATTTAATTTTAGCAATCAGGAGTCCGCCTGGAGAATAGAGACATACAATTTAATTTTAGCAATCAGGAGCCCGCCTGGATAATAGAGGAGTGGTTTCAATTTTAAGTTCAACAGTCAGGAGCCCGCCTGGAAAATGGAGGTGTTAAATATTTTAAGCAGTCGAAATCAGGAGCCCGCCTGGAGAACAGAGGTGATATAATTCAATTTTAGTTTTCAATCAATCTCTTTGTCTATTTTGAAGTCAGGAGCCCGCCTGAAGAATAGAGGCATACAATTCAAATTTCGGAGGTCAGGAGCCCGCCTGAAGAATGGAGGTATTAAATTTTAAGTAGTCGAAGTCAGAAGCCCGCCTTAAGAATGGAAGTATTAAAATTTTTAAATAGAGGAAGTCAGGAGCTCGCCTGGAAAATTGAGGTTGTTATATTTTGAGTTGTATTTGAAGTCAGGAGTCCGCCTGGAGAATAGAGGTATTATAATTCAAGTTTTAGTTTTAAAATCTCATCCAGTAACATGTGCTCAGTTTTCAAACTGGGGCATAAAGTTTTCGTTGTTGTATTTGTGTTGTGAAGTCAGGAGCCCGCCTGGATAATAGAGGAATACATACAGTTCAAGTTTCAGAAGTTGGGAATCCGCCCAGATAATAGAGGAATACCTTCGAGTTCGAGTTTATTCAAGTTCAGCAGTTTAGAGAGAGGGAATAACATCTCAATTCACCAGGGGAATAGCAACAGGGAATTTTATCAAGAAATCACAAGACAATGAAGCAACAAGGAAACACAAGACAACAAGGCAGCAAGGAAGTACAAGAGCAAGTTTGAAGAATTTAGTTAGGATTTTTGTAATTCATAGAGCATAGTTAGTTTAGCTTCTTTTATCTTTGACACGGTGTAATAAGGGAAGTCAGCAAGCAGCAGCAACAGCAATCTCAGCAAAATCACAGCTCCCGGTAATCCCAGCTACTGGTCATTCCTGAACTACACTGACCTGATTCCTGTTTAGCCCAGGATATGTAGGCAACCTCTGAAGCAGGATGCTGTCAAACTTTTCAAAATGCTTCACAACAGAATATTTGAACGGGCAAAAATCGCTCGTATTTGCTCACTTATCTTTTCCCGAAAACCTTTCGTGTTTCCGAGCAAAGAGGGGCAGCTGTGAGCACGTGATTTTTGCCCTAAATATGATTATTCCCAAAATCCCAAACAAAATAAACTTTCTTTATTTTTACAATTTTTGTGCATTTTGGTGTCATTTTCTGATAATTGTTGCATTTTATTTGCGCATGTTAATTCTTATAAAGTACAAAAATATGCATTTTTGCAATTAGGTTTTAGTATCAATTAAGGGTTAATTTGTTTTAGAACAGAACATGAAAATCACAAAAAATAGTTCACTTTCGCATTTTAATGATTTTTATTATGAATTTGTGATGAAATAGTTTTTAAACAATTTTAGGCATTAGTCAGTTGTAGTTTTGAATTATATTAGGACTTTATTTTAATTGTTGCAATTCTATAAAATCAGAAAAAATAATTACAAAATTACAAAGTGGAAAACAAATAGATAAAATGAAATAAAAAAAACAAGGAAGGAAATTGAAATGAGAAGCAAAGGGCTGGCCAATTTTGGGCCAAATCAAAAGAAATTTTCAGGCCCAAACGCCTTAAACCCGTTGCAAACCAGTCCAGCATAAACCCCCAACCCGGTCCGGTCCCTAGTAAGTCCAAACGGCATCGTTTTCCTCAACCCCAATCACGACCGTTGGATCTCATCAATCCAACGGTTCGGATATAACTAGGATGTTTGGTATATAAATGTCCGAAAACTCCCCCCCCCCCTACCCCATTTGCCTCATCTTCCTCACCCTACCTATCCTCAATGAACCCTAATCCGCGCTGCCATCAAACCCCTCGCCGGCGGTGAACGTCACCTGCACCGTTCAAGCCCAAAATTACACCACTCGTCCTCCTCACTCCCCTCTGTTCGTTCCATCCACCGGTTCCCCTCGAATAAGGCCGGAGCTCGTCGAATCTTCGACTGAAGTTTCTGGGCCCAAAGTCAAACCACACAATCCCCGGTCTTCCCTCAACACTAATCCATGATTATTTTCCTTCAAATCTCTGTGAAACGGCTCGAATCTTAGATCTAAGAATTTCTGGCCAAAACCCTAAACCAAAATCTTCGTTATTTCAAACCGTAGTATCCTTAACCATGTGTTCTCTTGTAAGAACACATGGTTAGGGATGTTACGCGTCAAAAATCTGAAAGGATTCAGACGTTAGTGACTGGCCGGAGTTCCCCGTGCTTCTGTGAGTTTTTCCTGTTTCTTTTTACTCGCATCGTTGAAGTTTTAGTTACAGTTTTTGTTTCATTAAGTGTTCTGTTAATTTTATGATTTATTTGTATTAGTATAGCTCTGTCAATTACTGTTAGTTCTGAGTTTGATATTTGAATGGTCGATTGTGAGTTTATTGGTTAAGAATTAGTCTAATTTCATTTAACGTTGATCATGTTAGCTTAAGCCCTGCTTTGATTGATCCTAGTGTCTGGTTTGTATTAGTTTGATTAAGTGGGTGTATTTGAGCAATTGGGATTGGTTAGTTTAATTAGTTGATTTCTGAGTGCTAATTAATCAATTTCAGTTAGTTTTAGATTAAATTAGGGGATTGGTTATAGCTGTTAAGGATGAGGGTAGGATCAGTAACTTAGAGAAGCCTTCAGGGGTAGTCTGGGTATGGAAAAGGGTAGTTCTGATAGGAATAGTAATTTCAAAGCATATGAAAGGGAAGTATAGGTATTGTATGGGTAGAAGAATACCCTAGGGCCTTCTAGAATAGGATTTTAGTGCACATTTCAGCACAATAGGGGTGTTTACTTGTTTAGCAAGTCAAGAATAGAGGGACTAAATTGAAATAAGGGAGGGACTAAAAAAGAAGGCCTAAAATCTGATCTATTCTCTTTGGTTGCCTATATAAGGGCATGAAATGCCTTGGGGGAAAGGGGGTTCTTCTTCTTCCTTCAGCTCTAAGCTCGAAAATCTCCATAAAAGGCTCTCCTCCCTGCTTTCAATTCCAGTTAGTACGTCCATTCCAGTATTCAAAAAATAAAAACATCAAAAATGAAGAAATCAAAAACAATCTTACAGTTTCATTATTAGTTTTGGATTTCAGTTGGGTTTTGGGTTTAGCAGTATTGCAGAGGTGCTTAGGTTCAGCTGTGAGGGCTAGGAGTGCATTTGAAGTGTGTGTTGAATTGATCTGTGGAGGCTGTTTGTATTTCTGGTTTTCAAAAGCAGTTTCTGGCATGTTCTGTGGTATATATTGTTGAGTTTGTTGTTGTTGCTGTTCAAAGTAGTTGACTCCTTTCCTTCTCATATTTTCATTTATCCAGGTACACAATTGTACCCCTGATGAATGTGAGCTCAAATATGCAGAAATGAATTACTTGAAGAATGAATGTACATGTAGAACTGAGTTATGATTTAGCTAACTTCCAGATCTAAGTATTTAGTGTTCAATTCATGGATATTGTTTAAAGTTTTCCTTGCTTTAGTGCTAAATGGACTATATGAACTATTATATTTTAGAGTCATGTAAATACTATGAAGTGAACACCAGTGTTAGTTGATTACATGATAGATTGATAGCAATGTTGGCATGAATTGATTCAGAAATAGCTCGTTTGCTTCATGTTATTGAGATTGTGTTTATAGCTTGGTTTTACCTTGATGATGTCTAAGAAACTCACCAGAATGTCATTAGATGAATTAGCCTGTATATGAAGTGGGAATTCAATTGATTAACTTCCTTCTAAGTTAAGTAGATATGTACTATTTCCCCTTGGCTGATTATACAATACTTGCAATAGCTTAGAGATAATTTCAAAGGGTTGTCGGGGTAAGCAAATCAAAGCCTCGCTGGGCTCAACGATAAGCCATCTCAGGCTGTTACGCGAACAGCCTTCATGAGTTTGGGCTTCTCAAGGGATTCGATCCCAGGTGCTGAAGTCTGTCGCCTGGGCCTCCCTTTCGTTTGCCTGACCCAAATTTTGGGCCATTTATGAGGCCCATCAGTGGTCCAGTCCATTGTAGAAGTTGGGCCACTGAACTTTATTTAGTTTACATATAATTAAGTTCTATTTTTAGGGATATTTGATCATTAGAAAATTGTAAGTTACTTTCAAAATGTTTTTTTTAATGTTAGAAATGAACTTCGCTCAACACAAATCACGTATGCGGGCTGTCAACAATTGGTTATTAAAATTATTAGAATTTGGGATGGCCATTTAGCAAATTCCACAGTCTTCCTCAAAATAATGTTACGTTAGAATGTCTAACACCTTCTCCCAGGTTAACAGAATTCCTTATTCAGATTTCTAGTACGCAGACTGTTAACAGAGTCATATTTTTCCTCGGTTCGGGATTCAACCGGTGACTTGGGACACCATTAATCTCCCAAGTGGCGACTCTGAATAATTAATAATTAAATCCCGTTCCGATTGTCCTTTAAATGGAAAAACTCCTTTACGCCCTTTGCGGGGTGTAGGTAGAAAAATGAGGTGTGACATTTGGTACAAAGCTATTTATTCTAATTTTTATTATAGGCTTTTGTGACCTAAACAAATAACATGTAAGTTTTTTTTAATTTTAATAATATTTTATTTCCGACCATTTAAATATTCTATGCTTCTTAATATCTTTAGTGTGATGATAATTTGATATATGAATGAGATCTATCTATATTTATAATTTGATCAATATTTGAATTGATTACTTTTATACGTCCAAAAGAAGCATTTTCTTTCTAGCAAAAAGTTAAATCATTTTAATTTATATTTTATTTAAGTTTAGATATTAGTGAGTTAAATGAGTTACTTTATGTTTAAAGCGGAATATTTTTCACAAATCCATAAATATTTTCACACGATGTTAAAAGATTAAAAAAGTTGATTTTATCTCAATCTAACTGGAAATAAATTGGTGCTACGATTATAACATATCCACTTTACTTTCAACAACTACTTGCAAGTAGGGGTGTCCAAACCGAACCGGAAAATTGTACCAAACCGAAAAATCAAACCAAACCGATTAAAAAACTTGACTATGATTGGTTTGACTTGGTTTGGTATTGAGTAAAAAAACCGAACCAAATCGACATATAAATATATAAATTTTATTTATATTTTTAAGACTTTATAGTAATTTTTCTTTAGAAAATGTAGAAATATTTGGGATCCTCTCATATATTAACCTGAAAGCGTAAATTATCGAAAAATTATTGTTAGACGACAATGAAAATAACTATCATGTGTTATTAAAAAAATTATCCCATTAGAATATTTTAATAGATCGTATGTTTTTCTATTTTTTCCATATTTACCAAACATATATTCACTTAACAAAACTTTATCTACAATTTTAATAAAGTAAGACTGAAATAATATTCATGTAACAAAAAAACCCGACAAAACCGAACCAATCCAAACTGATATAACTGGTTTAGTTTGGTTTTGATAAAAACCGAACCAACCTGGTCCACGTACACCCCTACTTGCAAGTATCCGATATATATGTCGAGTTAATAATATATTAATTTTCTTAAGAAGTTATCTCACATAGAGAATCAAAATAATTAAACTAGGATTTCGAGATTAATAGTGGCGCTGAAAATAATTGAATAATGTTAAACATTTTCTAATCCGGTTAACCTCATTTTATTGTGGATTGAACTTATAATTTATATGGGTAGCTTCATTAGAGGTTAATGATCTAATGGAGGAAGATGAAAAAAGCAGATAACATCTCAACTCTCAAGTTTACATTCCCCAGATTTTCACATTGCACTTTTTTTTTTTACTTTTTCATCAATTTTTTTATCTTCTATCTTTTTTATTCAAGTTAATATATAATGACTTAAATGGGTTATTTGATAACTAAAATGAAATGTTTCTTACAAAGCCAAGTCTTCAAAAAAATTTAATATGAGATATTAAAGAATCATGAAGTTAATTTTGTTTTAATTTCAACTTAATATGATCAGACTAAGAAAAATTTGAGAAATTTTATATTTAATATTCTTAAAATTTATTGATTTATAACAATGTCATGTTCATACGGATATGGTCGAACTAAGACAAATGGCACAAGGTATGTACCACCATCTAATACTTAATATCGTTAATTTATTTATTCCTTACTTAATTTTATTTACATATATAAATCAAGAAAATTACTAACATGCAACTCAAACATTAAATTTTGCACCCAAAAAAAAAATCAAACTGTTATGAAATAAAAGCAATTTAGTAAAACATGAACAAGAAATACAGATAAAGAGAAGGAAGAGATTTTCTTCTTCAATTGTATATATTTTCCTATCTATTACAAGGCCTTTATATAGGCATGAAAAGTGAAGAAAATATGTCATTAAACATAGAAAATATGTCATTGAATATGTCATTAAACATTTGACATGAAGATCATGGACGAAGAGTAGACATCCACCATAATATGATATTTATCATAACACTCCCCTTGGATGTCCATAAATAATGTGCCTCGTTAAAACCTTATTAGGAATAAACCTTATGGAAAAAAAATTCTAATGAAGGAAAAAGAGTACACATATTTAGAAATACGCCTTTTGGTTGCCTCGTTAAAAACCTTGCAAGAAAAACCCGGTGGAACAAAATCTTGTAAGGGAAAAAGAGTACACCGCGTATTAACTCCCCTTGATGAGAGCATCAGTTCACCTCCTTCACCCTTCGCATCCCAATCTTGTACACCAGTTTCTTGAAGGTTGACGTCAGTAGAGATTTGGTGAACAAATCATTCATATTATCACTTGAACGAATCTGTTGCACATTAATATCACCATTCTTTTGAAGATCATGTGTGAAAAATAACTTTGGTGAAATGTGCTTTGTCTTATCTCCTTTTATGAATCATCCCTTCAATTGGGCTATGATGTTGCATTGTCTTCATACAAAATTATGGGTAGTTTGTCACGCTTCAAACCATATTTATCTCGGATAAGATATATTATAGACTTCAACCAAATACATTCTCGACTTGCTTCATAAATAGCAATTATCTCAGCATGATTAGAAGAAGTAGCCACGATTGATTGCTTAGTCGATCGCCAAGATATGACAGTGCCTCCACATGTAAACACATAACATGTTTGAGATCAAGCCTTGTGTATGTCAGATAAATACTCTACATCGGTATAACCAACAACATCGGGATTGCAATCATTGCCATAAAATAAGCCCACATTGGTAGTCCCTTTTAGATAACACAATTTGTGTTTGATTTCACTCCAATGTCTCCTTGTAGGAGCAGAGCTATATCTTGCTTAGACATTAACTGAAAATGTTATGTCACGCCTTGTAGTGTTAGCAAGATACAATAGTGCATCAATTGCTCTAATATATGGTACTTGAGGACCAACAAGTTCTTTAGTATTTTCATGAGGTCGGAATGGATCTTTATTTATATCGAGTGATCTCACAACCATCGGGGTACTAAATGGATGTAATTTATCTATATAAAATTGTTTTAAAATCTTTTCAGTGTATGCTGATTGATTGATAAAAATTTCATCTTTCATATACTCAATTTGTAGACCAAGACAAATTTTTGTCTTTCCAAGATCTTTCATTTCAAATTCTCTCTTTAAACAGTCTACTGCTTTAGGAAGCTGCCCGGGAGTTGTAATGATATCTGCATCATCAACATACGTAGAGATTATAACAAATTCAAATCCAGATCTTTTTATAAAGATACAAGGACAAATTTAATCATTCTTGCACCTTTCTTTCAATAGGTACTCACACAGGCGATTATACCACATGCGCCCTGATTGTTTCAATCTGTATAAGGATTTTTAAAGCTTTATTTAATAAATTTCTTGGAAACATTAATATGCTTCAAAACAATTTTAATCCTTCAATGATTTCCATTATACGCATATCAAGTTTTCATGTATTGCCAGATTAAAACATGAAATGATTATATCCACCATAAGAGAACATGTCTCCATATAATCAATGTGAGGATATTTACTAATTTTCTTGTGTCACAAGTCGTCTTTATGTCTATCGACTTTGAACGTTTTTGCACAAGAACACATTTATACCTCCATTGCCTTCATACTTTCAGGTGTTGGGACTATCTGCCCAACTTCACATTTTTCAAGTGAAGTCAATTTTCATTGCGTATTTTTCATTTGACCAATCATTTATCTGTCCAAATTTCATGACAGATTTTGTGACAACCCAAAGGGTCATCACCGTAATTTTTCCTTGTTCCGTGCTTCTGAGGCCTTGAAAACCTCGCTGTTAGTTGCCTCGCTGTTAATTTGAAAAATGCAAATTATGTGAAACATTTGATGAATTTTGATATTAATATGCATAATATTGACTTCGGTCAACATTTTGGGTAAACGGACCCGGACCTGTGATTCGACGGTCCCGTAGGGTCCGTAGAAAAATATGGGACTTGGGCGTGTGGCCTGAATCAAATTACGAGGTCTCAAGCCCAAGAAATGAATTTTTGTGTGAATTTGTTCTCTGAAAACTGTGGTTTCGGGCTCGTATTTTGGTTCCGACGCCTGGTACGAGCCTTAAATATGTTTTAAGCACTATCTGTAAAGTTTAACTAAAAACGGATGTCATATGACGTGTTTCGAACTTAAAATAGGGAATTTGAGTTTTATGAAAGTTGAAAGAAAATCATGTATTTCGAGACTTGATCCTATGTATATGATGTCGTTTTGGCGATTTGATCGCACGAGTAAGTCCGTAAGCTGTTTTTGAGATCATATGAATGTTTGGTTTGGAGCCCCGAGGGCTCGGGTGAGTTTTGAGTGAGACCCGGTAGGTCTTAGTCATTAAAAATGCAGGTTCAAATATTGCAGGCCCTAATGCGGCCGTTTCCGCGCGGTCTGCGCTGCAGCCACGCGACCGCGGTGCTTTTCTGTGCGGTCCGCGTGGTGGGGTTCAGAGGGTCGACTAGCATGGCCGCGCACCAAATCAGTGCGAGCCGCGCTGGGTGGGTTCAGAGAAAGCCCACTTCTTCCCTCCCTCGGCGCGACCGCGGTACATTTCTGTACGGTCCGCGCCAGCCCCCGGCAAAGTATATAAACTCGGGATTTTCAGTCATTTTTCCACTTTTCAAAAACCCAAAACCTAAGAGGCGATTTTCCAAACAACTTTTCTTCTCCAAAACCATTGGTAAGTGATTTCTAACTTAATTTCTTCATTTCTTAACATCTTTCAACATAATTTCAACTTCAAATCAAAGATTTTCATGGGGAAATTGGGTGTCTTGGGTAGAACCTAGGTTTTCTACAAATTGAGAAGTTGGACCTTAATTTGGGATCCGATTTCAAAACAAAACATATATTTGGATTCGTGGGAGAATGGGTAACCGGGTTTTGGTCCGAACCTCGAGTTTCGACCACGTGGGTCCGGGGGTATTTTTGAACTTTTTGGGGAAAAAAACCTTGTAAAATTTATTTTCATGCATGGGGAGTGATTCATTTAGTAATTATTAATGTGATTAAGTAACTTATGACTAGATTCGAGCGGATTGGTGGTGGCATCAAGAGGTAAAGCTATACTAGAAGCGAGAGTTGAGTTTGGAGCATTCGAGGTAAGTGTTTGTTCTAACTTTGGCTTGAGGGAATAGGATTAGGATGTTATTTGCTACTTGCTAATGTGGAGTACGGTGTATAGGCATGGTGACGGTTATATATGCACCAGAGTCTAGCATGACCATGAGTCTTAATTGCTTTTAATTCGAATAACGTGACACAACCTCCTTGTTTATTTGATGAGTTTCATATAATGTGAACGGTTGAGGTAAAATTGTGATTGGTGTACTTTTGGAGCGTTAGCTCGAACATGAATGTGTTAGTTGAGGAAGAAGGGATTTAAAAATAGAATGTGTTATGATTACTCCCTTGCCGGGATGTGTAGACCGATATATATACTCTCCCTTGTCGGGATATTTTTGGGATGTTAGTTGTACCCTTGCTGGGTTTGAGTGATATGTTGTTGATTTCCCCTAATGGGACTCTCCTTAAAAATCAGATGTTTCGAATTATATTATAGGATCATGTGGCACGCCGTCCACTTTTATATGATATTATGGGATCGTGTGGCACGCCGTCCACTTATATATGATATTATGGGATCGTGTGGAACGTCGTCCACGTATGATTTTATGAAATGGGATCGAGTGGTACGTCTACCACAAATTAGAGTGATTATTGGTTATTGGCCTCCATTGCCGGTGACATATTGTGCACTGTGATAAAGATGAAATGGGAACGAGAGGTACGCCTAGCACGTGGTATATGAAAATTGAGATCGTGTGGCACGCCGTCCACTATATATATATATATATATATATATATCATGGGAACCAGAGTTTCTTCTGTTTATTTCCGATATTTCATTTTTATTTGTTACTCCCCGATAGCATGTCCCCTCCTAGCTTTACTTTGTATTGTCTTGTTATTGTTTTCTTGCATTTGTATATATATATGTACAGGTTAATTGTGGTAGGTCCTGTCTAGCCTCGTCACTACTTCGCCGGGGTTAGGCCAGGCACTTACCAGCACATGGGGTCGGTTGTGCTGATGCTACACTCTGTGCATTTTTGTGCACAGATCAGGGAGCAGCTTACGGACCACAGCAGCAGGACTTCTGGGAGCTATTTTCAGTCAAGGGACTCTCGAGGTAGCCTAGCTGGCGTTCGCAGGCCGAAGCCCCTTTCCATGTTTTTCGTTTGTTCATCTTGTATCCAACAAACATGATGTATTTCTTTTCAGACATTGTTTGTAGTATTCTGTAGTAGTCTGTGAGCTAGTGATACCAGACCTTGGGTAGTGATGTGTATTAAACTTCCGCACTTTTGGTTTTCAATTGCTTTAGATTTAAAGTTTTCCGCTTAAATTTTGTCTCGTTTATTATATTGTTTGAAAGAAAGCAGGAAAGGTGTTTTAAATATTTGGCTTGCCTAGCTCCGATAGTAGGCGCCATCACGACACTCGATGATGGGAAATCCGGGTCGTGACAAGTTGGTATCAGAGCTCTAGGTTGCATAGGTCTTACAACTCGCGGGCAAACTCAGTAGAGTCTGAGGGATCGGTATAGAGACGTCTGTATTTATCCCCTAGAGGCTACAGTGTTAGAAAAAATTTCACCTTGTTCTTTCTTGTCGTGCGATTCTGTTTCTTAACACTGATTGTCGTTCTACTCTGTTCTTTCGCAGATGGCGAGAACATGTGCTTCCCCTTCTACCGCACAACAGCCCGAGCCCCTAGCAGCAGCTCCTATTAGGGGCAGAGGGCGAGGTCGAGGCCGTTCCAGAGGCCGAGGCCGGGGCAGAGCCCAGCCCCGAGCAGCAGTCCCAGAGGTGGAGCCTCATGTTGACTATGATGAGGGGGTTCCAGCTCCAGCAGCTCCATTGGGCCCAGCTCAGGTCCCATAGGGCTTCATTCCCACTCCAGTTCTTCAGGATGCTCTAGTACGATTGGTAGGCCTCATGGAGAGTGTCACCCGAGTGGGTTTGCTTCTAGTAGCACCAGCCACTTCTCAGGTTAGAGGAGGGGCTCAGACTCCTGCTACACACACTCCGGAGCAGGTAGCTCCCCAGACTCAAACTCCAGCGGTTCAGCCAGTTGGAGTAGTTCAGCCGGGTGTCATAGCTCGGATCGGCGATGGAGCGGCTATGTCCGCCGATGCTTTGTGGAGACTGGACAGATTCACCAAGATATTCACTTCTACTTTTAGCGGAGCATCTACTGAGGATCCCCAGGGTTATCTAGACAACTGCCAAGAGGTTCTCAGGAACATGGGTATTGTTGAGACCAATTGCGTTGATTTCGCTACATTTCATTTGTCTGGATCCGCCAAGACTTGGTGGAGGGATTATTGCTTAGCGAGACTAGTCGGATCGCCATCTTTGACTTGGGAGAAGTTTACGGTATTGTTTCTGGAGAAGTTTCTCCCCGTTACCCAGAGAGAGGCCTATCGGAAGCACTTTTAGCGCCTCCAGCAGGGTTCCATGACTGCTACCCAGTATGAGACCAGGTTCATCGATCTAGCTTGCTATGCTCTCATCATACTTCCCACTAAGAGAGAGAGGGTGAGGATGTTTATTGATTGTCTTATTCAGCTGATTCTTCTTCAGATGGCCAAGGAGGCCGGGAGAGAGATCACATTTCAAAAGGCGGCCAATGTGGCCCGCAGAGTTGAGACGGTTCTGTCACAGGGAGGTGGTCATGGGTCGGATAAGAGGCCCTGTCATTCAGGAAGATTTAGCGGTACCTCGTCTGGAGGTAGAGATTCATATGGTAGAGGCCATCCCCTAGACCCTTTCAGTCAGCACTCCAGGTCTCACATGGTACTTTGGGCGGTAGTGGTTCTCAGAAGTGCTATTCGGATCAGCAGCCTATTAGTGCACCACTGCTTCAGAGCTTTCGAGGAGGTCATTAAGGTCGATAGGGTCAGCCTCACCCCTCTCGGCTACAACAGTCAGGTGGGTGCTACGAGTGTGGTGAGTATGGTCATATCAGGAGAGCTTGCCCGAGATTGAGGGGTGCACAGCCACAACAGCAGGGTCCTCGAGCTATGATTCTGGCACCAGAGGCTCCGCAGGCCGCCCAGCCAGCTAGAGGCAGGGGCAGAGGTGTTAGAGGTGGAGGTAGAGGTCCTAGAGGTGGAGGCCAACCAGTAGCAGGTCGTCCCAGAGAGGCAGCTTAGGGTGGTGGGGCTCAACCCCGGTGTTATGCTTTGCCAGTCAGGCCAGAGGCTGAGTCTTCCGATGCTGTCATCACAAGTACAATTCTAGTCTGTGATAGAGGAGCTTCAGTGCTAGTTGACCCTGGGTCTACGTATTCGTATGTGTCATCCTATTTTGCACCCTACTTGGTTATGCCTAGCGATGCCTTGGGTGTTCCTGTATATGTATCTACTCCAGTGGGTGATTCTATAGTGGTCGACCGAGTGCATCATTCCTGTGTAGTAGTATTTGAGGGTCTTGAGACCCGTGTTGACTTATTGCTCTTAGATATGGTGTACTTCGACGTTATTTTGGGGATGGATTGGTTGTCCCCGTACCATGCTATCTTGGATTGCCATGCCAAGACCGTGACCTTAGCCTTACCAGATTTACCCCATTTAGAGTGGAGAGGGACCTCTGGTCATTATACCCGCAGTGTTATCTCGTATGTGAAGGCTCGACGTATGGTCGAGAAGGGATGTTTGGCCTATTTGGCGTACGTTCGCGATTCTAGCGCGGAGGTCCCTTCTATTGATTCCGTGCCTGTTGTTCGGGAGTTTCCTGAGGTTTTCCCTTCAAACCTGACGGGTATGCTGCCCGACAAGGATATCGACTTTTGTATTGATGTGGCTCCGGGCACTCAACCCATTTTTATCCCGCCTTATCGTATGGCCCCAACGGAGTTGAAAGAGTTAAAGGAACAGTTGCAAGGTTTTCTTGAGAAAGGTTTCATTAGGCCCAGTGTTTCGCCTTGGGGTGCGCCGGTGTTGTTTGTTAAGAAAAAGGATGGTTCGATGAGAATGTGCATTGATTACCGGCAACTGAACAAGGTTACAATTAAGAATAAGTATCCACTACCGAGGATTGATGATTTGTTCGATCAGCTTCAGGGTGCCAAGGTATTCTCAAAGATTTACTTGAGATATCGCTACCATCAGTTGAGGATTAGGGCATCCGATGTCCCAAAGACAGCATTCCGCACTCGGTACGGGCATTATGAGTTCTTGGTTATGTCATTTGGGTTGACCAATGCCTAGCAACCTTTATGGATTTGATGAACCGAGTGTTCAGGCCTTACTTGGACTCATTCGTGATAGTCTTCATTGATGATATTCTGATATACTCCCGCAGTCAGGAGGAGCATGAGCAGCACCTCAGAGTGGTTCTTCAGACTCTGAAGGATAGTCAGTTATACGCCAAGTTTTCGAAGTACGAGTTCTGGTTAAGTTCTATTGCATTCCTGGGTCACGTTGTTTCAGTAGAGGGTATTCAGGTTGATCCGAAAAATATTGAGGCAGTCAAGAACTGGCCTAGACCAGCATCAGCCACAGAGATTCGGAGTTTCTTGGGATTGGCAGGTTACTATCGTCGGTTCGTGGAGGGGTTCTCATCTATTGCAGCCCCGATGACCAGGTTGACCCAGAAAGGTGCCCAGTTCAGATGGTCAGACGAGTGTGAGGCGAGCTTTCAAAGGCTCAAGACAGCTCTGACTACGGCACCGGTGTTGATTTTGCCCACAGGTTCAGGGCCCTATACAGTCTATTGTGATGCATCTCGTATTGGACTTGGTGCAGTGTTGATGCAGGATGGCAAGGTCATTGCCTATGCTTCGAGGCAGTTGAAGGTTCATGAGAAGAACTATCCAGTGCATGATTTGGAGTTGGCAGCCATTGTTCACGCATTGAAGATTTGGAGGCACTATCTGTATGGTGTGGCGTGTGAGGTGTTCACGGATCATAAGAGTCTTCAGTATTTGTTCAAGCAAAAGGAGTTGAATTTGAGGCAGAGGAGGTGGTTGGAATTGTTGAAAGATTATGACATCACTATCTTATATCACCCGGGAAAGGCCAATATGTGAGAATTACTCCCAAAATTCAAAATAAAACAATTTTCCTTTGTGTGCAATTTTGAGAATTTTCGTGGCATTTTTGATAATTATTTGTATTGTCCATGCATGTTTATTTGTTAAATTAATAAAAAATACAAAAATATGTCGCATTTGCATTTAGGATTTAAATCTACAATTAGTAGCAATTAAGTTTGTTTTTACAAGAACAAAAAAAATCATAAAAATAATGTACGTTGCATTTTTAGCATTTAATGTCCAAATTGTGTGATTTTATCGTAATTGCTATTTAATTGTGTGTTAATTGTTATTAATAATTAATTAACACTTTTATAAATTAATTTAGTTCTATAGGATAATTTAGGATTTTTAGAATTTAGTTTTAATTTAAGAAAAAAAAAAGAAGAAAAAAGAAGCAATAAAAGAAGAAGAAAATCGGATTGGGCCTTTCTTCAATTCTAAACCACAAGCCCAAAACCAAATAACCCCTTAAAGAAAAAAAAAACACCGGGTCGACCCGACCCGGTCCACCCCATCTGACCACACCACACGACCCCCCCCACTCTTTCTCTCATTTTTGTTTCATTTGCTACTCACTACCTAAAAAACCCTAAAGACACCCCATCTTTTTCTCCTAGCCGCCGGACCCATGCACCCCCCCTTATCTTCATCTTCTCCGTTCACCCCCCCACGAAACCCCATAGCCCCCTCTCCGTTCACCGTCCAGCCCCTCTCCCCGTCCATTCTTCTTTTCCGTCGTCGGACCACCCAAGTCGACCCCTCGTCCGCCATTGAAACCAAACAACCACGACACTGCCAACGTCCCCTACCTACTGTCACGCCGGACAGACCCTCAACCAGCAGCGGTGACCGTGGTCTGCCATTGACGAGCAGCAGCGCTGCTGTGTTGAACAGTCACGACCCTCGTCGTCCACCCAAACCACCCGTCGACGACACTGCCTATGACCACCACCAACTTCGTCGCCCAGTTCATCGTCACACCGCCTCCAGCCTCACGTCCAAACGACCCCTCCAGTCGCCGGAAAAACCATTACGACGCCTCCCTCACGTCCAAACAACCATAGATGCTTCGTCATTCATCGAACACCAAACGCAGTTGCTTCCTTCTTCAGCCCATCGCACAACCTCGCAAACACCATTTCCGTCCAGTTTCATCGTCAAACGACCACCCCTAGAAACTCAGCTGTTGTCTCGTCGTTCTTCAGGTTCAATCCGTCGAGGTCATCGTTTGTCGTTCTGAGTTCGTCGAGGTTAAAAAAGAAGGTGGGTTTTTGTTGAGTCGAGATCCAGTACGTCGAGGTTGCTGTCCGAGTTTCTGTTTCGTTGCGGTCATTTTCGGTTAGTTGGTTTAAGTTTCATTTCTGTCCGTATTTTGTTTGATATTCTCGGATCTGAAATCAGTATATGTTTGATTCTTTTCTTGTTCGTTGTTTATCATTTCTTGATTATTTCTTCAGTTTGTTTTTATCATTTGTTCTTGATTAGTTTTAATATAGAAGTGTGTTAGTTTAATCACTTGAATCCTTTATCTTGGTTGTAATGTTGTTGTCACACCTCTTTTTTCACTACACCTGCAAGGGCGTAAAGGAGTTTTTCCATTTAAAGGACAATCGGAACGGGATTTTATTATTAATGATTTAGAGTCTCCACTTAGGATATTAATGGTGTCCCAAGTCATCGGTTGAATCTCGAACCGAGGAAATTTATGACTCTGTTATCAGTCCGCGAACCAGAAATCCGGGTAAGGAATTCTGTTAACACGGGAGAAGGTGTTAGGCATTCCCGGGCTCCGTGGTTCTAGCACGGTCGCTTAACTGTTGTATTTGATTTCATTTGATTTTATTGCATGCTAGCTTATGCGCCTTTTATTCGTAAACCGCCTTTTATCATTATTTATTTTGTAAGAATTACGATGTCATGAAAACGCGTTTTGAACCCCGTCGCAATCAATGCGCCCGTGGTTGTTGACACATTTCGACTTCATCGAGATTTGGATTTAGGTCGCATCAATGCGCACCCGAATTTAAGAACGTAATTTAATTAAATCGTGCCTAAAGATGCTAACGTAGTATTATTTTGGAAAAAAACCATGAAGTTCGCTAAACGGCCATCCCAAATTCTAATTATTTCGATAATTATTTATTGAGGGCCCCACATTTAATTATTTTTGTGCGGTGAGGCTCGTCTCAATTTGTGAATCTCTTTTCTATCATCATTTATTTTATAAGAATTACGACGTCGTGAAAACGCGTTTCGAACCACGTCACAATCAATGCACCCGTGATTGTCAACACATTTTGATTGTCGAAATTTAGATTTGGGTCACATCAATGCACACCCGAGTTTTAAGAAGGTATTATAATTAAAATCGCGCTTAAAGATTCTAACACATTGTTATTTTGAGGAGGATGGTGAAATTCACTAACACAACCTTTCCAACTTTAGACGGTGAGCTAATTATGCTACTAAGCACTTAAGGATTCTAATTGATTAAAGCCAGTACTTTGTTGAATTTGAATTTGAATATCCAGGTAGAAATGCCGAGCAAATGGGCTCTGAGCCCCTAAGGCCCAAAATCATGCCATTGCACATGCTGCAGGCACAGGCCTTTAGAGCGCTAGGCATCGGGTATAAGGCAGGCCCAAAATTTTAACTTGCATTCGTACAGCCTAGGGATCGAATCCTTGGGCACCTTTTGATTTAACTAACTTCTCAAGCCTTAATGCACCTAGGCCCTAACTCGATTTACCACCTAACCAGAAATCTGGGCCACCTGCTAGTACGCCAGGTCCAAAACTGGCCCAGTGTGAAGCTGTTAAATGTACAATTCATACTAGACCATACTTAAAAGCAGCCATGCGTATTGAACTCCAAATCAACTACAACTTTGCAGATTTAACTTCAGCATACTGTGGAACTTAAACAAATTGAAAACTGCAATTGCATAAACATGAAATGCACAATCTAAATAGTCCACAACCTTGATTACATACATGAATCTAAATACCCAAATGTCCACTTACTAATTGAAATGAACACACTTATACTTGACAGTTTATCAGTCCAATTCATACAAACCAAGATTAGTACATTACCCAAATGACATGAGTAAACTAATTATTTTATACTTTAAGTTAGACAAAAACACAAAGAATTCAAATACCAACTTCATACAGTATGTTTACTCCAATGCCATAGATTTGAGAGCTACAGAACAAGTACCTGGAAATTGAAATGTAAGTAGAGAGGAGGAGAGGAGTCAGCTAATTGCAACAGCAACAACAGCAAACTCAGCAATATGTATATACCACAAGATAGGCCAGAAAACACTTTTGAAAATCATAAATGCAGGCAGTCTCCACAGATTAATTCAACATATGCTTCAAATATACTCCTGACCCTCACAGCTGAAACCAAACAAACATGCGATACTGCTAAACCCCAAAACCCAGCTGAAGTCCAAAAACTAGTAATGAAACTGTGAAGTTGTTTCGAATTTCTCCATTTTTTTGATGTTTTTGTTTTCTGAATAGTTTTGGAATTAAAATGCTAACTGAAATCAAAAGCAGTAATGAAAACTCAAATTGAAACTCAGGGCTCAAGGCAGAAGAAAAAGAGAACCCCCTTTCCCAAGGCATTTCATGCCCTTTTATAGGCAACCCCAAAGAGAATAGATCAGGTTCTGATTTTCCAATAAGTCCCTCCTTATTTTCAGTTTGGTCCCTCTATTCCTAACTTGTTAAACAAGTAAATGCCTTACATTTGTTAAAATCTACACTTGTACCCCATTCTAGAAGGCCCTAGGGTATTCCTCTACCCATACAATACCTATACTGTCCTTCCCTATATCTTGATATTACTATTCTCATCATAACTACCCTTTTCCATACCCAAATTACCCCTAAAAACCCCTCAAAGTTACTGAACCTACCCTCACCCTTAACAGCTATAACCAATACCCTAATTTAAATCTAAAACTAACTGAAATTAATGAATTAGCATTCAGAAACTAACTAATCAGACTGACAAAACCAATTTGTTCGATTATACCAACTCAATCAAGCTAAATGAAATTACACTGAGCTTAAGCTAATATGATCAATATTAAGTGAACTTAAACTAATTCTTAAACCATGAACTTACAATCATTCAACCAAATATCAAACTCAGAATCAACAGTAATTAACAGAACTTAAACTAATACAATTAAATCATAAAATTAACAGAACAATTAATGAAACAACAACTGTAAATAACACTTCAAACGTGCGAGCAAAAGGAAGCAGTAAAACTCATAGAGGCACAAAGGACTCCGGCCATTTAGAAACGTCTGAATCATTTCAGATTTTTGACGCGTAACATCCCTAACCATGTGTTCTTACAAGATAACACATGGTTAAGGATACTACGGTTCGAAATCAAAAGGATTTGGTTTTAGGGTTTGGCCAGAAATTCTTAGATCTAAGATTCGGGCCGTTTCACAGTGATTTGAAGGAAAATAGCCATGGATTAGTGTTGAGGAAGGGCCGGGGGTTGTGGGGTGTGATTTTGGTCTGATTTAGATGAACTTGTCACTTGGCCGGAAAACTTCAAACTAAGATTCGAAGAGTTCCGACCTTGTTCGAGGTGGACCAGTGGGTGCAGTGGAAAGAGGAGAGTGAGGGGGATCTGTGGTGTTAACCTCGGAGTGAACGGCGTAGGTTGTGTTCACCACCGGCGAGGGGTTTGATGGCGGCGCGGGCTTGGGTTTGTTGAGGGGAAGGGTGGGGTAAGGAAGACGAGGCAAATGGGGGTAGGGGGGAAAGTTTCGGACACTTAAATATAGGTAACCTAATTAGATCCGGACCGTTGGATTGATGAGATCCAACGGTCCTGATTCAGAGGCCCCGAAACGACACCGTTTCGTTTAGAAGGGGGCAGACCGGGTAGGGACTTGGGCTGGACTGAATTGCAATGATTTTGAGCCGTTTGGGCCTGAGAAATTCCTTTAATTTGGCCTAAATTTGGGTCTTTTATTAAGACCCAATTTCTACTCTTATTTTCTTTTCTTGCTTTTACAATTTTTATAACAATTTTTTTTAATTTTTATAAAGATGTAAAACTAACATGAAATCCTGATTGTTTTAAAACAAAGACTAATTAATTCCTAAAAATTTTCAAAAACTATTTCGTGACAAATTCACAATAAAAATCATTAAAAATGCAAAAGTGCACTATTTTTTGTGATTTTCATGCTTTGTTCTAAACAAATTATCCCGTAATTGATACTAGATATAGAAAATTAAAACCTAAATGCAAATACATACTCTTTTTGTTTTATATGAATTAACATGCACAAATAAGATGCCAATAATTAAAACAAAATGACGCCAAAATTCACAAGAATTGTAAAAATAAAGAAAAATTATTTTGTTGAAATTTTTGGGAATTATTCATATATAGGGAAAAAATCACGTGCTCACAGCTGCCCCTCTTTGCTCGGAAACGCGAAAGATTTTCTTGCAAAGACAAGTGAGCAAATACGAGCAATTTTTGCCCGTTTGAAAATTCTGTGCGAAGCATTTTTTGAAAAGTTTGACCGCATCCTGCTTCGGAGGTTGCCTACATATCCTGGGCTAAACAGGAATTAGGTCAGTGTAGTTCGGGAGTGTCTGGTAGTTGGGACTACCAGGAACTGTGATTGCACTGCGCTTGCTGCTGTTACTGTTACTGTTACTGCTTGTTGACCTCCCTTATTACATCATGTCAAAGATAAAAGAAACTAAACTAACTATGCTCTATGAATTACCAAAAAATCCTATCTAAATTCTTCAAATTGCTCTTGTACTTCCTTGTTGCCTTGTTGTCTTGTGTTTCCTTGTTGCCTCATTGTCTTGTGCTTTCTCGATAAAAATCCCTGTTGCTATTCCCCTGGTGAATTGAGATGTTATTCCCTCTCTCCAAACTGCTGAACTTGAGTAAACTCGAACTCGAATGTATTCCTCCATTATCCAGGCGGGCTCCTGACATGCTGAACTTAAAATTAAAACTACTCCTCTATTATCCAGGCGGGCTCCTGATTGCTGAACTTAAAATTGAAACTGCTCCTCTATTATCCAGGCGGGCTCCTGATTTCGACTGCTTTAAAATATTTAACACCTCCATTTTCCAGGCGGGCTCCTGATTGCTAAAATTGAACTGTATGTCTCTATTCTCCAGGCGGACTCCTGATTGCTAAAATTAAATTGTATGTCTCTATTCTCCAAGCGGACTCCTGATTGCTAAAATTAAATTGTATGTCTCTATTCTCCAGGCGGACTCCTGATTTTCGGGTATATGAACTACATCCTATTATCCAGGAAGGTCCTGACAACTTACACTTATTCTAATCATGCCAACTTTGTAATCAAATTCCATTCCCCTTAGGCATTTCAAGATTATCTTGTATTTAATCAGACCGCACATTGCGATTAAACCTGGTTACTGCTTGTTTTTCTTCTTGGAGAATTCCTTTTCAACGACTAACTTTTTACCCCTGTTACAATCAAAGAAAATTTCGTCAGTTTAAAATGGTGGTTAGTTGATGGCATTCTTGCTGAAAAATCCTTCCCCTGCATTGCTTTGTGTTGACTGACTTCCACACACTGACCCTGAACCGCTTGACTTACTGACCAACTTTTAAATTTCCCAACATCTGGCGACCTAAATATTTTACACCCCTGCTGTTATTTCACTTTTCTGACCTTTTTGTTTGAGCTTTTGCCTTTCCCACGACATTCCCCAATCATTTCATCGATGAAACCTCCGTTAATTCCCTGTATTCCACTTTACATCATGTTGTTTTTGACATGCTCTAACCACGTTGTGCCTTACAATTCCGGAAGCTGGTAGTGAGCTTTGAAGTCCCTTCTGCTTGCTTTGACCCAAAACTAGCACTGGAATATCTCAGCTAGATAAAACCCTCAACAGAAAATGAAATGCGATGATTTTTTGAGTTAAGGATAAGAAGAATCCAAAACCAGATGACTGTTTTAAGAAGAGAAGGAAAAGAAACTTATCTGAGCGAGACAGCTGGTACCCATGGTCATGACATGCATTTTGGATTAATCAGCCCAATCTGTCCAAATAACCAGCTTTCAATTGTCATACTTTGTTGCCCAGAACTTCCAACAATTGTTTGAATTACCCAAACCTTACCCTTGTTTTCCTGCGGTACCTCGAAACATTTTTCCACCCACAAACCTTTTGCCATTTAACCATCTTTCAACTCACTTTCGCCTCAAGGTGCCCGCGAGGGTTTTCACCAATAAGACTCTCTCATTTATTTTTCTCTCAGCTCCTGTCGCCTTACGGTGCCCGTGAGGGTTTTCACCCATAAGATTCTCTCATTTTTATCTTTTGTTCTTCTTTCTTTGAACCAAAGTGTTGCTACCGCCACGAATTATCGTCACCTGCTCGACTTGGCGTTTCCTAAAAATTGATCAGAAGGTATTTCTTTGGACCATAATGTAGGCTTTTGAATTGGGTTAGAAAGAAAGGTATAAAAAGGCTCAAAACAATTCAAATGGGTTCAAATTACAACTTTCGGAATCCAACTTTCATAACAATCACAACTTCTTCCCCAGCTTCTTGCTTGGGGATTTTTGGATTTCTATTTGGTATGATTGAACCTCGGAGTAAGGCTGCCTACGTACCCTTTCGGGATCAAGTCAAACGTAGTTAACTGTTTTTAACTGTTGTTGTGTTTTTCTTTCTTCTCTTTTCTTTCTCTTCTTTTTCCTTTTCTTTCCTTTCCTTTTCCTTTGTTTTTCTCTTCTTTCTTTCTTTTGCTTTTCTCTTCTTTCTTTTCCCTTTCCTTTGTTTTTCTTTTCCTTTGTTTTTGTTTTTGTTTTTCTCTTCTTTCTTTTCTTTTCCTTTTTCTCTTCTTTCTTTTATGTTCAGCACCTGTATTCTCTGATAATGTCGTTGATTCCGAAAGAGGGGTATGAAAAATAAGTAAGGCTCAAAGGGGATAACAAGGGATAATACTGTTTGGATAGCTGGACAAAACGCCTTCATCATTTCAATCTTTAAGATATGCCAAATACAAACAGATACATTCAGAAAATAAAGAACTCATACATAATATCTCTTGACCGCATCGGAATTGATGGCCATTTCTATACATTTTCCTTCCACATCTGTCAAATACAATGCTCCGTTAGACAACACTCTGGTTATTACAAATGGTCCCTGCCAGTTTGGGGCAAACTTTCCTTTTGCTTCAGCCCAATGAGGCAAAATCCGCCTCAGTACTAATTGCCCGACTTCGAACTTCCTTGCACGTACTTTCTTGTTGTACGCTCTTGCCATTCTTTGTTGATACAGTTGGACATGACACACTGATGCCAATCTCTTCTCGTCAATCAAACTCAACTGCTCAAGACGACTTTTCACCCATTCATCATCATCGATCTCAGCTTCTGCAATGATTCGCAGGGATGGGATTTTCACTTCTGTTGGTATTACTGCCTCGGTACCATATACCAGTGAGTAAGGAGTCGCCCCTACCTAGGTACGAATGGTGGTGCGATATCCTAACAATGCAAAAGGCAATTTCTCGTGCCACTGTCTAGATCCCTCAACCATCTTCTGGAGTATTTTCTTTATATTCTTATTGGCTGCTTCAACCGCACCATTTGCTTTGGGACGGTACGGAGTAGAATGCCTATGAGTAATCTTAAACTGCTCGCATGTCTCCTTCATCAAATGACTATTAATATTAGCCCCATTATCTGTGATGATTACCTTTGGAATCCCAAACCGACAGATGATATTTGAATGCATGAAGTTGACTACAGCTTTCTTAGTCACAGACTTGAATGTCTTAGCTTCCACCCACTTGGTAAAATAATCTATAGCTACCAAAATAAACCTGTGCCCATTTGATGCTGCTGGATCAATTGGCCCAATAACATCCATGCCCCATGCAACAAAAGGCCATGGTGCGGACATCGTATGTAATTCTGATGATGGAGAATGAATCAAATCTCCATGTACTTGGCATTGATGATACTTACGCACAAAATTGATACAATCCCGCTCCATCGTGAGCCAATAATAACCCGCTCGGAGAATCATTTTTGCTAGAACATACCCACTCATATGCGGTCCACAAACTCCGGAATGTACCTCAGTCATAATAGCTCTGGCCTGCCTTGCATCTATACATCTCAACAACCCGAGATCTGGAGTTCTTTTGTACAGCGCTCCTCCACTAAGGAAAAACCCACTTGCCAATCGTCGAATCGTTCTTTTCTGATCACCGGTGGCCTGTATTGGATATACTCCCGCTCTAATATACTCTTTGATATCATGGAACCACGGCTCTCCATCGATTTCCTCTTCTATCACATTACAGTAAGCATGCTGATCACGGACCTGAATCTGCAATGGATCAACATAAGCCTTATCTGGATGGTGCAACATTGACGCCAAAGTCGCCAATGCGTCAGCAACCTCATTATGAATCCTTGAAATGTGCCTGAATTCTATGGCCTGAAAACACTGGCAAAGCTCATGCAGACACTGCCGATACGGTATAAGTTTCAAATCCCGTGTTTCCCATTCTCCTTGAATCTGGTGTACCAGTAAGTCCGAGTCACCCATGACCAAGACTTCCCGTAACCCATATCTACAGCTAATCTCAATCCCAATATACACGCCTCATATTCTGCCATGTTGTTTGTACAATAGAAACGAAGTTGAGCCGTAACAGGGTAATGCTGACCTGTTTCCGAAATAAGTATTTCTCCTATTCCCACGCCTTTCATATTTGCAGCCCCATCAAAGAAAAGTTTCCATCCCGACTTCTCAGCTTGTTCCAATTCATCAATGTGCATCACCTCTTCATCAGGGAAATAGGTTTTCAAAGGCTCATAATCTTCATCGACGGGGTTCTCAGCCAAATGATCGGCTAATGCCTGTGCTTTCATGGCAGTCCGTGTCACATATATAATGTCGAACTCTTTAAGCAAGAGCTGCCACTTTGCAAGCCTTCCTGTGGGCATGGGTTTCTGAAAAATATACTTCAACGGGTCCAAGCGAGATATAAGGTAAGTAGTGTAAGATGACAAATAATGTTTCAACTTCTGTGCCACCCAAGTTAGGGCGCAACATGTCCTTTCCAGATGAGTATACTTAACCTCGTAAGATGTGAACTTCTTGCTGAGATAGTAAATAGCCTGCTCCTTTCTGCCCGTAACATCGTGCTGCCCCAGTACACAGCCGAATGAACTGTCCACAACTGTCAGATATAAAATCAAAGACCTCTCTGGTTCTGGCGGAACCAACACGGGTGGGTTTGACAAATACCCCTTTATCTTATCAAAAGCCTCCTGACATTCATCAGTCCAATTGACCGCGGCATCTTTCTTCAACAACTTGAAAATTGGTTCATACATTGCCATGAGCTGAGCAATGAACCCGCTGATATATTCAATCTTCCCAACAAACTCATCACCTCGGTTTTGTTTCTTGGATGTGGCAACTCCTAATTAGCTTTGATCTTTGACGGGTCTAACTCAATACCCCGCCGGCTGACTATAAAACCCAACAACTTCCCGGATGGCACCCCGAAAGCACACTTTGCAGGATTGAGCTTAAGGTTGTACCTGCGAAGCCTTTGAAAGAACTTTCTCAAATCTCTGACATGGTCGGATTCCTGTCTAGACTTCACGATCACATCATCCACGTATACCTCGATTTTCTTATGTATCTTATCATGGAAGATGGTTGTCATGGCCCTCATATAAGTTGCCCCAGCATTCTTCAAACCAAACGGCATGACCCGATAACAATATGTTCCCCACGGCGTGATGAATGTCGTCTTTTCTGCATCTTTCTTGTCCATTAGAATCTGATGATAACCCGCATAACAATCCACAAAAGAGCCAATATCATATTTGGCACAATTGTCGATCAGTATATGGATGTTGGGCAATGGGAAATTATCTTTTGGGCTTGCCTTGTTAAGGTCTCGATAATCGACGCACACCCTGGTCTTGCCATCTTTCTTTGGCACAGGCACGACATTAGCTAACCAAGTGGGGTACCGTGTAACTTGAATGAACTTTGCCTCGAACTGCTTGGTAATCTCTTCTTTGATCTTCACACTTATGTCCGTTTTGAACTTTCTCAACTTCTGCTTGATAGGAAGGAGTGCAGTGGATAATTTATGAACCACCAAGTCGGTGCTTAGACCTGGCATATCATCATATGACCATGCAAAAACATCTTTGTACTCATGCAATACTTTAATTACCTCTTCCTTGAGTTGTGGCTCCAGATGAACACTTATTTTAGTTTCCCGCACATTGTCCTGGTCCCCTAGATTAACTGCTTCTGTGTCATTTAGGTTAGGTTTGGGTTTTTCTTCAAAATGACTTAATTCTTTACTAATTTCCTCATAAGCTTTATCATTGTTACAATCAACCCCATCTTCACACTCGATTTCTTGTATTATTACTTCCGAGCTAGATTGGCTTTTAAAACTAGGTCGAAGATTCCTCATGCATGTCATATCATTGATATCAGCATAAAAAGAACTGTACAAAAGAAAAGAAAATTGAAAGGAAATTAGGGACGAAGAAAATTGCATTTCATTAAATGTAAAGATAACAAGGTTTTAACTCATCCAAACGGACGGAACATAGCAAACTGGATTACAAAACCCTGGAATAATCCGGGTGACAAAAGGAAAACAAAACCCACTACCATGACTCACTCCGAATTGGAAGAGGAGTAGCTTCCCAATTGTTGATGTTAGCATGTGGTCCGATGTACTGTATATCCGCTCCGCTCGACCCTTCCCCGACCTCAATCATGTTTACTTCAGCAAATACTCTCTCGAACACCTTATCCAAATTCCCCTCTGTCCCAATCAACGAACCTGACATCTTCGCCAATGACTGTTTCTTACTACCCGGCCTGACGAAGGACCTGGACAAACGTGGAATAGGTTTAGAAAGAACCCAAGCTTTCTTTTTCAATTTACGGGCCCTTCTAACATCTTCCGCTGTTGGTTTGAAACCTAATCCGAAGATGTCCAGATTTTTGGGAAGGGACACAGGTTGAATAATGCCCTGAAGTTCATCCCCCAGACCTTTCCCTGGCACGAACCCATTATTCAGCATTTCTGATACTACCATGACAGTCGCAGCTGCTACCCTAGGACATGGCATGCTTTTACCTTCGGGCACTCTGCTTACCATGACCGTGTCAAAGACCTGATAAACCCATAGTCCTTTATCATCTTCGGTTTCTATAAAGGGCACAATGGCATCATTCATGGCGCATGTGGGATCTTCCCCATGTAACACAATTTCTTGTCTGTCCCACTCGAATTTGACCATTTGGTGCAGTGTGGAAGGCACGGATTTGGCCGCGTGAATCCATGGTCGACCCAACAAAATATTATAAGATACTGCAGCATCCAACACCTGAAATTCCATAGTGAATTCGACCGGGCCAATAGTCAATTCGAGTACAATATCCCCTACTGTGTTTGTTCCCCCTCCGTCGAATCCTCGAACACAAATGCTATTCTTTCAGACTCTATCCTCATCAATCTTTAACTTGTTCAATGTGGACAACGTGCAAATATTAGCGCTCGACCCGTTATCGATCAGTGCCCGAGTAACCATTGAACCTTTTTATTTGACCGTCAAATAAAGAGCTTTGTTGTGTTCTGTGCCTTCCACAGGCAATTCATCATCAGAAAATGCTACCCTGTTCACTTCAAAGATTTTGTTGGCAATTGTCTCTAAATGGTTCACTGAGATTTTGTCAGGCACATGAGCCTCATTCAATATCTTCATCAAAGCTCCGCAATGCTCGTCAGAGTGAATCAATAGTGACAACAACGAAATTTGGGCCGGTGTTTTTCTCAGTTGTTCAACAATGGAATAATCTTGTACTTTCATCTTTTTCAGAAACTCTTCTGCCTCTTCTTCCGTCACAGCTTTTTTGACTGGCACTGGATTGTCTTTAGCGCCCTTAGCCTTTCTCAACTCTTCGGGAGCGAAACAGCGTCCCGACCGGGTTAGTCCTTGTGCTTCACAACTCTCTTCCTCAATTTCCTTTCCTTTGTATGTCACCACTACCTTGTCATATCTCCACGGCATGGCTTTGCTATCAACCATGGGTAACTGGACTACCGGTTTTATGATAACTGGTTCTACGTAAGCTCCATTTACAACTACCACGGGTGCAGATACTGACCCTGGTACCACTGGCTTGACTGGCTCCGGCTTTTCTGCAGCCACAACTGGTCCTTTTCCCATTACCAACACTGGCTTGTCTTTTATTGCTTTTAACTGAACCACTGGCCTTGCACTCACTGTCTTCTCTTTGGCTTCCGTAGAACGAATTACCATTACCACCTGCGAAGGTTTTTTAGGCTCTGCCCCCTTTTCCCTTAGCTGAACTAACCCATCAATATGCTAATAACCGAAAATCTCACAGATAGACAATCATACAATCTAACCATAGGCGGTGGAACACTACCACTTAGCTTGAAGCCACAATTACACAACTCTAGAACCCACCAATATTCTTTATCTCTTATTGACATGACCTTGCACAATTAAACCGCCAGATTCCTCGAAATCCTTCCGTTAGCATATCATGAACACTCTGAATCTCTAGCAACATTTACATATTAGACCTCTTACCGAATAGCCAGTAAACATTCTTCGCATGAGCTTCACCAATCACGCGACCATTGACCTGTTCATAGGAGATAACCCACCTGAGCCCGTGCTCATTCACCCGCTGCACAATTCCATTCACTCCTCATGGATATCAATCAAAAGTGCGATAATTTCTTCCAATTCAAAGTTATGTTATATCCTTCTTTATATCAAGCAGCTCCTTTCCGTCATATCAAATCTCCTGCCGTATGCTAGCCAATATTTCAAATTAAGCTTGTAGACCCAACCACCGTCCAACAAAATTCCCAAATTACTCCAAACTTTCCTCAAGGATGTATTGTGACGACCCGACTAGTCGTCTCATGAGTTACCGCTCTATTTACCCCATTTTTGCTTCTTTATGTTTTGTGGTATCGGATTGGTCGGATCATATCCGAAATGATTTTGGTAAGGTTTGAGACACTTAGTCTCTTTTAAGGAAGTTTAAGTTGAAAAAGTCAACTAGATTTTGATTTATGTGTTAGATGTCTCGGATGTGAGTTACGATGGTTCGATTAGCTTCGAGAGGTTATTTATGACTTAGGTGTGTGATCGAAATGGGTTTTGGAGGTTTGGAGTAGATTTAGGCTTGAATCGGTGAAGTTGATATTTTGGCGATTTCCGGTTGGTAGGAGAGATTTTGATATAAGGGTCGGAATGGAATTCCAAGAGTTGTAGTAGCTTTGTCGTGTCATTTGGACGTGGTTTGGTCGGGTTTTTGGTCAAAAGCGAAATTCAGAAGATTTTTGAAACTTAGGCTTGAATCTGATGTGTTTTGGGTGATTTGATGTTATTGGAGATGTTTTGATGATTGGAACAAGTTTGAATAAGGTTTTAGGATATGTTAGTGACTTTTGTTGAGGTCCCCGGGGGCCTCAGGTGAGTTTTGGGTGGTCATTCGGATCATTTTAAAGTTGAGAAGATTGCAGAAATTGCAGGTTCAGATGTTGCAGAACTTTGCCCTTCGCGATCGCGTATGGAGTCCTGAGATTGCATAGAAGCTTTTGAGGGGCAGTCCAGTTTGGTCTTTATATTCACAAAGGAGCAGATGCGATCGCATTGAGGTGGTGGAGTTGTTGATTGCGAACGAGGGGAGATGGTCGCGTTCCCAGAGGGTTGAGTGGACCATGGGTCTTGGATGCGATTTTTTCATTGCGAACGCGGCATAGGATAAATTTTGAGAGCTGAGTTTTTGTGCTTCGCGATCGCGAAGGTTTTCCCGTGATTGCAATGAAGAAAATTATGCCTGGGCATAATGTTTTAAGCTCGTCTTGTCCGCGATTTTGAGGCTTAATTCCTCCATAGTTGATTATTTTTGGAGCTTTTCGAAGGAGATTAAATAGGGTTTCAAGGGGAAGCATTTGGAGGTAAGAATTTTAGACTAAAACTCGATTATTATGTGAATTCCACCTAGAAAATCATGAAATCTAAGTCAAACATTTAAGAGTTAGGCCTTGAAATTGGAGACCAAACATTTGGGATTTGAAAGGTCATTTGTGGATGGATTTTGATGTTCTTGGTATGCATAAACTCGTGGGGAGATAAGGAATCTATTAGTGTGAAAATGTCTAAATTTCGAAACATGGGCCCGGGGGTCGAGTTTTGGTAATTTCGAGATTTGTGCCCTTTATTGATTGTTTTCACTTGGGCTTCGTTACCTTAGCATATTTTGATGTCCGCGTTCTTATTTTGGATAGATTCAATGTGAGTAGAGGCCGATTCGAGGGGAAAAGGCATCGCGAGCTAGAGATTTAGCCGGTTCGAGTTGAGTAATGATTGTAAATGATGTGCTGGGGGTTTGAAACCCTGGATTGCACATCGTAGTGCTATATTGAGGTGAGACACATGCTTGATGATGGGTGTGGGGTCGTTCACTATTGGGGATTGTGACTTGGTCCGTCCCGGTTGATGATTTTACCGCGTATTTGACTGAAATTATTTGATATCATCATGTTTTGGGCTGAATGCCATATTTGGGCTTCGTGCCAACTATTGAACCTTTCGGGGATTTTTTATTACTATTGCCTCACTGTTTTGACTTATTACTTGAACTCAGTCACGTTAATTTCCACTCTTTTACTACTTAGCCATGTTTACTCAGTTTTAAGACTTAAATGATATTTTAAATGATGTTTGGGCTGAGAAACACTGTTTTACTATTGCCCGAGAGTCTTGTGATGATTTTTGACTGAGTAAGGATGAGGGCCTACGTTGTGAGAAAATACTGATACGGATTCTAGGCTGGGGGCCTGAGATATGTACGCCACGAGGTGGCTTGATTGATATGAGGCCGAGGGCCTAGTTTGATGCCACAAGATGGCTTGTTATTGCGCTTGGGACATAAGGGGCCTCTCCAGGAGTTCGCACACCCCCAGTGAGCGCGGGTACCCATTATGATGTGAGATTGAGCTCGAGGGGCTAGTATTGTTCTATGTGAATGCCCGAGAGGCTGGTACTTTTCTAAAATGTTGTCCGAGGGGCGGATTTGTTGATACTGTGTTAGAGGGGCGAACTTTTATATGATTATTTTTCTTAATTGACTGTCAATTACCTGCTTAATCATTGGAAAGGCTTTTCATGAAACTACATTTGAGATAAAGAATTTTACCTATCTTTCACTGATTTACTGATTTTACTTGGTTTTACTGCTTCATTATAGAATGTTTTGTGCCTTATGTGATTTCTTGCTTTTAGTCTTTATTTACATTTGCTACTAACTAAGTTGGAGTACTCACTTTACTCCCTGCACCCCTGTGTGCAGATCCAGGCATTGCTGATCTTGCCAGTGCGAGTTGAGAGCTTCCGGCGTATATTCGGAGTTCACGAGGTAGCTGCTTGACGTCCGTAGACCCGTGTTTCTTCCTCCTTATCATTTCTATCTCATATCAAACGTTTGCACTAGTTTTAGACCTTTCAGACTTGTATTAGGTTTTATAGATGCTCATGACTAGTTCATGGGTGTGCATGGGCATTCTTCCGCGTATTTATGTTATTATCGGTTATTTCAGCTTTATTCTTATCATGTTTAGACTGTTCTTAAATGCTTATCTATCAATAATTGGATAATGGAAAGTGTCGGCTAGCTTTGTCTTCACGAGAGGCGCCATCACGATCGGGTTTAGGGTTAGGGTCGTGACAAGTTGGTATCAGAGCCTAGGTTATATAGGTCTCATGGGTCATGAGAAAGTTTAGTAGAGTCTCGCGGATCGGTACGAAGAAGTTTGTATTTATCCTCGAGAGGCTGCAAAAATTTTAGAAAGAATTTCACATTCTTGAATTCTCATCGTGCGTCCTTGATTCAGCTTGAAAAGTAACTCTTTGAATTCCTTTCACTCATTCGTATGAGCGCATGAGCGCTCGATATCAGATATGCATCGATGGCTTGTGATTCCCTGATCAAGGGGCAAGATGTGATCTGTGTGTGTTGATGTTGGGCCAGTCGGGAAGACTTGAGGCCGGATTTTTTACTATAGCTTGAGCCTTGAGCTGTTGATTTCATGAGTGCGTGTTTCTAGATCCATATGTTCTATTGTGTCCCTATTAAGGGAGGTGATGACTGAATAATTATGTGATGAGTGTGCTGTGACTTTGACATGTATTCATGGGATTTGGAAGCAACGAGAAGGGTTTGATAGAGTGTAGAAGGACTATAAGGTGCTTAATTTTCAGCTTGAATTTAAGGAATAGCCCCGAGTTGTGGGTGTGTGAAGAGTCTTTTCACGTTTTCTAGTTGGGAGTGAAGTAAATTTCATATTGCGGTATGAGTTCAGACTTAGGAAGATAAAGTGACTGCATAACGTTTATGATGGAGGAAGGTATAAAGAAATGCCAGTTTGAGGTAAAGCAGGTGGGTTATCTCCTGCGGAGTGTTCTGAAGTTGTGTGATCCCTATGTTGTCTGTTAGAAAAACTCAATTATAAGTAGAATATATGTGTTGCAATTTAAATTTTGGTCGCTTAAGAGAGTGGGTTTAACTACTACGAGAGTAAATGCAAGATTTGCAGAAGATATAAAGTACCAGATGGTCTGTGTCCCACGAGCATATAAAAGATTGAGTCTAATCTCACTATGGTATTATGGCAGCAATAAAGTATATGTGTTATGAGTTATTGTGTATGTTTCGATCTATAGCTTCGAGCCAAGTGGGGGAGTCTTCTATTGATTAATTGATTGCGCAGTTATGTGCTATGTTGGTTCCAGTTTGAGGCATTCGGGAGAATCAGTTATGGCTTACAAATATTTGAGATAGATGATGGCTCGAGTAGAGGAAAAGGTTAAATTATGCTTCGTAGGTGTATGAGAATCACAGAATATCTTGAGTTGTTATGAGTGTGGAGAGATGGGCCATATGTGGAGGAAGTGCCCTCGTCGTCTTGCGGGTTCATCTCAGTAGAGGGGCCAGTCATCGACTTCAGCGCCAGTTACTTCACCACCACCCGCACAGCCAGCTAGGGGTGGAGGTCAGTCAGCTAGAGGTCGCCCCAGAGGGGGAGGTCGATCAAGTGGCGGTCAGGCCCATTTCTATGCACTCCCAGGCAGACCCGATGTTATTGCTTCAGACGCTGTTATTACAGGTATTGTTTCAGTCTGCCACAGAGATGCCTCTATAATATTTGATCCCGATTCCACCTTTTCTTATGTGTTATCATACTTTGCTCGTTATTTGGGTACGCTCCATGAGTTTCTTGCTTCACATGTTCATGTATCTACCCCTATGGGCGATACTGTTGTTGTAGATCGTGTGTACCGATGTGTGGCGACTATTGGGGGTCTGGAGACCCGTGTGGATCTTTTATTATGGTGTATGCTGGATTTCAATGTCATTTTGGGCATAGATTGGCTATCTTCGTGTCGTGCTATATTGGACTATCATGCTAAGACAATCACATTGGCTACATTGGGTATGCCATGGATTAAGTGGCGAGGTGTGACTGATTATGTTCCCAGTACAGTGATCTCATTCTTGAAAGCCCAACGTATGGTTGGGAAGGGTTGTCTTTCGTATTTAGCTTTTGTGAGGGATGTCGGAGCTGAGACTTCCAGTATTGATTCTATCCCAGTTGTGAGGGATTTTTCTGATGTGTTTCCTATAGACCTACCAGGCATGCCACCGGACAGGGAAATTGATTTTGGTATTGACCTGGTGCCGGGCACTCAGCCCATTTCTATTCCATCGTATCGTATGGCACCAGCAGAGTTGAAGGGATTAAAACAACAACGTCAGGAACTCCTTGAAAAAAGGTTCATTCGGCCTAGTGTGTCACCTTGGGGTGCGCCAGTTCGGTTTGTGAAGAAGAAGGATGGCACTATGAGGATGTGTATTGATTATAGGCAATTGAACAAAGTAACAATTAAGAACAAGTATCATTTGCGTCGCATTGATGATTTATTTGACTAGCTTCAGGGAGTAAGAGTGTTCTCCAAGATTGATCTCCGTTCAGGTTATCACCAATTGAAGATCAGGGACTCGGATATTCTCAAGACAGCTTTCAGAACCAGATATGGTCATTATAAGTTATTGGTGATGTCTTTTGGGCTGACCAATGCCTCAGTAGCGTTCATGCATTTGATGAACAGTTTGTTTCAACCTTATCTTGACTCATTTGTCATAGTCTTCATTGATGATATCCTGGTATATTCGCGTAGTCAGGAGGAGCACGCGGAACATTTGAGAGTTGTGTTGCCGAGATTAAGAGAGGAGAAGCTTTATGAAAAATTCTCCAAGTGTGAGTTTTGGCTCAGTTCAGTGGCTTTCTTGGGGCACGTAGTGTCCAACGAGGTATTCAGGTTGATCTGAAGAAGATAGAGGTGGTGCAAAGTTGGCCCAGACTGTCCTCAGCCATAGAGATTCGTAGATTTCCTGATTTGGCAGGCTATTATCGCCGGTTTGTTCAGGGATTCTCATCCATCGCATCGCCCTTGACCAAGTTGACTCAGAAGGGTACTTCATTTGTATGGTCCGACGAGTATGAGGAGTGTTTTTAGAAGCTCAAGACAGCTTTGACCACAACTCCAGTGTTGGTTTTGCCATCAGCTTTAGGTTCATATACCGTGTATTGTGATGCTTCGAGAGTTGGGATTAGTTGTGTGTTGATGCAGGAGAGTAGAGTTATTGCTTATGCTTCTCGTCAGTTGAAGCCCCATGAGAAGAACTACCACATTCATGATTTGGAGTTGGCTGCCATAGTTCACGCACTGAAGATTTGGAGGCATTACTTGTATGGCGTGTCTTGTGAGGTGTTCACTGATCATCGCAGTCTTTAGCATTTGTTCAAGCAAAAGGATCTTAATTTGAGGTAGTGGAGATAGTTGGAGTTGCCTAAGGATTATGATATCACTATATTATACCATCCGGGAAAGGCCAATGTGGTGGCCAATGCCTTGAGCCGAAAGGTAGTGAGTATGGGGAATTTAGCATATATTCTAGTTGGGGAGAGACCTCTTGTAGTTGATGTTCAGGGCTTGGCCAATCAGTTCATGAGGTTGGATATTTCGGAGCCCAGTCGGGTATTGGCTTGTGTGGTTTCTCAGTCTTCCCTATATGATTGAATTAGAGAGCGCCAATATGATGATCTGCATTTTCTTGTCCTTAGGTACAGAGTTCAGCATGATGATGCCAGGGTTGTGACCATTGGTGATAATGGGGTGTTGAGGATGCAGGGCCGGATTTGTGTGCCCAATGTGGATGGGCTTCGGGAGTTGATCCTGGAGGAGGCCCATAGCTCGATGTATTCCATTCATCCGGGTGTTGTGAAGATGTATCAGGATTTGAGGCAGCATTATTGGTGGAGAAGAATGAAGAAAGATATTGTGGGATTTGTAGCTTGGTGTCTCAATTGTGAGCATGTGAAATATGAGCACCAAAGACCGGTTGGTTTGCTTCAACGGAGAGATATTCCAGAATGGAAGTGGGAGAGGATCACTATGGACTTTGTAGTTGGACTTCCACGAACTTTGAGGAAGTTCGATGCTAATTGGGTGATCGTGGATCGGCTGACCATGTCTTCGCACTTTATTCCTATGCGTACTACCTATTCTTTAGAGCGGTTGGCAGAGATCTATATCTGGGAGATTGTTCGTTTACATGGTGTCCCAGTTTCTATCATTTCAGAAAGGGGCACTCAGTTTACATCGCAGTTTTAGAGATCTGTGCAGCAAGAATTGGGTACTCAGGTTGAGTTGAGCATAGCTTTTCACCCTCAAACGGATGGGCAGTCCGAATGCACTCTTCAGATATTTGAGGACATGTTGAGGGCTTGTGTCATTGATTTCAGAGGGTCATGGGATCTGTTTCTACCACTTGCAGAGTTTGCTTATAACAACAACTATCAGTCGAGTATTCAGATAGCTCCATATGAGGCTTTGTATGGGAGGCGGTGTAGATCTCCAGTTGGTTGGTTCGAGCCCGGTGAGGCTAGGCTATTGGGGACAGACTTGGTGCAGGATGCTTTAGAAAAGGTGAAGGTAATTTAGGAGAGGCTTCGTACAATGCAGTCGAGACAAAAGAATTATGCTGACAGGAAGGTTCGAGATGTGTCCTACATGGTTGGTGAAAAGGTGCTATTGAAAGTTTCGCCCATGAAGGGTGTTATGAGATTTGGAAAGAAAAGTAAATTGAGTCCTCGGTTCATTGGGCCTTTTGAGGTGCTCGGGAGGATTGAGGAGGTGTCTTATGAGCTTGCTTTTCCACCTAGCTAGTCGAGTGTGCATCCGGTATTTCATGTTTCTGTGCTCTGGAAGTATATTGAGGATCTGTCTCATGTTCTGGATTTCAGCACGGTTCAGTTGGATGATGATCGGACTTATGATGTGGATCCACTAGCTATTTTGGGTCGTCAGGTTCGGAAGTTGAGATCAAAGGATATAGCTTCAGTGAAAGTGCAGTGTAGAGGTCGGCTCGTGGAGGAGGCTACTTGGGAGACCAAGCGGGATATGCGGAGCAGATATCCTCACCTATTTGAGGCTCCAGGTATGTTTCTTGATTCGTTCGCGGACGAACGTTTGTTTAAGTTGGGGAGGATGTGACAACTCGGCCAGTCGTCTCATGAGTTACTGCTCCATTTCCCCTATTTCTATTTCTTTATGCTTCATTATCTGTGTTTTGTGGTATTGGGTTGGTCGGATCGAATCCGGAATGATTATGGTAAGGTTTGAGACACTTAGTCTCTTTTAAGGAAGTTTAAGTTGGAAAAGTCATCGGATGTTGACTTATGTGTTAGAGGGATCGGATGTGAATTCTGATGGTTCGGTTAGCTTCGGGAGGTGATTTATGACTTAGGAGCGTGATCGGAATGGGTTAGGGAGGTTTGGAGTAGATATAGGCTTGAATCGGCCAAGTTGATATTTTAGCGATTTCCGGTTGGTAGGTGAGATTTTGATATAGGGGTCGTAATGGAATTCTGAGAGTTGCAGTAGCTTCGATGTGTCATTTGGGATGTGTGTGCAAAATTTCAGGTCATTCGGATGTGGTTTGGTTGGGTTTTTGATCAAAAGTAAAATTCGGAAGATTTTTGAAACTTAGGCTTGAATCCGATGTGTTTTGGGTGATTTGATGTTATTGGAGGTGTTTAGATGATTGCAACAAGTTTGAATAAGGTTTTAGGATATGTTTGTGCCTTTGGTTGAGGTCCTGGGGGCCTCGGGTGAATTTCGGGTGGTCATTCGGATCATTTTGATGTTGAGAAGATTGCAGAAATTGCAGGTTCAGATGTTGCAGAACTTTGCCCTTCGCGATCGCGTAGGGAGTCCTGCGATCGCATAGAAGCTTTTGAGGGGCAGTCCAGTTTGGTCTTTACGTTCTCAAAGGTGCAGATGCGATCGCATTGAGGTGGTGGAGTTGTTGATTGCGAACGCGGGGAGATGGTCGCGTTCGCAGAGGGTTGAGTGGACCAGGGGTCTTGGATGCGATTTGTTCATTGCGAACGCGGCAGTGGGTCCATGATCGCGTGAAGTAAAATGGCAGAGCATTGCGTTCGCAAGGATTTTATTGCATTCGCAGGGGGTAAATTTTGAGAGCTAAGTTTTGTGCTTCGCGATCGCGAAGGTTTTCCCGCAATCGCAATGAAGAAAATTATGCCTGGGCAGAATGTTTTAAGCTCGTCTTGTCCGCGATTTTGAGGCTTATTTCCTCCATAGTTGATCATTTTTGGAGCTTTTTGAAGGAGATTAAAGATGGTTTCAAGGGGAAATGTTTGGAGGTAAGAATTTTGGACTAAAAACTTGATTATTATGTTAATTCTACCTAGAAAATCATGAAATATAAGCCAAATATTTAAGAGCTAGGGCTTGAAATTGAGACCAAACATATGGGATTTGAAGGGCCATTTGTGGATGGATTTTGATGTTCTTGGTATGTATGAACTCGTGGGGAGATAAGGAATTTATTGGTGTGAAAATTTTTGAATTTCGAGACATGGGCATGGGGGTCGGGTTTTGGTAATTTCGGGATTTGTGCCCTTTATTGATTGTTTTTGCTTGGGCTTCGTTCTCTTAGCATATTTTAACATCCTCATTCTGATTTTGGATAGATTCGATGCAAGTGGAGTCCGATTCGAGGGGCAAAGGCGTCGCAAGCTAGAGATTAACCGGTTTGAGGTGAATAATGATTGTAATGATATTTTGAGGGTTTGAAACCCCGGATTGCACATCGTAGTGCTATATTGAGGTGAGACACACGCTTGATGACGTGCGTGGGGTCATGCACTATTGGGGATTGTGACTTGATCCGTCCCGGTTGATGATTTTACCGCGTATTTGACTGAAATTATTTGCTATCATCATGTTTTGGGCTGAATGCCATATTTGGGCTTCATGTCAAATATTGAACCCTTCGGGGATTTTTTATTACTATTGCCTCACTGTTTTGACTTATTACTTAAACTCAGTCATGTTAATTTCTATTGTTTTACTACTCTGCCATGTTTACTTAGTTTTAAGACTTAAATGATATTTTAAATGATGGTTGGGCTGAGAAACACTGTTTTACTATTGCCCGAGAGGCTTGTGATGATTTTTGACTGAGTAAGGCCGAGGGCCTACATTGTGAGGAAATACAAATACTGATTCAAGGTCGAGGGCTTGAGATATGTACGCCATGAGGTGACTTGATTGATATGAGGCCGAGGGCCTAGTTTGATGCCATGAGATGGCTTGTTATTGCACTTGGGCCATAAGGGGCCTCTCCAGGAGTCCGCACACCCCCAGTGAGCGCGGGTACCCATTGTGATGTGAGATTGAGCCCGAGGGGCTGGTACTGTTCTATGTGAATGCCCGAGGGGCTGCAACTATTCTGAAATGTTGCCCGAGGGGTAGATTTTTTGATATTGTGCCCGAGGGGTAAACCTTTATGTGGTTATTTTTCTTAATTGGCTATCAATTACCTGCTTAATCATTGAAAAGGCTTTTCATGAAACTACATTTGAGATAAAGAATTTAACCTATCTTTCACTGATTTACTGATTTTACTTGGTTTTACTGCTTCATTATAGTTTTGTGTCTTACGTGATTTCTTGCTTTCAGTCTTTATTTATATTTGTTACTCAATGTGTTGGAGTACTCACTTTACTCCCTACAGCCTTGTGTGCAGATTCAGGTATTGGTGATCCTGCCATTGTGAGTTGAGAGCTCCCGGCGGACATTCGGAGTTCACGAGGTAGCTACTTGATGTCCGCAGACTCGTGTTTCTCCCTCCTTATCATTTCTATCTCATATCAGACTTTTGCACTAGTTGTAGACCTTTCAGACTTGTATTACGTTTTATAGATGCTCATGACTAGTGACACCCCGGTTAGGGCTGTGCATGGGTGTTCTTCCTGCGTATTTATGTTATTATCGGTTATTTCGGATTTATTCTTATCATTTTTAGACTGTTCTTAAATGATTATCTGTCAATAATTGGAAAATGGAAAGTATCGGTTGGCCTTGTCTTCACGAGAGGCGCCATCACGACTAGGTTTGGGGTTAGGGTCGTGACATGTAGTTATCCTGCCACTGAATTCACATGCTGCTCTGCCACTCTCCCACTTTGGCCAAACCCTCTTCCTTAAGCAACTATTCGACTTCCGCTTCTCACACCTGGCTTCCTTAAAAATTTAGTCATCGCATGACACCTCCCATATGTACTTCCTCATCCTTCGCTGCCCAGCTATTGCCTTAAATAAAATCTATCTTCGTAGCACTTGAACTCATAAACTGCTACTAACTTTAAACCTTTCCGAAGATCATTTTTCTCGAGCCGTCAACATTAGAAACACCGATTCAATACTGAACCACCGCACCCTACGATCTCCGACAACCGCTTCTCCAATATTATTTCAAAATATCCTGCCCTAAAGACGAATTGTATAAGACCATAACACCAACAAACTTAACGCATTTACTCGAGGACTACGACACCACATCACAGATGAAAATTCCACCATGCTCGAAAATACTAAGTCTTATTACCCCGCCAATCCAAATCTGGACATTCACAGGCCAATTACTTTTCCCTCCGCCGGATATGAAATATCAAATCTCTGAATCGTGCACTGAGTAGACCTCCATTCAGGTCATTCACTACCCTAACACATAGGAAAGAACTTTACCAACATGTTCCTATTGTACGATAACTAATCATGAGCCATCATAGAAATTTGCGCATAGACTCAAAGCTCTCAGGAATACTATTACTGAGCTGAAATGACAAGATATCCTTCCGCAAGGCAACGACAATAGTCCAATCAACTATGTAAGGAGAAACATCCTGCACCACATCAGTAGTACCATTACATTTTCTCAATTCCCGATTTATAATAAGCGTTTCACGTCGCATAAGATTGAATAGGAAGGAAATAAAGGCACAAGCCTCAAAGGAATCAAATTGCACGATGAGGAATCAAGAATGGAAGTGGTCCTAATAGCCCTGTAGCCTCTCGAAGATAAGTACAGACGTCTCTGTACCGATCCGCAAGACTCTACTATACTTGCTCATGACTCGTGAGACCTAAGGGAACCTAGTGCTCTGATACCATATTGTCACAACCCAAAATCCACAAAGGGTCGTGATGGCGTCGGACACCGCTGTCAAGTAAGCCAACCATAAATGCTTAATTTAATTCTTATCTTAATAATTATGAAAACTAAAATTTTCCTTCAATTCAGATAGTAAAAGATAATCTTTGCGAAAATAAATAAAAGAATGTTTAGAAGTAAATACAGAATACCCCATAATCATCCAAGAACCTGGTGTCACAAGTGCATGAGCAAATTTCTAGGAGATAATGTAATACAACAATCGTCCAGAATACAGTATTGGACAGAAAGTAAATATAGTAATCTAAAAGAGACTCTGCTGGCTGCGGGTCGTCTCGAAAAGTGCATCTCACCTATGTCTCTGTATCAACCATGCTGTTACACCCACTAGGCTACTAGAGATGCATGTGCATGTGCAACAAAAATGCACAGCAAGTGTAGTATGAGTATGAAAACAACGTGTACCCAGCGTGTAACCCATCTAATCTCGAAAAAGTAGACACGAGAAGTCGACTTCGACACTTACTAGTGGCCAAATGATAATATAGTGAAAGTGTGAGGAGATCATGGATTTTATAAAACAAACAATTTAATTATAAAGCCAGATAGCAGGTAAACAACTTCCCAAATAATAATGGATTTCCAAAGATTTACTTTTTATTATCTTTATCAATTTATCTCTGGCCAGGAAAGGCAAATATCAACCTTTATTAATCACAATCAAACAATACAAGCAAGCGCATATTATGCCGATGTCGTACGGTCCGATCCAACATAAAAGTAAAATGTGCATTGTCGAGGGTCGAATGGCGTGAACCATAGATGTATCTATTACCCTGCTCGCGAATCATACATGCGATGTGATCAACATAAATAAACAAACACCCCGCTCACAAATCATACATGCGACGCGGGAACACATAGATAAACACATTCAAACAGCCAATTAAGAATTTATCAGGGAATGTTTATCCAAATAAAAACTAATTCTCTTTTAAATGATTTTAGTAAAATGAAGTTTAATCCTTTTAGAAATTCATTTACCAATTCAAAAGGATTTAAGCAATTCAGCTGTTAATAAGATTATTAATATTCCAAGTATAGCAAGCTTTTGGGTCCTAGACTACCCAGACTTAAAGAGAATAGTAGCTACGCACGGACTCTCATCACCTCGTGCGTACGTATCCCCCACAAATAGGAGCACATAACCAATTATTTCACCTATGGGGACAATTCCCTCTTACAAGGTTAGAAAAGAGACTCACCTCGCTCTGAAGTTCCATAACTAGCATTCCACGCCCTTCCAAAGACTCAATTCGATGCAAAAATGCTCCAAAACTAGCCATTAATCATGTAAACCCGTTAATATATTCTCAAGTACTCATTATAATCCAATTTATAACAATTCCTAACCCCGATCGAAAAGTTTACAAAAACGCCCTCAGGCCTACTTGCCTGGATTCCGAAATTTTTCGAAGATAAAGTTTACCCACAACCTCACGAACTCAAATATATAATTTACTCTCAATTTCATACCCAAAATCATGGTCAAAATGCAACAATACAATTTCTAGGTCTTTCCACCAAAACCCCAAATTTCTACCAATTTTCATGCTCAAATCCGTACATAATCAATGTATTTAACTCAAGATAGGGGGGATAGCTTACCTTGTCGTTGATAAGTACACAGAACAAGCAGGGATTGATTGACAACCAGTGACCAAATTCATAGCATTAGAATACAAACTACCGATTTAGAGTATTAACAAGGAAATTATACTTACAGTTAAAGTGATAATACACATTAGAGCATAGAGACAAAGTGTCGGAATATCCATATTGAGGACAAGGGTCTACCACACAAAATTAGTCATACCAATTGTGGTTAATCAGATAAATTAGGAGCCCAAACTACTTAAAATGAGCATGCTAGTTGAAGGAAACATGCAAGAGCTCAAGTAAACATGTTGGCTAAAATAGCAAACAAGAAGATTGAAACCTAGAAATGTTGATTAAAACACTGAACAAGAGGGGTAAAACTTAAGCATTCTAATCAAAGCAGTAAATAGGAAGAACAACTAAGTACATGATCAGTTAAACTAGTGCGGAAATAGGCATGGATTTAGCAACTATGGAGCACATAGATTTGAATTTCAGAATGATATTGAAATAAGAACATACCAGTTAAGGAAGCAAAGTGCAGAAAGTAAAGCAGGTAGAGTTCTACAGTCTAGCCTTGGCTTTCAGCCGGCTAGACGAGCAATGAGCACAAGTAGCAGAAAGAGAGATGAGAGAAAGTTTGAGTGTGTGTGTGTATTTTTGAACTATTGTCCTTGTTCTTGAGAGGTAGAACAAGAGTGTATATGCAGCACTTAGGGAGTAGAGAAAATAAGGTAAAGTGAATCAAAAGTCAGTCAATTAGGGGGCAATCAAATAATCACAAAATAAATTCATGTAAGGGAGTCTGGAATAGACCCCTTAATTAGGGGTAACTAGTTAACGGTCACAATAAAGAGGGTTAGTTAGGGTAAGGAATTCAAATCATACCAAATAAGAAATCAGTAAGAATCCCAAAACCATACGGATAACTTATTAAGGCAAGTGTGATCAATTAAAGCCACAAATAAGGGAACAAATAAGATCTGTGCACACAGATTTTAACAGGGCAAAATAATAGGAAATAATCAGTAAAACCTTCAAAAGAATATTAATTTTGGGCAAAGAATTACTCAATAGAAATTAAATAAGTAAAGCTTCACAGAAATATAGATTTCAGCAAGAAAAATAGGTTCGAACCATAAATAGAGATTAATTAGGGTAAAATCCCAAAGAAATACTGGATTTTAACAAGGAAAATATTTGAGCCGAAAAACTGAGTAAACTAATATGATTGGTATCACATAAATAACAAAGTATCGAAACAAAATCGAAGAAACCAGTATATCACACAGAATCAACTAGGGTTTGAACATTCATGCGAAAATCAGTTAAGATGAGGAAGAAACAATTAAATAAACACTGAGAACTTAGAAACATTGTTGAATAAAAGTTTGAGATGAAACCTAGTTTAGAAAGAGTGATTAAAAATCGAAATAATCAATTAAAACAAGAGATTTTTTGAAGGAAAGCGCTTAATAACATTTGAATCACCTCAGATCTATAAAGATCTGAGAAGAACCGACAGTATCGAACTAGGGTTTTCAGAAAAATAGCAGAAGTGAAGAGAATAGGTCAAGAACCCATATATTCGTAATAAAACAAGGAGAGATCCTTACGTACGAATGAAAAATGGCCTAAGACAGGCCGATAGCCAAGTTTCAAACTAGAACTAGTTGGAGTTCCTTGAGATCTTCTCAAAGACTCATGAAGTTGAAGAGCCATGGAGTGTAGGAGGACAGGGGTGGTCAGAGAATACATAGAAGCACCATAGGAGAGAGGATTACGCTGGTGACGGAGACTAGGGTTAGGGTTAGGTTGAGAGAGAGTTGAGAGATGAGGGGAGACAATGATGGCATGTTTTGAGAGAATGAAAAGAGTTTGGGGTAGGTTAGGGGTTAATTAAGGTAAGGGTAAACGTAGACCATTGATCTTGCCAAGATTGAAGAGGGGTTATTGGGTCGGGTAGGCAGATTAGGCCTAAGGGGTTTGGGCTGGCTTTTGGGTTAATATTAAAGGGGGGTTTGGGCTGGTATCAAAGATAAAAAGGATTATTTGTTAAATACCCAAATAATTGATAAAATATATTTTATAAAATAATTAGTTGATTATAAAAAATAATTTTCATGCATGGAAATGCTTTAAAATAATTAGTCAATATTTTAAAAATACAATGAGCTATTTTTTGGTAAAATAATACAATAATGCATGCATGGGATATAATTGCAAAGCTATTGCAATTGTAAACCAAAAATGTAGATGTGGCTATTTGCAAAATAATTTCAGCTCAATATGAATATAGATAGCAAAATTAAACCATGAATTTGTTATAAAGTCCTTTGTTATGAAATTTGTAATTATTTATATAAATAAAATACTAGGATAAATTAATTTCAAAAATGTAAAAATTATGGAAAATTATCAATTGATGCTAATGCATAGTTTTGAAGGTATATATGCATTTGAAAAGTATTATAGGAAAAAATTGGACATCAACATTTACCCCTTCCATGGCATTGACTTGCTTAGGATTTTGCACTTGATGAAGTTGAGCCTTTGCTAGTTGATTCATGGTAGTAGTTAATCTGGCAATGGCTTGCCCATGGTCATGCAACTCTTTATGAAGGTGGATCATGTTCGGATCACCTTGTGGAACATTAGCCCGGGATTACCACGCCGATGATATTTCCGCCATTTCATCTAAAAGCTCTCACGTCTCTGCATAAGGTGCAGTTATAAAATTCCCACCACCGGGTTGATTCACTACACACTGGTTGGTTGTGTTAATTCTTGATAGAAGGTTAGTTGAATCACGTTTTCCGTTATATCATTTTTGGGACATTCCTTGACCATTTTTCTATATCTCTCCCATATCTCGTGTAGTAGATCATTCGGCTCTTGGTTGAATGCCAAAATCTCATCTCAAAGTGTAGCCATATGCCGGGAGAGAAGAACTTAACAATAAATATTTTCACCAACTCATCCCAAGTACGAATAGAATGGTTCGGTAATCGTTCCAACCAATCTAAAGATTTACCTCATAGAGAGAAGGGAAAAATCCTTAGCCTCAATGCATCCTCGGAGACATTTATTTGTTTGCTCCCACAACAAGTATTCACAAACCCCTTCAAATGTTTGTATGCATTTTAAGTCAGAGCACTGGTGAAGAAACCATGTTGCTCAAGCAAAGTGAGCATCACATTGGTGATTTGAAAGTTGCCCACCCTAATACGGAGATGGACTATTACACTAGCATATCCTTCATTGGGTAACACCCAGTGTGGAGCCGCTCGTGGTGGAGGTGGGGGTGGAGCGGGGACATTGTAATAAGGCACTCGACCTCTTCTATTGGCTTGAGGTTCAAGAGGAACCTCACCAACTTGTTCATCGTCGACGTCCACATCCCCAAAAGGCATATTTCCGAGTTCATTGGTTGCCTCCATAATTGTACCTAAAATTGTTTAACACAAGTTAGTAACAATGGAAGGAAAAAAAGATATTCCAAAAAAAACAAATATATAGCTATCATTGTTTTAACTCCCCATCAACGACGCCAAAAATTGATGACATCCACAACACACCTCAATAAGAGATATGATACGGTCATATGCAATAATAATTACCCAACTATGAGTCAGGGTCGAATCCACTGGGAATTATCAAGGGTGTTGGGAGTATATATTTAAAGCAATCAAATGGGTTATCTAAGATTGCACTTCCACAACAAGGTTTTGTGTTCTACTTCTACTGTTACTCGAATGAATGCAAGCTGAAGAAAATAGATTAGAGATAAATCATTTTGAGGTTTTTCCAAATATGTTAAAGGCCTAGGTCTGTGAACATAACCTAGGTGTTTGCCTAATGGGATAAAGATGTTAATGCTTGTCTTGTTGATTAGGGTGTATTATAGCTCTCAACTCTACATTACCCACTCAATACCTCTCAATCAGAGAGTGATTTTCGCAATTCGGCTTTCTCTAGTCCAAATGGGTATCAACCAAAATAGCTGATAAGAGCTCAAGTCAGGTTATTACTATCTCTAAATTAAACCCTTTAATTAGGTTAATTAATCTGTCAATTAACCTAATTCTTTGTTCTCTAACTAGACTAGGTCCCTCTTTCTCAAGTGGGATTAAGTCAAATAGGCATGAATGAATATTTACAACCATTAATTCTAAAATTGAAGCATGAACTAAGCTAAATAATCAACACCCAATCATAAATAAGTAGTAAGTTAGATATCCATAAGGTTTACATACCAGGGTTGGGTCACAACCTTAGTAAAAATCTAACTACTCATAATGGAAATTGCAGAAAATAAAGAACAAAGGCCAATTAAACTCATAATGAAAGATTAAAATGATGAAATCTAACGTTAAAATGCTCAAATAAGCTAAAACTTCCTAAAATAGTAAAACGAAATGGCTACAGCAGCTTTGGATGTTCAAACTTGACCTAAATTTGTGAAGCTCGTCTATTTATATAGGGCCAAAAATCACAGACAAAAATGTTCATCAGGAGGTTCTGCGGCCACACAATTGTATGTGCGGTAGGCAGATTTTTTCAGCTGGCAGAAAGGTGAGTTCTACGGCAGCACAATTCTGAACTTGAAAATATTTGTCAGTGCAAGACCAGTTCTACGGCCGCATAATTCATGTGTGGTTCGCACATTGCTGAAACTCCTGATGGGCTCTTTAGCTTGGGTTGCAGCCGCAGATAGAATTCTACGGTCCGTAATTTCTTCTGTGGCCTTGCTTCTATGCCCCTTATTGCCTTGTGCTTCGGAATGCTCCTTTTTGAGTCGAATTTCATCATGAGAGACCAAACTTCCAACATTCCTGCAATTTGCAAAAATTCATTAGTTTCGGAAACATAATTCAATACCTTTATACTAAAACAAAAGCAAAAAGGCGTTATCTTCCAAGAAGCCCACATCCCCCAAAGTCATAATCCCCATTTATCATTTGCCTCCCAAGAAGCGCCTGATTTAACATCGCGGCATGATGCAAAATACCCTAAAGTGATATGAATGACCACCACCGCGTGGCTATCTTCATCCTTTCCCAAGTAGTGCCTCACCCGGTGACCATTGACTCGGAATACTTTATTATTTTTGTTCTTCAAGTCTAATGAACCAAAAGGAGTCACACCCATAATTTCAAAGGAACCACTCCATTTAGATTTTAGCTTCCCAGGAAAGAACCTCAACCTTGAGTTAAACAACAATACAAGATCGCCCACTTTGAACTCTTTGTTCCAAATATATTTTTCATGAAGATATTTCATCTTTTCTTTGTACAAGGACGAACTTGCATAAGCATGGTGCCGGAACTCATCCAATTCATTCAAGTATGAAACCCTCAAGTTAGTGGCTATATCCCAATCAAGATTCAACTTCTTTAGAGCCCACATGGCCTTGTGCTCTAGCTCCATCGGAGCGGTATGGTGACTTCCCGATTGGTGTTTTGTAAGTTGTCTGATAAGACCATAATGCATCATCAAGCTTCTTGGACCAATCAGTCCGATTAGCATTCACTATTTTGGAAAAAATACTCTTTATCTCCCGGTTGGAGACTTCCAGTTTCCCATTAGCTTGTGGGTGATAAGGAGTCATTATTTTTTGAGTAATACCATACTTGCCAAGTAAAGTGTCGAAAGCCTTGTTGCAAAAATGTGATCCCCTGCCGCTTATAATTGAACGCACAAACTTTGTGAAAATATTCCTCTTCAAAAATGTCACCACACTTCTCGCCTCATTGTTGGGTAAAGCAACGACCTCAACCCATTTATACACATAATCCACCTCAACCAAGATGTAGGTGTTTCCACAAGAACTCACAAAAGGGCCCATGAGGTTTGTAACGACCCGAGCGGTCATTTTTCTTTCTAGATCCATGTTTACTTAAAGAAGACTCCCCATATGTTCTTTTACTATTTTATGACTTTCGGGGATGGTTAGATCGGGTTTGGAAGGGTTCGGGTTGAACTCAGAACACTTAGTTCCTTAATATTGGCTTAAAAGGGTTAAGTTTGATTTGAGTCAACATTTTGAGTAAGCCATCTTGGAACCAGGATTTGACAATCCCAATAGGTTTGTATAGTGATTTTGGACTTGGGAGTATGTTCGAATTGGGTTTTGGATGGCCTTAGAGCATTTCAACGCTTAAAATTGAAAATCGGTGCACTAGAGTTTTTCAAGTTCTTTAAATTTGGTTTGACGTAGGTTTGATATTATCAAGATCTATTTAGGATTCCGAGCTTGGTAATAGTTTCGTATGGTGATTTAAGACTTGCACGCAAAATTTGGTATCATCTCGATTAGTCTAAGTATGATTCGGCGCAAGTTGAAAACTTGAAGTTCATTATTTGATTCAATTTGGTTTTGCGGTGCGATTCTTAGTTTTGATATTGTTTTATGTGTTTAGAGAGTTCGAACAGGTCCGTATCATGTTTATGGACTTGTTAGTGCATTTGGACGGAGCCCGGGATAGCTCGGGTGAGTTTCGAACCGCCCGGAGCTAAGTCCAAAATGCTATCACAACTAGTTCTAGTTTCCTTCTTCACAGTTGCGAGGAAGGGGAAGCTTTCGCGTAGAAGGAAAAATGGGGGATTGGAAAATTATGATACATGTTTGTGATAGTTAGCCCACATTCGCGAAGGTATGGGATTTGTGGCCTTCGCGTTCGCGTAAAGTGGCCCACGTTCGCATAGAGAAGGTTGGAGCTGGGGTGGCCGCTATTATTCATCGCGTTTGCGAGGAAGCCCACGTATTCACGTAGGGTAGGACAGGAAAGCCTCCACGTTCACGAGGCTCCTATCGCATTTGCAAGGCTTATGTCACGTTCGCGATGGGTAATTTTCTGGGTCCTAGGCTGTTTGACTTTGCGATCGCGAGGCCTCTTCCGGGAATGCGAAGAAGGGATGCCCTGGCAGTGTTTTGTTTTAAAAATAGGACTTAGGCCATTTTCTCTCATTTTTCATTTACTTGGCCGATTTTGGAGTTTCCTGGAGAGGGAGTTTCACCTAGCTATTGAAAGTAAGTAATTCCTACCCAATGTGAGTTTAATATATAGATTATTGGTAGAATTTAACATATAAAATTGTGGAAATTATGGGTTTAGTTAAAAAAACTAGGTTTTGATGAAAGTGGGATTTAACAACAAAAATAATTATGGAATTGGGTAAAAATTATATTTTTGAGTTCGTGAGATTATGAGTAATATTTATCTTCAAAAATTTTTGAAACCCGGGGACATGGGCCCGGGGGTGAATTTTAGGAACTTCCAATTTGGGTTGTGTAATTACTCTAATAGTTAAATTATTAACTTGTGAGTGTATATTGATTAATTTATGTAGTTTTTTTTCATGTTTCGGGTTGTTTGGCACCGAGTTGAGGATTTATAATGGATTTGTGGACCGCAAGTGAACTTGAGAACGAGGTAAGTCTCTTGCCTAACCTTGTAAGAGGGAACTCGTCCCCTTAGGTGTCTCTTCTTGTGTATTACTTGTGTGGGGAGCCTCATACATTTATGACACCAGGTCTTGGAAACATGCTAGTAGACATTTTATAGCTTTTGGATATTTATTTCACTGTATTTGCACTTTCAGTAGTTTATGCTTTACCTTATTAAATTTTTCCACTTCTCATTTACTTAATAATTAAAAATAAACTACTTTCAAATTAATAAAAGAAATAAATACATGGCTAGTTCACTGTTGGATTTCCTAGAAACAACGTTAGGCGCATCACGGCCTATAGGAGAAATTGGGTCGTGACAACATGGTATCAGAGCACTAGGTTCATGTAGTTCTCACAAGTTATGAGCAGGTCTAATAGAGTCTTGGGGATCGGTGCGGAGACGTCCTTACTTATCTTTGAGAGGCTATGGGGTGTTAGGAAACTTCTCATTCTTCATCTTCAATCGTGCAGTTGATGTTGTGCTAAGTATCTTTCTTTTATTTTCTCACAAATGGTGAGAACGCGTGCGGAAAATGTACCTGACCGTGGAAGAGCTGCTCCCCCTATCGCTAGAGGCCGAGGCAGAGGCAGAGGGAGGGTTCCAGCTCATAGTAGAGGAAGAGGGTGTCCTAGAGTTGCTCTAGATATACCAGTAGTGGATCCAGTGGAGGATCCTATTGTCGAGGAGCAGGGCGACGTGCCTGAAGTAAAGTTGGCCCTGGTGGACATCATATCCATCCAGGAGTTCATGGGCCACAAGCTGCGGTTCATGGATTCTATGACACAGGCTGGTTTATTTCCAGCAGACCCAGCCACATCTCAAGCGGGAGGGGGAGCACATACCCCAACCACTCAGGCCTCAGGCATGAAGCTCCCGTACATCAGACCCTGGGCGCAATACTTGTGGGTGGAGCTCAGCTAGTTGTTGCAGCTATACCTAAGCCTAGACCAGCTGCGACCAGCGAGCCGCAGAAACTATAGGATAGATGGACCAAGATACATCCTCCTATCTTTGGATGTGAGCAACATGAGGACCCCTAGGACTTTATTGATCGTTGTAGGGACAGACTACACAACATGAGGATATTGGAGTCCCGCGAGGTGGACTTTACCACCTTTCAGCTGGAGGAAAGGGCCCGCAGATGGTGGAAATCCTATTTTCTCGGTAGGCCAGCAGATTCTCTTACCTTGACTTGGGACCAGATCACACGTCTCTTTCTGGATAGATATATTCGACCCTCTCATAGGAAAGAGTTACGGTTTTAGTTTGAGCAGCTCCAGTAGGGTTAGATGTCAATGACCGACTATGAGGTGAGATTTTCTATGTTGTCTCGCCATGCACTTATGATACTTCTCATCGATACAGAGAGAGTGTGGTGTTTTGTGGCAGGTTTGCAATCTAGTATCCAGGCAACTATGGCCTGAGAGGTTGAGATGAGGACCTATTATGAGCTGGTTGTGGATATAGCTCGGAGGATCGAGGGTGTTTATTAGCGGAGCTGAGAGCCGCGGGACAAGTGGTTTCGATAATCTGGAGGATTAGTGGTGCTCTATCTGGGGCAGAAATCAATTTGTGAGGGGTCAGTCTAGCAGGCCTACATATCCAGCCCCGCCGCCTCCTCGGGGTGCTCCAGTTCAGCCCTATTTCAGTGCTATTCCAGAGAGTTCCTACCATCCACCAGCTATTCATGGTTCCTTTAGTGGGTATCTAGGCCGGCAGGGTCAAACTTCAGGTCAACAGTCCACCGATCCGAGGGGTTGTTACGAGTGCGGGGATTTGGGCCACATGAAGAGATTTTGTCCCAGACTTTGGGGAAAGGCAGTACAGCAGGTTTATCAGCCTATGATTATAGCACCAGCTATCGTACCACCCATCCAGTCGCCTAGAAGCGGAGGGCAGGTGGGTAGGGGTTGTCCGAGATGATGAGGCCAGTCAGGTGGAGACTAGTTAGTAGGCGCTCCATCTAGGTTCTATGCTTTTTTAGCAAGACCAGATGCAATAGCCTCAGATGCCGTGATCACATATATTATTTATGTCTGTGGTAGGGATGCTTCTGTACTATTTTCTACATATTCATATGTTTCATCTCTGTTTGCTTATTTTCTGGGTGTTCCTCGCGAGTCCTTGGGTACTCCTGTATATGTGTCCATGCTAGTGGGCGATTTTGTTATTGTGGATCGGATTTACCGATCATGTATCGTGACTTTCTGTTGTTATGAGACTAGAGAGGATCTTCAGTTGCTTGATATGGCCAACTTTGAGATCATCCTGGGCATGGATTGGTTGTCTCCATATCATGCCATCCTTGATTGCCATGCCAATACTATTATGTCATGACCCAAACTGATAGGGCGTGACGAGTGCCCGAATTCTACCTATAGAATACCCCTAAGCATACGTCTAACATATAAAAATGAAATAGGTGTAGGTCATGCATAACGCCTGGCAATAAAATACTGATTCATGTGAATAATATACGCGAAAAACATGCACAAAAGACATATATACGAAATATGACAGGGCGATTCGACAAGGACACATACTATCTAACTATACATGATTGTCTATAGACCTTTAACAGAATGTACACTGTATATAAAACGGGAATGGGGACCGTCATACCCATATGTATACAAAAGTATCGTATGAAAATTCAATAGCAGCTCTGGATCAAATGGAGCACACCAACTCTCGTTGAGCAAGGATCCTAAGAAGAGGGACTGTCAGCCTATCTACCTGCACCTGAGGGCATGAAATGCAGGCCCCTAGGCAATAGGGGCATCAGTACGAATAATGTACCAAGTATGTAAGGCATAAAAATCAGTATATAAAAGACATGAAAGAAACATGGAGTAAAGGACTCAACTTGTAAGTCTGAATAGCTCTGTGAATCATGAAACATTTATAATGTGATGCATATGCGTATAAATGTCATGTCGTGCATAGGTATATACGTAGATAATATCATCAAGCCTATGAGGGCATCTCATCATATCATCTTAGCCTCTGTGGGCAAAATAATAAACGTATACTAACTGATCAGGTGGTGGTGAGTATATAACGCCATAACCTTTCCCTATACCCCATATACATATGTTATACACCTATGTAATGTCATCTAGTCATGGGTCAATATACATGTATAAATGGATGCAATGCATAATGAAGTAAGTCAATAAGATCTCTCGAAATGTCATGAAACCCATGAACAGACGATATGATAGTAGAACATATGGGGAATCCAGAACATAGGCAACGCTAGTACTTCTAAGAATAGAATCATTTGTGAAAGTTGTGTGCTTGCTCATTTCGTTGTATCATATGGATCATGCCAAAAAGGAATGGAGGGATGGCCTTAACATACATAAAGTTGTCAATGCAACTCCATAACAAGATTATGATAACTAGCACACCAACCCTATAACAAAGAAATACATGTACGACATAGATGGCGCTAGTGTATAATGTATCTCAAACGATAACTTCATTCTAAAATAAAACGGGTAGTATTTCCCTGATTTTACTGCTCCCTTAATCCTACTATAGGCGAGATACAAACACAATACAATCAGCAACTCAAAACCAACCTAATTACAATTTGGAACCTTCAATACAGCAAAACCCCAAATATACCATAACACACCAAGCAACAACTTATCAATTCGCCTGAAAATACAACGACGAGAGACCAACCTACTACCCTACCACATGTGGCATTTCTCCACGCCTTTTTATCCTTCCAAAATCCATAAATCAGCAGCAAAATAGGCCAGCACAAATGGACTACAAAACAATCCACTAAAAGTGGAAAAAATCAAAATCACGGCTTCCAATTACCATCCCATGAGTTCTAACTATTAGGAAACCAATTTATCAACCTTACTTGATATTTAAATACTTAATTACAGAAGTTAAAATTTTCTTAACTATGAAGTATCTTGCAAAAATTGAACTTCAAAGAAAAAAGAGAGACGGTATAATGATACTTACGTCGTAGGTTTCGTTCTGATGTTATCGCTTCTCGATTTTGTACCTGGATGTTAGTATTCTTTGAAACCCTTTGGAGAGCTTAAGTATAGGGTTTTATGATTTTATCTGGTCAAGATATATGTAAAAGTAAATAGAAAGATGAGCTAAAACCTATATATAAACTTTTGAAAAGTCAAAGAGGTGCTAGCTTGCCACCCTCGCATTGTCCCATCTTCCGATGCTTATATCTTCTTATCTGGATGCCGTATGAATGAACGGTTAAGTTAGTTGGAAACTAAATTCCAAGAACTTCAATTTGGTATATAATATATCACAAAAAGACCTCATATAGCACTCAAAATTTATTTCTCAAAAAGCTCTGATACAAGGCAAATCCTTAGCCTGTTATTCCGCAACTTAAATCCAATTTTTTCCAAACTTTATATTTTCTATCCAAACATCATATATAGTCATAATATGACTTTAAAATCATTTAAATAATGATTTACAAGTCACATATTCATTATATGTCTCCTTGGGATGCACAGAGTGTAACAATCTCCCCCACCCCCTAGAAACATTCGTCCTCTAATGTTAAACTCCCAGAGATCTATAGAAATATTTGCAGAGTCTCCTTTGTAATGGTACCACTACCAACCTGTCAGACATAAAACCCAACAATACAAATCCACACAGGCCACAATCATCAATAACACTAATGGCCTCACACGACCAATGACAATAACACTAATGGCCTCACACTAATGGCCTCACACGTACCTAAGGTTGTGATATCTCAGTCCGATCCTCTTCCAGAAGCGGAAACAAGTGAGGATACCTAGATTTGATGTCTTCCTCAGCTTCCCAAGTCATCTCCTCTACATTATTGTTCCTCCAAAGTACTTTAAACGAAGATACATCTTTAGTTCTCAATTTTCGAACCTGTCTATCTAGTATATCAATGAGAGCTTCCTCATATGATAGCTACTTGGTGACATGAACATAGTCAATTGGAATGACCCTAGAAGGATCTCCAATACACTATGAAGCATAGACACATGAAAAATTGGATGTACTGACTCCAAGTTGGAAGGTAAGTCTAACTCATATGCTACCTGGCCTACTCTGCGTATGATCTTATACGGTCCAATGCACTAAGGGCTAAGCTTTCCTTTCTTACCAAATCTCATAACACCTTTCATCGGTGATACCTTTAGGAATACCCAGTTATCTACCTAAAACTCCAAGTCTCATCGTTGATTATCTGCATAGGACTTCTGATGACTCTGCGATGCTAATAGCCTTTCCCATATAAGCTTAATCTTCTCAACTGCCTGTTGTACCAACTCTGGTCCTACTAACTTAGTTTTCCCAACCTCAAACCATCTGATAGGTGACCTACACCTCCATCCGTAAAGAGCTTCGTATGGAGCCATCTGAATGCTAGAATGATAGTTATTATTATATGCGAACTCAATAAGTGGAAGATGATCATCCCAGCTACCCTGAAGTCTATCACACAAGCCTATAGCATATCCTCCAATTTCTGAATAGTACGCTTAGCCTAACCATCTGTCTGGGGATGAAATGTTGTATGAAGACTTACTTGAGTCCCCAATCTTTTTTGAAAAGATCTCCAGAAATTAGCTGTAAATTGAGCACCTCTGTCTAAGATAATAGATATAGGGACACCATGAAGTTGTATTATCTCATTAATATAAAGCCTTGCATAATCCTATGCTGGATACGTAGTCCTGACAGGTAGAAAATGGGATGATTTTGTAAGTTTATCAACAACAACCCATATATAATCAAACTTACGCTGGGTATGAGGTAAGACTATGATGAAATCCATATTAATTACTTCTCATTTCAAAGGAATCTCTATAGCCTGCAATAATCCACCAGGTTTTTGATGCTCAATCTTAACCTGCTAACAATTAGGACACTAGGCAACAAACTCTGCTATATCTTTCTTCATTTCATCCCACCAGTATATCTCCCTGATATCATGATACATTATCTTCGCTCCTAGATGAATAGAATAACGAGAATAGTGTGTTTCTCCCATAACCTGCTAGTGCAACCCTGCCATATTAGGAACACATAATCGACCTCGATATCTGAGGACTCCATCTCCTGTAATCTCAAATGGTGTCTTCTCATTTTGAGGGGCTATATCTCTATAATGAGCTAGCACAAGATCATCATACTGGCATTCCTTCACTTCAGTTACTAAAGAGGATGTTATCGTGTCCTGAATAGTAACTCTAGTATCACCTGAATCTAGTATTCGAACTCCAAGATTAGCTAGCTGATGAATCTCACGAGCTATCTCACTCTTCTCTCACTATAAATATAATAGACTACCCATAGATCTACGGCTAAGGGCATCGACTACTACATTCGCCTTCCCTGGATGGTATAAAATATCAACATCAGTCTTTCAGTAGCTCCAACCATCGCCTCTAACGTAAATTTAATTCCTTTTGCTTGAAGACATATTAAAGGCTCTTACGATCCGTATATATATTAACATAGATGCCATACAAATAGTGCCTTCACATCTTTAGTGCATGAATCATCGCGGCTAACTTTAAATCGTGGGTCGAGTAATTTTTCTCGTGCTTTCATAGCTATCTAGAAGCATAAGCTACAACCCTACCATGTTACATCAGTACACAACCCAATCCAATGTCCGAAGCATCATAATAGATAACATAACCCTTGGTACCCTCTGGGAGTGTCAGAACCAGTGCTAAAGTAAATATGTCCTTCAATGTCTAAAAACTTCGCTCACAAGCATTAGTATACTGAAACTTAGTTGCCTTCTGAGTCAACTTTGTCAATAGTGCTGAAAGAGAAGAAAAGCCCTCTACAAATCTCGTATAATAATTGTCGTGCCCCCTTTCCTTCCCTTTTTGACAAGGAAAGATCCGGGTTTCGACATTCACGGGGTGTAACGACTCATTTCCTTTAGTGAATTGGGTATTTGAAGAGTCGCCACCTAACGGATTATGGTGTGTTAGGACACCTAGAGCGATTAACTCTTGGGTTGGTTTGCATTACTAGAGATTTGGGTAAGGGCTTGAAGTAACCTCGAGGAAAAGGTGTTAAGTACCCCTCTTGGTCTACAATTGTGGGTCCTGACCAAACCTATATTGAAAAATTAGTCCATTATAAGTAAACAGATGAATCAAATAGGTTGCAAGTAAAGTACGTTAGAATAACTCAAGTAGTAAGATAAAGGTTTGAACAAGTTGTAAAACAAAGGTTTAAATAAAGAAAGGATTTAGTAAAGAGGGATATTAGGTTGGTTATCCTATAAGATCACCCCACGCAATGTCTGGTAAACACTCTTCAATGAGGGGCTACACGTAACATTAACACATAGTCATCATATCTCATATCTACCCTTCCCATCCCCTTATCAGTCATGCAAAGCGAGTGTTTGGTCAACGATTTCTATTGCGTGCTGCTACCCATCCCCTCTTAATGGTCCTGGAGGGAGTTAGAACCTCTACCTATGGGTGGTTCTAGACGTACCCCTAAGGTTTTAAAAGGCAAAAATTCTAAGGCAACAGTCAAAAGCATTTAGGACTTTCACATATAATGGGAGCAATTAAGAGGCTTAGAGTTTCCTCCTCAAACAAACACATAAGCAGCACGACTCAGGCATAGTTAAGGTCTTTTATTAGACAATGTCCTAAAGTAGGATATCTAAGTGAATATGCAAAAACAGATAAACCCTTTTTTAGACTCAGAAGTTACACCCTAGTAGTTTCCTAGGGACTCTTTTTTAGAAGCTGGTTAGGGTCAAAAAACGTTAAGCGATGGAGACAGTTTCAGAGAAAGAAGTTTTGAAAATGCCCTAAAGGCTTGCCAATATGCAGAATACTGGTGTCTATATTAATACAGAGACAAGGTAGGTTTTGAGATTGATTCCTTTAATACCTATAGGCATGATATCTAATGAGATATAGACACTTTGAAAGAACTTGTTTCAGGAAATGCTTAATACTTAATAAAAACCAATTCAGAAATGACTAGGCGTAATCAAGTTGATTTATTAGACTAGATTAGACTGACAAGTAGAATTTCGAGTATGGCTCCCTATATGCATGATATCTAAGTGTAATACTGATTGTAATGATTTGCAGGCCGGGAAACATACATGACACTTGTTATAACTGAATTTGGATTAGGTCATATAGGCATGGCATCTATTAGTGAACTGATATTAAGATATGATTGTTTGGAACCTATAAGCATGGTTTCTAAACATGACAGAATGTAAAACCTTATAGACATGGTTTCTACTTGATGAGCAAACAAACTTAAAAGTGAAATCCTATGGATATGATTTCTATTAGGCAAAGCAATTAGATTAAATATTAAAGTCCTATGAGCATGTTTTCTATTTAGTAGAGCAAACAAACTTTTAAAAGTAAGGTCCTAGGAGCAGGATTTCTACCTCTATTACCCCATAAAGTATCCATCTACCCACCCTTTTTACTAAATACCTCAATATCTGTTTACAAATTATTACAGGTCAATGAATGAATTACATAAGTAAAAATATGAAATCAAGAAGCTATTCTATAGGGAGCCTTCAATTAGGCCCAGGGTTCCCGAAGCCTCCAATGGCCTCATATGCCTCAGTTCCATAGACAAATCAGGGTCTAGGTGCATGAAAGTTCCCTAAGGATCTCAAGGACCCCGGGCAGTACTTACACCTAGACTTAGTAACCAAGAATTGAATAAGTGCAGTGTGGGAAGGCTAGCCTCAGTATGCCAGAGTTCAGAGGGTTCTCAAAAGGATCCCAAGGCAGTACACATACTACAGGGGGTAGAACTTATTGACTAAGAGTAGAGTGAAAAGTGATGGACACAAGTTGAAAAACTTTAGTAAGAAACTATATTTAACAAAAGTCTTTTTTGAAAATAATTTAGTAAAGCGGCAGATATTGTTTGAAAAAAAAAAGAGATTGGAGTAGTTAACAAAGTCCAAACACCTTTGGATAGGTTTAGATACAACTAGGAGTCATAGCATCAAGGCAGGTTTGGTAGTCACAAGCAGGGGTAAAGGGGGGTTTGGGAATACATAGGACACATATAGTTAAGCCAAGACCTGGGAATTAGTGGTCATACCCTGAAGTAGCTAACTAGACATAGTCACAGAATCAGACATAAAGAATAGACTTACGTGCAAGGGGATAAGGATTTGGGAGATCCACGGTGGTAAACATATAACAAGCAAGAGATAAATAGTGTAGACATGCAGAAACAAATAGAAGGGGAAACATACTGATCTCAAGGGGAGGGGAAGACATGATATCATGCTAACAATGTAGCTATCAACTACAAGTTTCACAACAAAACCATAAATAGAAGCAAACTAGGAACAAAATGAACTGAAGCAACAAGAGAATCATATTGTGTTTGGAACTTTGAATTGAAACTAGAACATACCAGTGAAGAGGATAGTAAGCAGAACGAAAGAACAAGAGAACACAAATGGTTAGCCTTGGCTTGCAGCCGGCTAATTTAGAGATAATTTAGAGCAGTAGCAAGTAGCACAAGAGAGAGAGTAGAGATATTTTTAAGTATGAGAGATAGTTTTTGAACCCCAAGAGTTCGTGTCTTGTGCTAATGAAAGACTAGAGTATTTATAGTTTGAAAGCAGGTAGTAAATAAGGTAAGAATCATAATAGCATATTAATTGAGGAACTCAGAATCAGTCAGTCAGAAAATCAAGGCAAGTACTCCCTTAAGTTAAGGGAATTAATTCAAACGGCAAGAACCAGTAGCATATAAGGCAAGAAAATTAGTATATGACTGATAAGGAAAGAATCAAGTTCAGTAACCATAGGGTAGTCAATTAGGACTAAGTTTAGAAAACTCCAATTAAGGAAATAATTCAATAAGAATAAAGTACCACAACAAATAAGGTAGAGGGATCAGTCAATTTAAACAGATGAGGTAGAATTTAGGGTTTTAAAAGAAAATCTTTCAATCAAACCGTCAAATAAAGAAATCAGAATCAATCAAGAGAGAGTTATAATTCTATACTTCAACATATAAATAGAGAAGAATAAACAGACGTAGCAAATAGGCAAGATCAGCAATATCGACAGAAAGAGGCAAGTCTTAAACAATCAAGATGAATACAATCACATATAGGTGATACAAGTAGTCTAAGGACTCAGTAAAACCTATTTGAAGCACGGTAACCACAGAAACTTAACAAGAATCGAGTAGTCATGCTAACACACAGAACCAAAACAAAGAAGATCTGAAACAAATTAGGGCTTTTAACATAAGCGAGTTAAAAAAGCAGTAGAAACATAGAATCAGTCAAGATATACAAGGATAGAAGTTTCAAACATAAAGAATCAGTTTAAACAAAGTGTAGAAGAAGTTCCGAAAAACCCTAATTTTTAAAAGAATGTAAAACAGCTTAAAGTTGATGATTTTTCAAAAGAGGATTGAGAGCAGTGTAGGACATAAAAGGAATAGGCTTGAATCATTTAAAAATGGCCTATATCTAAGAGATACAAACGAAAAATTAGGGTTTCAAAGGAAACCCAAGTAGAGATAGAAGAACCTGCTTAGGACTTCATAAATCGTAACAAATATAGTGTGATTTTGCCCAAAATCAAATCAGAGAAGCCTTGAATAGCAAAACCAGCAACCCTAGATACAAGCCGGCATGGCCCAGGGCCTTGAAGGCCCCAGAGATGATGAGCAAGGCGATGGAGGAACCATTGGAGGCTTGAAGTTGAAAGGTGGCCACCGAAGAAAACCAGAGAAGGAGGCGGCGGTTGAAGAGGGGTTAGGGTTAGGTTTGAGAGAAGAGAGGAGACGAGAGCATCTGAAGGTGGTGGGGGTTTGGAAATGAGGTAGGGTTTAAAAAAGGAAAGGGCTCATGTGGACCGTTGATTTGGGAGATCAACGGTTAGGATTTGATCGGGTAAATGGGTTCCGGGTTGGGTAGATGTTTATAGGGTTTGGGTCGGGTTAATTGGGTAGGAAATTGGGCTGGGGAGTGGGTATAGTTTGGGCTATAATTGAAAGCCAAATCTGGCTATAATTTAAATAACCAATTTTCCCTATTGAATTTATAATAATAATAAATAATTTTCTAAAAGTAATTTTCTATACAAAAATGATTTAAAATATGTAATTATCATTTTAAAAATATAGGGACCAATTTTACGCATATAAAATATAATTATACATTAAAATGGGCTAACATTGCAATTATTTGCAATTTAGCTTAAAAATACTAAATGTAATTATAAAAATGCATGTGAAATATATTAGCCATATTTCGGCATAAGCATAGAAATTAAATGAATAAATTATCATAACAATAATTTGGAAAATAATTATTGAGGATTTTATGAATAAAAGGGAAGAAAATAAATCAATTTAAATCCTTAAAATTATAAGAAAAATTATAAAACCTTGTACATACTTATATATGTATATATATGATTATTGAAGGTATTTATGCATATTAAAAAATATATAGAAAAAATTGGGTATCAACAATAACCTGCCAAACCCGGGAAGCTACGAACCTCCGTCAGTGTCGTGGGTCTAGGCCAAGTCTTCACTGCCTCAATCTTCTGTGTATCAACACGGACACCCTCATCTAAAATAATATGTCCAATAAAAGCTACAGAATTCAACCAGAATTCACATTTAGTGAATTTTGCGTACAACTTCCTTTCTTGTAGAACTTTCAGCACAGTACACAAATAACCTGCATGCTCAGCCTCTGACCGAGAATAAACCAAAATATTATCTATAAATACAATCACTAACAGATCTAGGAAGGGTCTGAACACACGGTTCATCAAGTCCATGAATACTGCTGGAGCATTGGTCAAATCGAATGACATAATACGAAACTCAAAGTGCTCGTATCTAGTCCTGAATGTTGTCTTCAGAATATCTTTCTCTCTACCCTTATCTGATAGGACCCCGACCTCAAGTCTATCTTCGAGAAACACCTGGCACCTACAACTGATCAAATAAATCATCAATCCTCGGGAGCGGGTACTATTCTTGATCGTCTCCTTATTCAACTGTCTGTAATCAATACATATTCGCAAGGAACAATCTTTCTTTCTCACAAATAACATAGGTGCTCCCCACGGTGATGTATTGGGTCTGATAAAGCCTTTTTCAAGCAAATCCCTCAGTTGCTCCTTTAACTATCTCAGCTCTGCAGGTGCCATTCTATAATAAGGAATAGATATCGGCTGAGTATCTGGTAATGTGTCAATAGCAAACTCAATCTCCCGCTCTGGCGAAAGGCCTGGAAGCTCATCGGAAAAAACATCGTGAAACTCATTAACCACCGGGATAGATTGAAGGGTCAATGAATTTGTTTCATGTCCTATGCCCGAACTAAGTGATAAATATAACCCTTTCTAATCATCTTCCTTGCCTTGAGATAGGAAATAAACCTATCTCTCAGCGATGTAGTGTTACCTTTCAACTCTAGAATTGGCTCCCCTAGAAACTAAAACCGAACCATCTTTGATCTACAATAAACATTAGCATAACAAGAAGTCAACCAATCCATACTCATTACAACATCAAATTCTACCATATCTAGCACAATCAGGTTTGCTACTGTAGAGCGACTAAGAACTACTACTATACAATCTCTATATACCCGTCTAGCTATCACTGGATCCCCAATAGGTGTAGACACCTCAAAAGGTTTAATCAACTCAAGTTCTGTCCCAAACTTGCTAGCAACCAACTGAGTGACATACGATAAGGTGGAACCTGGATCAATCAATGCATATACATCATATGAGGAGACTGATAATATACCTGTAACAACATCAGGTGACGACTCTTGATCCTGTCGGCTCCCTAATGCATAAACGCGATTCTGAGGACCGCTCGAGCTAGATGCTCCACTTTTGCCTCTACCACAACCAGTTGGTGCATGTGAACCTTGTTTGGGGGGCGTACTGATGATGATAAACCATCTACAGATCCCGATGGCTGAATAATAACTGCACCACGTCTCGTCGGACAATCTCTCATAACATGGCCTGGATAACCACAAGTATAACAAAAACCCAACCCTAGGAAGCATTGTCCGACATGTTGCTTACCACACTGAGCACATCCTGGCAAGGGTGGCCTCATCTAACTTGACTCACCCCTATGCTGATAACTAGAGGCCCTAGAACTCTGACTGGGCCCTGGATAGTTGGAACGATCAAATATACTACCACCAAACTGAGGGGGTGCACTAGCCGATGGTTGGGTTGGATACCACGGGTAATATTGTCTCTGACCACCTCGAAACTCACCAGAAGGACTTTAAGATCTCTCTCTCTTACTATGACCCCTATCATGCTCACAATTGGCCCTCTACTTATGCTTACGCTCCTCTACACACTGAGTGTATGCCTGAATATGAGAAATATCAATACCTAGATGAAGTGAGACCGACATACAGTCATTAAGCAGGTGCAGCTCCAACCCCATCACGAACCGGTGAACCCGATCCTCCATCTTAGCTACAATAACGGGAGCATACCTAGCCAAAGAATCAAACTGAAGGTTGTACTCTCGAACACTCATATTACCCTGTCGAAGGGTCAAGAACCTACAACTATGGCCCGTCTAAGCTCTTGTGGCAAATATTGATGAAGAAAATCCTCTGTAAACTCCTGCCATACTGTTGGAAGGGCATCCTCACCTCTGGACAACTCCCAAGACTCGCACCAATTAATTGCAACATACTGAAGTCTATAGGAAGCTAGCTCAACTGACTCAGCCGCAATGGACTTCATTACCTTCAAAGTCCTCTGCATCCTATCGATACATACCTGAGGGTCTTCATTTGGGTCTCCTCCAGTGAATATCGGCGGGTCCAAATTAATGAAATCATGAACCTTCGCACTGATGGCCCTATCTGCATGACCAATACCTACTTCCTGGCGCCAAGCATGTACAGCCATTAATTTAGTTAATAGCTGAATAACATCTCTCATCTTCTGACCTGGTGCATCTGGCTGAGGAGTTGGGGTACTGGAGCGGGTGCTGGATTTGGTGCCCCTCATATCTCTTTTAGAGAGGGAAGGGTATGTGAAGTCTGAGATGGAGTCTCACTATGCGACTCTCCTCGAGCCCTAGTAACTCGTGGCACTCGACTTGTAGTCTCATCAGCCACGGACTTGCCCATCTAGCGGCTGTAACTTTCTTGGGCATTGATGAAAACATAACATATCGTTAGGAAAATGAATCCTCATATCACAAGATCTAATATAAGAAGGGAGGATAACATCCTATATGTCTTGCAGCCTCCTGTTTATAAGTGTGGTGTACAACATACTCATAAACAAGACTCTACTAGACACGATTTGTAGACAACGCTAGGATGGAACTGCTCTGATACCATTTTTGTTATGACCCAAACTGATGGAGCAAGTCGAGTGCCCGAGTTCTACCTATAGAAAATCCCTAAGCATACGTCTAAGATATAAACATGAAATAAGTGTAGGTCATTGTCACACCTCCTTTTTACTACCTCTAGAAGGGGTATAAGGGAGTTTTTTCCAATTTAAGTGATAATCGAAACGGAATTATTTTTTAAAGTTCAGAGTCGCCACTTGGAATAATTTATGGTGTCCCAAGTCACCGGTTTAAGATCCCGAATCGAGAAAGTTTGACTCTATTTTATAGTCCGCGAAACACAGAAATGCGGGTAAGGAATTCTATTAATCTGGGAGAAGGTGTTAGGCATTCCCAGGTTCCGTGGTTCTAGCATGGTCGCTCAACTATTATTATTGGCCTATTTATCTGATTTTAAAACACTTTTAAACCTATGTGCATTTTTAACTTTAAAACCGCTTTTATTTATTTAAGGAATTAATTCAAGGTAAAATGAATCGTAAGCCACACTACATGAAATGCACCAATGAGTCACGACACGTTCTATTTAACCATATTGAAAATTAGAACCGGGTCACATGAAATGTACCCCCGGGTTTTAGTAGTAACTGATTATATAATTAACACTCCTAAAGGAAACTACGAGATTTATTTTCAAATATTTAAATTAACCTTTGTGAGGGCCATAGATGATTTAATTTGCTTATGGCACGCCTCAAATCTAATTCCTCAAGTGATGTTTTGACCTAATCTTTCGAGGGCAATAAATTATATGCTTTGTTGATATGGCACACCTCAATCTAATTAAAGGAGTCACGTTTACTTAAAAGGACTGACGACAGTTTGAGTTTTATCCAAATTAACCTATCCATATTACTCTAGGCAACCTACGTAAAATACTACACTTGCCTAACATTTGAAGGGGGGGAAGTACCAGACTCGCAATGAATACAGAGAAAATGAATCAACTTTTTAAAAGGGGACCTGGGCTCAAAGGAAAAGCCCAAAGTCGAAATTGAAGCTGCAGGAAGCACAACGATTCAGTTGGGCCACACACAAGGCCCAAGCACATATTATTGATTATCTAAAAGTGATTTCATCATACCGCCAACTAAATTGAATTAAGCTAAATGAAAATATCAAAGAAACAAACAATTGACATTTATTCTAAATCTATCCCAGCTTGAGATCGGGCCGCCTGAAATTGGGCCTCATGTCAAACTCATTTGAGATCTTCAGCAGGTTTGAGCGTCAAACTGAAATTAACTGAAGTATTCACCTCTGACCCTCATGATTATTCATACATTGCACCAACTTTCATGTAGGTTCAATACTATTTAACAAAACTTTGAATCATTTGGAGAAACAATTAATTAGTAAATGAAAACTAACAAACCTTGACCTATGAAATAACAAACGAAATTAATCTAAACTAATAGTCCCAAATACATACTAGTTTATAACCCTTCATAAAACTGCTAGATATTCTCCACATTTCCCCGTACAATTGGAGAAGAACCCAACAACCCTTTTTCAAAAGATTACCAAAGCCTCAAACACAAGGTCAATTAGACCCCAATTCAACAAAAAGAAACAAAGCAAACGAGCTGATTCTATCATGATTTCACTCTGAACTATTACATAGATTTAACACCTAAAGCATGGATTACTAAGCATTTGCCACTGAATAACTTCATGAGCCAAGGATCAACATAACAGAATTACACATAATAAGAAGGAGACAGAATAGAAGAAATGAGGGGGAAACTAAATGGCTTAAAAGGACATATGAAAAATAACATCCAAACAAAAGATCTCCATTAACTTCTACGGAAACACATCCTTCACACAAGCACATTCAAGCTCCATTTATCACTTAAGATTCAAATGAGTACCTGGAACAACAAGAGACAACAAAGGAATAAACTCTGAGCTTGACAAAGAACAAAAGAAGCAGCAAAGATCAGCAGTAGTAATCAATGTTAGCTTCAAATTACATCATTTCATTCATGCCAAATCACCAGAAATTGAATACCTAGTTTCCCTTTAACTTCTTGAAGAGAAAAGAATGGAAAAGTTGAAGACTAGCACTGATATTTTTCAGAAAAGTTTCAGCCGTTTCTATTTTTTAGGTCTCTAAATCTCTCCTAGAAGAATGCAGGAAGTGGCCTTTTTATAGATAAATTCTAGGGCAGCAAAATCTGATTCTTAACTTCACCATTTACCTCTTCCCCAATTTCATTTTTCTCACCTTAGACCCCAAGTTTTTAGCCTGTTTGTTAAACCAGCCTCAATCCCACCTTCCTGAAAATTTCTCAGGCAATTGTGAAAGATTCTTCCAATAACAAATGCCCTAAATACTCTTTAATCTTCTGTTATTTACCTTCAGGAAATAAAACATGGGTCAAATTAACCCAAATCTCAAACCTAACCCATGGGCTTGACAGCCAGAATTGTCCCTTCCCCTCTTTGGGCTTCTGACCTACGAAGCCCAAATTTTAATTCAAAAACAGCAGCCTACAAGAAAACAGGCCAACGGAGTTATAAACTCCTGATATCATAATTCCAAAGAAACAAAAATAAATGGAGAATTAAGCAAAATCAAATAACGAAATCAAATGAACTAACAACAATGTTGACCGTATTATTAAGCTAAATACTATAAAATAACATGACTTACTCCTAACATGCAAGCAAAAACGATTTAAACAAGAAAGAAAAAGAAAGAATCAGAAGGAGACGAGGATGGGAATAAAACAAAGGACGGAGAAAAAATGAACGGAGATACCTAAAATAGGCAGACGGACAGTTGGCTTGAACGGACCTCTAGCACTTTCTAATTTGAACCGATATTGGTATTAATCGCACGTTCTTGAGAGAACAAATGACCAATACAAATTTCGGGCTCGATCGTTCTTGGAAATTTGAAGAAATGGAAGATTTTTCTCTCTTTTTTTCTTAGATCTAAAACTGGCCGGATTTGGTGGAGAGTTTGGGAGATGTGGTGGTGGATTATGAATAAAGGGTGGGTGGTAATTGTGAGGTAGGGATTTGGGGTCGACTAGGCCACACCGCCGGCCGGTGGAGGCTTAGGAATTTTAGGGCGGTGGGTCTTCTAGGCTTTCGATTTGAGAGAGATGAAAGATAAACTAAACAGGGTCCTAGGTTGTTCTGAGAGTGTTTGAACAACTTTAAGCAAAATTTGGGAAGTATTTAGGGCCGTTAGATGAGATAAAACAAAGGGCCAAGATTAACTTAACACTAACGAACTCAAAATGACGTAGTATTACCCCCGTACTACGTCATTTTAGTTGTCTTGATACCTGAATGGTTTGGAGCGGGTATGTGGTGGACTGGGCCTAGAATTGCTAGGGGTTTTAGCTCTGATTGGGCTTTTCTTTTTAAGGCCAAATCCCATTTTCTTTTTACCTCTTTTTTTCCAAATGTTTTCCCGTTTCTCTTTTAAATCAATTAAAACTTAAATTAAACTCTTAAATTAAATTAACTTACAAAATTAAGCTAAATATCTAATATAATATTTATAAGAATCAATTACTCCTAAATTAAAAAAGAAAATTACTAATTTAGAACTAAAAGGCTAAAAATGCAAAAGATAAACCAATTTTTTATTTTCAATTTTAATAAAGCAAATAATTGAATAATTAACCTCAAAAATATGAAAAATGACCTAAATGCAATGCATGGTATTTTTGGCTTTTTTCATAATTTTTTTAATTAAAATAAACATGCACAGAAAATGCAAATAATTAGCACAAATATCCACAAAATCCTATAAAATAGTAAAAATGAAAAAAATTATTTTTCTTGTATTTTATGGGAGTAATTCACATAGGAAAAAAATCACGTGCTCACAGCTGCCCCTCTTTGCTCGGAAACAAGAAGAATTTTCGTGCAAACATAAAGTGAGCGGATACGAGCGATTTTTGCCCGCTTGAATACTCCGTGGGAAGCATTTTTGAAAGATTTGACCATACCTTGCTTTCGAGGTTGCCTACATATCCTTGGTTATAAAGGAATCAGGTTAGTGTAGTTTGGGAAGTTTTGGTAGCTGGGACTACCAGGAAGCTGTGATTTCACTGTTGCTGCTACGGTTACTGCTTGTTGATCTCGTTATTACACCAAGACAAAATAAAAGAAGCTAGATTAAACTATGATTTGTGAATTACAGGAATCCTATCTACACATCTTCAAACTTGATCTTGCAATTTTTGCCGCTCTATTGAATTGTATTCTCCAGGTGAGCTTCCTTTGTTGCTGACTTGAATTGTATTCTGAAGTGAAATCCTTTATTCTCTAGGCGGGCGCCTGATTGCCAACATTTGAATGTACTCCCTTGTTCTCCAGGAGGGCACCTGATTGCTGAAAGTTTCACTGTATTCCCTTGCTCTCCTGGGGGGCGCCTGATTACCAAAACTTCAACTGTATTCCCTCGAAACTTGACTTGTTTTCCCTTTGTTTTTCCAGGTGGGCTCCTGATTACCAACACTTTAATTGCTTTCCCTTTGTTCTCTAGGTGGGCTCCTGATTACCAACATTTGCACTATTTTCCTCAAAGCTTGAACTGCTTTCCCATTGTTTTCCAGCTGGGCGCTTGATTGATGAACTTGAATTGCTTTCCCTTTGTTCTCTAGGTGGGCTCCTGAAAACCAACATTTGCACTGTTTTTCCTCAAAACTTGAACTGCTTCCCTTTGTTCTCCAGGTGGGCTCCTGATTACCAACACTTGAATTGCTTTCCCTTTGTTCTCAAAGTGGGCTCCTGATTACCAACATTTGCACTGTATTCTCTTGCTCTCCAAGTGGGCTCTTGATTGACAAAACTTTAATTGCTTTTCCTCGGAACTTGATTTGTTTTCCCTTTGTTCTCCAGGTGGGCTCTTGATTGCTGAACTTCAACCACTCCCTCTTGCGACTGCTTTTCCTTTGAATCGTCTTCCCTTGTTTCTCCAGGTGGGTGCCTGATTGCTTGAACTTGAAATATTTTCTATTCTTGAAACTCGTGTTACTCTCCCTTGTTCTCCAGGTGGGCACCTGATTTCAATATAATAGACAAAACAAAGAAAATTTTCTGCCCCAATTTGGTAGTTTGGCACATCTGTGAGTGTTAATTGAATCATGTTACCCAATATCTCTAAGAATTCGAAAGCTAGATCCCATTATCCAGGAGGGTCCTGAAAATTAAAATCAAACATCATCTTAAGAATGACAACTTTAAAACTAAATTATATTTCCTAAAGGCACTTATGCTAAATCTCATCATCTAATGGAGGTCTTAAAACTAAGTCTCATTATTCGAGAGGGTCCTGAAGATTAAAATCACATATCATCTTAAGAATAAAAACTTCAAAGCCAACTTATATTTCCTCAAGGTAGAGCTTATGCTAGATTTTGTTACTCATGAATGTTTTGGATTTTAACTAGGTCCCATTATCCAGGTGGGTCTTGAAAACTTCAAATTAAATCTCATTATCTAGGCAGGTCCTAAGAATTTAAGTCGAACCTGTCTTGGTACTTGCTTTCCTTACGGAGGGTTTCTCCGAAAAAAATGAAATTTTCTGCTTCTGTTTCAAATCAAAGGAAAATCTTGTCAGTTTAAAAATGTTGTGGTTAGTTTGTGGTATTCTTGCTGAAGGTGGCCTCCCCATTGTCGTGCTTTGCTCCAACTGGCTGCTTTGAACTGGCCAAGAATTATTTGACTTCTGACTGAATCTTAACTGCAGGACCCTGAATGACCTGAATACTCTACACCCACCTGCTATTTTACATTTCTGTCCTTCCGATTTAAACCTTTGCATCTTCCCCAAAATTTACAAAACGCCTGACCGCCTGAACTTTCATTAACACCGTACTTTCATTTTTTGCATCATGCTATTTTTGGCATGCTTTAGCCGCACTTTGCTTTATGCAATTTGGAAGTTGGTAGTAAGCTTTGAAATCCTTTCTTACTTGCTTAAACAAGGCAGACATTCGAAAAACATTAGAGAAATAAACCCAAAAGATAGGAAATGCAATGACTTCGAGAGTTAGGAATAAAGAAGAAAATCCAAAATTGGATGACTGTTTGAGGGAGAAAAGGGAAAGAGATTTATCTGAGTGGAGCAACTGGTACCAATGATCATGACATGCATTTCGGATTAATCAGCCCAGCCTATACATCCAATCTTCTTCCAATATTCGCACTTTTATGCCTGGGGTTCCCATAATATGACTCCCTTACCAAGTCCACAACCTTGTTCGGCTTGCGGTACCCTAAGGGTTTTCACCAGCAAACCTCTCTCATTTATTCATCTTTCAACTCAACGTCGCCTTATGGTGTCCGTGAGGGTTTTCACTGGTAAGTTTCTCAGCTTTCTATCGCCTTATGGTGTCCGTGAAAATTTTCACCAATAACACTCTCTCATTTTAATTTCTCTCATCTTTCCATCGCCTTACGGTGCCCGTGAGGATTTTCACCAATAAGACTCTCATTTTTCATTTTTCCTACTTAGACTGGAGTGTTGCCCCTGATATGAATCACACCTCTACTTACTCGACTTGGCATCTCTCGAAGATTGATTGAAAGGTCTTTCTTTGGACCGTAATGTGGGCTTTTGGATAAGGTTAGTCAGAAAGGGTGTTACAAAGGCTCAAAACAGCTTGAATGGGTTCAAAATTACAACTTTTGGAATCAGGTTTCTTACGACAACCACAATTTTCTGCCCCAGTTTCTTTGCTTGGGGACTTCTGGATTTTTATTTTGATGGGACAGAATCGTGAGGCTGCCTACGTATCCTTAACAGGAATTAGGTCAAACGTAGTTCATGACATAGGAGTTGCTTTGTTGTTACTTTTCTCTTTTCTTTTCTTTTCTCTCTTTTTTTCTTTTCTTCTTCTTTTTTCTTTTTCATTCTTTTCTTTCTCTTTCCTCTTATCTTTTCCTTTTTCTCTTCTTTATTTACCTTTTATATCCATGTTTCTGAACTTTGCTATTGATTCCCAAACGAGGGGTATGAAAGAAAATAAATAAGGCTCAAAGGGGTGACAAAGGGTAAAGTGTTTAGATAGCAGAATAAAATGCCTTCGTCATTCCAATCTTCAAAACATGCCAAGTACAAACAAATACAATTTAAACCAAAGAAATCATATATAATATCTTTTGACTGCATCAGAATTGATAGCCATATCTACACATTTGCCTTCTACATCTGTTAAATACAAAGCACCATTGGACAATACTCTCGTTATAATGAACGGCCCCTGCCAATTTGGGGCGAACTTGCCTTTCGCTTTAGCCTGATGTGGAAGGATGTGTTTCAATACTTGCTGACCCATTTCAAATTTCTGGGGACGAACCTTCTTGTTGCATGCTCTTGAAATTCTCTTTTAATACAATTGGCCATGACACACTACTGCCCAGCATCATCAATTTTGGCTTCAACGACAATCCGAAGGGATGGAATTTCAATTTCTGCAGGTATCACCGCTTATGTGCCGTAAACCAACAAATAAGGAGTTGCACCTACTGAAGTGTGAATAGTAGTGTGGTAACCCAACAATGCAAAGGGAAACTTTTCATGCCATTGCCTTGAACCCTGTACCATTTTCTGAAGTATCTTCTTTATGTTCTTGTTGGCTGCCTCGACTGCTCCATTCGCCTTGGGGCGGTATGGGGTGGAATTGTGATGCGTAATCTTAAATTGTTGACATACTTCTTTCATCAGATGGCTGTAAAGATTAGCATCATTATCTGTGATGATCACCATTGGGATTCCTAATCGATAAATGATATTTGAATGAACAAAATCGACCACTACCTTCTTGGTCACAGATTTGAAAGTTTTCGCTTCAACCCACTTAGTGAAATAGTCAATGGCCACCAGAATTAACATGTTCCCATTGGATGTTATTGGTTCAATTGGTCCAATGACATCCATACCCCAAGCAACAAAGAGTCATAGTGCGGATATTATGTTCAATTCAGATGGCGGAGAATGAATCAAATCCCCGTGTACTTGGCATTGATGACATTTACGCACAAAACTGATACAATCTCGCTCCATGGTGAGCCAATAATAACCTGCTCGAAGAATCTTCTTTGCTAGAACATACCCACTCATATGCAGCCCGCAAACACCAGAATGTACTTCGGTCATGATAGTCGTGGCTTGCTTTGCATCGATGCACCTCAACAATCCGAGATCTGGAGTTCTTTTGTACAAAACTCCTCCACTATAGAAATATCCACTTGCCAAATGTTGAATTGTTCTCTTTTGATCACCCGTGGCCTATACTGGATATACCCCCATTCTGATATACTCCTAGATGTCATGAAATCATGGTTCACCATCAAGTTCTTCTTCAATCACATTACAGTAAGCATGTTGATCACGAACTTGAATATGGAGATGATCAACATAAGCTTTGTCCGGATGGTGCAACATTGATGCCAAGGTAGACAAGGCATCGGCAAACTCATTATGGACCCTTGGAATGTGCCTAAATTCTATAGATCGAAACAGTTGACAAAGATCATGCAGACGTTGTCCATACGGTATAAGCTTTAAATCCTACATCTCCCATTCTCCTTAAATCTGGTGCACCAGAAGGTCTGAGTCTCCCAAGACCAAGACTTCCTGGATTCCCATATCTACAGCTAGCCTTAAACCCAAAATGCATGCCTCGTACTTAGCCATGTTGTCGGTACAATAGAAACAAAGCTGAGCCGTAATAGGGTAGTGATGCGTTGTTTCAGAAATGAGTACAACTCCTATCCCAATGTCTTTCATGTTAGCAGCCCCATCAAAGAAGAGTTTCCAACCGGTCTTTTCCTCCTTCTCAATCTCGTCATTGTGTATTACCTCTTCATCAGGAAAATAAGTCTTCAAAGGTTCATATTCTTCGTCCACCGGGTTCTCGGCCAAGTGATCAGCCAAAGCTTGGGCTTTCATCACCGTCTGAGTCACATATATGATGTAAAACTCTGTGAGCAAGATATGCCACTTTGCAAACCTTACTGTGGGCATGGGCTTCTGAAAGATATACTTCAAAGGATCCAGATGAGAGATGAGGTAAGTAGTGTAGGATGACTAGTAATGCTTCAACTTCTGTGCCACCCAAGTCAGAGCGCAACATGTCCTTTCAAGGGATATACTTAACCAAATAAGAAGTGAACTTCTTGCTGATATAGTAGATGGCTTGCTCTTTCCGGACAATGATGTCATGTTGACCCAACACACAACCAAATGAATTATCCAAGACTGTCAAATATAGAATCAATAGTCTCCCAGGTTCTGGCGAGACCAACACAGGTAGGTTCGATAAATACTCTTTGATCCTATCGAATGCTTCCTAGCACTCATCAGTCCATTTGACCACATCATCCTTCTTTAGTAGCTTAAAGATGGGCTTACAAGTTGTCGTGAGCTGAGCGATAAACTTGTTGATGCAGTTCAGACTCCCTAGCAGACTTATCACCTCGGTCTTGTTCTTTAGCGGTGGCAGTTCCTGAATAGCTTTAATCTTTGACGGATCCAATTCAATGCGTCATCGGCTGACTATGAATCCCAACAATTTCCCCAATGGAACACCAAATGCGCACTTTGTATGGTTGAGCTTAATATTGTACTTGCGGAGCCTTTGGAAAAACTTTCTCAAATCTTTGACGTGGTCAGACTGCTTCTTGGACTTTATGATCACATCATCCACGTAAACCTCAATCTCCTTGTGTATCATGTCATGGAATATGGTAGTCATTGCCCTCATGTAAGTTTCCCCAGCATTTTTCATACCAAAAGGCATGACCCGGTGGCAATATATTCCACATGGCGTGATGAATGTTGTCTTTTCCGCTTCTTCCTCATCCATTAAAATCTGATGATACCCCGCATAGCAATCCACAAAAGACCCAATCTCATGCTTGGCACAATTATCAATTAAAATATGGATATTCGGCAATGGGAAGTTGTCTTTTGGACTTGCCTTGTTGAGATCACGGTAATCAACACACACTCTGGTTTTACCATCTTTCTTTGGTGCATGTACAACATTGGCTAACTACGTGGGATACCGCGTGACCTGAATGACCTTTGCATCAAGTTGCTTTGTGACCTCTTCTTTAATCTTCACACTCATGTCAGTTTTGAATTTTCTCAACTTCTGCTTGACGGGAGGGAATGTTGAATCAATTGGCAATTTATGGACCACCAAATCGGTACTTAAGCTTGGCATGTCGTCATACGACCATGCAAAAATATCCTTATACTCAAACAATGCTTTAATTATTTCTTCCCTGATTTGTGGTTCAAGATGGACACTTATCTTAGTTTTTCTAACATTATATGGGTCCCCTAGATTGATTGCTTTTGTATCATTCAGATTAGGCTTGGGTTTTTCTTCAAAATGACTTAGTTCCTTACTAATCTCTTCAAAGTCCTCATCCTCATCATATTCTGATTCATCATCACACTCTGTTTCTTGGATTATTATTTCAGAATTAGTTTGACTTTTAAGACTGGGCCAAAGATTCCTCATGCATGTTATGTCATTGAAACGAGCATAAAAAGAACTGTACAGAGAAGAAAAGAAAACAAAAATAAAACTATCAGGAATGATGGAAAAGGGAAATTTCATTTCATAAAAATAAAGGATAACAGTGTATGTACATCAACAAGCGAAAAATAAAAATCTGGGTCACAACCCTGGAATGACCCAGATAGAAAGGAAAACAAAACAAACTACCAAAACTCCTTCCGGGTAGGGAGAGGAGTAGCCTTCCAATTGTTAAGCTTTACATTCGTCCTGACAAACTGTACGTCCGCTTTGCTAGAACCTTCTCCAACTTCTACCATGTTCACATCATCAAACAACCTCTGGAACCTTTCAATTAACTCCTCATCAATGTCAATCACAGAACTTGGAACTGTCATCACTAGGCGTTTCCTAGCACCTGACTTGACAAAAGACCTGGAGAGACGCGGAACGGGCTTTGGAAGTTCTCAGGCCTTCTGTTTCAACGTTTTAGCCCTTTTCACATCTGCCGTTGTAGGTTTGCATCCAATACCAAATGTACCCAAATTTTCAGGGAGGGATACTAGCTATATGATACCCTGTAGAGATGTACCCAGACCTTTACCGGGTACAAAGCCATTTTTCAGCATTTCAAAGGCCACCATGACCGATGCGGAGGTTATTTTTGGAGTTGGAATACATTTCCCTGCTGGAACCTTCTCGACCAGCACCGTTTCAAAAACTTGATAGAACCAAGGCCCTTTGTCATCTTCAACCTCAATGAACGGGACGGAGGCATCACTGTGAGCACACAAATTATCCTCACCGTGCACGACAATCTCATGTCTATCCCATTCGAACATGACCATCTGGTGCAAAGTAGACGGGACTGCTTTGGCGGCATGAATCCAAGGTTGACCCAACAATAAATTGTAAGAGATGGCTACGTCCAGCACCTGGAACTCCATGGTGAATTCCATTGGTCCTATTGTCAACTCAAGCACTATATCACCAACTGAATCTTTCCCTCCACTATAAAAACCTCAAACGCATATGCTATTCTTATGAATCCTTTCATTATCAACTTTTAACTTGTTCAGAGTGGAGAGAGGGCAGATGTTTGCACTGAAACCATTGTCAACTAATACCCTGGAAACCACAGAATCTTCACATTTTACCGTAAGATAGAGAGCTTTGTTGTGTTCAATACCTTCCACAGGCAACTCATCATTAGAGAAGGTGACCCTGTTCACCTCAAATATTTTGTTGGCGATTTTCTCTAGATGGTTCACTGAAATTTTGTCGGGGGCATGAGCTTCGTTTAGAATTTTCATCAGGGCCCGACGATGCTCGTTTGAGTGGATCAACAATGATATCAAGGAGACCTGAGCGGGCGTCTTTCTCAGCTGCTCTACGATGGAATAATCTTGTACCTTCATTTTTCTCATAAACTCCTCGGCCTCTTCTTTAGTGACCGCTTTTTTCGCTAGAACTGGGTTATCTCTAGATGTTTTAGCTTTCCTTAACTCTTCCGGGGCAAAGCATCTCCCCGAACAAGTTAATCTCTGTGCCTCATTGACTTCTTCTTTCACTTCCTTCCCCTTAAAGGTCACTATCACCCATTCATAGTTCCATGGGATAGCCTTGTTGCTGATTACCGACAACTAGGTTACAGGCTTGATAATGATAGGATCTGTGCGGGCACCCTCTATAATTATGATAGGCTTGTTTGCCAACCCTGGCACGACCACTTTTGACTTTTCTTGATTTGCTATAACATCACTTGGGGATCTTTTCTCAGCTACCACAGATGTCTTACCGTTTGTCATGCTCAACTTGTTCACTGACCCTTCAACCGTTGGTTTTTTTACTGTCTTGATCACTGGACCGAATCATCATAACGGTATGTGAAGGATTCTTGGGTTCCCCTCCCTTGTGTACTATCTCTATTATGTTCATTTCTTGATGGGTTGGCAATGGGTTCTGGTTGATGTTGGGTGCCTCTGGAGTTTGGACTTCAATCTGATTTGTGTCAATGAGCTCCTGGATGGCATTTTTCAAGTGCCAGCATTTCTCCGTATCATGCTCCGGAGTACCAGAATAATATTCACAACTTACGGAGTAATAAAGATTCTTTGGAGGAGGGTTTGGCAATTTTGACCTAATTGGCCTCAGCATATCCAACTGTCTCAATCTATGGAATAAACTAGTATAAGATTACCCCAATGGGGTGAACATTTTCTTTCGCTGCAATGCCTCTCATTTTTGAATGTTGGATTGGGCCGAAAACCTGGGCCGGTAGGGTTTCGGTAAGCTCGTAGGGGTGGGTAAGCATTTTGTGGAGCTAGGTAGGTATTTTGTGTGGCTGGGGCACGCCATTGTGCGTAGGAGGTTGGGTATATGTCTGGGCGTGGTGGACAGAAATATGAGGGTCTAGTGATGGGAAGTAGTTTTGGGGTGGATTATTTGGGGTTTGTGTATAGGTTCGGTGATGGGGTCGAGGCTGGGTATATTGGTGTGATGGGCCCCTGGGTCCAAACCATGATCTTGAATCAACTGTTACCGTATCTTCTTTCTTATTCTTTCCAATCACTCCCCCAGTACCGTTCTGAATGGCTTGGGTAGTTGCCTTGATAGCCGAGTAACTTATGATTTTTCTTGATTTAAGCCCTTCTTCTACCATGCCACCCATCTTCACTACCTCGTTGAAAGACTTGCCTATAGCCGATATTAGATGGCCAAAATAGGTAGGCTCCAAAGCATGCAGAATGTATTCCACCATTTCGCTCTCCCCCATTAGAGGGTTGACTCTTGCCGCATGTTCTCTCCAACGAAAACCATATTCTCTAAAACTTTCACTAGGCTTCTTCTCAATTTTAGTCAAAGACAAACGATCTGGAATAATCTCGATGTTATAATGGAAATGACGAGCGAATGCTTGGGCCAAATCATCCCAGGTATACCATCTGTTGTGATCCTAACGAGTGTACCACTCCAATGTCGAGCCACTCAAACTCTGGGTAAAGTATGCCATCAATAGCTCTTCTTTCCCGCTGGCTCCTCTCATTTTATGCAGAATCCCCTCAAATGGGCCACCGGATCCCCGTTCCTATCATACAAATCAAACTTCGGCATCTTAAACCCCACAGGCAACTGAACATCGGGTAATAGACCAAATCTTTGTAGGCCACGCTCACTTGGCCTCCCAATCCCTGCATGTTTCTGAATGATTGTTCTAGGCTTCTTACCTTCTTGAACATCTCTTATTGGGTTTTTAGTTGGTTTCTCAGTCTCGGAGGTCGAAACGAGGAGTGCAAGAGTAATGCTCTAGGGCATTGAAAGTAGGCTCTGGGGGATAGTACTGGTTATCTTGGGTTTGGAATAAGGGTTCACTAGAGGATCGATGGAGCGTAGCGGGTGGGGGTGCCACGAAAATAGGGCTGGCTGGTGGAGGAAGGTATGGGACTGGTTTGGGTGGTGGAGCTTATGGGGTTGGGAAGTGGTGCCTTGGTAGTGGTGGTAAAGGGGGAAGCCTGGAGATGAATCAACAGTGGGAGGTTCTTGGGATTGAGCCAGCGGCGGGACGAAAGCAGGGTTGGCGGGGTATGATGGTGGTGGATGTCCTTTCACCCATGTCTGGTACATCTCTGCCATCTGGTGTTTCAACTTATATAACTCCTCTTTCATATTAACATCAGACTCTTCCCCCTCTCTTGGCAAATCAATAACACTTGCATCCAGTTCTTGGTTGGCCATGATCAACTTGTCTTTGGACCTGGTGTTGTACGGGTGAGTTGCTAGAATGTGAAACAAACTAACCACCTGTCTGAACTTGATGACAACAACAAACTTGTTAGCGATTAGAGCTTAACAGATAGGCAACCACACGTTAGGTATGCAATGCACCTAAGCAGTTAACCATTTCTATTATGCATTTGAACAGTTGTTTGCGTCATCCAAGCTTTCACTAATTTTCATTTTTCAAATTCTCTCCTTTCTTTTTCTATTTTCATTCCTGCTTTTTTGGCTTGGTTCACTCATTTTCACTCTCTTGTTTTGCCATTATTTTTACTAATTGTTCAAATTCCGTTGCTTTCTTTTCATTTTACGGTTATGATCGAATCCTATGGGGATTGCCTACGTATCATGACGCCGCATGAATCAGACCAAGCGTAGTTCTGGGAATAAGTGTAAAATAAAATAAATAGATAAATAAATAAACATTTTGGTTTTTTCAAATTTGTCACAAAAATAAAAACGTCTTGATTACAACGACTCATCATAAAAACTAACAGACTCCAACAAAACATGAAAATACAGACTCGAAAAAGGACTAATGGACTCTGGAAGAAAGGTGAAAATTCAAACTCGAATGAAAATCATGAATACATAAGTGCCTCAATTGCTCCAGGGTCCCGTGGGACATCAGCCGGTCTCGCCACGGGCCTATGCGCAAGATCCCCTTGAAGACGCTCTAGGTCACTCATTATTTGGCGAACAAAGGTCATTACTGCAGCAAAGAAGGTGGTTCTAGTCATGTCTTCACATTCATGGCATTTCATGACGATGTAGTCAACAATTGCTCTAACCCTCTCCTTGATGATACCTTTTTCCTAGAGAAAACGTCCTATTTGCTAAGACCTAGCTTCTACCACCTAGGCATCATAATGATTTTGACCCTGCAACTATTGCATATCTTCCTCTAGCTAGGACATTAATGCATAGCAATGTTCCCTTTCTTCTTTAAAGCTCTTAGCTTGTTTGGCCATCTCATTTTCGAGGGTAGTTATCCTTTTCTTCAAATTGGTGATTGTTCCCTCATATTTCCTTTTCAACTTCCGAACAAACTCTATGCGTCCCTCTGCATTCTTCGCTAACTGTGCCCGAGCTCTCGCCAAATTACCCTCAGATTTTTCCAAATCATCCTCACACTCAGCTATTTTCCTCTTAAGACCACTTATGAGTCTTTCATCCTTTCGGCTCCTTTCTTGATTCTCAACAGCTATTTTCATTTTTTGGATCTGTGCTCGAAGGGCCTTGTTTTTTTGAGCTAATTTATTCTTCTCCCCTTCATCAGCGGCGGCATGTACACTTTTTTCAAATTTAAAATCCCAAATTTGTCCCTCCAATTTGCTTATGGTGGCTCTATAGCTTGCCTCTTTGGCCAACCAATCTCATTACTCCTGCGCTCCATCAGTGAATTGTTGGACATGGGGCCTTTTGGCGGGCTGTTCGGGCTCTTGATGGACTTGAGACCTCTTACCATACCAAGTTGTGTAACTAGGATCCAACTCGCCTCTGGATAGATCTCGTACCTGAGTCTTTGGCTCTAATAACCTACATTGATGCCAAATCCGATGCACCCTTTCTTCTGGGAAAGTTGCTTTTGGTTCTAATTCGATGACCTGCCAACTCAAATCCTCATCATGTGGAATGGTCTGGTACCTGCCTAACTGGCATAGAACTCTGTGCCGGGCGTAAGGCTGAATGCTCCGGAGACCCATCAATAGAAGAAAACATACTTCGGCCGACATATAAATGACTTCACTGACCGAGAGCCACCCGAATGTCCATTAAATCTTGTTTGCAGTCAGGGAGCTCAAATGTGCAAACCATGCTTCCGTACCATCTGGAAACTCATAGCCCTCCACCCGTTGCTCATGTTTTTCAATGCATTTAAGACCGGTCATGCCACAGTTCATGTACCCCGAACGCTGGCATAAGTGTTCCTCCATCCAGAGTTGTAGAAGCATATTGCATCCCTCAAAAAAAAATCCTCCTTCTCGGCAAATAGTTAGGGCTCGCTAAATCTCCGCCAAGATCATCGGTACAATGGTGCCATTTGTCTTTTTAGTCATGAAGTCGGCTATTCCCACAAGCCCCAATTCTATGTTTCCATCCTTTCTTGGACAAATCAAAACACCCAGAAATGCCACTATAAAAGCCAGTCCCCGCCGAGCTTCCCATTTGTCTTTGTTCCCCGAATGAGTAAGACTGGTATCTGGCATCTCAAAACCACGGGGATTCCCGTAACGACGGTACAAGAAGTAGAATGTGCAAAATCCCTTAGCCAAATTTCTGTTTTGAACTTCCCGACTAATGCTTAGAAGATCCAGAAACTTATGAGGAGTCACTGTTCTAGATGCCACCGGGTATTGATTTCTGAGATTCCCACTAAAATCAGCGTAGCCCGCTATTTCCTCAAGCGTAGGAGTTAGCTCAAAATTAGCAAAATGCAACACATTATGTGTTGGGTCCCAGAAGGGTATCAGAGCCTCAATTATATATTTCCTCGGCTTAATATTCAGAAGACTAACGAGACCGCCCAAAACTTTTATCACAGTTTTCTACTGACTTCCCCCAAATCATTCCACCACATATGTAGTTCTAACGGTATTTTGTCGAGGACTGTGAAAGGTTCATTTTCAATCGTTCTCATCCTACACATTTATTTAAAGTGATTGATTAAAAGACTATGATTTATTTTAACTCAAAATAAAAACACCAATTTCCACAAAATTTAAAACAAAAACATTTTTGCGAATATAGCCCTTCAGCACCTCAAGAAAATTTTAGGGTTGCGTTTGTTAATCAACTAAAATTTTTGAAAAAGGACCCTAAGTGGCTATTCTTGCAAAAATAACCTTCTGTCGCCCTTTTGGGGCACTTTGGCTATTTTGGACAAGAACGGCGTCACCTAATTTATTATGACAAAACAGCGATGCTTCATATTTTGGGGTTATTTTTGCAAAAATGAGTTGGACCCGATGAGGGTTGCCTACGTATCCCACATCCTATTAGAATCAAACTTGCGTAGTTCGGTCAATTTTGATGCAACAAAAAAAAATTGAAATACCTTTTGTTTCCTTTTTTTTTTTTTGAAAATTTCGGCAGAGTTTCACGGTATTTTGGACACCAAGTTTTTCACAGGCGGATAATTTCCTCCCACTCACCTCAATTTGGTTTTTCTCAATCAATTTTTTTTATTCTAGAAGCCATTCAACATGCAATCCGAGTCAAATAAATGCGCAAGTAGCAAGTAGAATGCATCGGGATGGTCTTTTGATTTTGGGTGCACATATCCTAGACGGGCCCAACTCCTGTGTTGAGTCCCCAAAGTCAAAATTCGCATGATGCAAACAAGTGTTTCTATTAAGGATCCGGCATGAGGCTATATTATACTAGGTTTGAGAACGTGGGTTTATTTGTTCTAGACCTAGCTTACCCGAGCGGACAGCTCGAGCTGGGGGCAGCATACTGGGAAGACAGAAGCTTCACCGGCTTTGCAACTTGTCTGAACGTCGTTCTAAAATTGGAATATGACTCTAACAGTAAAGAAGTCACATGAAGTGCACACTTCCCATATGATTTAGAAGACTCAGAGAAAGGAGGGTTTCGTAACAATTTATATACAGTCTAAACAATATCAAAGACGTAAAAAGCGGCAATTAGCACATTAGGCTCAAACATATAAAAATCGGATAATAAATAAAAGTCAAATATAACAGTTATTCTAAGCTCGAATTCTTGAACCCTGAACCAGAGATTCTGGGTTCGATCCCCAGCAGAGTCGCTAGAGTTGTCATACCTCCTTAATACTACCTCTGGAAGGGGTATAAGGGAGTTTTTTCCAATTTAAGTGACAATCGAAACGAGATTATTTTTTAAAGTTCAGAGTTGCCACTTGGAATAATTTATGGTGTCCTAAGTCACTGGTTTAAAATCCCGAATCGAGGAAGTTTGACTATGTTTTATAGTCCGCGAACACAGAAATTCGAGTAAGGAATTCTGTTAACCCGGGAGAAGGTATTAGGCATTCCCGGGTTCTGTGGTTCTAGCACGGTTGCCCAACTATTATTATTGGCCAATTTATCTGATTTTAAAATACTTTTAAACCTATTTGCATTTTTAACTTTAAAATCGCTTTTATTTATTTAAGGAATTAATTCAAGGTTATTTAAAACGCATCATAAGCCACGCTACATGAAATACACCCGTGAGTCACTACATGTTCTATTTAACCTTGTTGGAAATTAGAATTGGGTCACATGAAATGTACATCCGGGTTTTAGTAGTAACTGATAATTATATAATTAACGCGCCTAAAGCAAACTACGAGATTTATTTTCAAATGTTTAAATTAACATCTGCTAGGGCCATAGATGATTTAATTTGCTTATGGCATGCCTCAAATCTAATTCCTCAAGGGATGTTTTGACCTAATCTTTTGAGGGATATAAATTATACTCTTTGTTGATATGGCACACCTCAATATAATTAAAGGAGTCACGTTTACTTAAAAGGACTAACGGCAGTTTGAGTTTTAACCAAATTAACCTATCCACATTACTGTAGGCAACCTACGTAAAATACTACACTTGCCTAACATTTGAAAAGGGGGGAAAAGTTCCAGACTGGCAAAGATTCCAGAGACAATGAATCAGTTTCTTAAAAGGGGACTTGGGCTCAAAGGAAAAGCCCAAAGTCAAAATTGAAGCTGCAGGAAGTACAACGATTCAGCTGGGCCACACACAAGGCCCAAGTATAGATTATTGATTATCCAAAAGTGATTTCATCATACCACCAACTAAATTGAATTAAGCTAAATTAAAATATCAAAGAAACAAACAATTGACATTGATTCTAAAGCTATCCCAGCTTAAGATCGGGCCACCTGAAATTGGGCCTCATGTCAAACTCATTTGAGATCTTCAGCAGGTTTGAGCGTCAAACTGAAATTAACTGAGGCATTCACCTCTAACTCTCATGATTCTTCATACATTGCACCAACTTTCATGTAGGTTCAATACTATTTAAAAATCCTTTGAACCATTTGAAGAAACAATTAATTAGTAAATGAAAACTAACAAACCTTAACCTATGAAATAACAAACAAAATTAATCTAAACTAATAGTCCCAAATACATACTAGATTATAACCCTTCATAAAACTGCCAGATATTCTCCACATTTTCCCGTACAATTGGAAAAAAACCCAACAACCCTTTTTGAAAAGATTACCAAAGCCTCAAACACAAAGTTAATTAGACCCCAATTCAACAGAAAGAAATAGAGCAAACGAGCTGATTCTATCATGATTTCACTCTGAACTATTACACAGATTTAACACCTAAAGCATGGATTACTAAGTATTTGCCACTGAATAACTTCATGAGCCAAGGATGAACATAACAGACTTACACATAATAAGAAGGAGATAGAAGGGAAGAAATGAGGGGGAAACTGAATGGCTTAAAAGAACATATGAAAAATAAGATCCAAAAACAATCTTCATTAACTTCTGCAGAAACACATCTTTCACACAAGCACATTCAATCTCCATTTATCACTCAAGTTTCGAATGAATACCTGGAGCAACAAGAGACAACAAAGGAATAAACATTGAGCTCGATAAAGAACAAAAGAAGCAGCAAAACCAGCAGCAAAGATCAGCATCAGTAATCAATGTTAGCTTCAAATTACGTCATTTCATTCATGCCAAATCACTAGAAATTGAATAGGGAGTTTCCCTTTAACTTTTGAAGAGAAAAGAATGGAAAAGTTGAAGACTAGCACTGATATCTTTAAGAAAAGTTTTAGCCGTTTCTATTTTTTAAATCTCTCCTAGAAGAATGTAGGAAGTGGCCTTTTTATGGACAAATTCTAGGGCAGAAAAATCTGATTCTTAACTTCACCATTTACCCCTTCCCCAATTTCATTTTTTTTCACCTCAGACCCCAAGTTTTAAGCCTGTTTGTTAAACCACCCCCAATCCCACCTTCCTGAAAATTTCCCAGGCAGTTGTGAAAGATTTTTCCAATAAAAAAATGCCCTAAATACCCTTTAATCTTTTGTTATTTACCTTTAGGAAATTAAACATGGGTCAAATTAACCCAAATCCCAAACCTAAGCCATGGGCTTGACAGCCAGAATTGACTATTCCCCTCTTTGGGCTTCTAACCTATAAAGCCCAAATTTTAATTCAAAACCAATAACCCGCAAGAAAATAGGCCAACGGAGTTATACACTCCTGATTTCATAATTCCAAAGAAACAAAGATAAAAGTAGGATTAAACAAAATCAAACAACGAAATCAAATGAACTAACAATAATGTTGACCGTATTATTAAGCTAAATACTATAAAATAACATGACTTAATCCTAACATACAAGCAAAAACGATTTAAAACAAGACAGAAAAACAAAGAATCAGAAGGGGATGAGGATGGGAATAAAACAAAGGACGGAAAAAATATGAATGGAGATACCTAAAATAGGCAGACGGACAGTTGGCTTGAACGGACCTCCGGCACTTTCCGATTTGAATCGATATTGGTATTAATTGTACTCTCTTGAGAGAACAAACGACCAATACAAATTTCAGGCTCGATCGTTCTTGGAAATTTGAAGAAATGGAAGATTTTTCTATTCTTTTTTTCTTAGATCTAAAACTGGTCAGATTTGGTGGAGATTTTGGGAGATGTGGTGGTGGATTAGGAATAAAGGGTGGGTGGTAATTGTGAGGTAGGTATTTGGGGTTGACAGGGCCACGCCGCCGGCCGGTGGAGGCTTAGGAATTTTAGGGCGGCGGGTCTTCTAAGGTTTCGGTTTGAGAGAGATGAAAGATAAACTAAACAGGGTCCTAGGTTGTTCTGAGAGTGTTTGGACAATTTTAAGAAAAATAGGGGAAGTATTTAGGGCCGTTAGATGAGATAAAACGAAGGGTCAGGATTAACTTAACACTAACGAACTCAAAAAAACGTAGTATTTCCCCCGTACTACGTCGTTTTAGTTGTCTTGATACCTGAATTGTTTGGACCGGGTATGGGATGGACTGGGCCTAGAATTGCTTGGGGTTTTAGCTCAGATTGGGCTCTTCTTTTTAAGGTCAAATCCCATTTTCTTTTTTCCTCTTTTTTTTCCAAATGTTTTCCCTTTTCTCTTTTAAATCAATTAAACTCTTAAATTAAATTAACTTATAAAATTAAGCTAATTATCAAATATAATATTTACAAGAATTAATTAATCCTAAATTAAAAAAGAAAATTACTAATTTAGAACTAAAAGGCTAAAAATGCAAAAGATAAACCAATTTTTTATTTTCAATTTTAATAAGGCAAATAATTAACAAATTAACCTTAAAAATATAAAAAAATGACCTAGATGTAATGCATGGTATTTTTGGCTTTTCCATGATTGTTTTAATAAAAAAACATCCACAGAAAATGCAAATAATTAGCACAAATTTTCACAAAATATTATAAAATTATAATAATGGAAAAAATTATTTTTCTTGTATTTTATGGGAGTAATTAACATAGGGCAAAAATCACGTGCTCACAGTCATGCATAACGGTTGGCAATAAATTACTGATTCATGTGTATAACATACGCGAAAAAACATGCCCAAAAGATATATACATATATATATATATATATATATATATATACGTACAGAATACGGCAGGGCGAGACGACAAGGACACATACTATCTAACTACACATGATTGTCTAAAAACCTCTAATAGAAAGTACACTGTATAAAGGACGGGACTAGGCCCCGTCATACCCGTATGTATACAAAAGTATCATACCAAAACTCAATAGGAGGTCCGGATCAAATGGAGCACACCAACTCTCACTGAGCAAAGATCCTAAGAAGGGGGATTGTCAGCCTGTCTACCTGCACCTACGGGCATGAAAGACAGGCCCCCAGGCAATAGGGGTATCAGTACGAATAATGTACCGAGTATGTAAGGCATAAAAATCAATATATAAAAGACATGAAAGAAACATGGAGTAAAGGACTCAACCTGTAAATCTGAATAGCTCTGTGAATCATGAAAAATTTATAATGCCATGCATATGTGTGTAAATGTCATGCCATGCATAGGTATATGCGTAGATAATATCATCAAGCCTTTGAGGGCATCCCATCATATCATCTCAACCTCTGTGGGGGAAATTATAAACGTATATCAGATGATCAGGTGGTGGTGCGTATATAACGCATAACTTTTCCCTATACCTCATATACATATGTTATACGTATATATAACGTCATCTAGTCATGGGTCAATATACATGTATAATTGGATGCAATTCATAATGAAGTAAGTCAATAAGATCTCTCGAAATGTCATGAGACCCATGAACAAATGATATGATAGTAGAACATATGGGGAATCCAGAACATAGGCAACTCTAGTACTTCTAAGAATAGAATCATTTGTGAAAGTTATGTGCTTGCTCATTTGGTTGTATCATATGGATCATGCCAAAAAGGAATTAAGGATAGACTTAACATACCTCAAGTTGTCTATGCAACTCCACAACAAGATTATGATAACTAGAGCACCAACCCTATAACAAAGAAATACATGTACGACTTAGATGACGCTAGTGTATTATGTATCTCAAACGATAACATAATTTAAAATAAAACGAGCAGCATTTTTTACTGCTCCCTCAAGCCTACTATAGGTGAGATACAAACACAATACAAGAAGAAACTCAAAACCAACCTAATTACAATTTGGAACCTTCAATACAACAAAACCCTCAAATATACCATAACACACCCAATCAACAACTTATCAATTAGCCTGAAAATACAACAACGAGCAACTAACCTACTACCCTACCACATGTGGAATTTTTCCACGCCTTTTTATCCTTCCAAACTCCATAAATCAGCAATAAATTAGGCTAGAACAAATGGATTACAAAACAGTCCATTAAAAGTGGGGAAAATCGAACTCACTTCTTCCAATCACCGTCCCGTGAGTTCTAACTTTTAGGAAATCAATTTATCAACCTTCCTTGATATTTAAACACTTAATTACAGAAGTTACACGTTTCGTAACTATGAAGTATCTTGCAAAAATAGAACTACAAAGAAAAAAGAGAGATGGTATAATGATACTTACGTCGTAGGAATCGTTCTGATGTTATCGCTTCTCGATTACGTACCCTGGATGTTAGTATACTTTGAAACCCTTTGGAGAGCTTAAGTATACGGTTTTATGGTGTTCTCTGGTCGGGATCTATGTAAAAGTGAAGAGAGAGACGAGCTAAAACCTATATATAAACTTTTGAAAGGTCAAAGAGGTGCTAGCTTGGCACCCTCGCATTAGCCCATCTTTCGATGCTTATATCATTTTATCTGGATGTAATATGAATGAACGGTTAAGTGCGTTGGAAACTATATTCCAAGACCTTCAATTTGGTATATAATATGTCATAAAAAGACCTCATATAGCACACGAAATTTATTTCTCAAAAAGCTCTAATACAAGGCAAATCCTTAGCCGGTGTTTCCGCAACTTAAATCTGATTTTCCCCAAACTTTATATTTTGTTATCCAAACATCATATATAGTCATATTATGACTTTAAAATCATTTAAATCATGATTAAAAAGTCTCATATTCATTATACGTCGCCTTGGGACGCACAGGGTGTAACATATTACCTTGGGGATGCTAGAGTTGCCTAGATTGGACTGGAAGGGTTCATCTGTTAGTGCATCTAGTGGGGTCAACTCTTTCCTAATGGCTCGACACATGGTCAAAAAGGGTTATTTGGCTTATCTAGCTTATGTTTGGTATACGGTTGTAGAAACTCCGACAAATGATTCAGTGCCCGTGGTCCGGGACTTCTTCGATGTGTTTATTTCTGATCATCCAGGCATGCCGCTGGATCGCAATATCGGTTTTTGTATTTATTTAGCTCTGGGTACCCAGCCTATCTCCATTCTACCATACTGCATGATTCTGAAAGAGTTGAAGGAGTTAAAAGAATAGCTTGAGAAGTTGCTAGCAAAGGGGTTTGTCAAACCGAGTGTGTTATCGTGGGGTGCACCAGTGTTGTTCGTGAGGAAGAAATATGGGACTATGCGGATGTGCATTGATTACCGCCAGTTGAACAAAGTTACCATTAAGAACAAGTACCTGTTGTGGTGTGTTGATGATTTGTTTGACCATTTGTAGGGTGCCAATGTGTTCTCTAAGATCGACTTGAGATCGAGGTATCATTAATTGAAGATTCGTGATTTGGATGTTCCAAAGATGACTTTGTGGAGGTATCAATTCCACTATGAGCTTCTAGTGATGTCCTTTGGCTTGACTAATGCCCCAGCAGAGTTTATGGAATTGATGAACCGGGTGTTCAGGCCCTATATTAACTCATTTGTCATTGTCTTGATTGATGACATATTGATCTACTCACGTAGCATGGAGGAGCACGAGCAAAATTTGAGACTGGTGCTTCAGACTTTGCGAGAACAAAAGGTATATGCTAAGTTCTCCAAGTGTAAGTTCTGATTAGATTTTGTGGCATTCTTGGGACACATTGTATCAGGGGAGGGTATTAAGGTAGATCCCGGGAAGATCAAGGCAGTTCAGAGTTGGCGTCGTCCTACCACAACGATCGAGATCAGGAGCTTCTTGGGGTTAGTAGGTTATTATGAGCACTTTTGACTAGATTGACCCAGAAGGTGCTCTGTTCCGATGGTACGATGATTGTGAGGCGAGCAATTAGAAGCTCAAGACCGCATTTACTTCAACATTGGTGTTAGTGTTACCTTCCGGTTCAGGGATGTATACTGTGTATTGTGATACTTCACGCATTATCATGGATTGTTTATTGATGCAGGAGGGGAGAGTTATTGCATATGCTTCACATCAACTAAAGCCCCACGAGAAGAATTATCTCGTACACGATTTGGAGTTAGCCGCAATAGTTCATGCTCTCAAGATCTAGAGGCATTATCTTTATGGGGTATACTATGAGGTTTACACCGATCATCACAGCTTGCAGCATTTGTTCAAGCAGAGGGATCTCAATTTGAGGCAGCGTAGGTGGCTTGAGTTACTAAAGGACAATGATATTACCATCTTTTATAATTCAGGCAAGGCGAATGTGGTTGCGGATGCCTTGAGAAGAAAGGCTAAGAGTATGGGTAGTTTAGCCTTCATTTTAGCAGAGGAGAGGCCATTGGCTTGGGATATTCAGTCCTTGGCTAACAGACTTGTGAGGTTGGATATTTCAGAGCCCAACTGAGTTCTTGTCATGTCATTGCTCAGTCTTCATTATTCGACCGTATCAAGGCTCGTCAATACGAAGATCCAAACTCTTTGGTTCTGAGAGAGACGGTACTACAGGGTGGTGCCAAGGAGGTTGTTATCGGTGAGGATGGTGTTCTGCGGCTCCAAGGTCGCCTATGTGTTCCTAATGTTGATGGCTTGAGGGAGAAGATTCTATAGGAGGCACATAGTTCTCAGTATGTTATTCATCCAGGTGCTACAAAGATGTACCGCATCCTGAGGCAGCATTATTGGTGGCAGTGGATGAAGAAGGACATAGTTCAGTATGTAGCAAGGTGCCTAAATTGCCAGCAAGTTAAGAATGAGCACCAAAGGCCAGGTGGCCTACTTCAACAGATGGTTATACCTGAATGCAAATGAGAGCACATCACTATGGACTTCGTAGTTGGGTTGTCATGGACCTTAAGGAAGTTTGATGCAGTTTGGTTCATTTTCGACAGGTTGACCGAGTCGGCACACTTCATTTTGGTGGTGACTACGTATTCTTCAGAGAGATTGGCCCAGATTTACATTCAGGAGATTGGTCGGTTGCATGGAGTGCTTGTTTCCATCATATCAAATAGAGGCCCTTTGTGTACTTCGCAATTCTAGAGGGAAATACAGAGTGAGTTAGGGAGCCGGGTTGAGCTCACCATAGTCGTTTATCCGCAGACCGACGAGCAGTTGGAGAGAACAATTCAGATCTTGGAGGATATGCTCAGAGCATGTGTGATTGACTTTGGAGGGCAATGGGATCAATTCTTGCCTTTGGTCAAGTTTTCTTACAATAAGAGTTATCAGTCCAGCATTGAGATGGCTCCATTTGAGGCTTTATATGGTCGGCGATGTCATTCGCCCATCGGATTGTTTGAGCCCAGCGAGGCTAAGTTATATAGTACTGATTTGGTTAAGGATGCCTTGGAAAAGATAAAGTTGATTTAGGAGCAACTTTGCACAATACATTCCAGACAAAAGAGTTACGCAAATCAGAATGCGTGTGATTTATCATTCATGGTGGGCGAAAAGGTTCTCTTGAAAGTCTCATCGATGAAGGGAATCCTGAGGTTCGGGAAGAAGGGCAAGTTGAGCCCAAGGTTTATAGGTCCATTTGAGGTGTTGATGTGAGTTAGGGAGGTTGCTTATGAGCTTGATATGCCTCCCAATATATCAGGAGTTCATCCAGTTTTCCATGTGTCTATGCTACAGAAGTATCATGCCGACAGGTCATATATGTTAGACTTCAGCACGGTTCAGCTAGATGAGAGCCTAGGTTATGAGGAGGAGCCAGTTGCCATTGTTGGTAGGCAGGTTCACCAGTTGAGGTCCAAGAAGGTTTCTGTTGTAAAGGTTCAGTGAAAGGGTCAACCAGTCAAGGAGGCGACTTGGGAAACCGAGGAGGACATGCGAAGCAGATATCCACACTTATTTAGCACTCCGGGTATGATTCTAGAACCGTTCAAAACAAACTTTTTTTTAAGAGGTGGAGAATGTAACGACCTAATCAGTTGTGTTACTTTCTAGATCTCCATTACCTTAAATAAGACTCCCCATATATGATTTTACTATTTTATAACTTGGCTTAAAAGGGTTAAGTTTGAATTGAGTCAACATTTTGAGTAAACGACCTTGGAACTGAGATTTGATGGTCCTAATAGGTTAGTATGATGATTTTAGACTTGGTCATATGTTCAAATCGGTTTTCAGATCACATGGGAGCATTTCAGTGCTTAATATTAAAAATTGGCGCATTGAATGTTTTCAAGTACTTTAAATTTGGTTTGAAGTGAGTTTTGGTATTAACGAGGTCCATTTAGGATTCCGAGCCTGGGAATAGTTTGGTATGGTGATTTAAGACTTGTTTTTCCACACAAAATTTGGTGTCATTTCAAGTAGTCTAAGTATAATTTGGCACGTTCGGAGCAAGTTGAAAACTTGAAGTTTATTATTTGATTCAATTTGGTTTTGGGGTGTGATTCTTAGTTTTGATGCTATTTTACGTGTTTTGAGAGTTCGAGCAGGTCCCTATCATGTTTATGGACCTGTTGGTGCATTTGGACAGGGTCCTAGGTGGATCGGGTGAGTTTTGGACTGCCCTGAGCTAGGTCCAAAATGTTGTCACTGCTAGTTCTGGTTTCCTTCTTTGCGTTCGCGGGGAAGGGGCCGCTTTCGCGTGAAGTGGCCCGCGTTCGTGTAGAGAACGCTGGAGCTGGGTGGCCGTAGTTATTCTTCACGTTCGATAGGAAGCCCACGCGTTCGTATAGGGTAGGCCAGGCAAGCCTCCGCGTTCGCGAGGCTCTTGTCGCAATCACGATGGGTAATTTTCTGTGACCTGGGTTGTTTGCCTTCGTGATCGCGAGGCCTCTTCCGCGAACGTGAAGAAGGGATGCCTAGGCAGTGTCATGTTTTAAAAACGGTACTTATGCCATTTTCTCTCATTTTTCATTTCCTTGGCCGATTTTGGAGCTTACTAGAAGAGGGCTTTTCACCTAGCTATTGAACGTAAGTAATGCCTACCCAATGTGAGTTTAATAAATAGATTATGGGTAGAATTTAACATGTAAAATTGTGGAAATTAATGGTTTAGTTGAAAAAAACTAGGTTTTAATGAAAGTGGGATTTAACCATGAAAATAATTATGGAATTGGGTAAAAATTATATATTTGAGTTCGTGAGGTTATGGGTAACATTTATCTTCATAAAGTTCGAAATCCGAGCACGTGGGCCCGGGGGTGAATTTTAGGAATCTTCCAATTTGGGTTGGGTAATTGTTCTAATAGTTAAATTATGAACTTGTGAGTGTATATTGGTTAATTTATATAATATTTGGCTAGTTTTGGGTTGTTTGGCACCAAGTTGAGGATTTTGAGTAGATTTGTGGAACGGAAGTGAGCTTGAGAATGAGGTAAGTCTCTTGCCTAACCTTGTAAGAGGGAACTCATCCCCTTAGGTTTATCTTGTTGTGTATTACTTGTGTGGGGAGCTACATATGCACTAGGTGACGAGAGTCCATGCGTAGCTATATTCCATGAGATGTCCGTGTAGTCTTAGATCTACATCATGCTTTAAATTGAACCGTTGTGTTTATTATGCATACTATTGTCTTGAATAGAGCTGAGATTAGAGATTTTAATGTTGCAAATTTTCAATTTAGATTTCTTATTTTAGGGAGGAATTGAGGAATATATAATAACTCTAAGAAATCCATGTCTTCTCGTATTGTAAGTACTTCCGCGAGTGAGGTAAACTTTTCTACTCTCATGGGAGCGGGTCGTTCGCCTTGGTGGTATAATACATGCATCCATGGTTCATGTCATTAGACTCTCGGTAGTGCACATAGTATTTTGTATCGGGTCGTACGACCTCGGCATAAATCGTGCTTGATAATACTCGGAGCCCGATTACACTTGATATTATTTTATGGCTTGAGAGGTTTTAATTTGTTTAATGACGGAAATTGATTTGGAGTTAGTAGGTGTTTGTTGGAGATTTTAGAATACTATCAGTTAAAGAATCATTTATTCACTGCTTGCTATTGTGTTATTATTATTGCTCATATATTCCATGCTTATTCAGAATTTCTGTATTTTATTTGTTGGCCCATAATAAGTGTCAATGTCAACCCCTCGTCACTACTTCTTCGAGGTTAGACTGGATACTTACTGGGTACATGTTCTCTATGTACTCACGCTATACTTCTGCACTAATCATGCAGGACCTGAGGCATGTGCATCTAGCTGTCATTTAGGCGCTCACCCACATTACCCCGAGGCTTAGTGGTGAGCTGCTCTCTAAGGTCGTTCTGCAGCACCCGCAATCTCTCTCTTTTGTATTTACGTTCTGTCTACCCTATTTTAGACCGTAGCTTCGTGCTTTGTATATTCTACTAGTTGCACATATACTTGTGACACCAAGTCTTCAAAACATGCTAATAGACACTTTATGGATTTTGGATATTTATTTCATTGTATTTGCACTTTCAGTAGTTTACGCTTTACTTTATTAAATTTTTTTCACTTCTCATTTACTTAATAACTAAAAATCAACTACTTTGAAATTAATAAAAAGAATAAATACATCGCTAGTTCATGGAAACGTTAGGCGCCATCACGGCCTATAGGAGAAATTGGATCATGACAAAGTCAATACCCCACAAATCAAAAATATCAATCTCCAAAATAGTAGTGAGAGGAATTTCATTTTTCTTTGAGATTCCACCGGTCACCGGTCCGTTGACATTAATCACATCTTTTCACTAACTCACTTGCATCCTTGTAAAGAGTGGGCCAATAGAAACCACAACTAAGCACTTTGGTTGCCATTCTCGCTCCACCATGATGACCACCATATAGTGAAGAGTGACAAGCCCCAAGAATTTCACCTTGCTCTTCGTCCGGTACACATCTTCTAATCACCTCATCCGTACAAATCCGGAAGAGGTATGGTTCATCCCAATAATAATCTTGTCAATCCCGTTTGAGCTTCTTCCTTTGGCTTGAAGAGAACTCATCCGGGATGATTCCACACATAAGGAAATTTGCTAAATCCGCGAATCATGGCACCTCTTTCATTGAAATTGCCAAAAGTTGCTCATCGGGGAAGGAGTAATTGATTCCAATGTCGTCATGAGGCCTCCCTCCTCCAAACGAGACAAGTGGTCCGCCACTTGGTTTTCACTACCTTTTCTATCTTGGATGTTAATATCAAACTCTTGCAACAAGAGCACTCATCTCATCAACCGAGCTTTGGAGTCCTTTTTTCTCATAAGATAACGAAGCTTTGCATGATCTGTGTGGACAATGATTTTTGCTACCATCATGTATGGGTGGAACTTCTCAATTGCAAACACAATAGCAAGGATCTCTTTCTCCATAATGGTATAGTTGACTTGGGCACTATTCATGGTCTTACTAGCATAGTAGACTGGATAAAAAATCTTGTTGATGCCTTGCCCTAAAACAGCCCCAACCGCTACGTCACTTGCATCACATATGAGTTCAAAAGATACACTCCAATTTGGAGCAGTGATGATGGGAGTAGTTATCAACTTGAACTTTTAACAATTCAAAAGCTCTCATGCAATTATCATTGAAGTTAAACTTAGCATCCTTATCAAGAAGCTTGCACAAGGGGTTCACCACCTTAGAGAAATCTTTGACGAAGTGCCGGTAAATCCCCGCGTGACCTAAGAAGCTCCGCACAACCTTCACCGAAGTTAGAGGTGCAAGTTTAGAATCACCTCAATCGTTGCCGTGTCAACTTCAATTCCATTCTTTGAGAATTCGTGGCCAGGGACAATGCCTTTCTTGACCATGAAATGGCATTTCTCCCAATTAAGCACCAAATTTGTTTCTTCACATCTAGCCAACGCTTTGTCCAAATTTGCAAGACAATCATCAAAAGAATCTCCAACGACCGAGAAGTCATCCATGAAAAATTCAAGGTAGTCCTCCACTATGTCCGTGAAGATAGCCATCATACACCTTTGAAAAGTCGTCGGTGTATTGCACAAACCAAATGGCATCCGCTTGAAAGAAAAAGTACCATAGGGACATGTAAAGGTTTTTTTCTCTTGATCTTCCAGAGCAATAAGAATTTGGTTGTAGCCCAAATACCCATCAATAAAACAATAGAAAGAACGGCCGGCCAATCTATCGAGCATTTGATCTAAGAAAGGAGGTGGAAAGTGATCCTTCCTTGTGACTTTGTTGAGATTGATATAGTCCATACACACTCTCTAACCGGTCACAGTTCTTGTAGGAATCAACTCATTCTTGTCATTGGTGACCACCATCATGTCCCCCTTCTTTGGGACACATTAAACTAGAGAAGTCCATGAACTATCGAAGATGGGGTAGACAACCCCGGCATCCAACTATTTGATAATCTCCTTTTTGAAACTTCTTGCATAGCCCCATTAAGCCTCTTTCCATGTTCAATAGATGGTTTGGCTCCATCCTCCAATTTCATCTTATGCATGCAAAAGGCGGGGCTTATCCCCCGAATATCTTCCAAGGTCTATCCAATAGCCTTCTTCCTCTTTTGTAGCATCGCCAAAGTAGAATCTACCTGCACGTTAGTCAAAAAAGAGGAAAGAATAACCGGTAAAGTAGAACAAGGGTCAAAAACTCATACCAAAGATGTGGAGGAAATGGCTTCAACTCCAAGGTAGGAGGCTCTTCAATAGAAGGCTTTGTAGGAGGAGTTGTCATATTTTCAAGATCGAAGGATAAATTTCAGGGTCCATAGTTGTACGACCCCATTCCTTGCAAAGAGCTCACACATTCCATGAAGCCATCCATATCATCATCATCAAAGTTGAGCAAGACGGCCTCCAATATATCACCAACATTGATTGTAGCATTGTTTCATCAACAATAACATTGGTCACCAAGTCCACAAAAGATCACACCTCATTGCTATTTGGTTGCCAAATGGACTTACACATGGAATACCACTTTTTCATCACGAATCCGGAAGGTAAGTTCTCCGGCTTCAACATCACAAAGAGCCTTCCTTGTGGCAAGGAAAGGTTTCCCAAGAATAATCGGCACCTCATAATCAACTTCACAATCTAGAATGACAAAATCCATCAGAAGAATGAATTTATCAACATGAACCAAGACATTTTCAATCACTCCCAAGGGTCTCTTCATAGTACGATCGGCCATTTGCAATATCATAGAGGTGGGTTTTGGTTGCCCAATTACCAATGTCTTGAAAATCGAATGGGGCATCAAATTGACACTTTTCCCAAGATCACAAAGAGATTTATAAAACTCGGCACTTCCAATTGTATGAGGAATCATGAAAGCATCGGAATCCTCTAACTTAGGAGCCATTGAATGCACAATTGCACTCACTTGATGAGTGACCTTGATAGTTTCAAAATTCATTGACCACTTCTTTGTCACAAGATCCTTCATAAACATTGCACAATTGGGCATTTGTTCCAAACCTTCAACTAATGGCACATTGATTGAGAGACTCTTCATCATTTGAATGAGCTTCTTGAATTGATTCTCACCATTTTTCTTGGCAAGTCTTTGAGGGTATGTAGGTAGAGGCTTAGGCAATGGTTCCTTAGCCTTTTGCACTACTGGCTCCGATATGTCAATAACGGGTTTTCCTAGACGGGTTCACCCCCTTTTGAGCCTCTTATGCACTATCATCAATATCAATACAAATTTAATTATTAGGTTGCACCATATTGTTCGGGATTTTCTCTTCTTGCACCACTTGATCATCATCAACAGGTTGCCTTTGACTTGAGGTGGGTGCATTCCCACCTCTTCCACTTCTTGTGGTAACGGCCATGGCATGCCCCGTGTTGTTTCCAACCTTTGAGATTACTAACGTGTCACTTAGTAGTGCCCCCTTAGGACAAAAATTTATGGCTTGAGAGATTTGAACTTCTAAGTTGCAGATTGATGTGTTGTGTGAGGCAAGTTGGGCATCCAAATTGGCATTCTTTTCTATTATTTGCCGGAACATGCTTTCAATACGCCCCATCTCATTGTTTGAAGAACTTGGACCATGGGAACGCTAAGGAGGCGGGTTGCTCGGTTGTTGATAAATCGAGAGCCTTTGAAAATCCGATCCCCGATTGCCTTGATTGTTGTTCCATATGCCTTGATTGTTACCCCCCTCCCCCCAATTTCCTTGGTTATTTCCATTTGATTGTTATGTCAATTCCCTTGATTGTTGTTTCCGCTCCTATTGCCTTGATTGTTAGAATTCCAATTGCCTTGATTGTTTTGAGGTCATCATTGTTGTTGGTTTGGGCCTTTGAAGTTGTTTATTTTCCTTTGAAAATTGTTCACATACTGCACTTCCTCTTCTTGTTCATTATAGGAATCATCTTGCTCAAAATCATTATCTTCTTGCACGTAGTTTTCCACTCGATGTTGCACTTGTGGACTCTTAGTCCTCCTTTTATTCACCATCATGTTCACTCTATCAATAGAATTGACTTGCTTAGGATTTTGTACTTGATTAATTTGAGCCTTTGCTAGTTGATTCATGGTAGTAGTCAACTCGGTAATGACTTGCCCATGGTCATGTAATTCTTTGTGAAGGTGGATCATATTTGGATCAGCTTGTGGAACATTGGCCCGGGATTTCCAAGCCAATGACGTTTCCTCCATTTCATTCAAAATATCACATGCCTCCGTATAAGATGTAGTCATAAATTCCCACCAGCAAGTTGATTCACTACACATTGGTTGGTTGTGTTGATCCCACGATAGAAGGTTTATTGAATCATGTTTTCTGTCCTAGCGTTGTTGGGTCATTTCTTAACTATTGTTTATAGCGCTCCCATATCTCGTGTAGTCATTCATTTAGCTCTTGCTTGAATGCCAAAATTCCATCTTGAAGTGTAGCCATGTCACGCCCCGAACCTGGGCCTGGACGTAACACGACACTCGGTGTTTGACTACATGTGACCGAGCAAACCAACTGGCTAGCTGAATCAACATGTGGTATCATAACATGATGAATGCTGAAGATAAACTAACACATGCTGATATACTAAAAGTCTGGATGATATAAATCAAAGTGCGGAAATACTAATACAATTCTGAAACATATTTGTAGCCAACATAGCTTAATATGAAAAGTCTGAGACTCTGTCTAACTGTTACTCTAGTCTATGAAGACTCTATTGAAGTACTGAAAACACAGACTATCTGTAAATACTGAAAGGCTGTAAAGTAATGATAATGCCCCGAAAGAACTGGGGATCACCAAATAGCTGGTACGAGAATCCTAGCGCTCTGCGTCGTCGACCTGTAAATCATAACCTGCATTGTGAGATGCAAGCCCCGGGCAAAAAGGGATGTCACTACATTTGAATTGTACTGGTATGTAAGGCAACTGAAAGAAAGAATTATAAATGTTGAAACTAAAACTAAGTTGATATCTGAGAATTGATAATTGATAACTAAAATGATAACTATTGAAACTGAAACTAAAATGATAACTGATAACTGATAAATGAAATAATAACTAATAAATGATATCTGGACTGATAACTAGTAACTAAACTGATAACTGATAACTGAACTTATAACCGATAACTGATATGATAACTGTTAACTGAACGGTAACTAATAATTGAACTGAAAGGAAGTAAGGATATGAATACTCCCTCTTCTAAATGATGAACAACCTGTTTATCTAAATATTAAACTGCAGCCTTAGGCCCTATATATATATATGCACAAACTGCGGCCTCGGGCCCAAGTATACGTATACATAACTGTGACCTCAGGTCCAAAATGCATAAAGCATAAACTGCAGTTTTAGGCCCAAAAATGCATAAAGCATAAACTGCAGCCTCAGGCCCAAATACAAGTGTTCAACATTCAGGGATTTAAAATCAGGAACTGAGAATCATACTGCAATATATGATAGTGAAATACTGAATCACATTAAGTTACATAATTCTGGAATACTGGATCATACTGAGTTACATAATATTGGAATACTGAATAGGACTAGACTGAGACATGTATTCTTGAACTGATTATGAAACCTAAAACTTCAACTGTTTATGGCATACTGAGTAATCTCTACTAAGACTCGGGGGCATCAAACCCAAGTCTATATTGAATACGCACTGAGCTCACAATATTTAGAATGAAAGTCATGAACGAGTTATGAAGTTAGAGAATAGAAGCTCTACAACTATTCAAGGAACTAGGCTTAACTATATTTTTTTGAGGTAATTGATACGTCGTAAAAGAAACGTAGTGTAGGGAGAATCATTAATATTCTCAAACATAGAGAGTTAGCCTCACATACCTTAACTTCCTGCTCTTGAGCATAATACAACATTTGTCAACCCCTTCAACTTCAATCTATATCAATACAAGACAAAGGGATTCCGTATTAGCAATAATACTCATGTTTTGGTCACTTAGGCATTTTCTCAAACACTTGATGGCATAAAGCTTCATAGTCCTTGTTAATGGTGTCTGTACACCCAATAACTCATTCTCTTGCTCCAAGATAAATTCTAAAGTCTCAAATAGTTATAATCAACATTATTCTTTATCACCTATAAGGTAAACAACACCCTTAACCAATAATCAACAATCAACAAGCCAAACCTATAATTGTTCATGCTTTTCTATCAAACCCATCAACTCATATCTCATAAACTTGAGTCAATAATCATTAATCCAATACTAGAATCAATTAGAGGGTAAAGACATTACCTTTTTGATGTCCAATCTTCTTGAATTCGAGTTCTAGGGTTTCTTCTCTCAACAATGATGCCCCAAACGAATATTTAATGATATGGAGGGTTTACCCATGTTAATAAGATATTGGGATATTGAAATTAACTTAGAATCACCATTAGAACTTACCTTGGGTGGTGGAAGGACCCTTATGGAGTTTGGTTTTTGAGAGTTCCTCTTTCGAGAGCAAGTTTTTATATTTTGGGGCTGTGGGGGGCGAAATATAGATTTAAAATCTGGAGGCCTGCCCGCACTACTGACTGTGCTAAACGGCAATAACACTGCCTCAAAATTAGCGTGGTCGCGCTAAGGGTGCGCTACCGGCGTGCATATCACATACTGTTCTGTAAAACGCGTATAACATTTTGCACAGTGATCCGTTCGGGTTGCATAATATATCGTTGGAAATTTATTTCAAAGGCCTACAACTTTCATGCTTTAAATTTTCCCAAATTCCTTACTTATATTCCCTAAAACCTACTGGAATACGAACCTTCTGCAAACTTAGTCGATTTTGTCAAATCTTATGCACCTCACTTTCCATCTTGATTTTGAAATAACTATTTTCACCCATAATTATCCCGATAGGACTTCATATGTCTAAAATATCAAATTAATACCCATTTAACATATCCACACCTAGTCTGAATGTATGGGGTGTTACATTATCTCCCCCTTGGGATCATTCGTCCTCAAATGATTGTCCTGACTGTAACTTCTGCTACCTCCGGACCTTAAACGGGTCTGGTGGAAACATGAACTTTCATTAACACTTGTATACTAAATTGAATGAATACATGATTACTGAACTGTTGAGATGCTGAACTGAATGACTACTGCATTAACCGGATATTGGTCTGTCATGGATAGGTGAATACTGAACTAACATAGATATATGAATATTAAAATTGCACGAATATTTTTAGTATTGAAATAACATCAATATCTGAGTACTAAACTGGCATGAATATCTAAGTATTGGATTGACATGAGTAGCTGAGTATTGAATTGACCTGAATATCTGAGTATTGAACTAACATGAGTATCTAAGTACTGAACTGACATGAGTATTTGAGTGTTGAACTGACATGAGTATTTGAGTACTGAACTGACATGAGTATTTGAGTGCTGGAAACTTGAATGTTATAACATGGCACGTGAAATACCGGTTGTACCACCGCTAACTCTGGTGGTAACTCCAACTCATAAGCTAATTGAGATCCTTCACAAGATTCTATACGACCCAACATAGCAGGGACTATGCGTCTTCCCCTTCTTTTCAAATCTCATAATGCCTTTCACAGGCAAAACTTTCAAAAACAGCCAATCATCAACTTGAAACTCTAGGTCTCTATGTCGCACATTCGAATAGGACTTTTGGAGGCTCTGAGTTATCTTCAAATGCTCTTGAATCAACTTAATTTTCTCTATAGTCTGATAGACCAAATTTGGTCCCATCAACTCCCTTTCACCAACTTTTGACCAACCAATTGGTGATCTACACCTTCGGCCATACAAATCATGCTTTCAAAATGAGCAAGATAATCCTATTATAAGGCCCATATTTACCATATCTACTCAAAATATGTGTATTTTGTGATAAAACACTGGGTTTTCTACTGCTCGACTTTTACATACTGATAATTCGAATACTTGTCCATAAAGTCTGCAATGTCCTTTTTCATGTCATTTCACCAATAAATCTCCTTAAGATAATGATACATATTTGTGGTACCTGAGTAAATAGAATACCTGAAATTCTGGGCTTCTAGCATGATCTTTCCTCTTTAAGTCCATCTATGTCTGGAACACACAATCTGTCGTGGTACCTCAAAGCACTATCATCTCCCCCTTATTCCAAAGCTATCATTTTATGCCTGTGAATCCCCTCTTTCAGCTACAACAAGTAGGGATCATCAATTATTTCTTCTTCACTTCTCCTATTAAGGGGGGGACAAGTTATATTCTAGACAACAACTCTACTATCTTTGGAGTACGCAAATTGAACTCCTAGCTAGGCTAAGCGGTGAACTTCTTTCACCAGAGTTGTCTTATCTACCTCGATCATGAGTTATACTTCCCACAGTTGATTATCTTCTTAAGCACTTCCTGAAAACACTTATAGAATTGTTGTGAACTAAGTCTTTGACCAGTACTCCAAAGACTAGAGTCTCGTGCAATGGCACTACCCTTGTGACACATAAATAGGCATGATTTTACAACTTTTTTGTTATCACTTTATCATCAATAACTAAGCCTGGTGATCATTCTAATCACTTTATGTTTCTTACACATGATAGACATAATCCTTGTGGTAATTATACAGTTTTCTCTCATTACTGAACTGATTTTCTTTTTTCATATCCCATGCTAACTACAGGTTTCAAATCTCCATCTGGACTTACTGATGGTCTTTACATCACCTCTTAGACCAAAGGTCTTATACTTGCGGATCCTTCCCTTTTTTTTTGTTGGGGCCCAAATAACTTTCCTTGTTTTCTGTAATTCTTTGCACTCTACGTCAATGACGACTCATCTTCCAACTAACTTCTAAGAAATCTTTCTTACTAGGAAAACTATATTACCTACATAAATGAAGAGCTAATGTATTCACAACTATCATACATGATCTTAATGATTTAACTCTGCTCACATTGTCAATCTTGGGAAGAGCCCTTTTTGATAATTCCTAAAGGCAATTCTTCTATAGTTTGCTCTCTCACTACCTAGCTGATTTCCCTTTCTTCTACTGTACTTCGAGTTTAACTTACACTCTTTCGGTTCCAACACACGTCCGGTCTTTCAAACTGTCATCCACTCACGAGAGTTAACCTGGCTAAGTGAATCAAATTGTACCTCTACTAGCTCTGCTAAAAGTGCTAATTCACTGTATCTACTCAATCATACTCACTATTTTGTTACTAACTACCTGTTAGCGTCATGTGTTCATGTTCTGCTTTGAATAACTAAAGTGAAACATAAGGTTACTCCTAACTTTCCTCATCATCTAATCATATTCTTTTGTCGTGCACTATCATTCTTTTTGAACTATGCACATGGATCGCACTTAGGGAAGGTTCATCTGTCTTAAACAAAATTGGAATATCTAACCCCAAACTTTCTATACACTTCAAAATCATATCAGATTATAAACCTCCAACCTAAACACATAGTCACATCAAGGGGAACTATCATATCCTTTATCTCACAATAATAGCCACTTCGTATATAAATTCACCAACATGGTACTTTCTAGTTCTGATTTGAATAAATATGAACAACTTAAAATCATTCCCTGAAATTCACTATTGGCTACTGTTGGTTCTCATTTCATACATCATATCTTCTAGTCATTTGCATGAATTGTATGGATTACATCTTTGGTATAACAAACGTTTCTGACTCCTAGGTATTTTACCCTTAGGCTCTTTTCTGTCTAAAGCTATAGTGATCAATTCTATGCCCGCTACAGTTGAATCCTTATCCTGATACACCGTGGGGTCTGACATATAGATACACTGCCATATATATCTAATAAATCGCTTTATGCACCATCCCGTGAGTCTTGGATCTTAATCCCTAAAACATGCGAAGATTTCACTATAATCATTGTTACATACATTTTCTTTGAGAACCCATATGCATCACTGTATACTCACAAGTCACCAGAAATTTTGATACACTGAAAGTGGATATTTGGTAACCATATAACTTAATACTGGCGTACTGAATAACCATACACTTGCTAAATAAAAGACTGTATAACTGGAAACTGAGGTAAACTGATAACCATAAGACATGATACCTGCTTTTGTACTTTATGATAAGGTTATGCTCTAATCTACACTACTATCCATTCCATCCCGCTTTTAACATCCTCTCAAGTCTCATATTTACCAACCTGTACTCCATAATTATACCCCAATGGTCAATTATCCTCTTTAGGACCTTAGGTTTCTCCAGCGCGTCGCTTGGGCATCCAATACGTTTGGAATTCGATAGGAAGAGAAGGTTAACTATTGCTCTAAGCTTCATGGCACGATCTAGAGTAGAAAGAAATGAGACAATCCTAGATGTCTTGGTAGTTAACCATTTATATGAGTGGTTGGCACACACATATAAAGGAAACTCCACTAAACATGGCTTCATAGACTCCCTAGGACAATTGAACCTAGGGCTCTGATACCAAGCTTTGTCACGCCCCAAACCTAGGCCTAGACGTAACACGGCACTCGGTGCCTGACTACATGTGATCGAGCGAACCAACTGGCTGGCTGAATCAACATGTGGTATCATAACATACTGAATGCGGAAGATTAACTAACACATACTGATATACTGAAAGTCTGGATGATATAAATCAAAGTGCGGAAATATTAATGCAATTCTGAAACATATTTGTATCCAACATAGCTTAATATGAAAAGTCTGAGACTCTGTCTAACTGTTACTCTAGTCTATGAAGCCTCTATTGAAGTACTGAAAACACTAACTATCTTTAAATACTGAAAGGTTGTAAAGTAATGATAATGCCCCGAAAGAACTGGGGATCACCAAATAGCTAGTACAAGAATCCTAGTGCTCTACGTCGTTGACCTGTAAATCATTACTTGCATTGTGTGATGTAGGCCCCAGGTAAAAAGGGACGTCAGTACATTTAGATTTGTACTGGTATGTAAGGCAACTGAAAGAAAGAATTATAAATGCTGAAACTGAAACTAAACTGATATCTGAGAATTGATAATTGATAACTGATAAATGAAATGATAACTAATAAATGATTACTGGACTGATAACTGGTAACTGAACTGATAACTGATAACTGAACTTATAACCGATAACTGATATGATAACTGATAACTGAACGGTAACTAATAATTGAACTGAAAGGAAGTAAGGATATGAATACTCCCTCTTCTGAATGATGAACAACCTATTTATCTGAATATTAAACTGCGGCCTCATGCCCAATATATATATGTGCACAAACTGCAGCCTCGGGCCCAAGTATACGTATACATAACTGTGACCTCAGGTCCAAAATACATAAAGCATAAACTGCGGCCTCAGCCCAAAAATGCATAAAGCATAAACTGCGGCCTCAGATCCAAATACAAGTGTTCAACATTCAGGGATTTAAAATCAGGAACTGAGAATCATACTGCAATATATGATAGTGAAATACTAAATCACATTAAGTTACATAATTCTGGAATACTGGATCACACTGAGTTACATAATACTGGAATACTGAATAGGACTAGACTGAGACATGTATTCTTGAACTGATTATGAACACTAAAACTTCAACTGTTTATGGCATACTGAGTAATCTCTACTAAGACTCGGGGGCATCAAACCCAAGTCTATATTGAATACACACTGAGCTCACAATGTTCAGAATGAAAGTCATGAATGAGTTATGAAGCTAGAGAATAGAAGCTCGACAACTATTCAAGGAACAAGGCTTAACTATATTTTTTGAGGCAATTGATATGTCGTAAAAGAAACGTAGTGTAAGGAGAATCATTAATACTCCCAAACATAGAGAGTTAGCCTCACATACCTTAACTTCCTACTCTTGAGCATAATACAACATTCGTCAACCCCTTCAACTTCAATCTATATCAATACAAGTCAAAGGGATTCCGTATTAGCAATAATACTCATGTTTTGGTCACTTAGGCATTTTCTCAAACACTTGGTGGCATAAAGCTTCATAGTTTTTGTTAATGGTGTCTCTATACCCAATAACCCATTCTCTTGCTCCTACATAAATTCTAAAGTCTCAAATAGTTATAATCAACATTATTCTTTATTACCCATAAGGTAAACAACACCCTTAACTAATAATCAATAATCAACAAGCCAAACCTATAATTGTTCATGCTTTTATATCAAACCCATCAACTCATATCTCATGAACTTGAGTCAATAATCATTAATCTAATGCTAGAATCAATTAGAGGGTGAAGACATTACCTTTGACGTTCAATCTTCTTGAATTCGAGTTCTAGGGTTTCTTCTCTTAACGATGATGCCCCAAACGAATATCTAATGATATGGAGGGTTTACCCATGTTAATAAGATATTGGGATATTGAAATTAACTTTGAATCACCATTAGAACTTACCTTGAGTTGTGGAAGGACCCTTAAGGAGTTAGGTTTTTGAGAGTTCCACTTTCTAGAGCAAGTTTATGTTTTGGGACTGTGGGGGACGAAATATAGATTTAAAAAGACCCCCACTAGCACGCCCGCGCATCTGGAGGCCTGCCCGTGCTACTGACAGTGCTAAGCGGCAGTAACACTGCCTCAAAGTTAGCGCAGTCGCACTAAGGGGGTGCTACCGGCGCGCATATCGCATACTGTTCTGTAAAACGCGCATAACAATTTACAGAGAGATCCGTTCGGGCTCAATAATATATCGTTGGAAAGCTATTTCAAAGTCCTACAACGTTAATGCTTTGAGTTTGCCCAAATTCCTTACTCATGGTCACTAAAACCTGTTGGAATAAGAACCTTCTGCAAACTTAGTCGATTTTTTCAAATCTTATGCACCTCACTTTCCATCTTGATTTTGAAATAACTATTTTCACCCATAATCATCCCGATAGGAATTCATATGTCTAAAATATCAAATTAATACCCATTTAACATATCCACACCTAGTCTGAATATACAGGGTGTTACAAGCCATATGTCCCGAAGAGAAGAACTTCACAATAAATTTTTCCGCCAACTCATCCCCAGTGTGAATGGAATACTTCGGTAATCGTTCCAACCAATATAAAGCTTTCCACCGTAGAGAAAAGGTAAAAAACCTTAGTGTCAATGCATCCTTGGAGACATTTGTTTGTTTGCTCCCCCAACAAGTATCCACAAACCCCTTCAAATATTTATATGCATTTTGAGTTGGAGCATCGGTGAGAAAACCTCGTGGCTCAAGCAAAGTGAGCATCACATTGGTGATTTGGAAGTTTCCTGCTCTAATACGGAGAGGAATTATTGTACTAGCATATCCTTCATTGTGTAACACTCAGTATGGAGCCGCTCGTGGTGGAGGTGGGGGTGGAGCGGGTACATTGTCTTAAGGCACCTGACCTCTTCTATTGGCTTGAGGTTCAAGAGTTACCTCCTCAACTTGATCATCCTCACTGTCCACATCTCCCAAAGGCATATTTCCGAGATCATTGTTTGTCGCCATCATTGTACCTAAAATTGTTTCACACAAGTTAGTAACACGGAAGGAAAAGAAGATAGTCCAAAAACATACCCAAATATATAGCTAACACCATTTTAACTCCCCACAACGACGCCAAAAATTGAGTACGTCCACAACACACCTCGATAAGAGATATGATACAGTCGTATACAATATAAATTACCCAACTATGAGTCGGGGTCAAATTCACAAGGAGTTATAAGGGGTCTTAGGAGTATATACTTGAAGAAAGTGAATGGATTAACTAAATTTGCACTTCCATAGTGAGTTTTCATTTCTACTTCTACTATTACTCTAAGAATTGTAAGCTAAGTAAAAGAAACTAGAAATGAACGATTGTTTTTGGTGTTTTTCCAAATAGGTTAAAAGTTTAGGGATGTGACCATAACCTAGGTGTTCTCCTAATGAGATAAAGAAGTTAATACTTGTTTTGTAGATTACCCAGTCAATACCTCTCGGTTAAAGAGTAATTTCGCCCAATTTTGCTTTCTCAAGTCAAAATGGGTATCAACCAAAATAGTTGATATGAGATCAAGTTGGGTTCTTACTATATCTTATTTGAATCCTTTAATTAGGCTAATCAAACTCTTAACTAGCCCAGTTCCTTGTTAGCCAAGTTATCCTAGACTAGGTCTCTCTTTCTCAAGTAGAGACTAAGTCAAAAAGGCATGAATCAATATTTGCAACCATTAATTCTAAAATTGAAGCATGAACTAAGCTAAATAATCAGCACTAATCATAGACAAGCATTAAATTAAATACCCATAAGGTTTACACACTAGGGCTGGGTTACAACCCTAGTAAGAATCTAGCTACTCATAATGGGAATTGAAGAAAATAAAGAAGAAAAGCTAATTAAACTCATAATCAAAGATTAAAACGATAAAATATAATGTTAAAAGACTAAAATAATCACAAACTTCCTAAAATGGCAAAAGGTAACGGCTACAGTAGCTTTTTCTTTAAAACTTGACCTAAAATTGTGAAACTCGTCTATTTATAGTGAGCCAAAATTCGCTGACAAAAATGCCTCTCAGGAGGTTCTACGGTCGTACAATTCCATTTGCGGTCCACAGATTTCTTCAGTTGACAGGAGCTTGGATTCTGCAACCACACATTTCTGGATTGCGGTTGCGAAGCAACTTCTGCGGCCGCACAATTCTTGTGCGGTCCGCATTTTTCCAAGGCTCCAGGACTTGGTCTTTTGCATACTCTCTGATCTTAAAATTATTTATCAGTGCAGAACCTATTTTGCAGTTGCACAATTCATGTGCGATCCGCACATTGGTCAAAATCATGTTGGGTTCTTTCGCTTGGTTTGCGGGTGCAGATGAAATTCTGTGGTCTACAATTACTTTTCCGGCCGCTCAAAACCTTCTACGGACCGTACTTCTTTGTTTTTGTGCCCTTTATTGCCTTGTGCTTGGAAACACTCCTTTTTTGTCGGATTTCATCATAGGAGACCAGACTTTCAATATTCCTGCAATTGCACAATTTCATTAGTTTCGGAAACATAAATCAATACTTTCAGACTAAAACAAAAGCAAAAGGTGCTAATAAGTAGTCAAAATTTTCACTTACCAGTATCCCTATGGAAGTGGCCATACACAAGCTAAGCTTGGATCCCGACATCCCTCCGGTAAGAAAAAAAAGGCCCTATTATGGAGGCCAGGAATAAATTCGTCAAAGAAGAGTTAACTCGCCTACTTGACATCGGTTCGATCCAAGAGGTAAAGTATCCAAACTGGCTAGCTAATGTAGTAGTAGTTCCTAAGAAGAACAATATATTTCACATGTGTGTAGATTATAAGGACTTGAATAGGGCATGATTAAAATGCTCGTTCCCACTTCCAAAACTCGATAAAATAATTGATGTGACGGCTGGGCACGAGTTAATGAGTTTCCTTGATGCTTATTTCGGGTACAACCAAATTAAGATGAACCCAGAGGATCAGGAAAAAACTTTGTTCATAACAAATTTTGGCGCATATTGCTACAATGTGATGCTCTTTGGGTTAAAGAACGCCGGAGCCACTTATCAGCGGCTCGTAAACAAGATGTTTGAAATACAGATAGGAAAACTATGAAAGTTTATATTTACGATATGCTCATTATGTCTTTGAACGCATGTGATTGTGATTATCTTAAGCATTTGTAAGAAACTTTTGATATCCGAAGGAAGCATAACATGAAGCTTAACCCCGAGAAGCGCGCGTTCGGGGTCAGCTCCGTCAAATTCTTAGGATTCTTGGTATCGCAAAGGGGGATTGAAGTAAATCTCGACAATATAAAAGTCATCGAGGACATCCCGGACCAGCTGTCAAGTGTGAATGGACCCCGAAATGCCTACAGGCTTTGAGAGATTTGAAAAGGTACTTGTCAAGCCTCTGTTACTTTCAAAACTGAAGAAAGGTGAAACACTGTTGGTCTACCTCGCAGTCTCAAAAGTAATGGTAAGTGTAGTTTTAGTCCGTGAGGATGCAGGTACCAAATCTCCCATATATTACGTTAGTAATATTTTAACGAGAGCAGAAACTCGCTACCGGCATTTGGAGAAGCTGGCCTTAGCTCTCGCAATTGCCACTCGGAAGCTGAGGCCTTACTTCCAATGTCATCTGATAGTTGTGGTGACCACCTTTCCCTTGCGGAGCATCCTTCACAAACCCGAACTCTTGGGTAGATTGGCCAAATGAGCCGTCGAAATGAGTGAATTCGACATAGAATATAAACCAAGGTCTACGATTAAGTCACAAGTTTTGGCTGATTTTGTGGACAATTTCAGTCCGGGATTGCTGCCTCTAGCAACCAAAGAGGCAGTAATGGTGTCAGAACGGTCCAACATAAAGGGGTCCAACTTTTATATATGTATATTAATCGACTATTTTTAATTTAAGTGGCTGGATAGGTAGGTTAATTTTTCAAACATTTTAGCCATTGGTAGTAGAATTGACCTTTTCAAAGCCCGCTGTCTCAACATAATTATACGCCATTTGGAAGTCAAGACATCCATAAAATCATAATTCTTATTTTATCATCTTGATAGCCATATTAGCATTTGGGAATCAGGTATGGGTTCTCTTTGAAGGGATCAAAATCTTCATGCCTTGTTTTATCATCATATCATTAAAAATACTCATTTTTTAGAAAGTCTCTTTGTCATTAAGACGCATAATTTGTAGGGTATTTTATTCAGAAATATGCATGTTATTCCAACTGAATTAAAACACTCATTTATTTTAGTTTGCTTCCATATGAGCTTAATTCGTGTGAGAACCTTCTTTTATTTTTTTTAAAAATGCTAGCTATAAAAAGGAGTACCAATATTTACATTGAACACATCGAATGCAGTCACATGCGCATCAATAAACCTAAAACTAAATAGTTAAGCTTCCCATTGTGGACATGGGCCGGACCGCGAAAGCTGGATCTGGACTTTGATTTGCAAGGTTTTGGATGAATGCAGGTTTGGGCTTCAAATCGTAAAAATAGCACGTTATAGCCAGTTTTCGGACTGGTCATTTAAAAATAGTCAGCGTTTACCAAGTCAATGAAAAATAGCCACTATTTTGCTGCAACAGAGACCGGTCCAGCATAATATACTGGAGTTCGGTGCACCTGTGTATGAACTCCAGCATATTATACTGAACCGGTATACTTTGTTGGCTCCAGTATATTATGTTATACTTGTTGGAACTCTAGTATATTATGCTGGAGTTCTAGTGTACTTATGCTGGAACTCCATCATATTATGCTGGAGTTCTAGCATACTTATTCTGGAACTCCAGTATAATATGTTGGAGTTCAAGTATACTTATGCTGGAACTCCAGCATAATATACTGGCATATTTTCCGGATTTTGAACAGTGTTTTCGCTCAGATTTATCTTAAAAGTGGCTAAATTTCGATTACTTTTGAAACTGGACTATATTTGAACAACCAATTGTAAATCTCGCTATTTTTTAATTTCTCCCCTTCAAATCTGATCCACAATCCCATTGCAAATGTTATCCACATCAATTCCATGCACAATTTCATTTTAAAACTTATTAAGCCTAAAGCTAAGATATCGAATTGTACTCCCCAAATTTGGTGAATGATTAATTCGAACTGTGAAATAATATAGTACTCCATTGACCGTCGGGCCACGATTTATAGGCACTCAAGAACAGTGGAATTTAGAGAGTTTGGATGATTTGATTTTTGACTATGAAATAATGTGACACTTGAATAATAAGTAAATCCTTTCACAAAACTAATGATATCTTGCCTTGTTTTGTAGCTCCTGCGTAAGACCTGACTAAATGATAAGGAATAATAACACCGGTGAATAGAGTTGGAGAAACTATTTCAATGGAAAATATTTTACTTTTGGTAAATAATTTTTCGATCATTTTCCTGTGTTTAGCACATAATAATCGTACAAGGAGTAATATATGATAGATAATAAGCATGGTAAAGTGAAGATATTTTGAGGGCTAAAATATGACAATAATTTCTACATGTGTTATAGAATTGGGATATTTGCGAAGGAAGCTTTCGCCCAAAAGGGAGAAGATCATTTTCCTCCATTTGGTGGAAATATTTTTTTTTTTTGAAAGAAAAAAAATCATGCATCTTTAAGGTAACAAAAACACTGAAAAATTACCTCAACAAGTAAAAGATTTTATTTTTTTTGGTAGAAATATTCGAAGCAAATCCAATATCTCATGTTTTCCGAGTAAAATAATTTAACATACAACAAGAGATCTTCAGAGTAGACGGTTCGAAATTTATATTTACAAAAAAGGGATCTTTACACAAATAGCCGGACCAATTTATTATTTACTTTTTCTAGCCGATATACATAAATTGAGGACTGATTATACACAGTTTATGTATAGGGTAAAATATGCTATGTTAAGTAATTGCATAAGAGGGTGACACGTGGCATCGAAGGCAGAGAATAGCTAAGATCGAAGACAAATGTCTGTTTGTTACCAGAAGGAATGACACTCGTAAAGATGCAATAAATACCCTCTGCCCGATAACATTTAATGGAGAATATTCTACAGTATTTAGTGTACTGAGAATTTGGCATTTATGTTCACCGTTACACCTTCAATAATCCTCATGATTGACATTAAAAAAGGGCATGATCTTAGGACCTTGTTTTCTAGGTTATCATTGTAAAGGACACGACTTTCTCTGGCAAACTTATGCTATAATCGATGCAAAGCTTTATATAATTTTATCTTCTTATTCCGTAATTTCATTACTTTTGTGGCCGGAGCTATGCTCCCGAAATTACTATTTCTGCGATTTTATCTTCATTTCAAGACTAAGTATTGCGTGTTTCATCAATTATTTTATTATTTTTGGATCGAATTAATTCACTTGTCTAGAAATCACGTATAAATTCAACTGTATTGTTTTACAAGTAAACATACATACATATATATATATATATATATATATATATATGTGTGTGTGTGTATCTTACATGAATTATATTTATATTATATCTCTACCGGCTATTTTTAGTTTAAGCGGTTTGGTGGGTGACTAAGCGATTTTACTATACACGAGAAGAAGATCCTTACACTTGTTGAACCTGATACAGTAAAGGATATCAATGAATGAGCTTCATTTTATTCATTGCAAAGGCACCCTATATCTACTGCTACATTAACCATTCACGTCGTTCCTAAAATATGTGTCAACTGTGGTACACAATTCAAGGTTGCATAAATATTGGTTGCTTGGATTGCCACTTGGCTATATGACATTAGATTCTAATAATTTGGATATAATTTTTTTACTGAAAAACTATAAATATCTTCATTAATTTCTATGGTTGCCTATCTTCATTAGCCACCCAAAACTTTATCTGTCCTTGCTATCTTTAGACCTTATACCTTCCAAACGTGTCTATCATCCAGTTGAACTTTTAACAAGTGTTGTTAGTCTATATCATTTGCTTTCAATTACAAGTTTGTGAAGTTCACAATATCTTTGACAAGTTGTGGAGAGAGATGTGGCACAATGTTGAAACTTTAGCAACAGTAAAGGGAATTAAGCTTTAAGTTTTGTATGACTTTAATTCTTAAATTAAAGAATAAAACTATATGTGCGTGAATTAGTTTCCAAGCTTTATGTTAATAATGATATTTCGATTTCCAGCATGCCATGTGAGGTGCTTACAAAATTGGAAATTCTAGATGCAATAGTGGTTGGATTACTAATAAGGTGAGGATTCCTTGATGTATATCATGAGTTGTCAGACCATTGAGTGAAATTAGTTGAAGATAAAGAATAATTTGTATTACCTGAATGTCATGTGGGAAAGAGAACACAAAGAGTAGTTTGTGACACCTTGTTTTGTAGTCATTACAAAGAAATCAAATAATCAATAATGATCATTGACCATGGCATTCTCCTTTTCTTATATGTTATAACCATGTCATCCAAACTAGTATATGCGCACTTTGATTATTCACCGAATAGATGTTAAGAAATTACCTAATCTTTTCCGTCTCTGCTAAAACTTCAACTCATGATTTCATGACCGCTAAGCCATATCTTTAGGTGTCATGAATATTTTGTATATTACTATTCACCTTAAATAGCGGGAGTGATTTCTCGAGCCTCGAGGGATATAATATGTTTAGCATGCGAGAGTTCACTTATCCTAGTCCTATATTTCTCCAAAATGGAACAGTTAATTCTAAGCTAGTCGTAGAAGCACCATATAGATAATAATGATGATTAATTTGAACCAAAATCATTTAGTAATTTTTTGAAAGACAGAAAAAAGAGAGGTGGAAAGACCAGAAAGTAACAGGATAAAGTATGTGGTAAAATTACCTTAAAGTAATCAAATGGATCTAGATATCAAGAAACTGTTTTTTAATGGTTAAACTAAACACATTGTCATCATTTTCCTTTTTTCAGCAACCCCTACTTCGGTTAGACCATAGCCTTCTATCATTTGGATGGGTTAGTTAATCGATTACAAGAAATCCAACTAGTTCATGTTCCCTTTTGTCATTTTGCACCCTTCACGGCAAGCAAGGAATAAAGCTAAATCATTATTCCTCTAATAGCATTTTTTTTTCAAAATCTCAGTGACTAGTACATTCACATCGAGCTAATTTTACAATAACAATAACAACCAACCTAGTAGAGTCCGGTGATAGTAATGTGTACGCAAATCTTACCTCTACCTTTATAAGGTAGGAAGTTGTTTCCGATAAACCATCGGCTCAAGGAACAGTGAAACAATCGAGCTATCTTTAACATAGTAAAAAAAGATAGATATTTTGGGGAATTCTCAGTGTAACAAAATGCAATTTTTGTTCATTGAGTGGTTTTTGCTAACATTCAAGTATCAATATTTCTACATATGAATTACTATAACATGGCTATCAACAAGACAAACATTACAACCGGAAATTGGTGATAGCATGACTGAAGTGACTCCCAATTATTGACTCAAGTGGAAAGATATATGAAACAGGGGAATCTAACAGTAACTCTAGATACAGAAAGAATGGAGATAAGGTACCAAACCAACTGGTGGAAAGAAGAAATTTCACACCGCACAATCCCTCAAACTAATAAGCAAAGATACTTTTCTACTGACTTACTCAAATCAAAGCAAATCCCAATTGTGAGGTTGGGTAGAAGCAGCATGATTATTATTGGTTGGTGTGGCTGAATAATGATCCAGCAACGATGCTGGCGCAGGGTCAAATGTTTCCCATTGTGTAGTTATGACAACAGAACCCGAGGCAGAGTGCCTTGATGGCTGCTGCTGCTGCTGCTGTTTTGTTTGTGCAGGAGAATGCGCGAACGAATGCCTGACATTCTTGTTTTGAACTGGCGATGATGCTTGCTCATTGGAATACCTGCGTTGGTGATGATGATGCTGTTGAGATGGGGAGGTTTCCTGTTTTGGAATGTGATTCCCATTGCTTGTTGGCGCTGAATTTTTTATCTTCAATAAATCTAGTGTTTCAACATATTTTTGCACTCTTTTCACCTGTGCAAACAAAATAACATGCTTTAGTCCAATCCTAGAGCAATTGTACAATTCAAATGGCTGAGGTCGACTAAGTTAATACCTGCATTTTTCTCTGCAGTTTAACATCACCTTCAGCTGTAATACCATCCAATTTAAGCAGTTGATTCATCAATAGTTCTATCACATTAACCAAATCCTTTTCTGCAACTTTTGCACCTTTGGAAATTACAGTTTCGAATGCAGATACCTAAGCAATCCAAACATAATATAAGCTGACTAAACAAAAATGAACACATTAGCTATAGCATTCAAAGAGCTTAAACCAATAAAACAAGGACTTACCTTATATAAAATCACAATTTAAAGAATTTTTCATAACCTGTTATAACGAACAATGTAACTTATTTTCCAGGTTACTACTTATACTTGTTATGAAACGTTACATGCAGTTATTTTTTAGGTGACCTAATCGTTTTGATAGTTCTATAGAAATTCATTTACACTATTAGCATATAGAAGTTAAAATCATAACACGTTACTTAATTGCGAGACAACTAATAAGGGGAGAAGAGGGAATTGTTACCTGTCCAGCAAGCCTATCGACTTCAAAACTGATGTCTGATATAGTTTTAGCAGCCTTCTCCATCTTGGCATTCTTTCTCATCTCAAGGTACCGTTTCTCTTGGCTAATTGGGTCTTCAACTAGCACAATTTTGGACTTGTCCTTAATACCAGACATATCAAGGAACGCATTGTTGTCCCTTTCTTTGTCTTTGTACAATAACTTTTGATCTTGGTGGTGCAGCCCTGTTGGCCCCGTTAACATCTTCTTCAATTCCCCTATAATTCCATAACACAAATAATGTTTTTTGAAAAAAAAAATTATTACGGAGATGCTATAGTAACTATAATGATTTAAAAAAAAGACTTTTGACTTTTTTTTACTTACCGAAGGTTGCTTGAGCACTGATATTGATTTCGTGGTAAATGGAACCATACTTGACCCGAACCCGAATAGTGGGAGGAGGAGGACGGTTTTCAGAATCCGGGTTACGCTTCTGGACCAGCATTCCACCGGGTCGGACCTCCCACTCGTTCTCGGTGGCACGGTCTCTGCCGACGGCTGAAGCTCCGTTCATCATCGGAGGCACAGCGGTGGTTTTGGTCTTCATACGCATCATTTTTGGTAATGAAAGAAGAGGGAGGGGTGGTAAACGAAAATATTACTAAGAAAATAAATTGAGTAAATGCTGACGTTGAATTTCTGAGGAATCAGATCAAAGCATTGACTTCACAAAACTGAAGTGATTTTAAAGTACAGTAGCAGATATATAGATATCCATTTTAATCTTAAAAGTAGAGATAAACCCCAAAGCCGAAAGCCCAAAATCCAAAAGCCAGTTAGAAACAGTTGTAATATATCGTCTGTAACTTGAGCATTAACACGAGTCCAATAGCCAGCGCCACGCGTGAAGAGAGAGACAAGTTTAACTTAGGCAAAAATACACGCACTGCCGAACTTTCCAGCTATTAGTTGTGCATTTACTCTTTTAAGGAAAGAATCAGTACGAAAGATGAAGACTTGATAAAAAGAAAAGAACAAAAGAAAAAAGAGAATTCTAACCGGAGAATCAAGAAAAACCGATCGGCGGCCGGCGATAATGCCGGAGATAAATTGGACTAGTACGTGGAAGAAATTAGAAATTGAAAAGAAATCGTAGATCTCGTAAAAGACCCAGAAACGCAAAAGAATGAAATGGGGTAGCGCCAAATTTGCCAAAAATAGCGAAACTGACGGGGCAAATCCAAAATAAACCGATTTGTCCGATAGAAAATTTTGGACTAGAATGGATTTCAATGTTGAAATAGATCAGAAACTAGGATTATAATCAGACACAAGAAGAAACTAAATTTTTTCTCTTTTTCTGATTTGTTGGTTTATTGTGGAGAAGGCTGGAAGAAGATGGGAGACAGAGATGAAAAAATACGATATTACAAAAAAGTATAAATAAATGAATGGACAGCGAACAGAAGAAAAGAGCTAAGAACTCTGCTATACATTTAATTATAATTAAAAAAAGAATTGCATTTGCTTGCCTATTTAATTATTGGTAGGGCATCAGTATGTGTATATTTCTAGAGTAAGTCACGACGAACATTGGAATAAAGGAAGACAGGAGAAGCCGCCAAAGCCTTGTGCTCAAAGTCTAGGATTATTAGTAAAGAAAAAATGGAAACTACGTGGAGAGATTAATATAAGAGAAAATTACCATGTTAAGTATGAAATCAATCTAGATAAAGCTCATCTATAAGAACTAAAATCAGTAAATGCACAGCTTTTGCGACTTTGACTACAAATTTAGCAGAAACGTAGTTTGACTCAGCACGGAATTTAAGAAAAAAAAAATTAAAACTTGTGGTCTTAAAAATTTAAGAGATAATAGGTTTGTGGGGTCATGATATTTGTGTGACTATAAAAGCATCTCATTAAGAGTAAATGAGTAAAATGAAAAAGTTTAAAGTTGAATTATTTCTAAATTAAAAAATGTGTTATTTGTTTTGGAGCGGACTAAAAAAAAAATACCCATCTAAATCTAATATGAAACGGAGGGAGTACTATTTTTCAAAATTCTACTAGCATAATATAAATAGTTCAAACAAAATTTTTGATAAAGTTTATCTACTCATATATACATTATTATAACAAGAAAAAACAATAAGGAAATTGTCAAATACAATGGGGTGATGACTGAAATTTGAGTTGGAGGAGCAATTTTTAAACTAATGGAGAAACCCTTTCACTGAGCAGAGGCCAGAGAGTATTACTCCTATCCGACAGTGACTTTTATTTTACCAATTTTTGTTGTTTTACTTCACAGTGGTTTGTTTTTTCTCTTTTTACCTGCGGTAACTGCAGAATGAACCACAAGCTAAACTGATTGGTCAACTACAAAGAACCAACTTGGCTAAAGCATTTATACACTTTCTTTTTTCACTCCTCTAAGAGAAACAGTTTTCTTTGTAGGATTTGTCCTCAGTTAATTAATACTGCCTTTTTTCACTTTATAATAAATTGGTCTTACTGTTTATTCCTTTACTAAGTAAATTTTTAAATAAATGCATTATTTAAAGAGCTTTGAATTTGACCATAAAAATGACAACATGGCATCCAAATTTTATCAATTTGCCCATGTGTGAGGGAGAGATTTTCTTTAAGTAAAATACTACTATCAATCAGAATTTCTTCCAATACTTTTATCTAAATACAGTAGTAAAATATAAGATATTTCAAGTACAAGTGCCCAACAAAAGAACAATTTACCTAAAAAGAAAAAGGTTGTCTAAATGGGGTAATTGCTTTTCTCCTTTCGTCAGTGAAATTTCTAACTCGTGTATTGAGCAGCCTTCACCCTTTATGTAATCATGCCAATCTAAAAAGGTTACTGCTCCAGGGGCCAATAGTCAATCAGACAAAATTACATGAAATTATTATAATAATAAGTAAAATCAATTACTTAAAAAATAAAACGAAATTTATTATAATAAATAATTAAATTGCGTTGTAATTATTTTTAATTGTATCAAAAAATAGAAGATAAATTTTTAAAAATTAAAATATAGGGTGTGTTTAGTATGAAAAAAATATATTTTAATTTTTTTATATTTAATTGACTTAAATATTTTAAAACTCAATTATATCATTTTTAAAAAAAAATATTTTCCTTTATATCAAACACACCTTGGAAATAAAAATTATTCGTAATTGAAGTCCTACGTCAACGTAACACAACCAACCAAACAAACAGTAGCACCTACGTCACAGTAAGTCCCGGACACGTGTCAATTGTTTGGACCATCAAAATCCGACCCGCAATCGACTGTGACTGTCTTTAACATTTCCTCTCTTTGAAGCCATGCCAATCTCCACCGACACTTTTGGACCGCTGGATGGACGCAGCTTTTGCTATCTAGTCCACGTGGCAGTTTTAAGATCGTCGATCACGATTCCCACGTGGTCCTTCAATGGTGACCATTTTTCTCTGTTAACCGTTGTCCGACGGAGACGGTACAACCCACTGGCCACTGGTTGTGTGAATATATAAAAGGTCAAGGAAGAGGGGCGGTCGTTAGTTGCTTTGTCTGTTGACTAATTTATTTAATATGGAGTATTTTATTTGCATAATTAATATTTCTTCCATCTCAAAAAGACTGGTGATGTATTCAGTATGATAGCATATGTTTGATTAAACTTCAAATTTTCTTATTCCGGAAAGTGTTGTTTAAAAGAGTATTTATAAAGAGTAGCAATTTATGTTTGATCAATTAATTTAAAAAGTATTTTTTTTAATATTAGAGCAATAATTTTTACTTAATCAAGGTTCCAAAAATACTTCTGAGGGAAAAACTTTTCTTTTTAACTTATGAAAATATCTTAATAACGCTTATATTTTTCCTAAAAACTTGGCCAAACAAACTAGTAGTTCTAAGAAGTTTGGCCAAACAGGCGACGAGCTTCAATACTTACAAAATTTTTGTATGAATAACACTTAGAATTAAGGTGAACTAGTCGGGATCCCTTAATCGGTATAACTGAAATTTTACCTTTTTAATCAAGAATTTCGAATTCGAGCGACCTACTACGAACAATTGGATTAATCGAAATAATGAGTTTCCAATATCACATAATTAGAGCACAAATAATTTTTTTGTAATTAAAGCAAAAAGAATTTTGTACGAATTATGCATGAATCTTTAATTCTTTCGAGCTATGATTGACTTGTTGGGTATAATGTCCAACAAGCAGTTTTTTTGTGTATTGTACATATGTTTCAATTTGGTGTATTGCACGTATATAATATGTAATCTACAATTTTCATAGTATATAATGTAAAGAAAAATCTTTAACTTACAAAGTTTTATCACTCCATAAATGGTAATGCTGTGAAACAAATTAAGACTAAAGAAATAGGATATGGTTTCATTAGTAACTAATTTAAGTTATACTAAATTAAGTATTGCTAGGGCTCCCTTCGCCTCCGGGCAAGAATATTATTCGGAGTTTGTCTAGAATTTTAAAAAGAGACAGTGTACCGACACTTTTAATAGTTTAATAATTAGACTAAACTGGTTATTGTTTATATTTGGTAGTAGTAGCGGTTTCGTCGAAATACCGTGGGATTAATGTTTGAATTTACTCAGCTTTTTGTGATGTTGATATTTTACCATCTTCCATCTACTACTGAGAAGTGACCACTTGCCAAAACATTGTTTCCTTGTATGTTGTATTGCTACAATAATACTTCATTTTTACTTCGTCCCAGTAGTGGTCGTTTAACTAATGCCTCTCTTTTCCTCTTTTTTTTTTTTTTTTTTTTTGGGGAAATTATCATTACGTACATAGAGTCCAAAGTCTCGCGCATTCTCATGATGAGAAGACTTGAGAAGGATAGTCGACTCAACATGGCAACCAACAGGTTATTCTCAATGCTTGTTTTTGTACTCGGAAAATTAAGTTTACCATAATTTCCTCCAAACTGGCCGCGTGAAACTAACTATCCTAAAATGCGCTGCTATTTCTTTCCAAAAAATTATTACGAATCTCTTTTAGTTTTCTATCTTGTTCATATGCAACTGTTAAACTTTGCCGTATGAATTTACTCACATTGTCGATTTACTAGTCTATTTCCGATGAATATAGATGTGAATATAATTTAAAAATATGCAAGGTTGGAATTCATATAACGGATTCCATCTTGATTAAGCTGCTGTAATTTTTTATTCTACATAAGTGAAGGAAAAAAGAATACAGGGGAGTCAGAAGCCCAAGTGGAAGTTAGTAACCAACCAACTAAATTGCCATAATTCCTATAGCGTTGCTGTTATATCCACGTCCCACGATTTACTGCTAGATCTTGGTCAAACTCTCTCTTTTTTTTTTCTTTAAATTTTTTCTGTAATACGTGCAAAATCATCTGTAATCCTTGCATGTAGACATGTAAGCTAATAAGGGCTGCAAATATTTTAATCTTTTAGCATGTTTCTAATCACAAATGTCAATCAGAGGATTAAAAATCTAACCAATGGCCAAATTCGCAAATGCACTACAGCTACGTATACACATTTATCATTTTCACAGAAACTGGAAGTCAACTAATTATAACCCAATTGACCCACCAAAAGATCTTGATATTTCGTCATTTTCTTCTTTTTGGGGTATTAATTGGAACATATCATACAGCGTGGGGTTCTCTTAATTAAGCCTTCTTTTCCCGTAGCTGGCGTATTTAATTAGTTTATTCTCTTTAATTCCCTTCTCTTACTCTTGTTTTATTGTATTTCTATCACTTTATTATTTTCCTAAAGTATATAATACTCCTACTTGGCAGACTGTGACAAAACAACACTGAACATTGAAACGTTCAAACAAACATTTTTAATCTAAAGTCTTTCATATCTGGCCAAATTTTAGATTTTTGTCCCAGTTATTTTTATAAAAACATCTCATGTGATTTAACTAAATCACCTCCACCTTCTTTAGTTTCATTTTTTGCTTCTAAAGAAACTTAACTCAAATGATAATTAATTTAAGTTATATAGATTGTCAATGTAAAAGAAATATCTAAACTATATGGTCATTCAAAGGATATCAACAGGTAAGCCTGATTTGGAGTCTTAATTAAAAATAAATCAAGTTACCCGTTATAATAGGTAAAGATCAACCCCATAATGTAAAAGAATTTTATATTTTGTTATGTGTATATATCTTAAATTAAACTCAATGATAAATTAAAACTATAATATGATATTGCAAAACTGTCCTTCGTGGCATAATTACTACTACGTTGATTATAAGTTTTACAACATAACCTTCACCCAAATTTGGATTTTTGAAGTTACAACAAAGAGTACTTACTACACAAATGGTGCATGTTTGCCTGAGTAGCTTTTTGTTATGATGATTGTGTCACGACCCGGTTTTTCCACTCTCGAGAGTCGTGATGGCGCCTACTGGTGAAAGCTAGGCAACCCAAATTATTCTAATTACTTAACCTTTTCCAGTTTTAAACCATTGTCAGTGATGAGTAGATATCATGCAAATAGCGAAAATAATTAAGCGGAAGACAAAATCTGATAACTAATCTTAATACAAACTGCGGAAGTCTAAATAAAACTCTACCCAGAATTTGGTGTCACAGCTTCACAGACGGTCTAAGAATACTACATACAAAGTCTAAAAGGTCAAATACACACTGTTTCTGAAATGAGTAAAGGAAACAGGATAAAGGAAAGATAGGAGGTGACGTCAAGGCCAGCGGACGCCTGCAGGACTACCTCGGGTCGCCTGTTGGACTGAAGGCAGCAACCTCACTGCGGTCTAAAATCTATAACACTGGGATCAGCACAAAAGAGTGCAGAGTATAGTATCAGCACAACCGACTCTATGAGCTGGTAAGTGTCTAGCCTAACCTCGGTGAAGTAGTGACGAGGCTAGGACCAGACTACCAAATAAACATGTGTAGTTATATCATAGACAACGGAAAAAGAAGCAGATAATTGCAATTAAAATTGGGCAGGGGAAACATGCTTCGCGGAATAACAGATAACAACAGAATATCAAGAGAATATAAAGAAACAAAAATCCAATTACTAACATGGATAGGGAAAACAAATTCAGAGTTCACTTTCATTTCACATCTCGTTACAAGCGTGAAACTCGATCCCATTTCATGTATCTCGTTGCAGGCGTGCAACCCAATCCCATTTCATATATCTCGTTGCAGGCGTGCAACCCGCTCCCATTTCACATATCTCGTTGCAGGTGTACAACCCGCTCCCATTTTACATATCTCATTGCAGGCGTGCAACCCGATCTCATTTCATATATCTCGTTACAGGCGTGCAACCCGCTCCCATTTCACATATCTCGTTACAGACGTGCAACCCGATCCCATTTCATATATTTCCGTGCTGGCGTGCCATCCGATCCTATTTACAAATTAACAATAATCACAAAAGAATCCCGGCAAGGGAATAATTATATTTCAACAACATCCCGGCAAGGGAACAATAACATCAAGACAACATCCCGGCAAGGGAACAATAATATCAAGACAACATCCCGACAAGGAAATAATAATGATAATAACATCCCGGCAAGGGAACAATAATGATAATAACATCCCGGCAAGGGAACAATAATGATAATAACATGTGAAGCGCAATAAACTACAACGGAGTTATAACAATTACAATACAAGACTCACGGGCATGCTTGACACCGACGTATAAATACTTGTCACCATGCCTATACACCGTACTCCACAATTAACACGTAGCAAATAAGACACAACTCCTAATCCCTCAAGCTAAGGTTAGACCAAACACTTACCTCGATGCCACGAACACAATTCAAGCCTCTACTATCGCTTTATCTCGTGATTACACCACTAATTCGCTCGTATCTAGCCACAAGTTACTTAATTACATCAATAAATGCTAAATAAATCAATCCTAATGCATGAAAATGAGTTTTCTAAAGTTTTTTCCCAAAAGGTCAAAAATCGTCCCTGGGCCCACTTGGTCAAAACCCGAGGTTCGAACCAAAACCCGATTACACATTCCCCCATGAACCCAAATATATAATTTGTTTTAATATCGGACCTCAAATCGAGGTCCAAATCCCTAATTTTTGAAAACCTAGGTTCTACCCAAAACACCTAATTTCCCCCATGAAAATTATTGCTTTTGAGTTGAAATCATGTGAAAAGATGTTAATGATTGAAGAAAACGAGTTAGAATTGACTTACAATCGATTAGGAAGAGAAGTTGTCTTTGAAAAATCGCCCAAGAATGTTTTGATTTTGAAAGAGTGTGAAAAATGGGAGATTTTCGGCTAAGTTATAAAATTGCAGGTTGCAGATATGGGAATTCCAACCAGGGTTCGCAATTGCGAACCCAAACTTCTGCTAAGTTGGGAATTGCAAACAACTTCTCGCATTTGCGAGTTGGGAATTGCGAAGAATGCATCGCATTTGCGACGACAGGCTAAGAGGGGAGGCATCGCATTTGCGATAGATTTCCTCGCAATTGCGAGGTAGCTGGCCTGGGCCATTGTTCGCATTTGCGACAAGGCCTTCGCATTTGTGAACTCGCATTTGCGAGCCAGGCTTCGTAAATGCGAAGCTTACAAGCCTGCAATGCAACAGCTGAAAGTCTACAATTTCTCAAGTCCAAAATCCACCCCGTGGCCTATCCAAAACTCACCCGAGATCTCGGGGCTCCAACCCAAACATGCACACCATCCTAAAACATCATAGACTCGCTTGTGCATTCAAATCACTAAAATAACATCAAAAACTATGAATTTGACATCAAAATCATGAAATTTCTCAAGAACTTCAAATTTTTCAATTTTCTCAAATACGATCTGATTCACGTCGTTTCAAGTCCGTTTCTTACCAAATTTCACAGACTTATCTTAAATCACATATAAGACCTGTACCGGGTGCCGGAACCAAAAATGCGAGCCCGATACCATCAAGTTTTAATCACATTTCATTTCTAAAACTCATAAATAATTTCAGAAAATAATTTTTTTTTAAAATTCATGTCTCGGGCTTGGGAACTCGGAATTCGATTCCGGGCATATGCCCAAATACCATATTTTTTCCTATGGACTCTCCGGGACGGTCAAATCACGGGTCAAGGTCCGTTTACCCAAAATGTTGATCGAAGTTAATTTATTCATTTTAAAGTCAAAATTCATCATTTCCACAGATTTTTATATATTGGCTTTCCGGCTACGCGCCCAGACTGCGCACGCAAATTGAGGTGATGTTGAAAGAGGTTTGTAAGGCCTCGGAACACAGAATTCATTTCTAAAACAAGTGATGACCTTTTGTGTCATCACATTCTCCACCTATAAAACAATTGTTCGTCCTCGAACAGACATAAGAAGGAAGTACCTGAGTCGGGGAAAAGATGGGGATAACGGCTCCGCATATCGGATTCGGACTCGCAGGTCGATGCCTCGGCAGGCTGACCTCTCCACTGAACACAAACAGAAGGAAAACTCTTAGATCTCAACTGACGAACCTGCCGGTCTAGAATAGCTACCGGCTCTTCCTCATTAGACAAGTCCTTTTCCAACTAGACAATGTTGAAATCTAACACGTGGGATGGATCGCCGTGATATTTTCGAAGCATGGACACATGAAACACTAGATGCACGGCTGATAAGCTCGGCGGTAACGCAAGTCTGTAAGCCATCTCTCCCACTCGATCAAGAATCTCAAACGGTCCAATGAACCTAGGGCTAAGCTTGCCCTTCTTCCCAAATCTCATCACGCCCTTCATAGGCGACACTCGAAGCAATACCCGCTCACCAACCATGAATGTCAAATCTCAAACCTTACGATCGGCATAACTTTTTTTCCTGGACTGAGCTGTACGAAGCCTATCCTGAATAATCCTGACCTTGTCCAAGGCATCCTGAACCAGATCCATACCCAACAACCGAGCCTCCCCTGGCTCAAACCATCCAATCGGCGACCGACACCGCTTACTGTCACACCTCCTTTTTCGCCTGCGCCCCCGCAAAAGGGCGCGGAAGGGAGTTTTTTCAATTAAGGGACAATCGAAATGGAATTTATTTATTTATTTCAGAGTCGCCACTTGGGAGATTTATGGTGTCCCAAGTCACTGGTTGAATCCTGAATTGAGGAAAAGAATGACTCTGTTTAATAGTCTGCGCACCAGAAATTCGGATAAGGAATTCTGTTAACCCGGGAGAAGGTGTTAGGCATTCCCGAGTTCCGTGGTTCTATCACGGTCGCTCAACTGTCATATTCGGCTTGATTATCTGATTTTATACAAATATGAACTTATGTGCAGATTTTTACTTTTTACTGCTTTCATTGTTATTATTATTATTTTTACAGAGAATTGCAACGTTGTAAAAATGTATCTCGAACCACGTCACAATCAATGTACCCGTGGTCGTCGACATACTTTGACTCCATTGAGATTTGGATTTGGGTCACATCAATGTACACCCGCATTTAAGAAAGTAAATTATTAAAGGCGCGCCTAAAACGACTAGTGCATTATTATTTTTTAGAAGGCCATGAAATCTTGCTAAAACGGCATATCCGAAGTCTAATTAATTATTAACCGTTTATTGAGGGCCCCGCAGCTTGCATTTTTGTTCGGCGAGGCTCATCTCATTTATTATTTAAAGGGCAAACCTAAAAGCGACTATGATTTGCTATTTCTATTTTTTCTAAAAAAATTAAAAAAAAAATAAAGATAAAGGAAAAGCCCTAATTTTATTATTAGTTCTAATACTACTACTACATGGGGTTCAAGAAGTCGTTTGAATTTTTGATCCTCGACCATTCAAAGAATAGTTATTCAAATATGCTTAAAAGGGCAGGCCAAATCTAGGTCTGGGCCCAGGTCCAAATGAGCATGTAGTCCAAAAGCAAGACCTAGGCCATTTAGGATAGTTGGGGGCCCAAACTATCCGAAGTGGACTGTCAATCCCCACCCTGATTCCAACTGAGCGAACGATCACTCGGGTTACTTCAAATTATGCAAATGGGTCGTTTAAGTCGAGCTGGAAGCGTAGTGTTAACAAAATACGATGCAACTGATTGGTTGCTTCAAATGAACCTTACCCGATCAATATTCGAATATCCGTCATTTTAAAGCTGAACGTTGAACTTACTATCGAAAACAAATGTCGTAATGCTTCCCTTAAACTGATACCCATATCCTAATTAACAGCCTTGAACTACTGTTCATGTTCTAATTAATTGTTCATTTGTTGCTTGTTACTACCAGGTAAAATCATAACTCTCGAGTTCATTTCATGCTTCGAACTATTTTAATTTTCAGAACTTAAACTATACAAGTGAACCATACTACGTCAAAGTTGGTGATTATCAACAATCTACCAGCTAATCGGTCCAAATGTCTATTTCTGATTTCAGTCCGGTTATACAGTTGTGTACAAATCAGAACTGCGCTACATTAAGCTATTTTGTCTAAACTACTTAGGCATGAATACATGAAGTCCAAACAGATAAGGTTCAAAAGACAAGAAAGGTAAGCGTTTCCATTTTTTGCATTTCCACTTTACATCAACACCAATACATCATGAAAGAAACGAATACCTTGAAATTTGAGAACAATAAGAAGAGGAAAAGGGGTCAGCAACAGCAGGTAACCGGCAGTAATACAACAGCAGTTCACCACAGCCCAGTAACATATAAAGAAAACCCAGGTGAATTTGAAATCAGTTAAAACCAGAACACTCAAAACTCAAAAACAGCTCAAACGACCTCAGAAATGAAATCAGAAAAACCACACTACTGCCATACTACACCCAAGCTCATCTTGAGCTATCTCAAAACCTATTCCTATTCAAACTTTGAACTCTTTTCTCTCTCTTTTCAGATGGTTCTTCCTTTCTGGTCCCCTCCTCCCCTTCTTTCAGCCTAAGGTTTTTTCCCAGATTCCAGAGATTATTCCTTTCTCCTGTCTTAAGGGACTCTATTTTATATCCAAAATACTGACCCTCTGCCCCTCCACTTCAAAAGCACTTTGGGCAGAATTTTTCCACTAATTCTGCCCATCATCTTCTTTGAATTCCACTAGTATATGTTTTGTTCTCCACTACACTTATCTTTTCTTTATTTAAATTCAAATAGGTATGGGCACCTATTTCTTAACCCATTTTCTTTAATCCTTTCCCCCCACCATTATGTCTTGTTCCCCATTAATACTAAACAATCCATTAGTTTAATGGTACTTTAAAATTTTACTGACAGCCCATTTAAACTAGAAAATTTCTGAACTCTTCAATCCCCAAAATACCCTCCTAAAGCCCCTGAAATCACTGTCCTACCCAATCCCCTCAATTGGGTAACAACCCCAAACAGCTATGGCCAATCCCAACTATCAAATTCCTACCCACTGACTCCTAACTCAAACTGGACAGATTACAAACCTCAGATTTGACCAAACAATAGACTCCCTGATAATCAACTAGACAAGCAATCAACAACATGAATTACAGGCAAAGGGGAATCACATACTATAGGATAAGTTTTAATTCACAACAATTTGGCTAAACCCACCTACTACCAACATGTGACTGTAATTAGAGATGAGGCAATACAAGTGTCATGAAATGAAATCTGATTAATAACACGAGTCTAAGCTCTGACAATCATGAACCATTTCCTAAGCATTAGGTTTATTATATAGCCTAACATTACTGATTAAGGGATCACAATGACAACATAATTGATAGCCTGAACTTGAACAAACTAAACAAACACAAATTTAACCAGTTTGGACTTTAGACTAATGAAACTAAACAGACACAAACTCGCAAACTGGCCCAAGTTCGGACCTTGGACTACTGATCATAATTCAAAAATGGGAAATTCATGCCAATTTACAGAAGGGGAAAAGGACAGAGTAAACAACTGGAACTGCAAGAGTGAATTAACCAAAACTGGGTGTAAAAGACTTACCCGAATCACGATTCAATAAAAACTCGAGGCTCTTCCCATTTTCAAGCCGAGACGGACTTTAACCATGTGTTTTCGAAGGAAAACAGCATGGCTAAAGTCATTCCCTGGCTCAAAATTTATGGACCCTAGCCTGCCTAACTTCGATCTGGAATCTGAGCTACCCCACGATGATTTGAACAGAGTCTATCAGGGATTCATGGTGAGGGGGTCCAGGAAGTCACAGGGTGTGAATTTGGTGGCATTTGAGCGGACTAGGATTTGGGCGATTCCTTGATTTAAGATTCGAGGAGCTCGGGGGTGATTCGAAGCAAACTGAGCGTGGGACTGGAACGAGGAAGTCTTGGGGAAGCTGTGGTGTGAGATTGGGGGTCATTGGATGAACTAGGGTTCCGGCCTTATTTTCAATCTAAAATTCGAAGCACACTACTGGGATTCGAGGACAATGGAAGGTAGATTTGGAAAGAGGAGGGTGAGGGGGTTCTATGGTGTAATTTTGGGGTCGTTTGGACCACCGGAATCGCCGTGAGGCGATTTCCGGTGGACGGTGCGCGGTGGTTGAAGGTAGCGGGTGTTTAGGGCCTGTCTCTTGGTCAGAGATGAAGGCGAAGGGGGGTATGGCTTTGGGGGGGCTGGGTAGGCTTTTAGGAATATATACGAGGGGGGTTTTAATCTTGGCCGTTGGATCAATTAAGATCAACGGCTAGGATTCAAGAGCTAATCAAAACGGTGTCGTTTGGTTTAGTGTTGGGGTCGGGGTCGATCCGGGTAACGGGTCGGGTATGGGGTTACGGGTGAGGGTGGAGTGATCTGGACCATTGATCCAGTGAGATCAACGAACCAGATTGAGGGTGACAAAAACGACGTCGTTTGGACGGTCGTGTTGCCAGCCTAATTGGACCGGGTAAAAAAGGGTATTTGGACTGGGCTGTAAGGGGTTATTTTGGTTTGGGCCTAGCCTATTTATTTCAAAACAGGCCCAATCCGACTTTCTCTTTATTTCTTCTTTTTTTTTTTCTATTTTCTTTTTAGTTCCTAATTACCAACTAAAGTCCTAATTATAAAATTGACAATTAGCTAAAATATTAACTCTTCAAAATAGCTATCACATGAAATCAAATAAAGATGAAATCACACAATTCGGACATTAAATGCAAAGTACATATTTTTTGGTGATTTTCCATTTTTATAAAACAAAACTGTTTAATTAATTCCTAAATTGTAAAATTAAATCCTAAATGCGCATGCAACACATATTTTTGTATTTTTCTAAATTAAAGTAGAAATAAACATGCACAGACAAAAATACAAATAAATCACAAACAACACAAAACTATTTTATTTTGAATTTTTTGGGAGTAATTCTCATACAGGGCAAAAATCACGTGCTTATAACTGCCCCTCTTTGTCCGAAGACACGAAGAGTTTTCGTGCAAAGATAAAGTGAGTGATTTTTTGTCCATCTGAGTACTCCGTGTGAAGCATTTTTTGAAAAAGATTAACCGAACCTTTGCTTCAAAGGTTTCCTACATATCCCTGGCTAGAAGGTAATCAGGTTAATGTAGTTCGGGAAGTTTTGGTAGCTGGGACTACTATGGGACTGCAATGTTACTGTTGTTGCATGATGTTTTTATTGCTTGCTGACCTCCTTATTACACCATGCTGAAAGAAAACAAGAAGCTAGACTAGACCATAGTCTATGAATTACAAAATCTTATCTAGATCATGCTCTTGTGTCTCTTGTTGCTTTGATGTCTCGGTGACTCCTATGGTATTTCTTTACTTCCGATTTATCTTGTATTCTCCCTTGACTGCCGATCTTGAACTGCTTATTTCCTTTTCGCATTATTTTTCCATCGAGTCTTGGACTTCCTTCCTCTGCTGGGCATTTTTGTTGTTTCCCGCTGGGGATTCCGGTTGGATTCTTCTGCTTTACTGACTTGAAATGTATTCCTCTATTATATGGGCGGGCTCCCAACTTCAACCAACAACTTTGAAAATAAAGCGCAATTCTGTTCTTCAGGGGGGGCTCCTGACCTCAACAACTTTTAAAATAAAACGCCATTCTGTTCTTCAAGGGGGGCTCCTGACCTCAACAACTTTTAAAAAATAAATCGCTATTCTGTTCTTCAGGGGGGGCTCCTGACGTCAACAACAACTTTTAAAAATAAATCGACATTCCTTTCTTCAGGCGAGCGAGATTTCAGCAACTTCGAAAAATAAATCGACATTCTGTTCTTCAGGAGGGCTCCTAACCTCAACAACAACTTTTAAAAACAAATCGCCATTCTGTTCTTCAGGGGGGCTCCTGACCTCAACAATAACTTTGAAAATAAAACGTCATTCTTTTCTTTAGGCGGGCGAGATTTCAACAACTTCGAAATATAAATCGCCATTCCTCTCTTCAGGCGGGCTCCTGACCTCAACAACAACTTTGAAAATAAATTGTCATTCCTCTCTTCAGGCGGGCTCCTGACCTCAACCACAACTTTGAAAATAAATTGACATTCCTCTCTTCAGGCGGGCTCCTGACCTCAACCACAACTTTGAAAATAAATTGTCATTCCTCTCTTCATGCGGGCTCCTGACCTCAACCACAACTTTAAAAAAAAATTGTCATTCCTCTCTTCAGGCGGGCTCCTGACCTCAACAACAACTTTGAAAATAAATTCAACAACAACTTTGAAAATAAATTGTCATTTCTCTCTTCAGGCGGGCTCCTGACCTCAACCACAACTTTGAAAATAAATTGTCATTCCTCTCTTCAGGTGGGCTCCTGACCTCAACAACAACTTTGAAAATAAATTGCCATTGGCAATGATTTATGAAACATATATTTTGGCAATGTTCATACAAGCAGGACCACTCGGGTCGAAATAAATTAAACGTCCTTTGGAGAAAGGATTAAATTCAATATCCTGTTCGAGGGCGGATAGACCCAAAATATCCTATTCAAGGGCGGATGAACCCAAAATATCCTATTCGAGGGCGGATGAACCCAAAATATCCTATTCGAGGGCGGATGAACCCAAAATATCCTATTCGAGGGCGGATGAACCCAAAATATCCTATTCGAGGGCGGATGAACCCAAAATATCCTATTCGAGGGCGGATGAACCCAAAATATCTTATTCGAGGGCGGACCCAAAATATCCTATTCGAGGGCGGATGAACCCAATTTCTTCAACTTAAATGTAAAGACTGAAATGTATTCCTCTGTTATATGGGCGGGCTCCCAACTTCAAAACTTGAAATTTAAATCGTCATTCTGTTCTTTACGGAGGGCTCCTGACATCAACAACTTTCTTAAATATTAACACCTCTATTCTCCAGGCGGGCTCCTGACCTCAACAACAACCTTTTGCAAAACTTTAAACTTCAATGACTCAACCTAGAAGTCCGTCTCCTATGACTGAATTATTGATTTAAGAAGCGCATCTCCTATGGTGAAGATAAACTTAGGAGGAAGTGCGTCTCCTATGGGTGAAAACTTCAGTGACTAAAACTAGGAAGTGTGTCTCCTATGACTAAACTATTGATTTAGGAAGTGCGTCTCCTATGATGAAAACAAACTTTTAGGAAGTGCATCTCCTATGGGTAAAAATAAACTTAGGAAGTGCTTCTCATATGGGTGAAACTTTAATGATTTTAAACTAGGAAGTGTGTCTCCTATGCATGAAATCTTAATTTAGGAAGTGCATCTCCTATGTATGAAAATAAACTTAGGAAGTGCGTGTCCTAGGGGTAAAAATAAACTTAGGAAGTGCGTCTCCTATGCGTGAACCATTTCCTTCTTCCTGAATTATCTTCTTACAGAACTGCTTTCCTTAAAAACTTGTGTTGTCTTCCCTCGAAACTATTGGGGATAACACTGATGGGGAATTATTTACTTACCTGTTGGGGGATAATATTACTGGGGGAATCTCCTTTCTTCCCCTTTTTTCCAAAACTACTTCCTTGAAAACTTTTCTTTCTCAACATTGCTGGGGATAAAATGTTATCAGCTGGGGATAACGCTGTCGAGGATAACACTGCTGGGGGATTTTGATTCTTTCAAAACTAGTGCTTCACTCTTCTGAAGGCTGCTGGGAATGACACTGGCCTTTTGCTTTTTCCGAGCACAAGTTTCATCCTTTTGTTCTGTCCGCTGGGGAACAACTTCCTTCATTAAAACTTGTTATGCTGGGGGTAACACTGGTTCAAAGACCACTTCCCTTTAGACTGGTGCTATCTTTATTCTTCCCCAAATGGGTATCTGACTTCCAGAAAATTTTCTAAATGAAAGGAAAATTTTCTGCCCCAGTTTGATAATCTCCCTTGTGGCATGCATTCCCTTCATCAATGCCATTTCCTTTACCTGTTTCAAATCTAACAAAATTTGTTAGTTTAAAACGTGGTGGTTGGTTGTGATACTCCTACTGGGTATGGCTTTTCCCTTTCTCCTTCCCTGCTTTGTGTTCCTATTACACTATCAAAACTTGCTTGGGATGATATTATTTGCTGGGGATGATATTCCTGCTGGTCTTAGAACGACTTGCCCTGCTTTGCGTCGTTCGGCTATTTCGAAACTTGGGTGATAACTTCCGACCTTATTGTCGATTCCTTATTCACCAACCTCTCAACTCTGTTTTTCCCTCTGACCAGGTATCTTTTCCATGATAGCTGATTCCCCTTGAGGATTTTGCAATGTTTTGCTGATAAACCACATTCTTTGTTCATTCATGTCACTAAAAACAACCTTTTCTGCTTGGGATATCCCTCTTCTTTTGTGTCATAGCTCGGAAACTGGCATTTCCATGACCTTTTAGTCTCATATAAATTTCTCAAATCATGTACATTGCTCTCCGCATTGTTCTTTCTTGATTTGTCCACGGGTCTTGGCCTTGAGGTTTATAACCTTTGATTTCGGCGGGGATATCCCTCTTGACACTCGTCCATCCTTTTGTCAATCTCCTTTTGCTGGGGATATCTTTCTTGACACTGACCTCGCGCTTGTTCCTTCCTGACTTAGACCATTTGGATGTTCTAATCGGATCTGGTCTTGCATAATTGGAAAGTTGATGGCAGATTTTGAAGTTATTTCTCACTTGTTCTAACCAAACAGACTCTACTGGGGAATTTTTCTATGAAAGGAGAAAGATAAACAAAAAAAGAACTGAATAAAAGACAAAGGAAAAAGAGGATTCTTTAACAAGAAAAACTATAAATAAAAACCTATCAAACGCAGATACCGACTCTAATGGTCATGACATGCATATGTGGCCTATCCTCTGCCGTCAATCGTCTTTCAAGATCTTCATTTTACGATTCCCCATCTGATTCTCAATCTTATTCGACTTGTAGTGCCCGAAGGGTTTTCACTATCAAGCCTCTCTCATGTTGGTTTTTCTCTCATCTTTCATCGCCTTATGGTGCCCGTGAAGGTTTTCACCGATAAAACTCTCTCATTTGTATTACTTTCCAGTTGGGGATTGGGATGTTACCGATAAGACTCTCCTTTCTATTTCTTTTCTGCAGGGGACCGGAGTCTTTTCTGCTGGGGATCAGAGTCTTCTCTGTATGTGGATCAGAGTCTTTTCTGCTGGAGATCAGAGTGTTATGTGATGATAAGACTCTCTCATTTGTCTGACTTGGCATCCTTTGAAGACTGATCGGACGATCTTTCTTTGGACCATAATGTGGGTTTTGGATAGGCTAGAAAGAAAGGGTATTAAAGGCTCAAAAACAAATCAATTTGGGGTTCAAAATTACAACCTTCGGAACCATATTTGTTTACAACAAGCAGAACCCTTGCCCCAGTTTCTTGTTTGGGGATTTTTTAATTTTTGTTACACTATGACCGAGCCGTGAGGCGCCTACGTATCATCTTTGAGGAATCAGGTCAAACGTAGTTCCCAATTCCTTGTTGTGACTTTCTTTTGTTTTTGTTGTCATTTTTCCTTTTCTTTATCTCTTCTCTTCTTTTTCTTTCTGTTGTTTTTTTTTCTTTCTCTTTTTCTTTTCTTATCTTTTTATGTTTGCGTTTCTACTCTTTGCTACTGATTCCGAAAGAGGGGTATGAAAGAAAACAAATAAGACTCAAAGGGTTAACGAAGGAGAAAGTGTTTAGATAGCAGAATAAAATGCCTTCGTCATTCCAATCTTCAAAACACGCCAAGCACAAATAACACCATTAAATATTTGCCACATATTCTGATTGTGCCGGACTTGATAACCATATGCATACATTTGCCTTTTCATTTGTCATTTTTAAAGCACCGTTGGGCAATACTCTCACTTGATTTTATGGTTTTTCTTTATGTTTTATTTGCCCCAGTTCCACATGACTCGAGCTCCGAATAATCTCAAACCGTCCTTATTCCTTTTAAATGTCCCGATCACCTCCCAATGGTTTTATGATTATCTTTTAAGATTAGGCCCAAACCGTGTGCGCATGTCATGTCACCAGAATCGGCGCTGAACAAAATGATAGAAGAACTAAACAAAAGATGACTGGAAATAATAAAAGACCGGATTTTGCATTAGACTAACGGTAAAATGGTTTGAATAACAAGACAAACAAAACAAACTAGAATACAATCTCGAAACAAATCTGGACAAAACTAAACAAACCGTTATGACAAAAATGGAAAGATAAGAAGGTTTGACACAAGACAATATAAGAATTACAACCCTAAGAATAATCCGGAGAACAGAAATGACAACAAAATAAGCCACCAAAAGCTTCTCTCCTGCTAACCAAGGAACGGAGCGTCCTCCCAATTACCAAACCTGGCATCTTAGCCACTGAGCTTCGCATCAATATTGCCAAGACCATTACCAACTTCAATATCATCAACCTCAGTCAACAAGTTCCCAATAGGATTCGAGTGCTCCATGTCACTGTCATCGATCACAATCCGCCCTTTTTGGATCATTCTTTCTACTTCCCTTTTCAAATTATGACAGCTCTCAATGTTGTGCCCTCTGACATTGGAGTGGTATGCGCATCGTGCAGCAGGATCAAAGCTTCTTGCACGTGGATCTGGAGTATAAGCGGGGAGCGGCTCAATCAGGCCAGCATGCCTTAGCCTTTCAAACAGACTTGCATAAGATACTCTGATAGGGGTGAGAGCCTTTCCTCGCTTCAGCAACCTCTCGTTCCTAAATGTCTGATTTGGCTTAAAACCTAATCCAGGAGGCTTCCGGTATGCTTGAGGGGGTGGATAGGCCTTTTGTGGAGCCGGGTACCTGGAAAGTGAAGTATGGTTTTTAGGGTCCCGAGGAGAGAAGTGGTGTTGGGGAGGGGAGAAGCATTGAGAAAACATAGCTGGAGGGCGAGTGATGGAGCTACTCGGGTGGCTGGGAAAGCTGTGATAGGCGGTTATATATGGAGAGTGTGGGGGAGCGTCTGGCATTGTTCTCGGTGTTCGGGTAAGGACAGATTACAGGAAGCTAGGTGGTGGCGGGGGTGGTGCTTTCCGAGCCATCCACGCCCGATACATGTCTGCCACATGCTGTCTCAGCATTTTCACTTCTTCTACCAACCCGTTGTTCCGTTCGACCAGTTGTTGTCGGTCATCGGTACCGACCCACTCAGTTCTGAGGTTCTGTGTCATTGTCCTTTGACTTTGCTTTGCAGGGAGGAGTTACCACAACCAACCACTTTTCTATATATGAACACAGCAAAGTGAAGCCATCACGTTAGTGTTAGGGCATTTGACATATAATCATATATCAGAGATGCAATGCACCTAAGCAGTTAAACCGTTCTATCATGCATTCACTTCAGTTACGTGCGTCGTTCCGGCTTCTTGTAATTGTGCCCCTTTGAAAATCTCCCGCACTTTCCTTTATTTCTCATTCTCTTTTTGTTTTTTTTCTATTATTCCTTTTTTTCTCCAGTGGTGGTCGAATCTTATGGAGATTGCCTACGTATCATGACCCCGCATGAATCAGACCTTGCGTAGTTCGGACCAATAAAAGATAACTAATAATAAAACATTTTTTTTGGAATTTCAATTTTCATATTAAAACAAACTTGATTACAAAAGTTTAAAAACTGGCCATACTAACAGACTTTGACAAAAGACAACAAACGGTCTCGAAAATCAAATAGCCCGCATACTCTAATCAAAGAATTACAAACTCAAAAACAAACAGCCAAATTCCTTCCCCTATATGCCAATTTTAACCAAATGGTTGTTTTTCCGACGTGGCCCCTTCTCAATTTCACATGAATTTTAAGGCCGGGAAGGATTATTTTACGACCTTTCACAAACTTGTTCGTTCTTTTACAAAAATAGCCCTTCGACAACTGAAAGATACTCTAAGGCTATCTTGGCAAGAACGGTTTAAGACATCACCGAAGCCAGGCCGGCTTATTTTAACTAAAAACCAAACGGTATTCACTTGACCACTGACTATTTTCTTGTTTTTCAAAGAATAAAAGACCTGGTTTTGCAAACACGACCTTTCAGTACTTCGAAGACGAAGATTTTAAGGTTGTGCGGGATAACTGGTCACAACCCAAAAGAATGACTAAAGATGGTCGCTTAGGCAAAGTCAGCCTTCCGGCGTCCCTTTCGAGAACATTCGGCTATTTTTGACAAAACGGCGTGACCCGACTTATTTATGACTCTTTTCTTGTTTTTTTTTCAAATTAGAATAAAAGACCCGGTATTGCAAACACGGCCTTTCTGCGCCTTAGGGACGAAAATTTTAAGGTTGTGAGGGTCAGAAATCAAAACATAACCAAAGGTAGTTGTTTATGCAAAATCAGCCTTCCGGCGTCCCGTTTGGGAACATTTGGCTAATTTTGACATGAGCGGCATTATCCGACTTATTTATGACAAATATTCGACACTTTGTTTTGGCTATTTTTTTCAAAGGAGAGGTTGGACATCACCCGACTTATTTATGACAAAAATTAAAATTTTGACATGTTTTTTTTGGCTATTTTAGCAAAAGGGGAGGTTGGACCCGATTAGGGCTGCCTACATATCTCACATCCAGTGAGAATCAAACCAGCGTAGTTCGCCCTTAACTGAACTATTTTAAAACAGGACTCTTTTTTTTCATTTTTGGCAACAAATAACAAAACCACTTTCAAAGCACAACTCTTTTCATTTTCATTTTTGGCATTTTCATAAACAAATAAAAAACTATTTTAAAAATAAGACTCTTTTTCATGTTCATTTTTCATGGCAAGACACACTATTTTCCTTTTCTATTTTTGAAAACAAGACAGAACAACGACTTTTTTTTCTATTTTTCCTTTGCTTTTAGTAAAACAAACTAATAAAACATTTTTTTTTATTTTCTCAAAATTTCGGCAGAGTTTCGACAGTATTTGGGCATTGGGTTTTTCAAAATAAACAATTAACTCCCTAACCGCTATTTCTCTCTTTTTTTTCCTCAATTTCACAATATTCCTGATATTCAAAAGTCGGTCAGCGTGCGGGCACGAGACAAATAAATGCACGGAAAACAAATAGGATGCATCAGGATGGTCTTTTCATTTCAGGTTGCTAGTCCTAGACGGACCCAACCCCTGTGTTGAGTCCCCTAAATCAAATGCAACGTGATGCAAATAAGCGTTCCTACTAGGGATCCGGCGTGAAGTCACGTTATTCTATGTTCAAAACCTGGGTCGGTGTTCTAGACAGTGTACTCGAGCGGACAACTCGAGTTGAGGAAGGAGCTCCTTTCCGGGAACCAAAAGGCCAGCCGGCTTAGAAACTTTTCGAGCCTTTTTTATTTCAGGGTATGACACTAACAGAATAGGGAGTCTCAACTAGTAAGCACATCCCCGGAGATAAGAAGAGAAGGGTTTCGACACAGTTTATATACAGTTCAGATAATATCAAAGTGGTAAAAGCATCATTTAGCACATTAGGCTCAAACATGTGAAAATCAGATAAAGACAAATATAACAATTTATCTAAGCTCGAATTTTGAACCCTGAACCAGAGATTCTGGGTTTTATCCCCAGCGGAGTCGCCAGAACTGTCACACCTCCTTTTTCGCCCGCGCCCCCGCAAAGGCGTGCGGAAGGGAGTTTTTCCAATTAAGGGACAATCGAAACGGAATTTATTTATTTATTTCAGAGTCGCCACTTGGGAGATTTATGGTGTCCCAAGTCACCGGTTGAATCCCGAATCGAGGAAAAGAATGACTCTATTTAATAGTCTGCGCACCAGAAATCCGGATAAGGAATTATGTTAACCCGGGAGAAGGTGTTAGGCATTCCCGAGTTCCGTGGTTCTAGCACGGTCGCTCAACTGTCATATTCGGCTTGATTATCTGATTTTATACAAATATAAACTTATGTGCAGATTTTTACTTTTTACCGCTTTCATTGTTATTATTATTATTTTTACAGATAATTGCAGCGTTGTGAAAATGTATCTCGAACCATGTCACAATCAATGTACCCGTGGTCGTCGACATACTCTGACTCCGTTGAGATTTGGATTTGGGTCACATCAATGTACACCCGCATTTAAGAAAGTAAATTATTAAAGGCGCGCCTAAAACGACTAGTGCATTATTATTTTTTAGAAGGCCGTGAAATCTTGCTAAAACGGCATATCCGAAGTCTAATTAATTATTAAACGTTTATTGAGGGCCTCGCAGCTTGCATTTTTGTTCGGCGAGGCTCATCTCATTTATTATTTAAAGGGCAAACCTAAAAGCGACTATGATTTGTTATTTCTATTTTTTCTAAAAAAAATAAAAAAAAAATAAAGATAAAGGAAAAGCACTAATTTTATTATTAGTTCTAATACTACTACTACATTTGGGGTTCAAGAAGTCGTTTGAATTTTTTATCCTCGACCATTCAAAGAATAGTTATTCAAATATGCTTAAAAGGGCAGGCCAAATCTAGGTCTGGGCCCAGGTCCAAATGAGCATGTAGTCCAAAAGCAAGACCTAGGCCATTTAGGATGGCATGGGGCCCAAACTATCCGAAGTGGACTGTCAATCCCCACCCTGATTCCAACTGAGCGAACGATCACTCGGGTTACTTCAAATTATGCAAATGGGTCGTTTAAGTCGAGCTGGAAGCGTAGTGTTAACAAAATACGATGCAACTGATTGGTTGCTTCAAATGAACCTTACCCAATCAATATTCGAATATCTGTGATTTTAAATCTGAATGTTGAACTTACTATCGAAAACAAATGTCGTAATGCTTCCCTTAAACTGATACCCATATCCTAATTAACAGCCTTGAACTACTGTTCATGTTCTAATTAATTGTTCATTTGCTGCTTGTTACTACAAGGTAAAATCATAACTCTCGAGTTCATTTCATGCTTCGAACTATTTTAATTTTCAGAACTTAAACTATACAAGTGAACCATACTACGTCAAAGTTGGTGATTATCAACAATCTACCAGCTAATCGGTCCAAATGTCTATTTCTGGTTTCAGTCCGGTTATACAGTTGTGTACAAATCAGAACTGCGCTACATTAAGCTATTTTGTCTAAACTACTTAGGCATGAATACATGAAGTCCAAACAGATAAGGTTCAAAAGACAAGAAAGGTAAGCGTTTCCATTTTTTGCATTTCCACTTTACATCAACACCAATACATCAGGAAAGAAAAGAATACCTGGAAATTTGAGAACAATAAGAAGAGGAAAAGGGGTCAGCAACAGCAGGTAACCGGCAGTAATACAACAGCAGTTCACCACAGCCTAGTAACATATAAAGCAAACCCAGGTGAATTTGAAATCAGTTAAAACCAGAACACTCAAAACTCAAAAACATCTCAAACGACCTCAGAAATGAAATCAGAAAAACCATACTACTGCCATACTACACCCAAGCTCATCTTGAGCTATCTCAAAACCTATTCCTATTCAAACTTTGAACTCTTTTCTCTCTCTTTTCAGATTGTTCTTCCTTTCTGGTCCCCTCCTCCCCTTCTTTCAGCTAAGGTTTTTTCCCATATTCCAGAGATTATTCCTTTCTCCTGTCTTAAGGGACTCTATTTTATATCCAAAACACTGACCCTCTGCCCCTCCACTTCAAAAGCACTTTGGGCAGAATTTTTCCACTAATTCTGCCCATCATCTCCTTTTAATTCCACTAGTATATGTTTTGTTCTCCACTACACTTGTCTTTTCTTTATTTAAATTCAAATAGGTATGGGCACCTATTTCTTAACCCATTTTCTTTAATCCTTTCCCCCCACCATTATGTCTTGTTCCCCATTAATACTAAACAATCCATTAGTTTAATGGTACTTTAAAATTTTACTGACAGCCCATTTAAACTAGAAAATTTCTGAACTCTTCAATCCCCAAAATACCCTCCTAAAGCCCCTGAAATCACTGTCCTACCCAATCCCCTCAATTGGGTAACAACCCCAAACAGCTATGGCCAATCCCAACTATCAAATTCCTACCCACTGACTCCTAACTCAAACTGGACAGATTACAAACCTCAGATTTGACCAAACAATAGACTCCCTGATAATCAACTAGACAAGCAATCAACAACATGAATTACAGCAAAGGGGAATCACATACTATAGGATAAGTTTTAATTCACAACAACTTGGCTAAACCCACCTACTATCAACATGTGACTGCAATTAGAGATGAGGCAACACAAGTGTCATGAAATGAAATCTGATTAATAACACGAGTCTAAGCTCTGACAATCATGAACCATTTCCTAAGCATTAGGTTTATTGTATAGCCTAACATTACTGATTAAGGGATCACAATGACAACATAATTGGTAGCCTGAACTTGAACAAACTAAACAGACACAAATTTAACCAGTTTGGACTTTAGACTAATGAAACTAAATAGATACAAACTCGCAAACTGGCCCAAGTTCGGACCTTGGACTACTAATCATAATTCAAAACTGGGAAATTCATGCCAATTTACAGAAGGGGAAAAGGACAGAGTAAACAACTGGAACTGCAAGAGTGAATTAACCAAAACTGGGTGTAAAAGACTTACCCGAATCACGATTCAATAAAAACTCGAGGCTCTTCCCATTTTCAAGCCGAGACGGACTTTAACCATGTGTTTTCGAAGGAAAACAGCATGGCTAAAGTCATTCCCTGGCTCAAAATTTATGGACCCTAGCCTGCCTAACTTCGATCTGGAATCTGAGCTACCCCACGATGATTTGAACAGAGTCTATCAGGGATTCATGGTGAGGGGGTTCAGGAAGTCACAGGGTGTGAATTTGGTGGCATTTGAGCGGACTAGGGTTTGGGCGATTCCTTGATTTAAGATTCGAGGAGCCCGGGGGTGATTCGAAGCAAACTGAGCATAGGACTGGAACGAGGAAGTCTTAGGGAAGCTGTGGTGTGAGATTGGGAGTCATTGGATGAACTAGGGTTTCAGCCTTATTTTCGATCTAAAATTCGAAGCACACTACTGGGATTCGAGGACAATGGAAGGTAGATTTGGAAAGTGGAGGGTGAGGGGGTTCTATGGTGTAATTTGGGGTCGTTTGGACCACTGGAACCTCCGTGAGGCGATTTCCGGTGGGCGGTGCACGGTGGTTGAAGGCGGCGGGTGTTTAGGGCCTGTCTCTTGGTCAGAGACGAAGGCGAAGGGGGGTATGGCTTTGGGGGGCTGGGTAGGCTTTTAGGAATATATACGAGGGGGGGTTTTAATCCTGGCCGTTGGATCAATTAAGATCAACGGCTAGGATTCAAGAGCTAATCAAAACGGTGTCGTTTGGTTTAGTGTTGGGGTCGGGGTCGATCCGGGTAACGAGACGGGTATGGGGTTACGGGTAAGGGTGGAGTGATCTGGACCGTTGATCCAGTGAGATCAACGAACCAGATTGAGGGTGACAAAAATGACGTCGTTTGGACGGTCGTGTTGCCAGCCTAATTGGACCGGGTAAAAAGGGGTATTTGGACTGGGATGTAAGGGGTTATTTTGGTTTGGGCCTGGCCTATTTAATTCAAAACTGGCCCAATCCGACTTTCTCTTTATTTCTTCTCTTTTTTTCTATTTTCTTTTTAGTTCCTAATTACCAACTAAAATCCTAATTATAAAATTGACAATTAGCTAAAATATTAACTCTTCAAATAGCTATCACATGAAATCAAATAAAGATGAATCACACAATTCGGACATTAAATGCAAAGTACATATTTTTTGGTGATTTTCCATTTTTGTAAAACAAAACTGTTTAATTAATTCCTAAATTGTAAAATTAAATCCTAAATGCTCATGAAACACATATTTTTGTATTTTTCTAAATTAAAGTAGAAATAAACATGCACAGACAAAAATACAAATAAATCACAAACAACACAAAACTATTTTATTTTGAATTTTTTGGGAGTAATTCTCATACAGGGCAAAAATCACGTGCTTACACTTACTATACAAAGCCTCATACAGAGTCATCTGGATACTCGACTGGTACCTGTTGTTGTAGGCAAACTCTGCTAAAGGCAAAAACAGATCCCACAAACCTCCAAAGTCAATGACACAAGCTCGGAGCATATCCTCCAAAATCTGAATGGTTCGCTCGAACTGTCCGTCCGTCTGAGGATGAAATGTTGTGCTCAACTCAACCCGTGTACCCAACTCTTGCTGAAATGCTCTCTAGAAATGGGAGGTAAAGTGCGTACCTCGATCCAAAATGATAGACTCGGGCAAACCATGAAGATGAACAATCTCTCGGATATAGATCTCAGCTAACCTCTCGGAAGAGTAGAAGACTGCCACAGGGATGAAATGTGTTGACTTGGTCAGCCTGTCAACAATAACCCACACTGCGTCGAACTTCCTCTAAGTCCGTGGGAGTCCAACAACGAATTCCATAGTGATCCGCTCCCACTTCCACTCAGGAAGCTCAATCCTTTGAAACAACCCACCAGGCCTCTGATGCTCGTACTTAACCTGCTGACAGTTCAAACACCGAGCCACATATGCAATGATATCCTTCTTCATTCTTCTCCACCAATAATGTTGTCGCAAATCCTGATACATCTTTGTGGCGCCTGGATGAATAAAGTACCGAGAACTATTGGCCTCCTCTAAAATAAACTCTCGAAGCCCATCCACATTAGGCACACAAATTCGACTCTATAATCTCAAAACGCCATCATCACCTAAAGTAACCTGTTTGGCACCTCCGTGCTGCACTGTGTCTCTAAGGACACACAAATGGGGATCATCATACTTCCGATCACAGATACACTCCAATAAAGAGGAACAAGCGGTCGTGCAAGCTAACACTTGATTGGGCTCAAAAACATCCAGCCTCATAAACTGATTGGCCAAAGCCTGAACATCCAAAGCAAGCGGTCTCTCACCGACCGGAATATAAGTAAGACTGCCCATAGTAGTTGACTTCCTACTTAATGCATCGGCCACCACATTGACCTTTCCCGAATGATATAAGATGGTGATGTCATAATCCTTTATTAGCTCCAACCACCTTCTCTGCCTCAAATTTAGCTCCTTCTGCTTGAACAAATACTGTAGACTCTTGTGATCTGTGAATACCTCACATGCTATGCCATACAGATAATGCCTCCAAAGCTTCAATGCATAAACAATGGCTGCTAACTCCAAATCATGAACTAGATAGTTCTTCTAATGAATCTTCAACTGCTGTGAAGCATAGACAATGACCTTACCATCCTGCATCAACACCGTACAAAGTCCAATACGAAATGCATCACAATAAACTGTATAAGGTCCGGAACCTGTGGGCAAAACCAACATCTGTGTTGTAGTCAGAGCTATTTTGAGCTTCTGAAAGCTCGCCTGACACTCGTACGACCATTTGAACTGGGCACCCTTCTGGGTCAACCTGGTCATCGGGGTTGCGATAGATGAAAACCCCTCCACAAACCGATGATAGTAGCCTGCCAATCCCAAGAAACTCTAGATCTCTGTAGCTGATGCTAGTCTAGGCCAGTTCTTGACTGCCTAAATCTTCTTCGGATCAACCTGAATACCCTTTGTTGACACAACATGACCCAGGAATGCAACTGAACTCAACCAGAACTCACACTTCGAAAACTTAGCATACAACTGACTATCCCTCAAAGTCTGAAGAACCACTCTAAGATGTTGCTCGTGCTCCTCCCAGCTACAGGAATAGATCAAAATATCATCAATGAAGACTATCACGAACAAATCTAAGTAAGGCCTGAACGCTCGGTTCATCAAATCCATAAAGGTTGTTAGGGCATTTGTCAACCCGAATGACATCACCAAGAACTCATAATGCCCGTACCGGGTGCAGAAAGTTGTCTTAGGGACATCAGATGCCCTAATCCTCAACTGATGGTAGCCAGATCTCAAGTCAATCTTCGAAAATACCCTGGCACCCTGAAGCTGATCAAACAAATCATCAATCCTCGGCAACGGATATTTATTCTTGATTGTAACCTTGTTCAACTATCGATAATCAATACACATTCTCATCGATCCGTCCTTTTTCTTAACAAACAACACTGGCATACCCCAAGGCAAAACACTAGGTCTAATGAAACCCTTTTCAAGTAAGTATTGCAACTGCTCCTTCAACTCTTTCAACTCAGGCAGGGCCATACGATATGGCATGATAGAAATGGGCTGGGTGCCTAGAGCTAAATCAATGCAAAAGTCAATATCCCTGTCGGGTGGCATACAGGGCAGGTCTGAAGGGTCAGGAAACTTACAAACAAGGGGCACAGAATCAATAGAAGGAACCTCAGTACTAGAATCACGGATATAGGCCAAACACCCCTTCTCGACCATACAACGAGCCTTCATATATGAGATAACACTGCGGGTAGAATGACCAGGAGTCCCTATCCACTCTAAACGAGGTAAACCCGGCAAGGCTAAGGTCACAATCTTAGCAAGACAGTCCAAGATAGCGTGATAAGGTGATAACCAGTCCACCCCTATATGACATCAAAATCAACCATGTCCAGAAGAAGCAAATCTACACGAGTCTCAAGACCCCCAATCGCAACTACACATGAATGATGGACTCGATCTACCATAATAGAGTCACCCACCGGTGTAGACACATAAACAGGAGCACTCAAAGAATCACTAGGCATGACCAGATACGGTGCAACATAAGATGACACATAGGAGTACATAGATCCTAGATCAAATAAAACTAAAGCATCTCTGCTACAAACCAGAATAGTACCTGTGATAACTGCATCGGAAGCCTCAGCCTAGGGCCTGGCTGGAAGAGCATAACATCGGGGATGGGCCCCACTACCTTGAACTATATCTCTAGGACGGCCTGCTACTGGCTGGCCTCCACCTCTAGCGGCCTGAGCTCTACCTCTAATACCTCTAACTCCACCTCTAGCACCTCTACCCCCCACCTTTAGCTAGCTTGGCGGGCTGTGGAACACTCGGTGCCTGAACCATGGCATAAGAACCCTAATGCTGAGAGCTACTTGGTGCTAGAGAGCAATACCTATCAATGTGCCTCGTGTCGCCACAAGTAAAACAAGCCCTCGGCTGCTGGGGCTGACGACCCTGGAAACTCTAAAGTGGCGGTGCACTGACAGGAGCTGGTGGTGCACTATAGGACTGTTGATCTGAATACTGCATATAGGAACCATGACCACCTAAAGCACCGTGAGAAACCTGAAGTGCTGACTGAAAAGGCCTAGGAGGATGGCCTCTACCATACGAATCTCTGCCTCTAGATGAGGTACTACTGAATCCGCCTGAATGACGAGGCCTCTTGTCAGACCCCTGACCGCCTCTCTGCGATAGAACCAGCTCAACTCTCCTAGCCACATTGGACGCCTCCTAGAAAGAAATCTCACTCCCTGCCTCCTTGGCCATCTGAAGCCGAATAGGCTGGATAAGTCCCTCAATGAACCTCCTCACCCCCTCTCTCTCAGTGGGAAGTATGATAAGAGCATGACTATCCAAGTCAATGAATCTGGTCTCATACTGAGTAACAGTTATAGAACCCTACTGGAGACGCTGAAACTACCTCCGATAGATCTCTCTCTGAGTTATGGGGAGAAACTTCTCCAGAAATAACTGAGTAAACTGCTCCCAAGTCAAGGCTGGTGATCCGGCTGGTCTATCCAAGCAATAATCTCTCCACCAAGTCTTGGCGGATCCAGACAAGCGAAAAGTAGACAAATTGACCCCATTGGTCTCCACGATCCCCATGTTCTTGAGAACGTTATGATAGTTGTCTAGATAATCCTGGGGGTCCTCAGAAGATGCACCGCTGAAAGTAGTAGAAAAGAGCTTGATGAACCTGTCCAACCTCCACAAAGCATCGGTAGACATAGCTGCTCTATCACCGGTCTGAGCTACCACACCCAGTTAAACTGCTCCAACTGGCTGAGCTGTTGGAGTCTGGAACTGGGGAGCTACCTGCTCCGGAGTGCGAGTAGAAGGAGTCTGGGCTCATCCTCCAGCCTGAGAGACGGCTGAGGCTACAGGAAGCAAGCATGCCCGGGTGACACTCTCCAGAAGGCCCACTAGACGGACCAGAGCATCCTGGAGTACTAGGGTAGCAATAAACCCCTCTAGGACCTGAGCTGGGCCCACCGGAACTGCCGGTGCTGGAACCTCATCATCAAAGTCAACCTGAGCCTCTGCTGCAGGCGTTGCTGCACTAGGCTGAGCTCTACCCCTACCTTGGCCTCGCCCTCTGCCCCTAGTGAGAGCTACTACTGGGGGCTCGGGCTGCTGGTCAGTGGATGAGGAAGCGCGTGTTCTTGCCATCTGTGAAAGAACAGAGTAAAAATTCAATTAGCATTGAGAAACCAAACTGCACGACAGGAAAGAATAAATGTGAAGCTTTTTCCTAACTTTGTAACCTCTGGGGGATAAATACAGACGTCTCCGTACTGATCCCTCAGACTCTACTAAGCTTGTATATGAACTGTGAGACCCATGTAACCTAGAGCTCTGATACCAACTTGTCACAATCTGAATTTCTCACCCTCGAGAGTCGTGATGGCGCCTACTGGTGAAAGCTAAGCAAGCCAAATTATTCTAATTACTTAACATTTTCTAGTTTTAAACCATTATCAGTGATGAGTAGATATCATGCAAATAGCGAAAATAATTAAGCGGAAGACAAAATCTGATAACTAATCTTAATACAAACTGCGGAAGTCTAAATATAACTCTACCCAGAATTTGGTGTCACGGCTTCACAAATGATCTAAGAATACTACATACAAAGTCTGAAAGATCAAATACATATTGTTTCTGAAATGAGTAAAGGAAACGGGATAAATGAAAGATAGGAGGTGACGCAAAGGCCCGCGGACGCCTGCAGGACTACCTTCGCATGTTGGACTGAAGGCAGCAACCTCACTGCGGTCCGAAGTATACAATACAGTGATCTGCACAAAAGAGTGAAGAGTGTAGTATCAGCACAACCGACCCTATGTGCTGGTAAGTGTCTAGCCTAACCTCGGCGAAGTAGTGACGAGGCTAGGACCAGACTACCAAATAAACTTGTGCAGTTATATCCTAAACAGTGGAAATAGAAGCAGATAATTGCAATTAAAATTGGGCAGGGGAAACATGCTTCGGGGAATAATAGATAACGACAGAATATCAAGAGAATGTAAAGAAACCAAAATCCAATTACTAACACGGATAGGGAAAACTAATGCAGAGTTCACTTTCATTTCACATCTCGTTGCAGCCATGCAACTCGATCCTATTTCATATATCTCGTTGCAGGCATGCAACCCTATCCCATTTCATATATCTCATTGCAAGCGTGCAACCCGATCCCATTTCACATATCTCATTGCAGGCGTGCAACTCGCTCCCATTTCGCATATCTCGTTGCAGGCATGCGACCCGCTCCCATTTCATATATCTCGTTGCAGGCGTGCAACCCGATCTCATTTCACATATCTTGTTGTAGGCGTGCAACCCGCTCCCATTTCACATATCTCGTTGCAGGCGTGAAACCCGCTCCCATTTCATATACTTTTGTGGCGACGTGCCACCCGATCCCATTTACAAATCAACAACAATCACAAAAGAATCCCGGCAAGGGAACAATTATATTTCAACAACATACCGGCAAAGGAACAATAACATCAAGACAACATCCCGGTAAAAGAACAATAATATCAAGACAACATCCCGGCAAGGGAACAATATTGATAATAACATCCCGGCAAGGGAACAATAATGATAATAACATGTGAAGCGCAATAAACCACAACGGAGTCATAATAATTACAATACAAGGCTCACGGGCATGCTTGACACCAACGTATAGATACTCGTCACCATGCCTATACATCGTACTCCACAATTAACACGTAGCAAATAAGACACGACTCCTAATACCTCAAGCTAAGGTTAGACCAAACACTTAACTCGATGCCATTAACACAATTCAAGCCTCTACTATCGCTTTATCTCGTGATTCCACCACCAATTCGCTCATATCTAGCCACAAGTTACTTAATTACATCAATAAATGCTAAATGAATCAATCCTAATGCATGAAAATGAGTTTTCTAAAGTTTTTTCCCAAAAAGTCAAAAATCGCCCCTGGGCCCACATGGTCAAAACCCGAGGTTCGAACCAAAACCCGAGGTTTGAACCAAAACCTGATTACCCATTCCCCCACGAACCCAAAAATAAAATTTGTTTTGAAATCGAGGTCCAAAACCCCAATTTTTGAAAAACTTAGGTTCTACCCAAGGTATTGGGTCAAAGAACTAGGAAATTCTTTTCTTTCTTCTTTTGCTTTTTTGTGGGGGACTTATTAAAGGAAGGTTTCAACCTGGCATAAGCTAAGGTACCCCTCTCATTAGTCACTTCCCCTGCATAGTCAACTCACAATTTCCCCCATAAAATCATTGATTTTGAGTTGAAATCATGTGAAAAGATGTTAATGATTGAAGAAAACGAGTTAGAATTGACTTACAATCGATTAGGAAAAGAAGTTGTCTTTGAAAAATCACCCAAGAGTGTTTGCGACAAGGCCTTCGCATTTGCGAACTCACATTTGCGAGCTAGGTTTCGCAAATGCGAAGCCTGCAGGCCTGCAATGCAACAGCTAAAAGTCTGCAATTCCTCAAATCCAAAATCCACCCCATGGTCTATCCAAAACTCATCTGAGCCCTCGGGGCTCCAACCCAAACATGCACACCATCCTAAAAACATCATACAGACTCGCTCGTGCATTCAAATCACTAAAATAACATCAACAACTATGAATTTAACATCAAAATCATGAAATTTCTCAAGAACTTCAAATTTTCCAATTTTCTCAAATACGATCTGATTCACGTCGTTTCAAGTCTGTTTCTTACTAAATTTCACAGACTTATCTTAAATCACATATAAGACTTGTACCTTGCACCGAAACTAAATATACGAGCCCGATACCATCAAGTTTTAATCACATTTCATTTCCAAAACTCTTAAACAATTTCAGAAAATAATTTTCCTTAAAAATTCATTTCTCGGGCTTGGGACCTCGGAATTCGATTCCGGGCATACGCCCAAGTCCCATATTTTCCTACGGACCCTCCAGGACTGTCAAATCACGGGTCCGGATCTGCTTACTCAAAATATTGACCGAAGTCAAATTAATTCATTTTAAAGTCAAAATTCATCATTTTTCACAGATTTTCACATATTGGCTTTCCGGCTACGTGCCCAGATTGAGCATGCAAATCGAGGTGATGCTGAAAGAGGTTTTTAAGGACTCAGAATACAAAATTCATTTCTAAAACAAGTGATGACCTTTTGGGTCATCACAGATTGACAAAGGAATACATGCATGAACCAGGTCCATGGGCAGGGTCAGATTTAAGCAAAAGGTATGCACATGCAAGGGATATGTATAAACGGTTTATATCTGATATTCCCTAAACAAAAGGTTGCATAAATGGAGCAGAACTCCATACTTGAAGAGAACTCTATCCTAGATAAGGAAAGAGTTAGAGATTGAAGTTAACTAGAACTCTTTCACTAAGGAAGAGTAAAACATTAGGCTCTAGTTAATCCTAATCCTACTAACTTTATATATTTCAGGTGTGTTCTATTTTATAGGTGACGCACAAACGATGAAGTTAAGCAAGTATTGAGAGCAACAAAATTTGACAAGCGCAAAACACAATAAAAAATTAGTGTTTGTTAGTCAAAGATAGTATATTTTAATTATCGTCTCCACAGGGAATGCATTTAAACAGTATTCGAATAATCTTCAGTTGATTACTATCCAGAAAAATTAACACTTGATTTGATGATTATCAACTACGATTAACTACTAAAATTAAGCAATTAACAATTGATCACAAAAGACAGCAGATGAGCAACGAAGAAATATCAATGAGAGAGATAAGGGTAATTGATTAGACAAGTGTAAGATAATTGACTCGGGATCCAATTCTTGAGTTAATTCACTCTATAATACTGTTGATTCTCATGAATTCAAAAATCAAATTACACTTGAATTTAATGTTCCTCTTCCGATAAAATATTAAATTCAATATTTAATCTAATTGAAGCATGGTAAATAATTGCAATGAATAAAATGATAGTTATGATCTAAAGGGTAACTTCATGAACATTAGTTATTTTTTAGTTCGATTAACAATTCGAGGGGCTCTTTCGATTACCTACTTGAATCACAAATTTAAACTAGAGCATAAGATGTAAAGGAATTCAATATCAAGCTCCTCTTTCGATTAATCAAAATAAGAAATAACTTCACAATACAAATTAAAACTCCATCAATTAATTCCAACAATTATCAAGAATCGAATTACTAATCGAGTTATTAAAATACCGTATATGTCAACACCCTAATGGAAACTACTCCATCGCAATGGAAAAAGTCATCTTAATAAGATTTTAAAACATAGAAAACATCAATGCTGATGATTCGATACAAACTCTCGTATTGCACCGATTGTTGGTCGAAATCTTGATGAATTCTTGTGTCTTCTTGCCTCAGTTTTTTCTCAAATCTTTCATAGGTCAAAAGTCCCTTCAAAAATTTATTTTTGGTATATTTATACCCTGTAAGAATGGGCTCGGATGAAACTACCCTTTCCTAGCCAAAACAGGAAATACTCTGACAAATTTGTACACTCGCGTTATGCCATGCGGCACGCTTGTGAAGATCTTCAAACAACAGACTTTTTGATAGGAAGCAACATTTACACAACCGTGTCGCGCCATGCAGCATGGCAGTGTTGGTTTCTTAGAGTAATTCTTTTCTTCCACTTTTTGACATCTGAACTTGGTCTCTGACACCCGAAACCTGATCCCGACTTAATTTTTTGGGCTTTTACTCAGACTTCAAAGCTCCAACTTATTCAAATTAGCTCCAAATTACCTGAATAGCTCGGAATCATTTCCTGCAAGGCATAAAATACGTAATAAGTGTAATTCACTATCATTTAAGCTCAAACATATGTAAAATACAGTAATTAGAGTGCAATACTACGGCTAAAACACGATTTCTAGCCTACTATCAACACCACACACTTAGATCATTGCTCGTCCTCGAGTAATCAAACTACACTTCACATAGGGACGACCTTTCCATCAAACAACTTCCCTAACATATCATGCCAAGAATTGTTTTAAAGCAGACTAAGCAACCTATCATAACATCCTAGCCTCAAAATTCGACTCAAAAGTATCACGTATTTTTTCACAACCAGCTCACTTACTCTAACACAGAGGTCAAAGACTTTACCTTACCTTCGTAAATCATGTGTCGTCACATAAACAATAGAGAGTAGTTCCACATATAATAAAGTTCAGAAACAATTAGGAACTCAAGATAAAAATATTTCACGCACCCTCAGAACTAAAATTGTTATTCCACATAAGACGTATCATAAGCTTTCCTGTAGTGTAATACTCTACTAATCAAGCTCATTCACTCAAAGATCAAGTAGGACTTTATTTTGGTTGTGCAGGCTGCAGGACCGGTAGGATACATTTGAATATAGTGACTATACCTCGTTGAGCACTTTAATACATACACTTTCACAAATTCAAACCTCACACTTATGTTGAACTAAATCCCAACCTTTATATCATATTAACACCAAGCTTCAAATTTCTTTAAGCACAGACAAAGCAAGATTCACCGCTAGCAAGGAATAGTTTTATTTATAATATATACATAAAAACACCAACAATTTTTTTTCTTTTTTTATTTCCCTACAAGTGGCTCTTACGATTTTTTCAAACAGTACACCTTTTTCCTTTACTATAGTTCCACTAAAAACCCCAATCATACATTTACTTAGCTTTTAACAAGCTCATAATATTTCATGTGCTCAAGAGAGCTAAAAGGTTCAAACATATAGTCAATTCAAACGAAGGGGTCAGGATTGTAGTGTGGCTGCCAAAGAAAATAGGAGATTACATGCTCAAAAGAGTTAACTAGGATACACAACAATTAGGCGGGTCACAGATATATAATTAGCTCAACACAGAAATGCCTATATCACTTCCTAGACTAAGCAAGACAGTTATTTCGCTTTACAAATACACAGGTCAAGTTCTAAACATCAACTGACATGCATAGAATATCAACACAAACCTCACTCACACATTGGCACATAACTCACTAAGGATCGGATCTATCCCGACTTTCTAGTCAAAGCAGTTAAGCAAAGTCAAAACAAAATAATTTAAGGCACTTATCTGTGAGTCAAAAACAGAGCCTAGGCGTCACAACTAAGGCACTCACCACTCTAAAGGCATGTGCAGTCAAGGAATATTGCTTCAAATTAGCACTATGACTCGAGATTCTATATTCCTAAAAAATAAACTTACTACACCCGGTTCAAGTAAAACCCTTGAAAAAGAACTGCGGCACAAAGTAAAACCAAGGAAAAATCATTACAATACCTAAGAAAGTAGAATAAAATCAAATAAAAATAAAAGACATAATTTTGGATTTTCAAGTTTTTGTATTTATTTTTCTCGTTCGACTTCAAATCCATCAAGAAGCTAGTCGACGAAATCCATTGCCGGGAAGAGTCAAAACTAAACAATGAAAACCACTGAAACAAAACCAACTGGAAAATAGAAAACCAATACTAATACAAATAAATAGGAGCAGCCCTACCCCATACTTAAGAAATTGCATTGTTCCTAATGCAAAACAATAGAAACAAGAGTTTTAAGTAACTCCCTGAGGCCCTCAGCCTACTCCTCATTAACACCCTCAAAGGTGCGTAGGTACTCCTCATCATCAGAGGGAACAGAGTTTATATCCTCACCTGGTGGCATATGTGCACCATCTGCCAAGTCCAACCACTGCTGAGTGATTGCGGAGAGGGGGTGTTCCTCCTACAGCTCTGCCAAGTCAGTCTCCCCTTGAGTAGCGCAAAGGCGCATATCGGCAAATAGCACTGCAATGTCTCCTCAACACGAAGCAATCGCTGATCTACAAGAACAACAACAACAGCAGAGGGGTCTGTCACAACTGTGACATCGAAGGACTTAAGAGGTCGCAGCACTGGAATCATTCGATCATAATGGTACTCCTCCTCTATATGGTGCGTCTGCAGAATCCGCGTGATCATACTCGGGAAATACAAGCAGCGGGTCCTAAATGGTCACACTCGAGCCATGTGCTCAAGCATAATATTTCCATGTTCGAACTTCATCCGAGCCAAGATAACATAAATGAGACACACCTTCAACCTAGAGATATCAGTGTCATTCTGGATAGGCATGATCTTTGCATTAATAATCCGGAGAATGACTCTGGCGGGACACTAGAAATTGCTCTTCTTCATGTCTTGGTGGAACTCATTATCATTCTACGTCCATGTGGTAATAGAATTTGTGCCATACAGTTGGCGTCTAATATAGGGATAGGGGTCTGGCGCAGCAACCTCTGGAGTAACTTATGAGAGTGTTACATGACTTACCCTAGGATTTGATTAATTACTCGTGAGGAAAAGGGGATCATCTTGCCTCTCACCTCCACTTCATACACCGTATCTAAACTTACCTCAGGCTGTCAGTTAGCATAGAACTCCTTTACCATGTTCACGTTCACCGACTCACCAGGACGGAAAAAGCTTTCAAAACCCACCAATGTTGTTATATATCCTCGAGTACTTCCTAGCTAGCTTTCCATCATCAATACCAACTTTCGAGTCGGGGCTCATAGCCAAAACAAAGGTCTAGTACCAATTTCTTGCATGAGTTGGCACATCCCGAATGTTATACTTGCAGCTCAGTACTACATCCGCATCCGGATCAATGCGCTTCACTTCCTCTTCCACGGAGGTGGGGGGTGGTACCCGCCTACCTCCTCTACGGCTACTAGAGGCAACCTCGGATGAACTTGTATTATCCCACTTGCTAGGACGGTGAGACGTTGTATCTGTACAAGACGAACACAATTAGCCACAACACTTAAAACAAAAGGCAAGACCAAACGGGGTAACCACCCCACACTTATGATATTGGTAGGTTCACTATTACAATGTATATCGGGGACTCAGACCAGCCCATTGAAAGCACGCCACAAGTAATCACCAACCCACTCAACCACCGACATAATATTACAACAACATAACCATGGGCTACAATAGTGTAAAATACAAATTAAGAAGCTAAACTAGAAACTAAGAAAAGAAAAATAAGAAGTTATACTAATTTACCACTAACAAAATGAAGAAGTTACAATACAACACTACACAAGTACTTATCATGAATCAGACACCGCAATTAGCACCTAGAAATACATTAGCATGGGGTGCTTAATCGATTAAAACTCGGGGCTAACGCATTAAAGTTTCACAATATAAGAACATGACCTCCCACCGCACACTTATCATCAAGCATCACATTATCTCATAACAAATATCCTCTAATTAAGCACAACTTCACATTTTATGTCATTGAGACGTTTTATCAAACACATTGTATTCACCAAGTTTAACTCATAATTTCAACTTCAATTGGTCTAGGACTACTACACAACAGCACCAATCACACCTCCCAACACAACCATAACACCACCACATCATAGCAGGAGCACAAAGTGCACAAAACTTACACAAAAATTATCTATTTTCAGCCATATATGCACCCCCACCAAGCTTCATAACAAAACAATTCCAACACCATCAAGACACACCAAAAATTATCCACAAGCATAATACCAATGAAAATCCCAAAACTGTAAGCTTAAATTCGGCCATAATAAGCAAAGTAATTGAAAAAATTATCAAAAACTACAACTACCTAGGGTTAGGTTTAACTAAAATAAAACTACCTAAATATTACAAATAAATACTAAAACAAAAAGAAGAGATGAGAAGAGAGAACTTACCTTGAAGGTGGAGAGGAGTGATAGGAGATAGGTGTGGAAGAAATTGGAGAAGAAGAAGAATAATGGGGGATTTGGGGTGAGTTAGAGAGGAAGGTTTGAGAAGAGAGAATGAGAGATATGGGGGGATGGAAACGGGTCTGTATAGGGAAGGGGGTTTCAGCATTATTTTTTTTAATTCTAGATTTCTTTTTAATTTCTGGCCACAAATTTTTGCACTGCCACGTCGCTGGGTGCGGCACCGTAGTGGGGATATTCACAGGCTTTTTTTCTGTTAGAGGTGAGGTTTGTCCTGGAACGGCGCCCCATGCGGCACCGTATGCGGCGCGGCAGACCATGTTTCTCAGAGTTTCGATTTTTTTTACTTTTTAGCTTACGGGTTGCACCCCTACTCTATTATGTACTTATTTTGTATCCACTCATGCTCGTACCTATTCAAAAAATTATCAGAACTCCTAAACTCTAATAATCCTACAGTACAATCATCTAACTATTCTACAAAAGAAAGAAAAAGGGTTAGAAGTAGTTCTGAGTTATAGTCATCAGCATGACTCCATCACTTAGGATCATTTGATCACGAAGCTAGAGGATTGCTTGTCAAATACTCCAACTAGGTACGATTTCAACATGTGCCTATTAAATTTAAATCTCTCATTCCCTTCCTCATCCTGTATTTCAATGGCACCATATGGTGAGACGTGTTTCACCACATACAGACCTATCTATCTTGACTTGAATTCTCCAGGGAACAACCTAAGTCTACTTTTGTATAGCAGAACTTTGTCCCCTTCATGAAACTCCTTTGGATTAAGTAGACGATCATGCCACCTTTTTGTCTTTTCGTTAAAATTTGTGCATTTTCATATGCGTCTAGTCTAAACTCTTCCAGTTTGTTCATCTGCAATAACTTGTGTTCACCTACAAGACTAAGATCAAGATTAAGCATCTTAATTACCCAATAAGCTTTATGTTATATATCAACAGGTAGATGACACAATTTTCCATACACTAATTTGAACGGTGAAGTCCCTATGGTTGTTTTAAATGTAGTTTTGTACGCCCATAGAGCTTCATCCAACTTTACTGACCAATCCTTACGAGAAGCACTAACCATTTTTTCAAGAATTCGTTTAAGCTCACAGTTAGCCACTTCAACTTGCCCACTAGTTTGGGCATGTTACGGGGTTCCTGTTTTGTGTGTGACCCATACTTGGACAATAGTACAATAAACTGCTTGTTCACAAAGAGTGACCTAAATTCACTGATAATCACTTGAGGTGTCCCAAAGCGGGTAAATATCTTATTCTGTAGGAACTCACACACCACCCGAGCATCATTGGTCATAATAGGGATTGCTTCGACCCATTTAGAGACGTAGTCAATGCTAGGATACACACACAAGAATACGATGATGGGAACGAGCCCATGAAGTTAATGCCCCAAACGTCAAAAATTTCACATACCAGAATGGAGTTGAAAGGCATTTCATCCCTTTTGCTTATATTACCCGCCTTTTGATACTTGTCACATGTAGCTACATACGCCCGTGTGTCTTTGTACAAAGTAGGCCAATAGAAGTCAGCTTCCATGACCTTTGCTACAGTGTGATTTCCACCAGAGTGTCCTCCAGTTTCTCCATCATGGCAATGAGAAAGAATTCTTGTCATCTCTCCTTCAGGCACATACCTTCAAATCATACCATCTGCACACAATTTAAACAAGAAAGGGTCATTCCAAAAATAACTTTTTACCTCACCTTGAAGCTTCCTTTTTTGATCACAAGAGAGGTCACGAGGCAACTATCCACTAGCCAAAAAGTTGTCTACACCAGCATACCAAGGTATCCTCTCGGAGATCGCAGCAATGGAGAAAATTTGCTCATCAGGGAACTCTTCCCTCATTTCTACTGTTTCAACGGGAGGTCTCTCAAGTCGAGATAGATGATATGTGACTTGATTTTATGTGCCCTTCCTATATTTGATCTCCAAGTCAAACTCTTGGAGCAACAACACCCATCGCATCAAACACGGCTTGGACTCTTTCTTACTCAACAAATATTTCAGGGTCGAGTGATTAGTGTGTACAATCACTTTACTCCCCCACAAAATAAGATCTAAACTTGTCAAAAGCAAAGACCACGGCAAGGAACTCTTTCTCAGTAGTGGCACAGTTGACTTGAGTATCATTCAACGTCCTACTTGCATAGTAGATGGGCCTAAACATCTTATCTTATCTTTTTGTGTCCCAGAACTGCCCCCATAGCCACATCACTAGCATCGCACATTATTTCAAATGGTTGGATCCAATCAGGTGTCACCATAATATGAGCACTCATAAGCTTTTACTTTATCAATTTTAATGCTCTTAAGCACTCCACAATGAAAACAAACTTGATATCCTTCACCAGCAATGCAGTCAATGGCTTGGTAATGCTGGAAAGGTTTTTGATGAACCTCCTAGAACCCAACATGTCCCAAGAAACTCCTTATGCTCTTCACAGAAGTCGATGGAAGGAGCATAGCAATTACATCAATCTTAGCTCAATCAACTTCAATTCCATGTGTAGTCACTTTGTGGCTCAGGACAATCCCTCTTTCACCAGGAAGTAGAACTCCTCCCAGTTAAGAACCAGGTGAGTAGCTTCGCAACATTCAAGCACAAGTTTAAAATTTTTCAAGAAGACATCAAAATCATCACCAAACAAAGTGAAATCATCCATGAAAACCTCTAGTTCTCATTGAGATTGGAGAATATAGACATCATGCACCTCTGAAAAATGGTTGGTGCATTACATACCCCAAATGGAATCCTCATGTAAGCAAAAATTCCTGACGGGCAAGTGAATATAGTCTTCTCAACATCTTCTAGGGCAATGGATATCTGATTATAGCCTGAGTACCCATCCAAGAAACAATAACATCCATGTCCAACCACTTTCTCGAGCATTTGATCAATAAAGGGAAGTGGGAAGTGGTATTTTCTTGTTGCATCATTCAGCCTTCTATAATCAATGCACATTCTCCACCTAGTGACTTTTTTGTTGGGATCGATTCATTGTCTTCATGCTTCACCACTGCCATGCCCCCCTTCTTAGGTACGACTTGCACTGGACTAATCCACCGTCTATCATAGATGGGGAAAATCACTCCCGCATTTAACAATTTAATGATCTCCTTGTGTACTACCTCCTCTAGATTTTTGTTCAACTTATGTTGGGGCTGCACCACTAGCTTGCTATTTTCTTCCAACAGAATTTTGTGCATGCAAATAGTTGGACTGATTCCTTGAATATTAGCTATAGTCCAGTCAATAGCCTTTTGTACTTTCTCCGCAGCTCCACCAGCTTTTGTTCTTGTGTACTTGTCAAATAAGCAGAAATAATCACAGGAAAATTGTTAGTCTCAAGAAAAGCATATTTCAAGTGAGTAGGGTGGACTTTCAATTCCATATTAGGCTTAGAAGCCTCCTTTTTCAGTTCCTCCTCATCAATCACTTGATCTTTAGTCTCAAGAGCTTTAGCCTCTTTCTTTATTTTGGGATCTTTATCCTCTACGGTGCTAGATTGAGTAATATACCTCTCTAAAGTATCCCCTACAAGCTTGTCAAACTTGTATTTTTCAGTCGATTCCCAACAACATCTAGCTTTAAACATGTGTAGGCAGATGCCTCATCACTAGTTATTTCATCATCCTCTTCATTTAGAATACCACTTTCTCATTGCCCACTCTGAGCATAACCTACCCCTCGTAGATATCAAGGATATCTCTGCATGTACATAAAAATGGCCTCCCAAGAATTAGAGGCACCTCCTTATTCACTTCCATATCCACCACAATAAAGTCTATGGGGAACACAAACTTGTCCACCCGTACTAGAATATCCTCAATGATTCCATCAAGAAAAATGGTGGTCTGATCATCCAGTTACACGGACACTAGTATTGATTTGATCACTCCAAGCTCACCTTCCAGTTTCCTGAATACAGACAAAGGCATTAGATTTATAGAAGAACCAGAATCACAAAGGGCCTTGTCGAATTTCTCACTCCCCAACGAGCATGGTATGGTGAAGCTTCCTGGGTCCCCACACTTTTGAAAAATTTTATTTTGCAGTTTGGTATTGCAGTGGGCGTTCAGCTTGGCCACTGCTATATCCTCTAATTTCTTCTTGCTAGACAAGATTTTCTTTAGTAACTTAGCATAAGCAGGCATCTGAGTGAGTACCTCTGTGAATGTAATGTTCACATAAAGTTGCTAGAGCATCTCCAAGAACCTCCCAAAATACTTGTCAAGTTTTTCCCGCTTAATCTTTTGAGGGAATTGTAGAGCTGGTATATGTCTACTTTCTTCAATCTCTTTTTGTACCCCACTACACTAGCCTTTCTGCTCTTCACTCTTTTTCTCTTCCAGTGTCTCATCTTCTTGTTCACTACCTCGGGTCTAGCTTTGACCCCTAGTTCAGTCAATGTTTTGCCACTTCTCAGAGAAATAACTTTGATTATTTCCTTTAGGGTCTTTTCAGTGTCAAAGGGTAGAGTCCCAAGAGCCCTCTCAGATAATAAATTTGCAATTTGTCCCAGTTGTCTTTCTAAATATCGGATGTTCATGCCCTGAGTCTCAAAATTTTCATCTACTTTGTTGATGAACACCTTCATGAGATCTTCCATACTAGACTTATTTGACTGTTGTGGCTGGTACTGTTGCCTCTACTGGTTCTGAAAGCCTAGTGGTCCTTGACCCTGGGGTCTAGGATTATTTTGCTGCCATGAGTTCAAACTCCCACTAGGTGAAATCCACAAAAATATTGGATGTCTTTGCTCCATAGCATTATAGATTTTCCCACCTTGGTAGTTTCCTCTATTATAGTTCCCCATAGCGTTGCCTTCCTCAGTTGAAGCTTGATACTCATGTGAAGGGTGTCCTATTCTACAAAAGTCACATGTTGCTTGTGGTTCACTCTATATTTTGGCCAATATCAACTTTCTTAACTCTTTGCCCATGATGTCTAGTTGGGCTTGCACTGATGTGTTAGAGTCCACTTGGTGAACCCCAATAAATTTTCTTCGGTCATTACCCTCAGCAGGCCACTGGTTAGCGTCCTCAAATATTCATCAAGAATTAAGACGACCCCCTCCGGAGTTTTCTTTATTAATGAACCTCCACATGCGGTGCTCAGAGTTCGTTGTGAGGAGGGTGTCAGTCCATCCCAGAAGTCCTAAAGTTGCATCCGCAATTCAATTCTATTATGTTGATACCTTCTCGCTATCTCCTTGAATCTTGCCCAAGCTTTGAAAACCGTTTGTGTCTCCTTTTGGCAGAAATTATGGATGTCCCTTCTGAATTTCCTTGTTTTTGCAACTGAGAAGTACTTGTAGAGAAACCTTTTGGTCATATCATCCCATGTCATGATCGATCTTATGGGTAAGCTACAAAAGCAGTGTTTTGCGTCATCTTTCAATGAAAAGGGGAATACCCTTAAGTAGATCACATCTTTTGATACTCCATTATACTGGAAGGTGTTCATGATTTCTTCAAAGTCCATCGAGTGTTAGGATCTTCATTCACCTTCCCTCTGAAGATACAGTTGTTTTGGATGGTTTGAAGTAAGCCTTGCTTCAAGTCGAAGTTGTTTGCTGCTATGGGTAAAGGTCTAACACTTGACAGCCCTTGATTGTAGGGGTGGACATAAAATTCGAAAAACCAAATTCCAAACTAGACCAAATTAATTTGATATTTCGTTTTTGATTTTTTCGATATTTTGGTCTAATTTGGTATTACATTTTCGGTATTTCGGTATAACAGTACGGTCCTCTGTATTAGGATCTTGAAATTTTGGTATACTGAAATACCGAATTTTATGTTGGACCTATAGCTATAGTGTCAATCCAAGTTGTATATCTAATGACTAATACCCATTGCCCAGTGCCACACCCCCAGCCTAGCCCAATAAGGCCCTACTAGTCTTTCACTTATCTGATTAGGGAATTAGAAATTTAGAATTTAAAAAATAGAAAGGGAGAAAGATAGAAAGTGAGAAACGACGATTTAGGGTTCTTTCAGCAAGAAGACCTTTGAAGGTTTTAGGGTTTGCAGTGCGTTCACTGGTGCGATTTAGGGTTTGCTGTTGTAACTTCAAAGAATCAAAGGTATGTTTCTAGTTTCTTCAAAGGTAACTTTAGTTTATTCAATGGTATCTTTAGTTTCTTCAAAGAAAAATGGATGTTACCTGTTTTTGGATGAATTAGATGTAACTGGTTCGAGTAAAAACTGCGTTTTTTTTTATCTTTCTCTACAGTAAAGTCTAGTGCTTTGTTGGGTCTTTGTGGGGTTTAAGATAAGCCAAAACCTAATGTTTACTAGGGTACATTGGCTTGTTGTTGCTTGCATTGCATATTTTAACAGTTTAATTAGGATGTATTTCTTTATTAATTGATGGTTTTAGCAAATGTATATCATAATCAGTGTAGCCATTGTCTTATTGGTTTGTACAACTTACGCCCTGCTAGTATTAACACTACCAAATTAACTATCTGTTGCACAATGTATTAGCTAGATCCATGTGCTTACACTAACTCACCTAAGATGATTCTTGTTCCTACTATATTTGTACTAGGCAGTGGCTAATTTTGAGAAATAGACAGATTTCTATGGAGATTTTCTTTTTCACACAAACCAAAACTTTTGTTGTCTACTACCTGACAAATAACAATTCAATAGCTTTTATCATATAGTACCAACAACAGTAACCATGAGTTGTAAAACGTGAACTATACTAGTTTTATCATATAGCTTTTGATTTGTAAAAGGTGAAATTATGTCTTAATTTGTGTTTATATTTGTTTTAATTTTGTTGTTTACCGTAAAAATGGTAATAACAATTAAATTTGATTATGGGACTCTAAAAATATGTGATCTATTTTTATGCTAGTTGTTAAGCAGTTGATGTTATGTGTGAGACTTAGAAACGAGATAAGATTTAGGAATAAGGTGATAACCAAACTGATAGATTAACAATCAGGGCCTCGAGCTTGTCGATTCGAGGGACTCAAGGTCGATATCGGAGCTCGACTGCGAGCTATCGAAGGTGATCGAGGTATGACTAACAGTTATAATAAAATCAATGAAGGCTCTTTATGGCCAATGATAAGCAATAAATGATGAGCAATAATAAAGATAGTAAATGGAAGCAATAATCTCAAGAGAATATGTTAGAGAGTAGAGAGAATGTTCGTGTATATTTTGTGTGGAACAACTGAAGCAACAGGGGTCTACAAAATGACAAGGATCCCCTTTATATAGGAGGAGAGTCCCAACATAGTAAAGAAATGCATTAATTACAAAGATACGGGGATGGGACAGCTAGACAACGCCCTGATTCAGGTTTAGAGTAGTCTACTATGCTCTATCAGTGCTAGTTGTGTGCCTTGGGAACTCCCCATTTCTACCATTACCGTAATCATTACTGCCTCGAGGTCGAGTGTCGATGACCCTCGAGGGAGGATACCTGGCCGTGGCCTCGAGCCTTCGAGGTGATATTCTGAAGTGCCTTAATGGCGAGAAATTAGACCCTCTGATTTCACCGTATACAAATAGTCCCCGCATTTCCTAGAACAAAGCGATAAGAAATGATTTTGAGCTTCTATTCTGAGGGCATCATCATTGTGATATCATCCTATCAGAGCATTAAATGTCATGCCCAAAAAACCACACAAGGGTTGCCGTCAAACACGACTATCGAGAAGCCCACGAACTGCTACTAGTTCGTCCCTTCCGCTACCTACACGGCTCCTATAAATGCACCAATCGTTTGATAATTCTTACTTTCTCAATATCGTCAAATTTGCAAAGCCAGATCTATCCCCATTTGCATCCTTTCTTCTTACTTTCTTAGAGAAATTTCACCATCATCATGGCTAGAACCTCCAAGGCAGTTCCTCAGAAAGACGAGGTTGCCTCTTCATCTCAAACGTCTAAAGGGAAACCCAAAGTGATTCCTACCGTGGGACAATGTACTCCCACTGAGCTTGACATGTCAAAAGACTTTATCGTCGACAAAACCTCGTCTACACCGGGCTGATGTGAACACGTGTCCCGATACATTAGTGTTGTGACCAACATAGGGAAGGTGAAGGAAGACTACCGATGGAGGAAGGCAACGAAAGTGGAGTTTCCCCACCCTGATGAGAATATATCGGATTACAAGGTTGGTTTCCTTCATGTATATGCTTACCCATTCATTTTGGGTCTGGTCGATCCTCCTAAATCCCCTCCCTCGGAGATAGATCCGATTATCCTCGACTTATGCGACAAATACCAAGTGACGCTTGGTCAAATCTATCCTTCTTTCTGGAGGATAGTCTTGATGCTTCGCTATTTCTCTGATGGGGTCGAGGGCGAGATCTTTACCCTCAACCATTTGATTAGGTTGTATAGCCCTTGATTTTATCGAGGTTTGAATAGGCTTCACCACCGATCCAAAAAAGCATTTTTCTTGTGCACCGATGAGGACAAGGATTGAGGGTGGATGAGCAGGTTCGTCCGGGTGAAGACCTCGGACATCATTCCAGCTGGGAGGATGCCATTCCCGGAGAAATAGAACACACAGCATAAGTATTTTTTCCCTCGGACCTGTTTCACAATTTTCTTTCCTTCCTTCCGAAAAAATGATCTCTTTTTGGTTTCTGCAGCTACCGCTTGGTATCCCGAAGCGGTCCCGGATCTGCCGAGATGGATCGGGCGGTTGGATACCTTGTTTCCATATCTTGTTCGATCTTGGCTCGACCTGGCCAAGAAGCGGTGGGTGGACAAGAATCATGATAAAGTTTCCTTGCCACCTATGTCTTAGCCTTATGTTTCTCCCCGTATCCTTTGTACTGATAAGTTATGGTTACCGCGCTCGTGTAAGCCTTGGTGAGAGTATGCGAATGAGACTTCCTCCTGGGGGCGATATGGAGGCTTCGGAGCCTGCCAAGGGCAAGAAAAGGAAGGGTAAGGTGGCTTCAGATCCTTCTATGGCAAAGAAACCTAAGTCACGCGGGCCTCGAACCGCCACTAGGACCTCGGCTTTAACTTCCGAAGCAAGCCTCGGCACTGAGGATGAGGATGATGACGAGGGCGAGTGCCGATTGGTACGGATAACGCGGTCGGGTGGTCAATTGAAGAAGGCGAGTGTCGATTGATATTTGGACTAATTTCATGTTTAAATTCTGAATTAGTGGTTGCAAACACTAGTTTGTGTTTAGTTGGCTTTGGCTCTTCTTGAGAAAGAGAGCCTAAGTCTCTGAAATTGGTCCAACAAGGAATTGGGGCGTACTCAAGAGATTGATAGCCCCAATTAAAGGGTTAAACCTAGAGATAGTAATACCCGACTTAAACCTTGATTGCTTGTGCAAATTTGCATACCCAATTGGTCTTGAAAAAGTCAATTTGGGCAAAATCACTCGAACTACCGAGAGATGTAGAGTTCGTGCAATGGTTATATCATACTCCCCAAATGTGACAATCTAGCTTTAGACCCAAGTTTCCATCAATTGACCACCTAGGTGAAATTCACTACCCTAGTGCCTTTTAACTATTTGAACAACTCGCAATAGTTTAATCTTAGATTATTTTAGTTTAATTGAGAATTATAGTTTTATATAATTAGAAGTAAAACAAAAACCCAAAATGTTTAGAAGTGCAATTAAGAGCAAATACACATTTTCACTTTAGATAGACACCTGACTCCAACTTCTAGCTCCCTGTGGAAATCGATGTAAAAGCTGCTTCGACCTCTCTTGCTACTCAATAGTAGTGCAGGGTTGGCCTCGATCATGGATCCAGGTAGCTCAGCCAACATAATAAGGTTGAGGGTGGTGGAGCAGCTCGGACTGCTCGACCAGATCATACCTACTTCTCAAGTCCTCAATGGATTCAACATGGCAAGCGAGACAATAAAAGGGGAAATTATCCTCCCGGTCAATGTGGCCGGTATAATCCAAGATACCAGGTTTCATGTCATCGAGGGTGACATGAGATCCAATGCCTTACTTGGAAGGCCATGGATACAGAGTATAAGGGTAGTGCCATCAACCCTTCACTAAATGACAAAGTTTCCAACCAAGGACGGAGTAAAAGTAGTGCACAGGGAGCATCACGCAGCAAGAGAGATGTTTGAGGTGCACGACGTAGCACCGGTATCAATACCCCCCAGATCGAAGAAGCTAAAAGACAAGAATCAATAAAGGATTGTGTCGCGTCCTCGAAGAAAGCAAGTAAGATGGATCAAGGCTCTAACGCTATCAATTGTAAGGTATAACCTTCTCCATTTTCACTTATGTTTTATACTAACTTATTGCAGGTACTCAAGTAAGAGGAATCGAAGCACCCTCCAACTTGAAAACCTTGGGTTTTAAAGCATGTGTTGCACTCTTTTTCCCTTAGACCGGGTTTTATCCCAGATGGATTTTACCGGTGAGGTTTTTAACGAGGCAATATCCATATGCTACCTAAGGAGAACTCATCAAGTATTCATGGCTTCTCTTCGATCAACCCCAAATACTGGGGGGCATACCCGGGAGGTCTCCTTTTTGAAGAAATCGAACTATGCCTAGTAGGATTTCGACAGGGGAATGTTGTATTGGGCCAAACGGTCAAATGAACCGTGTCCATATAGAATAATCGAGCCTCCAAAAGCAAAAAACATGTACGCATATATAAAATAATTGAGTAAGCCTCTTTGCTTATCAAAACACTTGAAGAAGTTCACTACTTTCACGCAAAAACTGCTCAAGGGTAAAATCCTCGAACGCTCGGGGACTGTCATCGACGGTCAGCTCGTCGAAGCCATCAAAAACTCGAATTCATAAGATCTCAATAAGGCAACCTTGGGCTCGTAAGCCCTCAGTGAAGCAACACCAAATCTGTAAGACCTCAACAAGGCATGCCAAAACTTATAAGACTTTCAAAAGGCATAACCCTGATATTAAGACCAAGGCTGTATATCGAACTTGTAAGACCCCTAAAAAGGCATACCCTTGATATAGATGTTGAGGTCATCTCACCCTGGGACAAAAGGCTACAACCGAACATAAAGACTATGGTTATATCAAAAGGCTCCAGCCAAATTAATGCAGCTCGGAGACATCTGACCGCCACCATAAAATTAAAGGCCTCCAAATACTTCGAAAATACTTTGAAAAGAATTGGTTAATCAGGCTACCCCCGGCATAAGCAAAAGAGCTTCGATCATATCAGCTCCAAACAATAACAAGGCTTCGATATAATCAGCCTTCAGCAAAAAGGCTTCGAAAAATCAGCCTTCAAGAGAACCTCCTGAGGTACTCAATTATCGTCACATATCGACTCATAATCGAGGTTCTTATTTGAGTCGTCGAAGAGTCGGACGAACATAAAACATGCCAAGACATAATCAAAACTTCAAGTCTTCAGTCGGAATGGGGAAAACTATAGCCATATTAGAGGTCACACCGAACCAATCTAAAAGCGCCTAAGGGCCAATGCGTAAGAGCCTAAGGGCCAGCCTAAAAAGCCTAAGGGCCAATGTGTAAGCACCCAAGGGCCAATGCGTAAGAGCCTAAGGGCCAATGCGTAAGAGCCTAAGGGCCAGTCTAAAGGGCCTAAGGGCCAATGTGTAAGAGCCTAAGGGCTAGCCTAAAAATGCCTAAGGGCCAATACGTTGAAAACCTAAGGGTCAATGAACCCGAGCCAAAATTTGACTCGGGGATCGAATACCGAACAATCAACTATTATCAATCACTCATTGAGCATGAAAACCTTAGGGGTTTATATCATAAGTCCAACACACTGAATTGGTTATCGACAAGCATCGAAATTTATCCCAAAAAGGCAAAGGAAAAACAAGAAATGATGAAAAGCAAAAACCCATATATATATATGGTAAAGTTTTCATGAAGACGTATTTACAAGGCTCACGCCTAGAGCCCTTACATAAAAAAGGAACAAATGAAAACCTAATCTACCACGGGGTTACTTGACCAGACGGACCTCCCTCAGAAGTTGTGCGTTCAACGGCCTTAACCTCATCATTATCTTCATCATCCTCCGAGCCGCTGGTCGATTCACTGGTTGAACCATCATCGGAAGAAAGCGGAGTTGTCGATTCTTCCTCTAGGTCCTTCATCCTCTCGATCTCGGCAGACAAATCGATGCACCCTGCATATACATCCTCGAAAGCCTGTCTCTGAGATCTTAATCGGGAATGTTCCAAGGTTCGAGATAGTTTAAGCTTAGCCTCTTCGAACACCATCCTGGCTCGAGCATTTGCAACAGCAGTATCTTTTCGGTATGAGGACATGAGCATAGCGGGTTTGGACTTAGCTGTAGATAGCTCAGCGACTAGTTCATCATGGAAATCTTTGTACTTGCGGCTTTCTACCCTCGCCCCTTGAAGTTGGCACTCAACCAAGGTCAGCTTCTCTCAAAGAGTTTATTTATCAGAAGACACCTTGTCCATGCGCTGCTTCAGCCTAAGGATTTCGGTAACTATGACTCTAAGCTCCTCTCGCATTAGATCATCTTTTTGCTTGAGCTGAAGAAATCAAATTAAGGTATCAAACGCTCAATTGACTGAAGCACAAAAATAATCCCATGAAGGTCGTATTACCTGCTCATCGAGATCAGCCCACTCTTGAGATATCCTCTCCAAATAAGATCGAAGATTGCCTAGCTCCCCCACTTTTTGAGCATGAAGGGCCTTAAGTTCATCCAATTCAGAAATGAGCTTCCTAAATTCATCCTCACAACGAGTCAACTCTGCTTGTGAATTGGAAAAGGCTTGGTTGGAGAGCTTTAAGGCCTGAAAACACAGAAGAAGAGTGTCGGAAAAGCAAGAATCAAAACTCAAAATACAACAGCCAAATCAAGATTACCTGTTGCCGAAGCTTCTCGGCTTCTTCAAAGATCAATGAGGCGTCGATATCGATGCCTTCCTCAACCCCAACAAAATATCCTTCAAACATGCTATTCTCTCCAGGGGATGCCCCCATGATGGGAGTTTTCATATCTTGGGCATCCCGTATTTTCCTAGGAGAGAATGATGGGCCCGACAGAGGCTCGTCTATGTTGATCACCTCGATTGGGTCGATGGGATCCCTCTCCCTCCTATGAGGGGCTTCATTATTGGTTTCTTCGGGTTCATCAACCAAGTGCCCCTCGACACCCAATTTGTATTGGTCGTTAGTTAGCTCGGGGACTTCGTCTAAGCCCCCTTTAACAAATCCCTCAGTTCGGGTCGGAACCACCTCGGCGACCTTTGTTCTAGCAGCCTCCGGCTCAACCACCTTCGGATCAGTAGACTTCGAGGCAACATCACTCCTTCTCCCCCTAAGTACCAGCGGTTAGACATCACTCTCTTTGCCCTTGGCACAAAGACTTTCGGCTGCCTCCCGAGTTGAGGCCACTGAACCGGCCTCGAGTTTTTGAACTTTAGCCTTTTTTGGCTTCGGGGACCCGACCGGTGATTTCTTATTTTTCTTTTTCTCCTTATTAGTCTTTGGGGTATCTGCTTCCCTGGGCGGGGGTTTCCTTATCAAAACATCCTCTCCAAGGCCTGCACAGGCACAAAGGATGAGAGTCTTAGCGAGAGGTATCTTCTCTAAAAGAGCTCAAGTATGAACATAGATAAAAATTCACCATGATTTTGGCCTCCCAACGGGTCTTAGCTAGATCACGCCACACACGCTTAGCATATGGGCAGATCAAATCAAGTCGTCGGACCCAGCTCGGAAGTTCGTTGACAGCATCAGGGTACCACTCGATAGTTGTATCATCGAAGAAAGATAATTCAAAGTCAATAAAAGGTATCCGATCAAGGGAACATGTTTACTTATGATTTATATTCCATTTCTGGAGGAACGGCATTCTCTCAGCAGGGATCAGGTCCAAGGTCCTGACTCGTACAAAGCGACTCATCCACCCTCGGTCTTTGTCTTTATCGATGCTAGCAAAAAAGGCTTTCGGGGATCGACGTTTCAGGTTAATCAGGCCACCTCGATAAAGTCAGGGGCTATACAGTCTAATTAGATGGTGGAGGGTAAAAGGCATCCCCTCAACCATGTTTGAGAAATACCTAATCATATAATCTATGCACCAGAATAATAGATAGATTTGTCCAAGTGTCACCTGATATTGGCTGCAGAAATTGAGGATCACTAGATCTATCGATGGTAAAGAGGCTCCTACCGGGCCTAAGGTTAAAGGATATGTGTATACAATGAGGAAACCGGCCTTGTGCTTGGTTATATCTTCTCCTCGTGAAGGAATCTCTACTTGCACCGCCTTCCCCCAATGGCAGTCGGCCTTCACCTTCTCGATTTCAGTTATCAAACTGATATATCGAGACATGGGTTCGCATCGTTCCAGAACAGAGGAGGGGTTTTTAACCTGGAAATCAGAAGATGTATCACAAGGCCCAGGAGTACACTCATCGATACTATGAGGAACTACTGGTTTACCTTTAGTTGTTCGAGAAGATGATGGAGCTTTTTCTTTTTGAGGAACAGTTTTAGAGGTTTTTGCCATTTCTAAAGCGAAGGATCCAAGAAAATGGATAATGTCATTAAAAAGAAAAGAGAGAGTTCAAGGAAATTGAAAGGGGCTAAATGAAATCTTGGAAGCACTAAGGGAGCAATATCAGCAAAGTTATGGGGTTTTGTCTATTTATAAAGATCGTTTGAACATGCTAACGAAGCCAAAAGGCCGACCGTTGGCCGCCTACAATTAATGATTTTGAGAATCATCCCAAAGCAACCCTTCAGTCACTTCAACTGCTTACGTCATGATGTTGGCGTCAGAACCAAAGCATCGGGAATCGGATTGTCAGAAATTATTAAGAACAATCTATGAGTTGGGCTCGAGTAGTCATTCGCTCAATTATTTAGCCCTCGGGCTACCCGAGTTCGAGCCAGTTCTCACTCGGGGACTATTCATAAATCCTTAGGGTTATCTTTGCTTCGAGTTCGAGCCAGTTCTCACTCGAGGACTATTCATAAAGCCTTAGGGATATCCTTTTCATAGAAGACCTCTCTTTGAATTAGAAAGGTTTTATGCCTTAAATGGTGTGGGCCCCACATACCAATGACTAAGCCACATAATCTACTGCTGTACCACCTTTCAATTCTAATATAAGAATATCAAATTCTTGGAATGGGGTTTGCCACATTAGGGCTTATCCAAAGACTTAATTAAGAACCCATTAATCCTTAATTAATTTGTTGATTCCCCCATTAATCAATAATTACCCAATTATCTATATAATTAGGAATTATCTAAAATTAGTTAAAGAAATACTCACATTTAACACACTTTATACACCTGACTATCACGGTCATGTGGTGCCTTATATGGTACTAGTCCATAAATACCGGTATTGTAGCTCGGACCGTATTTTATCCCAAATTGTCAAACTTCGATGAAACTCATTTTCTTCGATTTGTTGATCCTCTCACCTTCAAGAATTTACTTGTCACTTGTTTGAAATTGTATAATATTTATAATCTCTAAATAATCTTGTCCTTCAATTGATGTCAATTATCTTACGACGAATTCAACGTACATTACTACAGGGTGTAACATCGTCGTAATATACGGGACTACTCATAAAGCCTTAGGGCTATCTTTACTTCGAGTTCGAGCCAATTCTCACTCGGGGACTATTCGTAAAGCCTCAGGGCTATCTTTACTTCGAGTTCGAGCCAGTTCTCACTCGGGGACTATTCATAAAGCCTTAAGGATATCTTTACTTCGAGTTCGACCCAGTTCTCACTCAGGGACTATTCATAAAGCCTCAAGGCTATCTTTACTTCGAGTTTGAGCCAGTTCTCACTCGGGGACTATTCATAAAGCCTTAGGGCTATCTTTACTTCGAGTTCGAGCCAGTTCTCACTCGAGGACTATTCATAAAGCCTCGGGGCTATCTTTACTTCGAGTTTGAGCCAGTTCTCACTCGGGGACTATTCATAAAGCCTCAGGGCTATCTTTACTTTGATTTTGAGCTAGCTCTCACTTGGGGACTATTCATAGAGCCTCAGGGCTATCTTTACTTTGAGTTTGAGCCAGTTCTCACTCGAGGACTATTCATAAAGCCTCGAGGCTATCTTTACTTCGAGTTTGAGCCAGTTCTCACTCGAGGACTATTCATAAAGCCTCATGGCTATCTTTACTATGAGTTCGAGTCAGCTCTCACTTGGGGACTATTCATAGAGCCTCAGGGCTATCTTCTACCCAAGTTCAAGCAAACTCTCACTCGAGGACTATTTGTAAGGGCCTAAAGGCTATCTTTATTTTCAGATCATTGAACAAATGGTTACCCGGTCGCCGAGTCCAAAGGTTATTTAGGTTCGAGAAAATTCTCACTCAGGGACTGCCAACAAAGCCTAAAAGGGCTAGGTTATTTCAAAAATCGAGGCCTAGCTCTCACTCAATTCGGGCTCAGAAATCCCGATGACCTAAGTTCACATCAAATCGATCCGAGCTCAGTTCGAATGATAACAAAGGACTTTAAGAAGCATCGTATTAAGTAAAGTAAAAACCTAAGGGTTTATTATTACTATGTTCCGGATTATTCGGACCAATCGTTAGAGTCGTACACTTGGATTTTTCACAAACAAAGGCAGAACAGAATTCAACACAAATCAAAGGCAAAATGAAGACATCCTTGTATTAATAAAAGATGTTTTACGAAGCCCACAAGGGGCCCTTACACAGAAACAAAGAAGCAAAAAACAACAACCAAAAGTCTAATCTACTTTCGAGGGTATATCCTCGGGAGCGACATCTTCTAGAACCGTTTCCTTAGGGGGACCATTTCGATCTTCAGAGCATTGTCTTCAAGAACCTCCTCCGAAGCAGCAATAAACAAGGAAAAGGCTATAGCCTATCACAGAGAAAAAGCTTTTAACAAGACAGGAAAATTGTGTCCTGGTAAAAAACTTGGCAAGTATGGGTCTTGTCAGCACTATTATTATGAACCCACTTCTTGAGACATTGCACCGGTGTGGGATGCAAAAATCAGTAGGTAGTGCTACCTCACTCCATGGAAAGCAAAAGGAGTGAAGCGCCACACCAGGTTGAAGTTAAGAGAGATGAGCAGCGATTTACAGTCCACATATCTTCTGATGCGGAAAGAATTTGAGGCCTCTCTCTCATTATTTTGAGCCAACAACAACAACCACCCAGTATAATTCCACTCGGTGGGGAAAAGCTCTGAAAAAGAGTCATGGCATAACTGACAAAGCCGCCATCGTATAACCTTACGGTCGTGGGTTTGAACCATAAAAATAGGAGTTTGGAGGAGGATGTGGAGAAGGGAAAGGGCTAAAGGCTTTTGAATAAAGATTGAGCGAAGTCTTGACTCAAGCAATCCCGCATTTATAGAGAGACAGTAATGTAACCGACGGTGCAATCAATGCCGTTGGGGAAATGTATTAATAGCACAATCAATGCCTTTGGGGAAACGTATCAACAGTGCAATCGATCCTTTTAGGGAAACGAATCGGCGGCACAATCACCACTTTTGGGGAAAATGAATTGGCAGTATATTCAGTGCTTCTAGGGAGATGAACCGATAGGATGTTTCAGTCACTTCGAACGCTTACGTCATGAGCATGAAGTCATCATAAGAGGTTCGAGAAAGTCAAGGTCAAGATCGTTTCTTATCTTTTCATTCTAAAAAATGAGGGGACTATCTGTATGCGGCCAAAATTGGGGAGTTCGAATTTGGGACTACTATGCCGCTCCACACCTAACCTCGAAGAAGCCCGAAGTAGAGCGTGAGGTTCGACCCTGAGGTGTGTCCTTCGAGGGAGAACATCGAAGGCTCACTATGGTCAACCTCGGAGCAGTACAATCGATGATCGTCATAGGCGGAAAAATTTCCAAATACACATGGTTAAAGCTGGTCAGGTCCACAAGAATAGTACAAATCTGTACTGAGCCATTATACAGTTGTACTAGTAGCATTCCTTCATCATTTATTAGACATGTACCATGTTGGTATTCACCCCTCCTATATAAAGGGGACCCTTGTCATCTTGTAAGAGGATTTTTTTTATTACACAACATATTGAATACAATACAACATTCTCTGCTCTTTGCTTAAACAATTATTCGACACATTTATTGCTTATTCTTTCATTGTTCACTCATTGTTCATTTATTGTTCTTCATTTATTGCTCATTATTAACTGCAAAGGTCTATATTTGAGGCCCTCATTATCATTGATTCTTCATCAATTGTTCAGTACTATTAGCCTTGTCTAGATCTCAAGGCCCTGCTCCAGCCAACTCGAGGCCCAGCCTTGTGATCCTATCGGTTTGCATTTCTTATTTTCTTTACTTACACTTAGCATCTATTGCCTAACAACTAGTGTTAAAATAAATCACGTATTTTTAGAACCACAAAATCAAATATAATTGTAAATACCATTTTCAAGGTAAACAATATCTCACCTTAGGGCATTTAGATGCAAGTGCTTTATGCACAATAATTTAAAAGACTCCCTAGGTAAGTTTGATCCCAAAAATGATGAGGGAGTATTCTTGGGATATTCTTCACATAGTAAAGCTTGTAAGATATATAACAAAAGAACTATGTGTGTAGAAGAAAGTGTACATTTTATTTTTTATGAAACTAACATTCTTTCTAGGAGACAGGAACAAGATGATGAAGAAAGTAGGTTGGTAAGAGACTCAAATGAAACCACACCCCAGCCTGAAGCTTCACCACATGAAGGAATAGGTAATGGAACAGGTCTGTCTACCCCGGGCAAGCTGACAGGGTGAACTGACCAAAGAGGAACCGATCCTCACACCTCGAGGGAACCTGTCCATGAACATGTTCCTCAACAACAAAATATTGAAGGAACATCTAGAAAAAACCAGTTGGTTGTAAATCCTTACAAGTAACAAAGTTCTCATCCATTGGGAACATAATCACTGACCCAACCTCTAGAATCAAAACCAAATCTTCTTTAAAGAGTCTTAGTGTTTTTTATGCTTTCTTGTCACCCAACAATATTTCTGAGGCTTTGTAGAATGCAGATTGGGTGAGTGCAATGCAGGATGAACTCAACCAATTTGAGAGAAGTTAAGTTTGGCACCTGGTACTAATAATCAGGGATAGAACAGTGATTGGCACTAAATGGGTCTTCAGAAAAAAAATTGATGAAGATGGAATTGTTACAAGGAACAAGGCAAGATTGGTGGTTCAAGGATATAGTTAAGAGGAGGGCATAGACTATGATGAGACTCTGGCTCTAGTTGCAAGATCGGAAGCCATTAGACTCCTTGTAGACTTTGATTCATACATGAAATTCACTCTCCATCAGATGGATATCAAGAGTGCCTTCTACATTGGCTATCTAAAGAAAGAAATATTTGTCAAGCAATCTACTGGCTTTGAAAGTGAGGAATGTCCTGATCATGTGTACAAGCTTGACAAGAGACTTTATGGGCTCAAGCAGGCTCCAAGAGCATGGTATGGAAGATTGTTTAAATTCTTGCTTGAGCATGGATACAAGAGAGGTAAAATTAACAATAATTTATTCTTGAAAGAAAAATTTAAAGATATCTTGGTAGTTCAGATATATGTTGATGATATAATCTTTGGAGCAACAACTGATAGGCTAAGTAAAGAATTTGCTAAGCTAATAGGGAGTGAATTTGAAATGAGTATGATAGGAGCGCTTAATTTCTTTTTAAGCTTACAAATTAAACAAAATTAAAATGGAACTATGATACATCAGTGAAAGTATGTGAAAGAGTTTCTTAAAAGATTTGAGATGGAAGATTCCTAAGAAATTGATACTTTTATAGCAACAGCCACGAAATTAGATTTGGATGAACCGGGTTCATCCATTGATCAAAAAATGTATAGCGGTATATTGGCTCTTTGTTATATCTCAATGATAGTAGATCTGACATTATTTTTAGTGTAGGCCTTTGTGCTAGATTTCATGCAAATCCAAAGGAGTCTCACTTGAAGGTCGTCAAGAGGATCTTGAGATACCTAAAAGGCACCAATGATCTTTGCCTATGGTATCCAAAAGGTAGTAATTTTGATTTAGTAGGATATGTTGATGTTGATTATGCATGGTTTTCTTGTGGATAGAAAGAGCACTTCAGGTATGGCACACTTTTTTGGCTCATGCCTTGTGTCTTGGGCCACCAAAAAGAAAAAATATGTGGCCTTGTCTTCTACTGAAGCTGAGTATGTGGTTATTATCTTATTTGTGCTCAATTGTTGTGGATTAAGCAGCAATTAATTGAATTTAAAATTGATGTAGATTTTATCCCCATCTTTGTGACATCACTAGTGCAATTAATGTGACCAAAAACCCGATTCATTACAAAAGACCTAAGCACATAGATGTTAGGCATCACTTTTTGAGGGACAACTTTGAGAAGGTTTTGATCACAGTAGAATTTTGTGCTACTGATAAACAAATAGCTGAAATCTTCATAAAAGCTTTAAGTAGAAATCACTTTGAAAGTAACATGTTAGAATTAGGGATGATTAAGATCACCTGAAAGGAACCGGTCTTAACTCAACGATTAGTGAGATAACTTGTAAATTTTGTAAATAATTTGATTAGATATTGCTCGGTCTCATACTTTTATTAGTATACTCTTGTACCATGTGCTAAAATGTCTCATTGATGTCTAATGATATTACCCTTATTTTCTTGGAAACTTCAGTCTTACACAAGAAAACTTTCAGTGAAGAACTTGGTTCATCAAACTTATAAGGTATGTATTCTACACTCCGCATAATTTGAAAAACTGTATTTGAATCATGATCTAAAAAGAGTCCTACTTTGTCCCAAACAAATTTTTGTGAACCAATCAATTACAAACGAACCAGTTTCACCAAGAGTCTCACACGCCATAATTGTCAAAAATCTAGAGAAGAGCCCAATTTCTTTTCAAACTTAAACTCCCAAAGTGATTAGACCTCTAGACTTCAAAAAGTGCGCTTATACACTCAACCTACCCTTATTTATATTGATCTACAATTACCCTCTTCTCTCATTTTCTAAAAGACCAAAGCCTCTAAAACCTAAAACTCTCTCAACCTTTTTCGTCTATCTACAGTGATCCAATGGCCTCTTTACCTGAAAACACCAAGAACACGGGAAACCCAACCTCACCATCCAAAGAGCCTTTACCCACACCTTCAACCATCCAAACCCCCCAAGAAATTGTGTGTCAAGTTACTTATTCGTAAAATAGTGACTAGTAGTGAACATTCCAAGAAATTAAATGAGAAGCTACAAGCCAGTCAAGTTGAGAAACCCCAAAAATCATATAAGTCCTTCAAGTCTGCAACTGAGGGGGAAGAACCAGTTTCATCTGAAACTAAATAGGTAACTTCTGGGTTAAAGATTTCTGATATTACTTCTGAAGTTCCTGAAAATCTTGAGAAACGATTTGTTCTAGTTGGTATAATTGTTGGTGTAGAATTTGAGTCTGGTAAAATTGGTGATAAAAATAAAAAGAGAAAACAAAAGGAGAGTGAGGGTGTTGGGGATGTGAGGGGAAATTGTAATGAAAGAGTGGCTGAAATTATTTCACCTACTTCTACCAGTTTAAATGAAGAAATTGGGGCAATGATGTTTTGGAGTGAGGAGGTTGTTGAGGAAGATGAAAGTATAATAGAAGAAGGAGGAAGTGGGTCTGGAGATGCTAGTGCAGCAGAGGGGCTGGTTAGGCTGATAAAAAGTTCCAAGAACCTGTTCCATCTAGGAAGGAACCCCTCCATGACCTACTGAAGAGAATGTCTGATAGTTACAGTCCCAAAAGGAAAAAAGAGTGTTGGAGTTAAGATTGCTGAAAAGGTAATGGGTGGCAAGAATAGAAAGAATGCCTCTTCTATCCTTGTAGAGACTTCTCTCACAAGAGTAAGAACTATAAGGAGTTAGAGGAAGCAGAGTGAGGCTGACCTAGAAAAGACCTTAGTTGAGAGTGCAAAGAAAGCTACTGATAAAGGAAAGAAAAAGGTGGGTGAAGGAAGTTAAACCATTGAGATAGAGGAGGTGGATTTGGTCCTTGAGGAATAGGCAGAGGAAGTGGAGGTTGTAACTCCAATTCCAAGAAAAGAAAAACTTCTAAGAAGAAGTCTCCAAAAAAGTTTGTTGATACGGAGAGCTGTACCTTGGCAAAAAGAATCAAGTCCTCCAGGAAATCAAGAAAAATACAAATTGTGGAAGAAGAGAGTGAAGAGGAAGAGACTGATGAAGAAAAGGACAAAGTGGTAAAATCTAAGAAAAGAACAATTCTGAAGGTGAGGCTTCTCATTGATTTAGAAGAGGAAGGTGTGGTGTGTTGCTGGAGAAATTGGAAATTGAGGGTTGGAAGTACATGGTCCTTCAGTTAGAGGGGAGGTTATCCATAGCTGAGATTGTTGAGTTCTTTGCAAATTGTGGAATTGTGCAGGGAAGGGTCAATAGTGAAGTGAAAGGAGTGAAGGTGAGCTTTGATGATAAGGAGTTAGGGGAGATTCTAGGTGCACCCGTTGAAGGGGACGATGACTGCAAGAAGTTGAAGTGGCCTAGTCCATAGAATCTACCTACCTCGCTGGCCATCACTAGAAAATTTGCTGATAGGGACTTAGAGCAACAACCCAGCGCTGTTTATGAGAGTGAAATAAAACCTGCCCACAAAGTGCTATTTGAATTTGTCAACAAAGGGGTTCTATCTAGGCAGGAGAAGGCACATTGCTACCTTCATAGATCTGGTCCTTATGGAGTACTTGGATAGTGGGAAGAAAATAAATTGATTGGTCGGTGTTCATAATCTAGCTCCTTAATAGGGTGGTTTGTGGCATTCTCATGCCATCCCCTATGGCTTTATACTCACTGTTTTGCTTGCTCACTTTAAGGTTCCCGTCAAGAAATGGGATATTTTCATGAGTAAAGATTACTTTGGGACTAACACTTTGACTGACTGTGACTATGAAGTCCTTACTTCTCCCAAAGAACTTGGTCCATCCAAGAGGGTGCCCAAGAAGAACAAAGTGAGAGCATTATAGTAGGATAGTGGGGATAAGGATGCTGAGATTGAGAGGCTGAAGAAGAGGTTGACTGAAGTAGAAACTGAGAGGGACTCTCTCAGGTCTGAGCTTGCAAAGGAGAAAGAGAAGAATGAGGGCATTCTTTAAGACATATTGAAGCTGCTTCGGGCCAGAAACCAAGAACCTGATCTTTCCCAATCATAAACCTCTCCTAAGCCTAGTTTGTAACCAGTGACCCAAGTGAGATTTTTTAAACCTTTTTAGCTCATGGTTCAGTACTTTTATTTCTTTTTATGCTTTATGGAAGAATCTTATAAATAATAATCAATGTTTTTTCTCTAATTATTTATTAATATTTCTTAGATTGATAAGAGAAAATTGAATCCATGATTGCATTTGATGTAGCCTTAGTGTCCATGAGTAAGATCTGCTAAAATCTAGTTACTTAACTTAACTATACGACTTTTCGATGATGCCAAAAGGGAAAATATATATTGTGCTTTTGCTTTGGACTGTGATGTTTATAACCTAATGAACCTAGTCCTTGATGATTTGTAACTTTAAAATGGAAAGTATTCTAACATTGTGTTGATGTTGAGCTGAATTGAAATAGGTTTCATGCATATGAAAAGCACAGAGTTTGTTATCATCAAAAAGGGAGAACTTATTGGCCTGAGTGTGGCTTTTATTTTGATGATTGAAAAAGGAACACATGCATGAACCGGGTCCATGGGTAGTGTGTACACATGGCACGGTCAAATTCAACCAAAAGGCATGCACATACAAGTGATAAGTATAAACGGTTATATTTGATATTCCCTGAATGAAAAGGCTGCATACTTGATAAGGAGTAGGAATCCTTACTTGAAGAGAACTCTATGTTAGATAAATAAAGAGATAGAGATTGAAGTTAAATAGAACTCTTCCACCAATGAAGAGTAAAGTATTAGAACTCTAGTTGATCCTAATCCTACTAACTTTATAAAATTTTAGTTGTGTTCTCTTATACAGGTGACGCACAAATGTTGAAGTTAAGCAAGAACTGAGAGCAAAATAGCAACGCATTTTGCAAGCAATTCTTGTGTGTTTCAAGTGTGCGAACCTGGAGCTACATGAACCAAATAGAAGAACCAGTTCCATATGTCTATCTTTTATTCTAGTTCAATTGTAGTAGGAATTTTGAGTTGTACTGAAATTCTTTAGAATCATTTGTATTAGGTACTTTGAGTTGTATTGTTCAGGTTAGAGTTTGTCACAACAGTCTGCGGTTGGTTGCTATAAGGGTTAGAAGTAATTTTTAAGTTTACAAGAGGTTTGTAAGCATTATTGTTTTGGCTCAGAGTTGAAGTGAAGTTTTAGGGAAAATCATATTGGAAAGTAGTTCATAATATTTTTACCTTTTGAGCCGGGTGTTTTCCACGTAAAAATACTTGTGTTCTTTACTGTCAACATTACTTCTTCCACAACTATAGTGTAAGGAACACGTAGAAGAACCATGTTCTTCTATAATTCAATGCACGCCAAAATTGGACAATACACAAAGACCCCCTCCCTCACTTGTGTGGTATTGAAGTATAAAACATCAGTGCATAACTATACGCAATATCTTCAAAATGTAAGAAGATATAAAAAAAAATCATTTTTCTCATATTTGGATTTTTTAACAAATTATTTTATGCTATCCGTTTGTTTTATTATAAGAACCTTTTTTTTTTTGGTGAATGGAACGTTAATTAGAAATTAGAAACTCAAATATGTACTGTCTTGGAAGCAATAAAATGAGATTCACACGTAAGATATAACTTAAAAGTAAAATCATTAATTATATTTGGTAAAATCTAAAGGAATATCATATTTAAGCCGTAAAGGAAAAATTGTTATTGTGTAAAGAAATATGTATTTAGTGTATGTCACTTAAAAAGTAATTGCACGTAAAAATCTTTAAATTGTCCGTATCTTTAACTTATAAACTCCAAACGTTAATAAAATCTCTTTAAGTTTTAAGTTCATATTATTCGTTCAACGGCTTAATTAGCAGGCGAATATATATATTTTCCAACTTAATTGCAAGTTTGTTCGGACAATAAATATACCAAGAAAAAGAGGTGCTGATTAAACTCAAGACAAGTACACTTTTAGTTAGCCGGTTGCATGGAGCAGTAATTACTTCACTCCTCTTGCACTAATATTGTATTGGCTTAATTACTTAAGTTGGAGGTGCACATGATATTTGGAAGTCCTTGCACGTTCGCACATGTCTCTCAAGTTCAACTCGTCTCTGTCTCTAAATTCTAACTTTTCTTTCCCATTTCTAATCTACAATTGAAATAATCATACCAAGAGTTGCATATGAAATGGGCTTCATTAGACAGAGATTTACCCCTAATGTTGAATTCTCCGGTATAAATTCGAATTTAGTTAGGTTTCAATGCGAATACAAGATACCGGATTGGAAATCCCAAAAATCCTATGTATCTCGTGTTTAATGAGGACTTCAAGAACGTGTTAAACAAAATCATTTCTACACAAGTATATATGTAAGTACATGCGTACTTTCTATTATACGACTTGTAAAGCGACTCAAGCTATTTGATACTTCGCCTATTTTTCTAATTTGATTTTTCAAAGGATATGCTCCGGTTGTTTTCACTTAAAATATGTCTAACTTTGAATTATTGATATCTTAATTTATTAAGATCGGTTCAATCGGTTTTTTCTATTCGGCCGATATTATGTACTTTAATTTATTACGTTGGTTTTTATACGGTCATTAACTTTCTTAAAACACCAACCAAACGGGCTCTAAAATGTCGACTCTCATATGTGTCTTTTTTCATTTTGCCCAAGGAGAGGGCCTAGTCGATACGCGAAATTTGAACACTTTGATATAATTGTGACAAACTGATAAAGCAATATGGCGATATAAGCAAACTTTGGTGTTAATCAAGTTTATATAGAGAGAGACCAACCAATTAATAGCATGCACCAAACCAACATGTGCGCGTCCCAACAAGCTAAGGACATAATGAAAGGCAGAAAAAAAAACCTTATCTTTTAACAGAAACAGTGAAGTTATATCCAAATTTGAGACCAATAAGGTACTAAGAGACCAAAAAGGCTGTAACTACACATATCAATGGCGGCCTCGAGCTGCCAATTTCAACCTACATACTACATTAGTCATAACGTCAGGCCGATAAAAGTGAAGAAGACAAAGCCATTCATCTGTTGCTCAGTACAGCCATCTCAAAACAATGTGAAAGTAATCATAAATGGAGCTGCAAAGGAGATAGGAAGAGCAGCCGTAATTGCTGTGACTAAAGCTAGAGGAATGGAAGTGGCTGGTGCTGTTGATTCTAATTTTGTTGGACAAGATATTGGACAGGTCCATTATATTGCTTAATTCCACTTTGATTTTTTTCAATCTCTGCGTTTTTTGATTACTTTTAACCTAGTATTTCAGGTTTGTGACATGGAAGAACCTCTAGAAATACCGATAATAAACGACCTTACAATGGTGTTGGGTTCAATATCTCAGGTAAAAAATATGGTCATGAATTATTAACCCAATTGCTTTAATTCTGGTCAAATTCTGGTTTCTGACTTTGTGAAATCAAATTATGCAGTCAAAGGCAACTGGGGTAGTCATTGATTTCACTGACCCTTCTACAGTTTATGACAATGTCAAACAGGTCCAATAATCTTAAACCACTTCTTTAACAGAGGGAAAAAGTTTAGAAGGTGGTCCTTTATATTGTGAACATAATCATTTGGTTTCGTTGGGCAGGCAACAGCATTTGGGATGAATAGTGTAGTTTACGTGCCAAGGATTAAGCAAGAAACTGTCATGGCTTTATCTATGTTCTGCGAGAAGGCCAGCATGGTGAGGGTGCAGGGTGAGATTTACAGATTTATACAATTCATATAACCACATTCTCAAACAATGCCCTATATGCATTCTTTTTAGAGCAACGGTATGGTCACGAGTTCGAGCCGTGAAAGTAGTCATTGATGCTTGCATTACAGTCAGTGGCGAAGCTAGGAATTTTTCCAAGGTTGTTCAAATTTGAAAGAAGTGAAAAAAAATTCCGACAAAGGGTGTACAATATGTGTTATATATCTTTAAAACGTAATATTTTACCTATATACACAGTATAATTTTTCGACGAAGGGTGGTCAATTGACCACTCTTATGACCATGTGGCTTCGCCTCTGATTACAGTAGGATGTCTACATCCCACCCAAAAGGGTTACGCCCCTTTTCCAAACCCTGTGTGAATGCGTAATGCTTTATGCACTGGACTGCCTTTCTTTTGCCCTATATGCAACTTTTTTGACATCCTTGTTTGCTACTTTAGTAGATGCAATTCACAAAATTCATTTGTTCATCAATTTACATGGGAAAAACACTTGAAGAAACAATTACTTAAACGGATTTTTTGGCACTGATATCAGGGTTGCTTGGTTGCACCAACTCTTTCAATTGGATCCATACTTCTCCAGCAAGCAGCAATTTCAGCTTCTTTTCACTATAACAATGTAGAAATTGTTGAGTCTAGAGCTAATGCAGTGGTAAGTACATTAACCCCGTGACACGCCTCTTTTGTGCTTTTCACGTGTTCTCTTTTATTTGTTTGGACTATATTTGAGTTCGGCATGTAAATCACGATTAGTGACGACAAAAAGAATAAAGTCTCTTCGCTAACAGAATAAAATAGTAGAAACCAACTAAATTTAAATATCCACTGTACGTATTATTTGTTATAATAAAAAGGTATATAACCTTCCTGAACCGGTCATATTACTTTTATACCGTTAAGGTCATTTGGCTCAATTGTTGGATAGATAAAATAATTAATACTATTATACTGGTATGAGCTAATACCCATAACCAAACATAAAAAATATAATTCTAATTTTTATCCCGAGCTTAATATCCTTATCGCATAAACCCATGACCCCTAAATGACTAATGTGCTTAGATTCAAGGAAATATTTTTCCGTGGTACAAAATGTTACTTCAACATTACAAGGGGCCCAACGCCAAGACCTATCACCATCTAATTTGTTGCAATGCCTTAAAATCCTCCTTTTCCAATTAAATAGTGATTATAAAGCATAGTGCATGGGTCCATAACCTAGCTGGATCCAGTCTTTGTCGCTTAATTAGGTACAAGAATCTATTGTGATCTTAAAATCACAATCAAACAGCAAATAGTAACAGTGACACGGTCGTAGTCTCTACACCTTCGGACACCGAATCTTCTTTAATTTTTTATTCTTTTCTAATAAACTACTCCGTGTCTTTTAGCTTTTCTTTCGGGCATTAAGCGTCTCATCTTTTAATTCATTAGATCAGCTAAAATCTAATTTACTTGTGTCTTATCTATCCAAAGAAAGCGACTGGCGATTGAATTGACGCATTGCGGAGGATTTCACTGATAACTACTAGTAGTATACATATTCTCATCCATATAATGTCAGTGTGTGTATATATATATATAGTCTGTGGAGTATTTCTTGCATTTAAATCATAGTTATAAGAAGAAGAAAAAATCTGTCACGTATTAAATGCTATTGAATTACAAAAAACAGCGGTCAAAAGTAATGAAATTATTGCTGGTTACAGGATTTTCCAACCCAGGATGCAGTTCAAATTGCTAACAACCTTTCAAATTTGGGTCAGCTGTATAATAGAGATGACATTTCCACAGATATTCCGGTATGAAGCAAGAAATCCTTGTTTATGGACTGGTAATCCCTTCATAATAAGCCAAATGGGATCAAATAACATGAGAATATTTTACCAGCAAAACTCTGCAGCAATTGGATCTATGTACTAGGCAATTTCTTGACTTCAGCCGCATTCTGATAATTTGTTGCTTTTATCTTCTGTCCTGCAAGGCAAGGGGTCAAGTTCTAGGGGAAGACGGAGTACGTATTCACAGCTTGGTTCTACCAGGGCTACCATCTAGTACATCAGTATACTTCTCAAGGCCAGGAGAGGTGTGCTTCTGAACTGTACTCTTCGTTGACTATGTAGAGAAGGGCCATGGATCCCCCTTGTATTATGAGAATCTCATCTATGACTGTTGTTCATCAGGTTTACACACTAAAGCATGATATCACAGATGTGCAATGTCTCATGCCAGGCTTAATTCTAGCCATTAGAAAAGTTGTTCGCCTCAAGGTACCTATCAAATAACCATGTCTTGACATATTTCACCATGACACTAAACAACATACTCTTTGTTTTCCCTTGGCAGAACCTGGTCTATGGCTTGGAGAAGTTTTTATAAGAAGCAGACAGTAAGAGGCTAAAGGGACGGTAGGCAACATCCAGATATCTTGTGAGTACATGAATGGGGAGACATGAAAGAAAGATGCAGTCAAGAGAGAAATTCCCAAAATCTGCTGTCAAAAGAGCGTTACAAGAAATGTTGGATCACAATATGCAACTTATTAAACAGCTAATAAAATCTGAGAATATATGTTTTTCCCATGCCGCCTAAAAGCGAAAATATAGAAATTGTACCCTCTAAATAAATTTCAGATCTATACTGAATAATTCCCTTTTTTTCTTTTTTATTGAGGGATCACTTAAACTTTTTACCTAAATTTGAGAGAACCCTACATTCTTTTTGCAATTGTTCTCTCCCCCCCCCCCCCCCAAAACCCACTTGGTGTATTGGTAGCAAATAGCATTTATTTTGACATTGCATAGTGGTGTCAATTCCATCTCCATGCTCTAGGACTAGGGTTCTTTATAAATACTTTTTCCCTTTGTTTTTAGTTTCTTGCTCCTTGCCTACTATATAAAGGTTCATCATTTGCTGTATAGCCTTACACATTAAGAACCAAATTCCAGCCATAGCATTTCGAAGACCGAAAAGTTATTTGGTGTTTTAATTGCACAGTTCAAAGAACTACCTCAAATAAAGAGCTAACAGAAAACAAGATGTTTCAAATTTTGTCTATAAAGAAAGAAAGAGAATTGTCACAGAATGCTGTACACTTATACTGAAACGTTTGACATGGTGAAGAGAGTAGATTGCCAAAGACTTGAAAAAAGCAAGATACAAGTTATATTTACATTATGAACCAACAACTACCTTAAGGCGAATAACTAAGACAGCTGGGTTCTAAAGTGGTTAAAGAAAAAAGGAAAAAGATATTTCAGCACTTGGGGCTTCTGTAAAGGAGAAATTAATGATATAATAACAAAAAACTAAAGAACCGAAGGATAATTTTTAATCTCTGAACTTCATAGGACGGGTGGCAATTTCTCCTATTCACTATGCTTATGGTGGATCATTTGCAATATTAATCCCGACATGCTCATGCAGAAATGAGAATACTGTAATTTACAGCATATTTACAGAGAGAGGACAACTAAAGCAAATAAAAGCATAAAAGAAGTTGTAACCAGATAGGGAAGGCCTAGAGACTAAAGAAAGCCGTACTCTGGTCATTTTGGGAAGCACCATAAAAAAAGGTTTGCCAGCTTCCTATTAAAAGGCTGGGAATGGAATTAAGACTCACTTTATCGAAATGGAATTAAGACTCATAAATTTTCATTAACCTGCTTTTGGTAATTAAAGCATGTACATATTTTCCAACAAAATGTTGGTGTTTTATTTACGAAAATATTTAATGATGAGATGTACATATATTACTTTTTGGGCAACTCTTATGTGAACAATTTACACCAAGAGAGAAGATTAATTGTCCATTCATAGTGAAGCACTTACTAGAAAGATTGTTGCTAGCTACAGTACTTATCAAACAAAATTCATCACTTATGTTACCCCCAAGTTGATCTACCACGCCGTCATGACCTAAGTTGCTCGGACTCGGGTGCGGGTATCCGATACGGGAATGGACCCGAGTGTCGGATTTAGCAAAATCTAAATTTTAAGATTCGGGAGTGCGGATTCATGTATGGATACGGATGCGAGGATTCAGCTTAGAAAATTCATAATTATAAAAAATAGAGCTATACAGAGAAAAAAAAGTCATTCAAAGCCTTCCACCAACTCTCCATCTATATCGTTGCTACTATCTAGTAGAAGTCCGAACTCAGAACACGACACTTTGAATTTTTGGTTTTTCTGAAACATAAAGCAGCAAATATGAGACAAAAGTACTACAATATTGAAGGTATGCCATTTCTCATGTCTTAAATCTATTTTATTTTTAATTTTGAGAAATCAAAATTTCAGTTTTCACCCAAATTTGTCGATGGACTCAAGTCAAAGTATCCGAAGTTAGTTGACCAAATTTGCGACGTATCCCGCACCCATCCCGTGTCGAGACGGGTGCGGCACCAAAAACGAAGAGTCCACGCAACTTAAGTCATTACCAACCACTATCTATAAATAAGCACTCTTACTTTTTTATTACTCCCTCCGTTCCAATTTATGTGAACCTCTTTGACCAGTGTTTAGAAAAGCGATCGCTTCATCGCTTAAAGCGCGAAGCGACGCGAAGCGACGCGAAGCGACGCGAAGCGACGCGAAGCGACGCGAAGCGACGCGAAGCGACAGTGTATCGCTTCAGGCTTCTCGAAGCGATGCGATCTTGAAAAGTGCGCGCTTCAGCTAGTGAAGCGACGAAGCGATGAAGCGACGAAATCGACGAAGCGATCGCTTCTTTACAAAAAGTGATAACTGGCCCTTTTTTATAAAAAAAAAAACTTGGGGTCTGTTTTTTAATTATACAAAATAGACCCCTACATAGTCACACTGCTTCTCCCGTCAAAACAATTAAACAAAGATTGACAAAGGCCTAGGGTTGACCCCTTCTCTCTCAAGCTCAAGCTCAAGCTCGACCACTGCTTCTCCAGTCGACCGGTCCAGGTAATTTCTTTCTCCTTTCTTCTTCATTTCTTCTTCTCCTTTCTTCTTCTCCTTTCTCCTTCTCCTTTCTTATTTTTCTTCTGCTTCTTCTGCTTCTCTGCTTATTTTTCAGAAATTTTTTTTCTTTTGATTCTGCTTCTGTTGCTTCTTCTTCTGATTTCTTTTCAGAAAATAGACCCACTGATTTTTTAAATGTTTTTTTTCAGTTTATATAATTAATTATTATATATATTATTATTATATGTATTTTCAGTTTATTGATTATGTTTTTTTCTTATATCTTAAATAATAGGGATATTAAAATGTCTCAAAGTTCGAAAGAGAAAGACCCGGCTTGGCAATATGGCGAGAGAACTAATGAGAAGAATATAAATGTTGTATGCAAGTTTTGCAACAAGATTACAACGGGTGGCATTTATCGCTTTAAATACCATCTAATTGGTGGCGATAGAAACGTCACAAGTTGTCCGAAATGTCCACCGGAGGTGAGGGAAGAAATAAAGAATTTTGTTGAGAAGAAGAAGGAGCAAAAAAATCAAATGGTTCATCAACCAATGGTGGCCAATCTTGATGATGATGATGATGATATTGAAGAATTGTCACTTCCAACAAAACGGGGAAGAGATGGGTCAAGCCATGGATCATCGACTAAAGGTCCTATGGATTGCTACTTCTCAAAGAAGCCGGAAGCAAAGGGCGGTGGAAAAGATGTACAAAAAATTGTTAAAGACATTTTGAGGGATCGTGCGGTTAGAGCTTTTGCACGATGGGTCTATGATGCCGGGCTCCCCTTCAATTGTGTCAACTATGACACTTTTGGAGACTTTATTGAGGTCGTTGGTCAATACGGACCTGGAATGAAGCCTCCCACTTACCATGAAATAAGAGGTCCTTATCTAAATAAGGAAGTGGAGGAGACTAATAAAATTGTTGAGGAGCATAAAGTTGTGTGGAACAAGTACGGTTGTTCCATTATGATGGATAAGTGGACGGCAAGAACGGGGAAAATGATTATTAATGTGTTGGTGAATTCTCCCCGGGGAAGCTTGTTTCTTGAGTCCATTGATGCTAGTGACTCATCCACTGACCACATCAAAATGTTCACCTTGTTTCAGAATACCATCGAAAAGATTGGTCCAAGCAAAGTTGTTCAAGTGGTCACTGATAATGCAAGTGAAAATAAGAAAGCAGGTGGCATGATTGAAGGAGCGTACAAGAATGTCTATTGGACTCCATGTGCGGCTCATTGTATCAACTTGATGTTCGGGGACATTTTCAGGGAAAAACCCTTCTCTACAGTTTTTGGCCAGGGCGTTAGGTTACATTCTTATATTTCTCAGCGGCCCTTGTTATTGAATATGATGAGAAGATTCACCATGCAAAAAAATTTGGTGAAACCGGGCAAGACAAGGTTCGCCACTGCTTTCTTGACTCTGCATAGTATCCACTGTCAAAAAAACAATTTGAGAAAGATGGTCACTTCAGAGGAATGGAGCAAGAGTAAATTTGTAAAGGAAAGTGCGGGGAAAGAGGTTGCACGCATTATTCTTTCTTATTCTTTTTGGAATAATGTTCTTCATGCTCTTAAAATTGGTGGCCCTTTGGTTAAAGTACTCCGTTTGGTGGATGGAGAGCAAAAACCATCAATGGGCTACCTCTATGAAGCTATGGATAGGGCCAAGGAGACTATTCAAGCATCATTCAGTGATGAGCAGAAATATGCAAAGGTCTTTCAGATCATTGATGCAAGATGGGATGAGCAACTTCATAGACTTTTGCATGCAACTGGACTTATTCTGAACTCATCACTCTTTTATGAGCAGCATGAGAAGAATTCATTGGCTAAAGAAGTGTGGACAGGATTCCATCAGGTTGTTATCAAGTTGAACCCAGATGAAGACTTGCAAGAAAAGATAGTAGATCAGCTTGCTATTTACAAGGCAGCTGAAGGACTTTTTAAGCTCTGACTTGCTATTAAACAAAGAACGACGAAGTCGCCAGGTGACCAAGTGTTTCTATATTTTATAGCTCTAACTTCAATGTATTCTTTATACTTATTAACTCTTGAACATTTTTTTGACTTCTATAGTTGAATGGTGGGACCAATATGGTGTAGAGACTCCGGAGCTACAGGCTTTCGCCATCAAAGTTCTAAGTTTAACTTGTAGCTCATCTGGATGTGAAAGGAACTGGAGTGTTTTTGAACACGTGAGAAATAAAAAGAATTATTTCGTATTTTGAGATAAAGTAAATTATATCTCAATTGTCCAAATTCCTACTAATTAGTTGACACATCTTTTTTGCAGATTCATACAAAGAAAAGGAATCGACTAACCTTGAAGCGCCTCCATAATCTAGTGTTCATAAAATACAATAGAGCATTGAGGCGTCGCTACAACCACCGCAATATAATTGATCCAATTCTTTTGGACAATATTGATGAGGCTAATGAGTGGCTAACCGGAGTCCCCGAAAATTGCGAAGGTGAAGAAGTATTTGAAGGCGACTCCGATTTCACTTGGGGTGATGTTGCGGTTGGTAGTGGAGTTGGGGAAGATCCTTATGGTTTAAGGAGATATACTCCAAGTTCAAGCTCTATTAGGAAGGGAAAAAGTGTGGCTACTACAAGTCGATCCCTATCCCTAATTGATGAAGATGAAAGTGATCATGAAGAGGAGGGGGAAGAAGAAGATGACGAGCAATATGAAGATAATAGAGGAATTCAAGATTTTGACAATCTTGAAGAAGAAGAAGAAGAGTAGAAGAATAAGATGTTGATTCTAGTGTGGATGATTTGTGGATGATTTGGTGGTACCTAGTACCTACTTTTAAGTATTTAAATTGAAGTTTTTGATTATTTATAATTTTACATTATGTTTTTTAAGAATTGCGCTTCACTTTAATAAAGCGTGCGCTTCGCTTTGCGCTTCGCTTTTGAAGCGAAGCGAGCCCTTGTCGCTTTTTTGCGCTTCGCGCTCTCAAAAACATTGTCTTTGACTGGGCACAGAGTTTAAGAAAAAATGAAGATTTTTGGAATTTGTGGTCCTAAACAAAGCAAAAAGGGGTCCAGAGTATTTGTGTGGTTATAAAAGCTTCTCATTAAGGGTAGAATTGTAAGTTTAAGCTAAATTGTTACCAAATTTAGAAAGGGGTCATTTTTTTTTGGAACGGACCAAAAAGGAAATAGGTTCACATAAACTGGAACAAGAGTAGGTAATATAGTATTTTAATGCACGAAGATAATCAATTTAGTCATTGTCATAGAGGACCCGATTATAGATTTTTAACCACATTTTCCATACTCCATAGGGTCTTATCTCTTTGGTTTTTTTTCCTATAAGTACCACTATCCATATTTAGCAACCTTTGGATTAAAGCAGACAGTCAATGCAGTTTAAACAATGATTCTATCTCCTAGAAGCAGTTTTATCCCCAGAACATTTCAAACAGTATTCAAATCAGAACCAAACTAAGCTCCTCAGTGCAAGCACTATTTAGAGAATTCAGATGTGAAAGATCATAATCTAATGATTCAGCATCTTGATATCAAAAATCACGAGGACCAAGTGTCCTTGCAGGTCATGACACTTTGACAAAATTGTATTAATGTCCTTGCATGGAATTTGCGGACATGATTAGATTCACCATTGACCATTCTTCCAAAACTTATGAGGGCCAATGATGTTTATGACAGGGGATGTTCAGGTTCCATGCACCTCTAGACCATATTATTGCATCCCTGCTTTATGTGATGCTATATGCCCGATCAGCTGGCAGAATGTAGCCTGATTTTTGGACAGAAATGAAGACGCATATACTCAGGTGGGTTGAACCAAAAAAGGATCTACTACACCATAGAAAAATATGCGTCTGTTGCCTGCTGGATGGGAACACTTGAATTAATCTACAAATACCATAGATCCTTGAATGCTGCTTATGTGATCATAAGTTCTGGATGCTAGCTGCTACCCTTGTTGCAATCTATAGTCAGAAATTAAGCTTTCACTTCTTTTCTTTCCAGTTCTTCCCATTGTGTACAAGGAAGGAAAGACTAGCTATTAAATTTCACCAGCAGAAAGCTAAATTATTAAATACATTCAAAATAAAATGTCAAGGATAATCTTAACCGCTAGTTTATTTAGAACCATCTACTAGAATTTAATTCTTCTCCTTCACTTTTTTTTCACATAAGTGTGTCTGGCATGCATTGATCATTGATGCATCACAGATGATTTTTTTTTTCAAAAGTAAACATTGAACACTTCCCTAAGTATATGTGGCAAAGAAACAGGACCTCTAGCAGCAAAAGGTTAAGTGGACTAGTACATAGCATATCAGCAACCAAGCTTGCACCTAAACACAGCTTTGAAGCTTTTATGGATTTCACTGAAGTAGCACAATGAGCAAATTTTGAACAATTGTTTATAGCATATTTTGAAGAAACATTAGAGTCTCTATAGATCTGCGTAGATGCACTTACCTTCAAACTTCTTTGCAACAGCTTCAACCCAGGCTCTATCCTTATTGTTGTATGCATAACTGTTGCTGGAAGCCACAAGCACAAAACCATCTTTCTTCCACTTCTGGCCGGAATTTGAGGTTTCAGTTTGTAATACCGGTTGAACAAGGAGAGAACGGGTTCCTTTTGGAAGCATCTCCAACAGTTCAGAGTCTAGACTATCACAAAAATGTGGAGAGAACCACAATATCACAACTTAGTAATAATACAACAAAGTGCAGTTTTCACCTTAATTTACACTGCAGAAAGTGTAATTTAATATTTGAAAGGGCATCACTCTCATAGAAACGAGATTTAATAATTAATACCTGAGACCTCCGGAAAATAAAGTATCTCATTCAAATTACGAAAACCACTTTGCTGGATCTGTTTCTCAAACCAATCACATAACTGATCTTTCGACACATCTTTTGGTATTCTCCAGTAGCCACGAGCACAAATTGTATCTTGAAGTGAAAATAGCTGCAAAATCAACATAATCTTCACGGTTATAAGTTTTCTTCAAATTGTGGTCGTACTATCTTCTTGTAAGATGCTCTGACTAATCCATGTTGGCACAATCTTTTCCAAAGATACATACCACTGATATGGTGCTTGTGTTGCGCAACAAAACATATGTTCCCCAAGCCAAATCCTCCTTCAGAGTATCTGATATTTCTTCTGAGATGACAAAGGCTTGCTCAGCATCTTCAGGAACATTTCTTTCTTCTACTAGAACAGCACCCTGAAGATAAAGCCAATTTAGTCATTAACAATTTAGTGCACTAAGGAAGTGGCCTAGCGGTCATGTAGTGGGAGGAGAACCATAAGCTCTCCGGTACCTGGTGGAATAGTCGAGGTGTGCAAGCTGGCCACCACATCACCGTCATAAAAAGAACATATTTTACAGTACATTTTCAATAACATATCCTCCCGTTTCGGGAGGATGTTATAGAACTTAAGCTCTCTAATATCTACGTAAAACATAGACAAAGAGATTACCTTAAGAAACTTTCCAAGGTAGGGAACCATAACAGAAAAAGCAGCCAAAAAAACACCTAAAACTTCCGTTCTCTATACAAAACAGAAAACGCTGAATTAGAATTAGAACTACATTAAAACAGACAACAGTTATGCATAGAGTTGAATACAAATTGTGAACTCACGAGCTGTGCAGCGGTGATGGCGGATGAATCCGAACCGAGAAAGTGATTCAATACCAAAAGAGAACCAAATGCGCAGCCTATGTACCGAGGCAAATATGATTCATCCAATCCCGGTATTCCTATCCAACACGCGCAAACAATTTCACACACAAATAATGAGTACATATTACATGAAAGTATATGAAAAATACAAAATAATTGAAATAGAGAGAGAGAAATAGAGGAGTTTTGGACCTACCGAGAGTGAAACGAAGAACGGAGAGATTAAGCTGTTGCTGTTGAGTATCAGTAGAGTTATCGAGACGACTGTAGAGTATCATTGGCGATGATTTTCTGGTTTTCCGGCACCGAAATTCTGACGGAGGAATGGATATGCCGTATCTTTTAACGGGAAACACTAACGGCGCCAATGAGTTTAGCGATTGGCAGGTGTAGCTCATTTTCATCCGCGGGAACTTCTCGTTTTGCTAAATGGATAACGTTTTGGTTGCTGGTGATTTCTACACTATCAGTCTGTGAAAAGCCTCGCCTATTGGCGAGAGTTGTCGGGATGTTGTTGTACCACGCTCCGTTAACGAGCATGTTCCATTGAACCAAAAATAAGGGAATTTTCCTTTTCTTTTCCCTTCATTTTATTACTCGATAAAACACTGCACCGAATTTGGGATTATATTTATTTTCTATTGGCATAAATAGTACTACTTGATTTCGTGAAGTAAAATGATAGAATTAGATATCATTTTAAATGAACGATTTAATACCAATTAGGAAAAAGAGGAAGAAAAAGAAACTCCACCTTTTTGGGGTAACTAAGGCCTCGTTTCTTTTTTTAAAGATTAAAACGTCTGAATATAAAGATGTGGTATGCAGATCTGAACACTGAATGATTAAGATTGTTTGTTTTTCAACATCTGAATACGTATTATATATATATATATATATATCAAGATAAAAACATATACAATTCAAAAAAAAAAGTGATTAAATATTACATCAATTAGTGAAAATATTAACTTGAACAAAAAAAGTTATTATTTGAGATAAATTGAAATATTATAAGATATAAATTAATATTTTATGTAAGATCCAATTGTTAAACTATTTGAACTACAAAAGAAAATTAAATATAATAACAACAATTGTAGTAACGAAATGTAACCAAAAAAAATATTTTGAACGTAAAGTATTCATACAAGATATGACTTTTAGCTTCATTTAGTAATATTATTATTTATATTATCAAGTGTTAATTCAAATTAGTAAGATGTTAGCCATATGTTTGCAATGCATTACCTTGGATCTTGATGTAAAAAACTTTATTTGCTAATACAAATATTTGAGTAGTTTAATTCGAAGTTCTAGAATATTTCTTATGTTAAAAGTAAATATTCTTTGTTTTTTTAAAACCTTTTTTACACGGATTTTGTACTTTTTTCTACAAAGTTCAGAATTGTCTAAGTCAAAATATTATTACGTATTTTACAACACTTTTTGGGGCCTCAAAATTTTTGGGGCCTAAAGCGAATGTTTTACTAGCCTCACCCTTTGAGCTAAGTTGTATATTTCTAAGCAAATAATCTGTTTGAAGATTGCAGAGATGTAGTAAATGGTATGATCTTAAACACAAAATAGGAAGAAAAAAAATTGAGGAAGTAAAGAAGCTACTCTTGAATAAACAAAAGAAAGCATGGTTCAATCATAAAACATGTAACATATGACGAATAATTCAAGAGCAATAGCACATAAATATTCAGAAAGCACTGAAATGTAAATCTTACTTATGTATACATTATCCGAATTCTAGCCAAATATGAAACTATAGCGGCTCTAATTTCAACAACAAAGAACTTCATTATCCGAATTCTAGCCATAGCAAAGTTTCTTAATTTTGGACGAGCTTCATAAACACCAATTACGGTTTAGAGAAATTGAATTTCAGTCACTAATATGCAATTTTTGAAGAAAACAAAAGAAGGTTCAAAAGGGACTATGTGAATCTGCAAAAGAGAAAAAAAACATTGCTAACAATTTAGAACACGTCCCAATTAAGATTTACGATTTAGAGAATCGGGATGTCAACAAAATCACAGAAAATTCAGAGATTCAATCAAAATAGAATATCCAAAAGTGCGAACAAGACACAAATAAGAGGCAAGCAAAACCTTCTAGTTTAGCCCCTTCTCAATCGTATTTTAAAAGGGGTTTTTTTTAACCCTAAACTCGAAACTGAAATTTACCATTAGAAAAGTGGAAACAAGATGGAGAATTCCAAGTATAATTTTCAAAATCTTACCCAGAAAAAGATTTGGCGGCTGCGAGAGAGACGTGTGAAGGATGAAATTTGTTTTAGGTTTAGAAGAAATAGCCTGATGTCAATAGAGAGAAACAAGAGGCGTGTATTTTCGGTATTTTCAACCTCTTAACAGAATTAAGACTCAATTAAAGGTATGACCCAATCAGACTATGCAGACTTTTTAAAAAAAAAAAATAATAATAATATATATATATATATACACTTAATGGGCTAAGATCTCATTCATTCAGATTCATACCCTAGTTAAGTGCAAACAAAACAAATGAGGGCTAACAATTGTATTAGCAGTAATTACTAGTTACTAGTGAAGAAATTACAAAGCCATAATGCAACTTTCACAGCTAGCTAACCAGACTGTAACTCATCTACAAACAGCAAAGCAAAACAATTCTACTTTAGGCAAAACTATCCTTAACTGGTACTAATAAGTTATGTCATTAAAGAAATTAATTAAGGATGGTAAGCAAGATATTTGGCAAGGAGATTCAGTCAAATTTAATGTTTGAAAAAAAAAAGGTAAAGAAAAAGAAAATAGCTGACATTGTAGATACTAGATAGTAGTATTGACGCAGCAAGCTAGTTTTGCCAATACTCGATTTTTGTTCATACAAAGCTTCAAAAGAAGTTGTAATGCCATACTTCTGGTCCTTTAGTTTACATGGTTAGGCAAAATCTTTTACAAAAATAATCTATTTCTTAAAAATATATTAACATTCGTTCTTATTTAACCTAACAGTGAATTTATAAAATCATGAAATTTTTATATACTAGTAAACTAATAACATCTAATCTAACTTAAAACTTTGGCTCTCATCGCAATTCTAAAGTTTGGTGATATCTTAGTTCTTGAATGTTTGGCTCTAATTTTACTCTAAAAATTAAGGAGGAATTCATAGGAAGGATTTGCATCTAATTAGTAAGTTGATGAGGCATTAGCTTACTAAGATGATGATTAGTAGCTAATCCAAGAGGATAATTACAATATTTTATATATTGGATTGGTTTGAACAGAAGAGCAAAATATAAAAATAGTCCTACTTTAATTTATCGAATGCAAAACTGGTCAAGTATTCTTCTTCCCTACTTCGTTATTTTCCCCTTCACTTTATTTCTCTTTCTTCTTCCTAAAAATCTCTTAAGAGCAAAATGGAAGAGAAAATAAAAGATAGTTCTAAAAGAGATGAAGAAGGACAAGGAGCAATTAAAACTATAATAGAGAAGAAAACAAGTCGAGCATTTTTCTTTTCCGTATTTCCATAGATAAATTAACGACTAGTTGAATAATACATATTTAGCTTCAAAGATGCCGTGGGGGTGGGGCTCTATATATTACCATTGCAAAAGGTATCTCTCACGATATATGGTCCTTTAATTTTGGGAAAATTTTAAAACTATACACATTTTCAAAAAATAATATAAAATCCTAGCATAATAATGAGATTTACAATGGCTGGCAACAAACGAAATCCCCTTGGTCACTTCCCACCCAAATCTTTTTCATTTTCTTACTGAATAATATTAATCATACAAAAGAGTATAATAATGGAACAATTTCATTATATATTTATAGAATAACTAGTTTTAGGATACGCGCATTGCGCATGAACCTCGACTCAAGGAAATCAAAATTTTAAAAAATCAAATAAAACTATTTTAAAATTATATTTGAGTTATATAATAAAAGTTAACGAAAAATTATAAAACTATAAAATTGTGATTGTTGATTCCACTTAATAAACTCAATGAACGAAAAAGCTCTGCCTTGTAAATCTCCTCAAAATTCTAAATAGTGATGCCATATTCTATTCTTATTATTAATTATAATTATAGTTTATCCGACATGACAAGCATTTACAAAAAGTAAGAAATCTATCAATATTTCGTATTAGGACTACGTGCTTTTATAATAGAGTGTGTGTATATATATATATATATCAATATATTAACCCTGTTGAACCAGTCTACGGTCCAGCTCGCAATCGTGCAGCTTCTTTACACACTATGGCTAGTGATAAGCCTGATCAAAAGGTTAAGAGGGTTGAAAGGGTTAAGATTAACCCTCAAACAAATATTGTCCAAGACAATGATAATATTTCAGATAAGGATATTCCTTCTGTATCCGAGATGGATTTCGACCCCAATAATATTTAATGATTCCACACCAAATAGATTTTAGCCCCGGTTCTCGGGCACGTAATTATATTCAAAAGGAATTTTTTAGTAATAAATGGAACCAGTTTAAAACATGGTTTTTTGATACTTATAGCAAAGATGATTTGAACAATATATCTCAAGAATTTTATGAAACTTGTGCCCTGCATAATCAAATAATGTATTTTGTTCCTTGGTTTATAACAACTTATTTGTCTCTTTATATAAAGATATTGAAAAGATCTTATAAAGATGGGAGTGGTAATATTACTAAAGCAATTTATCCTCCTCAGATTCCCTTTATTTTACCCAATAATACTGGTATTACTTTCACTGCCTTTCAAAAATTTATTGATGATAACGTGGCAGCTATTAGTATTGCAGAAATTAATAAATTTATTTCTCAAAATAATTACTTGGGTTTGTATGTAAAAATTTTAGGAGAACATATTGGTTCTCTTGATAAAAAACTTGATGATTTGACTATTTTAATAAAAGAAATGGGTACTAAGAAAGGACCAACTATATTGCCTCCACTTCAGGAAGTAAAACAGTTGATCAAGCTATTCCTACTCATATTCAAAGACCTCCTGAGATTCAGGATTTTAAATTTAAATCTCTTGATGACTTAGCTCAGCTTTTAGATAAAAAACTTTCTGGTTTAAATATTAGACCTATTGATTTATCGAAAAAATTTGCTGATAAAATTGAAACCGTTTCTGATTATAAAACTGAGACTTGGTCAGAGTTTAATAAACTCAAAGGGATTGTTAAACAAAATCATAGGTATGCTGATAAACCAAGAATGCAGACCTATTATTATCCCCGTCCTACTCCTCAAGATGTGTTGATTGAGGAACGAGATTGGAATCAGACTAATACGTCTTATAACGGTTCCGAAATTTATGAATGGAATCTTGATGGTCTAACTGATAGACAATTAACCATTCTCGTACACAGAATGCTTATGTATTCGACTATCTGTAAAAGTGTTAAAAATACAGATAGAAATATTTGCAAAATGATCATTGCAGGATTTACTGGCCAACTTCGTGGCTGGTGGGATAATCATTTATCTGTAGAAGAAAAGGCTTTCGTTATTAATGCTACAGCAACTGACGAAGGTGTTGATAATATAGGTATGGCTTTAGTAATAGGTAGAGAAGATGCAGTTTATACCCTTATCCTTACAATCTTAGAGCATTTCAATGGTAGATTTACCTCAAATCATCAGACCATCCGAACCTTACTAAATGGACTTAGATGTAAGACCCTTAGTGAATTTAGATGGTATAAAGACACTTTTATGAGTAGAGTTATGGAATTACCCGACAATAAATTTGAGCATTGGAAAGCCAAGTTTATAGACGGTCTCCCTTCCTTATTTGCCGAAAGAGTAAGGGATGTGTTAAAGGGTAGTTGCGGCGAGATTCAGTATAATGATTATACATATGGTAAACTTATAGGAGTTTGTACACAAGAAGGATTGAAATTGTGTAATGAGCTAAGGCTTTCTAGACAGCTTAAGATTGATAAACTTAAAGAGAAATCCCAATTAGCTGACTTCTGTACCCAGTTCGGTTTACCCGGAACTTCCACTCAAAGTAGGAAGAAGAAAAATAGATATCATAGGTATCCTTACCCGGATAGCCCGTATAAGAAAAAAAGGTCTAGATATAGGCCTAAGGAAGAACGTGATACTAGAAAAGCGCATCGGAAATCTACTCGATTTGCGAAGAATAGATCTAAACGAGATCTCGCTGATATCAAGTGTTATAAGTGTGGAAAGTTTGGTCATATTTCTCCAAATTGCAAACTTCAAAAGCTAAAAACCTTAGAACTCGATGATGAGTTACACGATAAGGTTTATGGCTTGTTATACACTTCAGGATCAGAATCTGACTATTACTCGGAGACTGAATCTGAAGCTGAAGTTGAGTTAATTGATTTTTCTGATAATAATAAAAATATTGATACTTCTTGCACTGCTTGCAAAGGTGATATTTGTACTTGTGATAGTGACGAATTTTATAAATTACAATCACAATTTGATGATCTAAATATAAAAACTATTACATCTGACGATGTAATAGAACTTTTAAAAGAAGTTACTGATGAAAAACTTCGTGAAAAAATTATTAATTTAGCTGCAAGTTCTAATTCTAGTAGTTCAAAACCTTTTGAAAAATACAAAAATGAATTTGAACATTTTGCACCTTATTCTTTATCTGAAATTAATAGAAGACTTCAAAAGTCCAGTACACCTAGCAGAGATACTTCTTTTGATGATTTAAAAGAAGAAATTGAGAATTTGAAAAGGGATATTAAGTCTCTTAAGCAAAATCAGATGATTTGCGACCACCGAATTACTCAAATTGAGAAAAATAATTCTCTACCTGAATTTTCGACTAAAGAAATTTCTGAATTTTCTAATGATAAAGGGAAAGAAATTTCTAATCTAACTGAAGAAAACTCTGATCTGTTTTTAGGTATGATGCAAATTATTACTGCATATAAATGGTATATTAAATGTACTATTCTGATCGATAATAATTTTTCTATAACTGATATAGCTATGATTGATAGTGGTGCAGATGTAAGTTGCATTCAAGAAGGATTAATTCCAACTAAATATTTTCAAAAGACCACTCATTTGGTTAAATCCGCCTCTGGTCATGCTTTAGATATAGAGTACAAACTCCCAAATACCCATATTTGCCAAAATAAAGTCTGTATTCCTCATTTCTTCTTTTTGGTAAAAAACCAGTTATACCCTCCAATTATACTTGGAACCCCTTTTATTAATGTTATTTATCCGTTCAATAATATAGATGAACATGAGTTTTCTGCTACTTATCAAGATAAAAAGATAAGTTATTCTTTTGTTACAGATCCCGTAACTAGAGATATTAATGCCTTGATTTATATGAAACAAATGCATGTTGATTCATTGCAATTAGAAATTTTTAGCATGAATATATTCGATACCTTACAGTCTGCTAAAGTTCAACAAAAGATTAAATTGATTGCTGAAAAGATGGTTGTTGATATTTGCGTCGATCACCCTAGTGCCTTTTGGAACCGGAAAAGGCATATTGTAACTATTCCTTACGAAGAAAACTTCTCTGAGGATGATATTCCTACTAAATCTCGACCTTGCCAGATGAATGCTGAACTAGTTGAATTCTGCAAAAACGAGATTGATAGTTTGTTACAAAAGGGTTTGATAAAACCCTCAAAATCTCCTTGGTCATGTTCTGCCTTTTATGTTAATAATGCGGCAGAAAAGGAACGAGGTATTCCTCGCTTAGTTATAAATTATAAACCATTAAATAAACATCTAAAATGGATTAGGTATCCTATCCCTAATAAAAGGGACTTGCTATCTAGGTTATATGACGCCAATATATTTTCAAAATTTGATTTAAAATCTGGTTATTGGCAAATTCAAATATTTAAAGAGCATACTTATAGAACTGCTTTCAATGTTCCATTTGGGCAATATGAATGGAATGTTATGCCATTTGGTTTAAAAAATGCCCCTTCTGAATTTCAAAAAATTATGAATGATATTTTTAACCCTTATTTAGATTTTGTCATCGTTTATATTGACGACATATTAGTATTTTCTAAAACTTTGGAGATGCATATTAAGCATCTTGATATTTTCAAGAAAATTGTTATACAAAACGGTTTAGTAATTTCTAAACCAAAGATGAGTCTATTCCAAACAAATGTTCGTTTTTTAGGTCATAATATTTGCCAGGGAAAAATTACCCCAATACAAAGATCAATTGATTTTGCCTCAAAATTTTCTGATATTATTACTGACAGGACTCAATTACAAAGATTTTTGGGAAGTTTGAATTATATATCCTCTTTCTATAAAAGTTTATCGCGAGATCTAGCTCCTCTATACGATAGGCTGAAAAAGAATCATAGACAGCCTTGGACTAACCAACATACTGAGTTAGTCAAAAGTATTAAACAGCGTGTTAAATCTCTACCTTGTTTAACCCTTGCTAATCCTACTTGGCAAAAGATTATCGAGACAGATGCGTCTAATATTGTCTATGGAGGGATTTTAAAACAGGTAAATCCCAACAATAAGAGTGAATACCTAATAAGATTTCACTCTGGTAAATGGACCGAAGCCCAGAAGAAATATGCTATTGTGGCACATGAAATGTTAACAATTGTTAAATGTGTTTTAAAATTTCAAGACGACTTGTATAACCAAAAATTTTTGATAAAAACTGATGCTCAATCTGTTAAATATATGTTTGACAAAGATTTTAAGCACGATGCTTCTAAATTAATATTTGCTAGATGGTAGGATCAGCTGGCGCCTTTCGATTTTGAAATACAATACAAAAAAGGAATTGATAATTCCCTTCCGGATTTTCTATCCCGGGAATATTTAGAATAAATTATGAATTATTATACCATGTTATTTGATGATAAGGTGTTGATCACTATTCTTAAAGTGATTAATTTAAACAGAGACTTAAAAGAACTCATACTTAAAAGAACTTCATTAGTAACTTCTAGTTCTAATGAAGTTACTAATATTCTTCAGCTAATTGAAAATGAGTTCCCCAGCCAAGATTATATCGGCGATAGAATTATGATATCTTTTTTAATTACTAATGATTTGCTATTTATGCAGAATGGACCCTTCATGGGCCACCAAGGGCAGAGGTAGGGGAAGATTTTCCCCTAGTAGGACTTACTCTCAAGGATCGTCATACGGATCCTCATCAAATTCTCCAGTAATACAAAGAGGAAAAAAGAGTTTGATAAACTCAAAGGTACCTCATACAGGTGAATCATCAGGACATTCTATACATCTGAAAGATATTCCAGAAGATAGTCCTTTATATGGACATCTGCAAGCTTATTTGGCATCCAAAAAGCAAAGTGATACTTTTGCTTCAATTTCTAAAGAAGAAGACAACGATGATATCAAGTCATACGAAAAATTACCAAAGAAAGAAATGATATTTCTCCTTGAGAACTCTGAGATTCAGAGAAAAGAAGAACCATGGAAAATATTCCAGAGATATCTGATTAATGGATTATACTACCCGGGTGAATCATATAAAACCCGCACTTATTATGAGACTATCCTAATCAGTACAGGAAGTGCAGAATTTCAGCACTTTTTGGGTTATAACACAAATGAAAACGTTTATAACTTTTCAAAAGTCATTATCAAACAGATTATATCTGTTGAAGAATGGGAGATTTCAACGATGAAAGAAAGGCAGATAAGCCTTAATAAATCACCTATGAATTTTACTTATTGGGATTATGTCCAAACATTTGATAGGGTGCTTTATTATAATAATGAAAGACATAAACATACTTGGTTTATCAAAGTATGTGCAAAGGTATTTACATGACCTATCCCTAACCGGTTTTTAAACTGGTAGTCATACCACGGTCCCACAACAAAAATTCTGCCTGAACCATTCATTATGTTATACAAAGAATGGGCAAAATTTTCGCCGTTCCTAACCGAGTTATATCACGCAGATCATATCTGTTATCTAGAAAAAATTGATCAAATCTACTTCTTTATTGAATTCTCTATCCCCTGGATTCATAAATGGACTCCTGAATTAGGTTATACAGAAGAACAAATCCCTTGTTTATATAGGGTATTTTACAACAATTTTTGGGACAAATTGATGAAGACTGATCCCAAAACAAAAACATTATATGGACAAGAATTATTGGATTCTATTAAAACACAAATCCATTTATATATAACGACCCCTCAAAAGAAGATGATAGAAGAGAGCACAGTTAAACATATTGCTCGAAGAATCTCAATTCAAGAAGGAGATAAAATTGATTTGATAAATCAATACTTGGAAGAAGTGAAAAGAAACTTGCTTCAGTCACTGGATCAATGCGAAAAATCAGACACTTCAATGCGAAGTGAAACAAGTGATGATGACCTCATAGAAGATACACAACCAATACAGCCAGAGGTAATATTATCTGACAGAGATATAGAAAAGGTGGAAGATTTCCTCCAACAAATGCACAATTTGGACAAGAAAAAGACTTGACATCTTACCAGCCGCCAGGACCCACTCAACAGTAGATTAACTGTTCATCCACAGTAGAAACACTGTTCAACAATAGTAGAAACACTGTATAGGGACCCAGATGTGGGACCCAATTTACTATTTTAGATTCTTTTTTTTGTTATATAAGAAGACTTCTTCATTTGAAGAAGTAAGAGTCGGAACCCCTCCCTCTCTACTCTCTCTCTCAACCCCCTTTGTAAAGATTTAGCTTATTAGTTTGTAAATCAGTTGAAGAATAATAAAAGTTTTGAAGTTCAGTTCATCTTCAGGGCCTTGCTTCTCGGCCTTCAAGGTACTTATTCTATTTTCTTTTTAGTATTTTAAAAACTTAGTTTCTCTCCCCAGCCGTGACTATGTCCGGCTAAACGGATTCATATCTATGTTGAAGAACTAATTTCTCTTGCATATTAACCATGAAGAATCCAGACTCTTTCAAAATATAAAGAAATTTTAATATAGTTTCTTGATTTGGTTCCAAGATGGTGGTACAGTCGGTTCTGGTACTACTCTTATTGGCTTTGCCTTAGTGGCTACGTCTAGCCAGCTGTGACATTAAAGCCCGCTGAAGTTGTCAAAAGGGCTATCTCTTTCACAGTTAGAACTGCTAGACACATGGGCTCAGTAAGAGTATGTATCGGGCTTAGACAGGCCCCTTGCTTGGGTAAAAGGATATAGATCCTTCCATACAGTCATTAAACTATAATAGAATTTCCGTATATTTCGAATCCTTATTGGTCGTGCGGACTACCGCCAACCTTTAAAAGTGTACTAAAGCAGCTAGATCTGGATGGCCGTGCGGACTACCGCCCGCCTACCTAGATCCTGGTGTAAAATGGTATCAGAGCCTAGGAATTTTCATGGTAATTGTGTAATAGATATGAAAGATTCAACATAGATATGAAGCTTTTGGAATGGATCTGGGAGAAACAAGTACTAAAAGTACTAGACTTGAAGAGGTAGATATACCTCAAAACCTTGATTTATTAAATAAATGGACAATTCCTAAAGTTTCTATAAAAATTTAGAATAAATTATGAATTATTATACCAGAAGAACCTATAGATTTAGCTGTATGATTTGATACCAATATAATATAAAATGATATTAATATAAGATAATATAAGATTAAGGTCTTTATTAACATTATAATCTTCTTCTTAGATGGTATGATTGATGATATGATTGTCACACCTTCTTTTTACCCGCGTCGCCCGCAAGGGGCGCAGAAGGGAGTTTTTTTCTAATTAAAAGACAATCGAAACGGAATTTATTTATTTATTTCAGAGTCGCCACTTGGGATATTTATGGTGTCCCAAGTCACCGGTTGAATCCCGAATCGAGGAAAATATTGACTCTGTTTAACAGTATGCGCACCAAAAATCCGGATAAGGAATTCTGTTAACCCGGGAGAAGGTGTTAGGCATTCCCGAGTTCCGTGGTTCTAGCACGGTCGCTCAACTGTTATATTCGGCTTGGTTATCTGATATAATACATGTTGAACATATGTGCGAATTTTGACTTTTAACCGCTTTTATCATTATTATTATTTTTATCGAGAATTGCAACATCGTGAAAATATATCTCGAACCACGTCACATCAATGTAATCGTGGTTATCGACATATTTCGACTCTGTTGAGATTTGGATTTGGGTCACATAAATGTGCACCCGAGTTTAAGAAAATAAATTGTTAAAGGCGCGCCTAAAGCGACTAGCATATCATTATTTTTGGGGTAAGGTCGTGAAATTTGCTAAACGACCGATCCCGAAGTCTATACAATTATTAACCTTTTATTGAGGGCCCCGCAACTTATACGTTTTATTGGGTGAGGCTCATCTCATTTATTTTAACAGGATAATCCTAAAGTGCCTACATTTTTCTATTAAATTTGTCTCTACAAAATGAAAGAGAAAAGGTCCTAATTTATTTACATGCTTACGAGTTGTTATAGTTGGGTTCCGAATATGATTTGTAAAATCTGAAAATGATGCAAGCAGGGAAGTTTGTTGCCAATGCGGGCCCAGACCCAATGTGTATGATACAAACTGGACTCGGGCCATCTCATTCACATGTTACTACCTAGTTACATTGTACTAGTCATGCTCACAGTTTGTCAAATTAAAAAAAATGGCAATCTAATTTTAATCCTAAACCATTTACATGCTGAAATTAACCAATAGTATTTAGCTAAACAATATTCCTACAAGTTCCGAAATGATCTATTCGTTTAATGAACTAACTGTTGAATGTTTAAAAATAGTCTAAATCAGCTAACATGTTTTTTTTACATGATAATCATCCAACAATAACGAATTAACTAGACAGAGTTACTACACCATTTATTTATTTTTAGGCAATACATAGATGGTTCGTCCGCTAAGCTACCGTCAGATGTTCCATTATATATTAAATAGCTACATGATTCTAATTAGAGTAAGCTAAATAATGTATATATACAAATAAAATTCAGCATTTAATTAAGATAAATTCAGAACTTCAACTCTTCATTTCATATTCATGCTTCACGTTTCAGTTTACAGTAACCAGCGTGTCAGTTGTGTACCTGATATTGGAAGCAAAAGAAAAGGAAGATCAACAGAAATGCAGTAGCATACAACAACAGCAACACCCAGCAACCAGTAACAACCAGCAATGAGAAACCAGTGACAGATTTTAAAATCAAGATAAAAATCCAGCAAACCAGTGAAGTAGTGGCAAACAACCAACCAAACTCAAGGAACAAATCAAACGAAAATCCAGAGACACCAACAACAATCAACGGGCAGAAGCAAAGGGAATCTTTTCAGATTGAAAGACTAGTTAATGTTTAACCCTTAATTTCTGAATCCGTATATCAGAATATTTAGATTGTATATCAGGTGTATACTACTCTCTCTTTAAATTTCCAGAATGTTTATTTTTTATTTTTTTGGAAGTCTTAATATTTTCGGGATTCCCTCTCTCTTCAATATCCAGCCCCTCTATTTTGTGTCCAGCCCCCCTATTTTATAGCCAAACTCTCCTTATTTAAATTAAATCTCACTATCTTCCACCCATTCCCCTTTAATTTCCCACTACCTAATGTTTTGTCCCCCACTATATTAAACAATGTATTAACACATCACTTATTGCCCCACTACCGCATGCTTTGTCCCCCGCTATATTAAACAATGTAAAAATTCTCCACCATTATGTCTTGTCCCCCACTACGTATTATTTTAATATTATTTAATCTTAATGGACAGAACACTAAAAATAAAAAATTGTTCAGATTTTCAATTCAAAAATACTTCTTTGAAATTACTGAAATTACCATTTTACCCATGAATATACTGCAATTGACCATTCTACCACCATCAGCTATAACCAATTCACCTAATCAATTCTAACCAAAATACAACAACTATAACCAATTCTTAATCAAATTCAATCAACAAATTCAAATTAAATGATGAACAGCAAAGAAACAACTGGAATTACTTTGACTGAACAATATTTTTAAACAACAAATCTACTTTCAGATTCAACAACAATAACAAACAAGTATATTCAAATCATTGAGCTCAAATTCAAATTAAACTTAAACAGAACAAATAAACGGATTCAAATCACTAAACTCAATAATCAATTGATCTTCAAATTAAATCTAACAACATTACAACAAAGATGAATGATTCAAACTAAATCAAAAATTAAAAACCAAAATATAAGCTCACATTAAATCACTGGATTAAAAACGAACTTCAAACAAAAAAATGAACATGAATTAAATCTATATTAAACAACAAATATGACGGATTCAAGTTATCAAACTAACATATTTCTATATTAAAACTAAATCTTTTCAAATTAATCAAAACAAACTGAAGAAATAATTAATTGAACTTCAACTTAAATCTAACAACATTATAATTAAACTAACAATTTCTACCTAAAAAATAAACAAGAAAAAATGAAACAAAGTGAAAAAAATAAAAAAACGATAAACACGAACAAAAACAAGAATCAAACATTTACTGATTTCAGATCCGAAAATATCAAACAAATTACGGACAGAAACGAAACTTAAACCAACTAACCCAATCGAAACGACGATGAACTCGAACGAAAACAAATCTGCCCGGAAACAATTATCGCACCAAAATAACTTGACGCCGAAGACGACCACGAACGGACGATCGAAGAAGATGGTTGTTTGGTGTCGTTTGAAGACGAAGCAGTGGCGGCGAGGAGGCAGTGAAGCAGTAGCAGCTGCTACTACTGAACATGCTCGACGGAGGGCAGCTTTGGTGGTCGTCCATGGCTGGACGTAGCAGAAGGCAGCAGAAGCGACGCTGCAGCTCGTCCATGGCTGGACGTAGCAGGAGCAGCAGTGGCGACGCTGCAGAAACTGGATGAAGCAGCAGCAGCAACGCGGGCAGCCATAGTTGTGCGTCGTGAATGTGGTTGAGCTGTTGGTCGTTTGGGATGAGGAGGTGGAGCTCGTTTTGGACTGGTTCGCTGCGTGCCAAAGAAGATAACGAAGCAGCGACAACAGCAGGTGGTGACGATGAGGAGGACGACGCAACAGGGGTAGGCAGACATGGTTGCCGGAGGTGATGGTGACGATGAGGAGACAACCATGGCTGCTAGGGTTTGGAGGGATTTATAGAAGAAGAAGAGGGAGGGGGCGGGTAGGTTCTTAGGTTTTTTGGGTTTGTTTTTTGTGAAATAAAAGATAGGGAGATAGGGGTGTTGGGTTTTTTGGGTTATGAATTGGGTCGACCCGGTTTGAAATGGTCCGGGTCGTAGGGGAAGGTTGGGTATCTTTGGGCATGTGGTCTAAAATTGAAGAAAAGGCCCAATCCAGTCTTCTTCTATTTTTGTTCTTTTCTATTTATTCAATTTCCTAAATAATAAAGCTAAAAATGTTAAGATTAAATTATAAAACCCAAAATTATCTGGAAATACTAATTAACTCTTAATAATAATTAACACATAATTAAATAGCGATTAACGATAAAATCACACAATTTGGACATTAAATGCTAAAAATGCAACGTACATTATTTTTATGATTTTTTCAATTTGTAAAACAAACTTAATTAAATATCAAATGCAAATGCGACATATTTTTTATTAATTTAACACATTAACATGCACAGGCAAAAATAAAAATAATTATCAAAAAATGTCACGAAAATTCAAAAATTGCACACAAAGGAAAATTGTTTTATTTTGAATTTTTTGGGAGTAATCCTCATACAGGGTAAAAATCACGTGCTTACAGCTCCCCCTCTTTGTCCGAAGACACGAAGAGTTTTCGTGCAAAGATAAAGTGAGCGATTTTTTCCCATCCGGGTACTCCGTGTGAAGCATTTTTTGAAAAAAGTTTAACCGAACCTTTGCTTCAAAGGTTTCATACATATCCCTGGCTAGAAGGGAATCAGGTTAATGTAGTTCGGGAAGTTTTGGTAGCTGGGACTACCATGGGACTGCAATTTTGTCGTTACTGTTGCTGCAGGCTGTTGCTACTGCTTTTCGATCTCTTTATTACACCGTGCCAAAAGAAAACAAGAAGCTAGACTAAACTATAGTCCATGAATCACAAAATTTTATCTATATCTTCAGCCACGCTCTTGTGTCTCTTGTTGTTTTGATGTCTCGGTGACTGCTTATTTGTTTTTCGTGTGCTTCGCATTATTGAATCTTGAACTTCCTTCCTCTGCTGGGGATTTTTGTTATTTCCCGCTGGGGATTTCGGCTGTATTCCTCTACTTTACTGACTCGAAATGTATTCCTCTGTTATATGGGCGGGGTCCCAACTTCAAAACTTGAAATTTAAAGACAGAAATGTATTCCTCTGTTATATGGGCGGGCTCCCAACTTCAAAACTTGAAATTTAAGGACTGAAATGTACTCCTCTCTTCAGGCGGGCTCCTGACTTAACCAACAATTTTGAAAATAAAGCGTCTTTCCTCTCTTCAGGCGGGCTCCTGACCTCATCAACAATTTTGAAAATAAATCGCCTTTCCTCTCTTCAGTGGGCTCCTGACCTCAACCACAACTTTGAAAATAAATTGTCATTCCTCTCTTCAGGCGGGCTCCTGACCTCAAAAACAACTTTGAAAATAAATTGTCATTCCTCTCTTCAGGCAGGCTCCTAACCTCATCAACAACTTTGAAAATAAATTGTCATTCCTCTCTTTAGGCGGGCTCCTAACCTCATCAACAACTTTGAAAATAAATTATCATTCCTCTCTTCAGGCGGGCTCTTGACATCAAAAACAACTTTGAAAATAAATTGCCATTGGCAATATTTTGGCAATGTTCATACAAGCAGGACCACTCGGGTCGAAATAAATTAAACGTCCTTTGGAGAAAGGATTAAATTCAATATCCTGTTCGAGGGCGGATAGACTCGAAATATCCTGTTCGAGGGCGGATGAACCCAAAATATCCTATTCGAGGGCGGATGAACCCAATTTCTTCAACTTAAATGTAAAGACTGAAATATATTCCTCTGTTATATGGGCGGGCTCCCAACTTCAAAACTTGAAATTTAAATCGCCATTCTACAGGTGGGCTCCTGACTTCTTCAACTTAAAATTTAACAACCTCCGTTTTACAGGCGGGCTCCTGACTTCAATAATTTCTTAAATTTTAACACCTCCATTCTCCAGGCGGGCTCCTGACCTTAACAACAACTTTAAAAATAAATCGCCATTCTGTTCTTCAGGGGGGCTCCTGACCTCAACAACTTTCTTAAATATTAACACCTTCATTCTCCAGGCGGGCTCCTGACCTCAACAACTTTTAAAAAATAAATCGCATTTCCTCTCTTCAGGCGGGCTCCTGACCTCAACAACAACTTTGAAAATAAATTGTCATTCCTCTCTTCAGGCGGGCTCCTGACCTCAACCACAACTTTGAAAATAAATTGTCATTCCTCTCTTCAGGCGGGCTCCTGAACTCAAAAATAACTTTGAAAATAAATTGTCATTCATCTCTTCAGGCGGGCTCCTGACCTCATCAACAACTTTGAAAATAAATTGTCATTCCTCTCTTCAGGCGGGCTCTTGACCTCAACCACAACTTTGAAAATAAATTGTCATTCCTCTCTTCAGGCGGGCTCCTGACCTCAAAAACAACTTTGAAAATAAATTGCCATTGGCAATATTTTGGCAATTTTCATACAAGCAGGACCACTCGGGTCGAAATAAATTAAACGTCCTTTGGAGAAAGGATTAAATTCAATATCCTGTTCGAGGGCGGATAGACCCGAAATATCCTGTTCGAGGGCGGATGAACCCAAAATATCCTATTCGAGGGCTGATGAACCCAAAATATCCTATTCGAGGGCGGATGAACCCACAATATCCTATTCGAGGGCGGATGAACCCAAAATATCCTATTCGAGGGCAATGAACCCAAAATATCCTATTCGAGGGCGGATGAACCCAAAATATCCTATTCGAGGGCGGATGTACCCAAAATATCCTATTCGAGGGCGGATGGACACAATTTCTTCAACTTAAATGTAAAGACTGAAATATATTCCTCTGTTATATGGGCGGACTCCCAACTTCAAAACTTGAAATTTAAATCGCCATTCTACAGGTGGGCTCCTGACTTCTTCAACTTAAAATTTAACAACCTCCGTTCTACAGGCGGGCTCCTGACTTCAATAATTTCTTAAATTTTAACACCTCCATTCTCCAGGCGGGCTCCTGACCTTAACAACAACTTTAAAAATAAATCGCCATTCTGTTCTTCAGGGGGCTCCTGACCTCAACAACTTTCTTAAATATTAACACCTCCATTCTCCAGGCGGGCTCCTGACCTCAACAACTTTTAAAAAATAAATCATCATTTTGTTCTTCAGGGGGGCTCCTGACCTCAACAACAACTTTTAAAAATAAATCACCATTCCTTTCTTCAGGCGGGCGATATTTCAACGACTTCGAAAAATAAATTGCCATTCCTCTCTTCAGGCGAGCTCCTGACCTCAACAACAACTTTGAAAATAAATTGTCATTCATCTCTTCAGGCGGGCTCCTGACCTCAACCACAACTTTGAAAATAAATTGTCATTCCTCTCTTCAGGCGGGCTCATGACCTCAAAAACAACTTTGAAAATAAATTGCCATTCCTCTCTTCAGGCGGGCTCCTGACCTCATCAACAACTTTGAAAATAAATTACCATTCCTCTCTTCAGGAGGGCTCCTGACCTCAAAAACAACTTTGAAAATAAATTGCCATTGGCAATATTTTGGCAATTTTCATACAAGCAGGACCACTCGGGTCGAAATAAATTAAACGTCCTTTGGAGAAAGGATTAAATTCAATATCCTGTTCGAGGGCGGATAGACCCGAAATATCCTGTTCGAGGGAGGATGAACCCAAAATATCCTATTCGAGGGCGGATGAACCCAAAATATCCTATTCGAGGGCGGATGAACCCAAAATATCCTATTCGAGGGCGAATGAACCCAAAATATCCTATTCGAGGGCGGATGAACCCAAAATATCCTATTCGAGGGCGGATGAACCCAAAATATCCTATTCGAGGGCGGATGAACCCAAAATATCCTATTCGAGGGCGGATGAACCCAAAATATCCTATTCGATGGCGGATGAACCCAATTTCTTCAACTTAAATGTAAATACTGAAATATATTCCTCTGTTATATGGGCGGGCTCCCAACTTCAAAACTTGAAATTTAAATCGCCATTCTACAGGTGGGCTCCTGACTTCTTCAAATTAAAATTTAACAACCTCCGTTCTACAGACGGGCTCCTGACTTCAACAATTTCTTAAATTTTAACACCTCCATTCTCTAGGAGGGCTCGTGACCTTAATAACAACTTTAAAAATAAATCGCCATTCTGTTCTTCAGGGGGGCTTTTGACCTCAACAACTTTCTTAAATATTAACACCTCCATTCTCCAGGCGGGCTCCTGACCTCAAAAATAACTTTTGCAAAACTTTAAACTTCAATGACTCAACCTGGAAGTGCGTCTCCTATGACTGAATTATTGATTTAAGAAGCGCATCTCCTATGGTGAAGATAAACTTAGGAGGAAGTGCGTCTCCTACGGGTGAAAACTTCAGTGACTAAAACTAGGAATTGCGTCTCCTATGACTGAACTATTGATTTAGGAAGTGCGTCTCCTATGCGTGAACCATTTCCTTCTTCCTGAATTATCTTCTTACAGAACTGCTTTCCTTAAAACTTGTGTTGTCTTCCCTCGAAACTGCTGGGGATAACACTGATGGGGAATTATTTACTTACCTGTTGGGGGATAATATTACTGGGGGAATCTCCTTTCTTCCCCTTTTTTCCAAAACTACTTCCTTCAAAACTTTTCTTTCTCAACATTGCTGGGGATAAAATGTTATCAGCTGGGGATAACGCTGTCGAGGATAACACTGCTGGGGGATTTTGATTCCTTCAAAACTAGTGCTTCACTCTTCTGAAGGCTGCTAGGAATGACACTAGCCTTTTGCTTTTTTCGAGCACAAGTTTCATCCTTTTGTTCTGTCCGCTGGGGAATAACTTCCTTCATTAAAACTTTTTATGCTGGGGGTAACACTGGTTCAAAGACCACTTCCCTTTAAATTGGTGCTATCTTTATTCTTCCCCAAATGGGTATCTGACTTCTAGAAAATTTTCTAAATGAAAGGAAAATTTCCTGCCCCGGTTTGATAATCTCCCTTGTGGCATGCATTTCCGTCATCAATGCCATTTCCTTTACCTGTTTCAAATCAAACAAAATTTGTTAGTTTAAAACGTGGTGGTTGGTTGTGATACTTCTACTGGGGATGGTTTTTCCCTTTTTCCTCCCCTGCTCTGCGTTCCTATTACATTATCAAAACTTGCTTGGGATGATATTATTTGTTGGGGATGATATTCCTGCTGGTCTTAGAACGACTTGCCTTGCTTTGCGTCGTTCGGCTATCTTGAAACTTGTGTGATAACTTCTGACCTTATTGTCGATTCCTTATTCACCAACCTCTCAACGTTGTTTTTCCCTCTGACCAGGTATCTTTTCCCCTGATAGCGGATTCCCCTTGAGGATTTTGCAATGTTTTGCTGATAAACCACATTCTTTGTTCATTCGTGTCACTGAAAACAACCTTTTCTGCTGAGGATATCCCTCTTCTTTTGTGTCATAGCTCGGAAACTGGCATTTCCACGACCTTTTAGTCTCATATGAATTTCTCAAATCATGCCCATTGCTCTCCGCATTGTTCTTTCTTGATTTGTCCACGGGCCTTGGCCTTGAGGTTCATAACCTTTGATTTCGGCGGGGATATCCCTCTTGACACTCGTCCATCCTTTTGTCAATCTCCTTTTGCTGGGGATATCTTTCTTGACATTGGTCTCGCGCTTGTTCATTCCTAACTTAGACCATTTGGATGTTCTAATCGGATCCGGTCTTGCATAATTGGAAAGCTGATGGCAGATTTTGAAGTCATTTCTCACTTGTTCTGACCAAACAGACTCTACTGGGGAATTTTTCTATGAAAGGAGAAAGATAAATAAAAAGGGAACCGAATAAAAGACAAAGAAAAAAGAGGATTCTTTAGCAAGAAAAAACTATAAATAAAAACCTATCAAATGCCGATACCGACTCTAATGGTCATATATGCACATGTGGCCTATCCTCTGCCGTCAATCGTCTTTCAAGATCTTCATTTGGCGATTCCCCATCTGATTCGCAATCTTATTCGACTTGTAGTGCCCGAAGGGTTTTCACTATCAAGCCTCTCTCATTTTGGTTTTTCTCTCAGCTTTCATCGCCTTATAGTGCCCGTGAAGATCTTCATCGATAAGACTCTCTCATCTGTATTACTTTCCAGCTGGGGATTGGGGTGTTACCCATAAGACTCTCTTTTTATTTCTTTTCTGTTAGGGATTAGAGTCCTTTCTACTGTGGATCAGAGTGTTATGTTCACCAGTAAGACTCTCATTTGTCTGACTTGGCATATTTTGAAGACTAATCAGAAGGTCTTTCTTTGGACCGTAATGTGAGATTTTGGATAGGCTAGAAAGAAAGGGTATTAAAAGCTCAAAAACAAATCAATTTGGGGTTCAAAATTACAACCTTCGGAACCATATTTGTTTACAACAAGCGCAACCCTTGCCCCAGTTTCTTGCTTAGGGATTTTTTTTTTGAATTTTTTTGTTATACTATGACCGAGCCGTGAGGCGCCTACGTATCCTCTTTGAGGAATCAGGTCGAACGTAGTTCACAATTCCTTGTTGTGACTTTCTTTTGTTTTTGTTGTCATTTTTTCCTTTTCTTTATCTCTTTTTTCTGTTGTTTTTGTTTTTTCTTTTTCTTTTTCTTTTCTTATCTTTTTATGTTTGTGTTTATACTCTTTGCTACTGATTCCGAACGAGGGGTAAGAAAGAAAACAAATAAGGCTCAAAGGTTTGACGAAGGAGAAAGTGTTTAGATAGCAGAATAAAATGCCTTTCGTCATTCCAATCTTCAAAACACGCCAAGCACAAACAACACCATTAAATATTCGCCACGTCTTCTGATTGTGCCGGACTTGATAACCATATGCATACATTTGCCTTTTCATTTGTTATTTTTAAAAGCACCGTTGGGCAATACTCTCACTTGATTTTATGGTTTTTCTTTATGTTTTATTTGCCCCAGTTCCACATGTCTCGAGCTCCGAATAATCTCAAACCGTCCTTATTCCTTTTAAATGTCCCGATCACCTCCCAATGGTTTTATGATTATCTTTTAGGATTAGGCCCAAACCGTGTGCGCATGTCATGTCACCAGAATCGGCACTGAACAAAATGATAGAAGAACTAAACAAAAGATGATTGGAAATAATAAAAGACCGGATTTTGCATTAGACTAACGGTAAAATGGTTTGAATAACAAGACAAACAAAACAAACTAGAATACAATCTCGAAACAAATCTGGACAAAACTAAACAAACCGTTATGACAAAAATGGAAAGATAAGAAGGTTTGACACAAGACAATATTACAACCCTAAGAATAATCCAGAGAACAGAAATGACAACAAAATAAGCCACCAAAAGCTTTTCTCCTGCTAACCAAGGAACGGAGCGTCCTCCCAATATCAAACCTGGCATCTTAGCCACTGAGCTTCGCATCAATATTTCCAAGACCATTACCAACTTCAATATCATCAACCTCAGTCAACAAGTTCCCAATAGGATTCGAGTGCTCCATGTCACTGTCATCGATCACAATCCGCCCTTTTTGGATCATTCTTTCTACTTCCCTTTTCAAATTACGACAACTCTCTATGTTGTGCCCTCTGACATTGGAGTGGTATGCGCATCGTGCAGCAGGATCAAAGCTTTTTGCACGTGGATCTGGAGTATATGGGGGGAGCGGCTCAATCAGGCCAGCATGCCTTAGCCTTTCAAACAGACTTGCATAAGATACTCCGATATGGGTGAGAGCCTTTCCTCGCTTCAGCAACCTCTCGTTCCTAAATGTCTGATTTGGCTTAAAACCTGATCCAGGAGGCTTCCGGTATGCTTGAAGAGGTGGATAGGCCTTTTGTGGAGCCGAGTACCTGGAAAGTGAAGTATGGTTTTTGGGGTCACAGGGAGAGAAGTGGTGTTGGGGAGGGGAGAAGCATTGAGAAATCATAGCTGGAGGGCGAGTGATGGAGCTACTCGGGCGGTTGGGAAAGCTGTGATAGGCGGTTATATATGGAGAGTGTAGGGGAGCGTCTGGCATTGTGCTCGGTGTTCGGGTAAGGACAGATTCCAGGAAGCTAGGTGGTGGCGAGGGTGGTGCTTTCCGAGCCATCCACGCCCGATACATGTATGCCATATGCTGTCTCAGCATTTTCACTTCTTCTACCAACCCGTTGTTCCGTTCGACCAGTTGTTGTCGGTCATCGGTACCAACCCACTCGGTTCTGAGGTTCTGTGCCATTGTCCTTTGACTTTGCTTTGCAGGGAGGAGTTACCACAACCAACCACTTTTCTATATATGAACACAGCAAAGTGAAGCCATCACGTTAGTGTTAGGGCATTTGATATATAATCATATATCAGAGATACAATGCACCTAAGCAGTTAAACCGTTCTATCATGCATTCACTTCAGTTACGTGCGTCGTTCCGGCTTCTTGTAATTGTGCCCCTTTGAAAATCTCCCGCACTTTCCTTTATTTTTCTTTTTTTTTTCTTTTCTATTATTCCTTTTTTTCTTCAGTGGTGGTCGAATCTTATGGAGATTGCCTACGTATCATGACCCCGCATGAATCAGACCTTGCGTAGTTCGGACACATAAAAGTAAACAACAATAAAACATTTTTGGAATTATTTAAAGACGAACAATAGGCTCGAAAGTCAAATGACCCACATTCTCTAATCCAAAGAAATACAAACTCAAGCAAATAAAAATGACAGATTCCTTCCCTTATATGCCGATTTTGACCAAACAGCTATTTTTTCAAACGTGGCCCCTTCCCAATTTCGCATGAATTTTGAGGCCGGGAAGATTATTTTATGACATTTCACAAACTTGTCCGTTCTTTTTATGAAAATAGCCTTTTGAAAATTGAAAGATACTTCTAAGGCTATCTCGGCAAGAACGGTTTAAGACACCGCCGAAATTGGCTCGACTTATTTTGACTAAAAATCCAAACAGTATTCATCTGGCCGCTGACTCTTTTTTTTTTAAATAAAAAAACTGGTGTTGCAAACACAGCCTTTCCGCATCTCGGGGATAAATATTTTAAGGTTGCATTATCTAACCGACCAAAATTCTAAAAAATGACCCAAGGTGGCTATTTATACAAAGTCAGCCTTCCGGCGTCCCTTTCGGGAACATTCGGCTATTTTTGACAAAAACTGCATCACCCGACTTATTTATGACTCTCTTTACAATTGACATTTTATTTTATTTTATTTGTTTTTTTTGTGGCTATTTTAGCAAAAGGGGAGGTTGGACCCGATTAGGGTTGCCTAAGTATCTCACATCTGGTGGAAATCAAGCTGGCGTAGTTCGCCAATTAACTGAACTATTTTAAAACAAGACTCTTTTTTTTCATTCATTTTTGGCAGCAAATAACAAAACCACTTTCAAAGCACGACTATTTTCCTTTTCCTTTTTGGCATTTTCATAAACAAATAAAAAACTATTTTAAAAATAAGACTCTATTTCATTTTCATTTTTCATGGCAAGACAAACTATTTTCCTTTTCTATTTTTGAAAACAAGACAGAACAGCGACTCTTTTTTTTCCTTTGCTTTTAGTAAAACAAACTAATAAAACATTTTTTTTTCTCATTTTCTCAAAATTTCGGCAGAATTTTGACAGTATTCGGGCATTGGGTTTTTCAAAAATAAACAATTAATTCCCTAACCGCTATTTCTCTTTTTTTCCCCTCAATTTCACAATATTCCTGATATTCAAAAAACCGGTTAGTATGCGGGCGCGAGACAAATAAATGCACGGAAAACAAATAGGATGCATCAGGATGGTCTTTTCATCTCAAGTTGCTAGTCCTAGTCGGACCCAACCCCTGTGTTGAGTCCCCTAAGTCAAATGCAACATGATGCAAATAAGCGTTCCTACTAGGGATCCGACATGAAGTCACGTTATTCTATGTTCAAAACCTAGGTCGGTGTTCTAGACAGTGTACCCGAGCGGACAACTCGAGTTGAGGAAGGAGCTCATTTCCGGGAACCAAAAGGCCAACCGGCTTAGAAACTTTCCGAGTCTCTTTTATTTAGGGTATGACACTAACAGAATAGGGAGTCTTAACCAGTAAGCACATCCCCAGAGGTAAGAAGAGAAGGTTTCGGCACAGTTTATATGTACAGTTCAAATAATATCAAAGCAGTAAAAGCATCATTTTTTGCACATTTTAGGCTAAAACATGTAATAAAATCAAATAATAAATAAAGCCAAATATAACAATTCATCTAAGCTCGAATTCTGAACCCTGAACCAGAGATTTTGGGTTTTGTTCCCCAGCGGAGTCTCCAGAGTTGTCACACCTCCTTTTTACCCGCGCCGCCCGCAAGGGGCGCGGAAGGGAGTTTTTTCCAATTAAAAGACAATCGAAACGGGATTTATTTATTTATTTCAGAGTCGCCACTTAGGAGATTTATGGTGTCCCAAGTCACCTGTTGAATCCCGAATCGAGGAAAATATTGACTCTGTTTAACAGTATGCGCACCAGAAATCCGGATAAGGAATTCTGTTAACCCGGGAGAAGGTGTTAGGCATTCCCGAGTTCCGTGGTTCTAGCACGGTCGCTCAACTGTTATATTCGGCTTGGTTATCTGATATAATATATGTTGAACATATGTGCGAATTTTGACTTTTAACCGCTTTTATCATTATTATTATTTTTATCGAGAATTGCAACATCGTGAAAATATATCTCGAACCACGTCACATCAATGTAATCGTGGTTATCGACATATTTCGACTCTGTTGAGATTTGGATTTGGGTCACATAAATGTGCACCCGAGTTTAAGAAAATAAATTGTTAAAGGCGCGCCTAAAGCGACTAGCATATCATTATTTTTGGGGTAAGGTCGTGAAATTTGCTAAACGGCCGATCCCGAAGTCTATACAATTATTAATCTTTTATTGAGGGCCCCGCAACTTATACGTTTTATTGGGTGAGGCTCATCTCATTTATTTTAACAGGATAATCTTAAAGTGCCTACATTTTTCTATTAAATTTGTCTCTACAAAATGAAAGAGAAAAGGTCCTAATTTATTTACATGCTTACAAGTTGTTATAGTTGGGTTCCGAATATGGTTTGTAAAATCTGAAAATGATGCAAGCAGGGTAGTTTGTTGCCAATGCGGGCCCAGACCCAATGTGTATGGTACAAACTGGACCCGGGTCATCTCATTCACATGTTACTACCTAGTTACATTGTACTAGGCATGCTCACAGTTTGTCAAATTAAAAAAAAAACTTGGCAATCTAATTTTAATCCTAAATCATTTACATGCTGAAATTAACCAATAGTATTTAGCTAAACAATATTCCTACAAGTTCCGAAATGATCTATTCGTTTAATGAACTAACTGTTGAATGTTTAAAAATAGTCTAAATCAGCTAACATGTTTTTTTTTTGACATGATAATCATCCAATAATAACGAATTAACTAGACAGAGTTACTACACCATTTATTTATTTTTAGGCAATACATAGATGGTTCGTCCGCTAAGCTACCGTCAGATGTTCCATTATATATTAAACAGCTACATGATTCTAATTAGAGTAAGCTAAATAATGTATATATACAAATAAAATTCAGTATATAATTAAGATAAATTCAGAACTTCAACTCTTCATTTCATATTCATGCTTCATGTTTCAGTTTACAGTAACCAGCGTGTCAGTTGTGTACCTGATATTGGAAGCAAAAGAAAAGGAAGATCAACAGAAATGCAGTAGCATACAACAACAGCAACACCCAGCAACCAGTAACAACCAGCAATGATAAACCAGTGACAAATTTTAAAATCAAGATAAAAATCCAGCAAACAAGTGAAGTAGTGGCAAACAAGCAACCAAACTCAAGGAACAAATCAAATGAAAATCCAGAGACACCAACAACAATCAACGGGCAGAAGCAAAGGGAATCTTTTCAGATTGAAAGACTAGTTAATGTTTAACCCTTAATTTCTGAATCCGTATATCAGAATATTTAGATTGTATATCAGGTGTATACTACACTCTCTTTAAATTTCCAGAATGTTTTTTTTTTATTTTTTTGGAAGTCTTAATATTTTCGGGATTCCCTCTCTCTTCAATATCCAGCCCCTCTATTTTGTGCCCAGTCCCCCTATTTTATAGCCAAACTCTCCTTATTTAAATTAAATCTCACTATCTTCCACCCATCCCCTTTTAATTTCCCACTACCTAATGTTTTATCCCCCACTATATTAAACAGTGTATTAACACATCACTTATTGCCCCACTACCGCATGCTTTGTCCCCCACTATATTAAACAATGTAAAAATTCTCCACCATTATGTCTTGTCCCCCACTACGTATTATTTTAATATTATTTAAATATTATTTAATCTTAATGGACAGAGCACTAAAAATAAAAAATTGTTCAGATTTTCAATTCAGAAATACCCCTTTGAAATTACTGAAATTACCATTTTACCCTTGAAAATACTGCAATTGACCATTCTACTACCATCAGCTATAACCAATTCACCTAATCAATTCTAACCAAAATACAGCAACTATAACCAATTCTTAATCAAATTCAATCAACAAAATCAAACTAAATGATGAACAACAAAGAAACAACTGGAATTATTTTGACTGAACAATATTTTTAAACAACAAATCTACTTTCAGATTCAACAACAATAACAAACAAGTATATTCAAATCATTGAGCTCAAATTCAAATTAAACTTAAACAGAACAAATAAACGGATTCAAATCACTAAACTCAATAATCAATTGATCTTCAAATTAAATCTAACAACATTACAACAAAGATGAATGATTCAAACTAAATCAAAAAATTAAAAACCAAAACATAAGCTCACATTAAATCACTGGATTAAAAACGAAATTCAAACAAAAAAATGAACACGAATTAAATCTATATTAAACAACAAAGATGACGGATTCAAGTTATCAAACTAACATATTTCTATATTAAAACTAAATCTTTTTAAATTAATAAAAACAAACTGAAGAAATAATTAATTGAACTTCAACTTAAATCTAACAACATTATAATTAAACTAACAATTTCTACCTAAAAAATAAACAAGAAAAAATGAAACAAACTGAAAAAAATAAAAAAACGATAAACACGAACAAAAACAAGAATCAAACATTTACTGATTTCAGATCCGAAAATATCAAACAAATTACGGATAGAAACGAAACTTAAACCAACTAACCGGATCGGAACGACGATGAACTTGAACAAAAACAAATCTGTCCGGAACCAATTATCGCACCATAATAACTTGACGCCGAAGACGACCATGAACAAACGATCGAAAAAGATGGTCGTTTGGTGTCGTTTGAAGACGAAGCAGTGGCGGCGAGGAGGCGGTGAAGCAGTAGCAGTTGCTACTGCTGAACATGCTCGACGGAGGGCAGCTTTGGTGGTCGTCCATGGTTGGACGTAGCAGAAGGCAGCAGAAGCGACGCTGCAGCTCGTCCATGGCTGGACGTAGCAGGAGCAGCAGTGGCGACGCTGCAGAAACTGGATGAAGCAGCAGCAGCAACGCGGGCAGCCTTGGTCGTGCGTCGTAAATCTGGTCGAGCTGCTGGTCGTTTGGGACGAGGAGGTGGAGCTCGTTTTGGACTGGTTCGCTGCGTGCCGAAGAAGATAACGAAGCAGTGGCAGCAGCAGGTGGTGACGATGAGGAGGATGACGCAGCAGGGGTAGGCAGCCATGGTTGCCGGAGGTGATGGTGACGATGAGGAAGAAGCCATGGCTGCTAGGGTTTGGAGGGATTTGGAGAAGAGAAGAGGGAGGGGGCGGGTAGGTTCTTAGGTTTTTTGGGTTTGTTTTTTATGAAATGAAAGATATGGAGATATGGGTGTTGGTTTTTTGGTTTATGGACTGGGTCGACCCGGTTTTAAATGGACCGGGTCGTAGGGGAAGGTTGGGTATCTTTGGGCTTGTGGTCTAAAATTGAAGAAAAGGCCCAATCCGGTCTTCTTCTATTTTTGTTCTTTTATATTTATTCAATTTCCTAAATAATAAAGCTAAAAATGCTAAGATTAAATTATAAAAGCCAAAATTATCTAGAAATACTAATTAACAATTAATAATAATTAACACATAATTAAATAGCGATTAACGATAAAATCACACAATTTGGACATTAAATGCTAAAAATGCAACGTACATTATTTTTATGATTTTTTTTATTTTGTAAAACAAACTTATTTAAATATCAAATGCAAATGCGACATATTTTTTATTAATTTAACACATTAACATGCACATGCAAAAATACAAATAATTATCAAATAATGTCACGAAAATTCAAAAATTGCACACAAAGGAAAATTATTTTATTTTGAATTTTTTGGGAGTAACCCTCATACAGGGCAAAAGTCACGTGCTTACAATGTTAATATTAAAATTATCAGATGCAATTGTTTTCTGTATATGTCTGAACAAATTCTACTATTTTATTTTAGGTATATAAAATGTACAGCTAAATCTATTATCGAATAGAATCTGGTTTCTACGTCTAGCTTAAACTTTTCTAAACTTGAGGTAAGGCTTCTAGCAAATATTTCTGGATTATAGGTACCTAAATTAATAGGCATTAAAAAAATTATTTTTGTTTTTATGGTAATTTATGGTACTGTAAAATTTATAAGGTAAAAAGGTAAAAATTTTTGGTGATTAAAGTCTTATGTTGTAAAATTCTACTCGTTACTCTCTCTCTCTCTCTCTATCTTTCTCTCTTATTCTGTAAACCTATATTGTTACAGTATTATCAAAATTACTTTTTTTTAATTCTTCACTCTGTTCATCTCTTCTTCCCAACTTTTTAAAGAAATAAATCTATTCTTAACTCTCTTTTTCTTTAATTTCACCCTGGCCACGGTTGAATATATATACCCATTCTTGGTTAATTTTGAGTCTAACTTAACCGGTTTCTCCTAGGAATTTATAGGTTAATCCATCAAAATTATTAAGAAATTGGAAAGATAATCATATACTAAGAGTGATGTCTAGTTATTTACAAACTAATAATTGAGGAATAATAAACATAAAGCTATACATAATAACATAAAACTGTAAAAATAGGGGTAATATCTAAAAACATAATTTAGATAAAAATAAGTAACTTACATGCTTACAGGAGAGAGATTTCCCTTTCGGGAAACCCGGAAAAGTTTATTAGACTTGGGAATTAAAGACGAACACACATAAGCGTAAGGATTTATTTATTTTACAGGCTTGAAGTAGGAATTACTAAGTCACACATAAGGAAATATTTTAGAAATGTATAATACAAGGTGTTTGGAGAATGGTGGGTGATGAAGGAGGGTGTTTGGATGACTTTCTTCAGAGTGTTCTTTCTTGTACTTGTGTCTTTCTCTTCTTCTTTCTTCCCCTTTTTATAACTAAGTTTTTTAAACGGATTTGAAAATGGACTTCAAATATTTCCAGAAATCTTTCTTGTCTAGCCTTGTAGGGTACTTCATTGGGCCCCATCTTCACATGGCTTCGGCAGAGATTCCCTTAGTGTTTGCAACTATTTCTTCCACTCAAAAATTCAGCTTGTCTTGTAATACTACCTTTTGTCATATCTTCTTTTCTTTATGTCATTTCTTCTTTTCTTTATGTCACTTCTTCTTTTTCAATTGTCTCCCGCATTATTGCTCTTAGTTCTCTTTGTATCTACTGCTCTTACTTGCTTCTAACTGAGACCTTGCTTCATTTTATGTGTCTAAGTTATGTAGAGCTATTGAATCAAAACTCATTCTTGAATCATCTTTGTATGGATCTTGAGCATCTTGATAATTTAGGTGGTTTTCATCTTTATAATTATCATCTTCCCCCGAGCTTTGAGACATTTTTGGACTTGGATTAAAACCGAAATTTTTAATCATATGTTTGTCTTGTTTTTTTTTCTTGAAAGAAATTTTCTAATATCTGTTTAATTATGTCTTCTATTTTCTCATTTTTTTTTCTTTTTAGAAATTATACTCTTCCTTTTTAATGTTTCTCTCTGTGTTAGTGTTCTAGGTAGTCATCGTCTTGATGAACCTTCATCTTCACTTTTTGGCAAAGTGACAACCATAAACAGATTTGATGTATCTTTACCGGTCATTGTTTGAACCAGACTAGCTGTATTATTATTCGATACAGTAGATTTTGCTGCATTCATTAGGGAATGCACACCCTTCTCATCCATTTTTCTTGAGATGGAGAACTCTGTTTTGGACTACTCATCTCCGTGTCTTGTTGAGAAATAGTTTTAGTTTGGGATTGTGCCAGTTCAAATTTAATGCATGTACTCTCTGTTTTAGTACCTTCACTTACTCCATAAGTCTTGTTTTTTCTTGTGTCAGGATTTCATTCTTCTGGTTTATTCGTTTGAAGGCTTCCGTCATTGAACAATGATCACAGAATATTATTTTATCGTTGTCTTTTTAGATGTTATATTGGGGGGGTTTTCTGGGTTTTGTCTGAGTGCTGGGGAGATATAGTAGTATGGTCCTACTATTCTTCTTGCATAGTCTAATGCTTCAGTGAAGTCATTGAAACCTTTGAAAAGCGTTTTTTCTAAATCTTTAATAGAGTCTAGTACTTCTAACCATGTCTGAAAATACCATTTGTCTTACCATGTATAACTACAGTAGTTAAATCTTTTTTCTTGATTTTTGTCTGTAAAATATTGTCCCAAGGCATTAAGAGCCGCTATAAAATATTTAGTGTCTTTTTTATTATATGTTATCCATAAGTTATCTATTAAACATATTTGAGGTCTATCTATGACATATTCTGATAAAACTCTAAATGATATGTTTGATGGTGGAAAGAATATTAAATTATATTTTCCAAAACTTATCCTATCCATATTAATTTGTTCTACAAGCAGTTATGGCTTAAAATGAAGATTACTTAATACTGTCTGCAAGTATTTGTCTGAGGGTGAGACTTGAATGTCCTTTCCCTTGTCTTCAGTCTTGGGAACTGTTGGTCTCATGATGTACATGTAAAATATTTTTATTAATTGACAGTAATTTTAAGCCTACTTAACTGATCTGTTAGATTATTATCTTTTCCTTTAATATGTTCAAAAACCAAATTATATATTGATATAGTATCAATAAAATTTAACCATCTTCTTCTACTACTATTCTTTACAGTTACCTTTTGGTGAAACTTAACTATAGCTCCGCAGCCATTTCTAATTGTTACTTCTTGTTTATTCAATATATATAATTTAAAGCTATTTAATCCGTAGATTACAACTAATATTCCTGCATATATACTACTCATATTTCCTTTTTCTCTATATTTACCACTTTGGTAAGCACATATTTTTTTTGTATTCTTATTAATATATTTATTTGATTTTTCCATCAAAATTGCTCCTCATCCTTCAAAGCTCCTGTCTGTTTCTATAATTAAGCAGTTTGTTTCTAATGACATATTTAAATCAGGAATATTTTTATTTTTTCTTTAATTTTTTGTACTAATTTAATGTCTTCTGTATTGAAATATTTTTGTCCTGTAGAGCTTGTCTTAGCATATAGTGGTCATGCTATTTTTCCTAAGTCTTTTATAAAATTTCTTGCATAATTTGCTATTCCTAAAAACTTTTGTAGTTCTTCAGTATTGTCCAATTTATCTGGCATTTCTAGAGTATTTTTAGTTATATGGGGTTGTAATTTAATTTTTTCATCCCCTAAAACTACTCCTAAAAATTTATATAATTTTTACATAGTTCCATTTTATTTTTACTAATTATTATTCCATTATCTACAAATAATCTAAATACTGTCTGTACATGCCCTAAATGTTCTTTAATATCCTTACTAAATACTAATATATCATCTACATATACTAAAACAAATCTCTTATATTCTCTAAATATACTATCTATTTTTCGTTGAAAAATTGGTGGAGTTGTTTTTAGTCCGAACGACATTACTAACCATTCGAAATGCCCTCTGGACAAGTAAATGTTGTCCATTCAATACTTTCTTCATGCTTTTTTACTTGCCAATACCCTGATTTACAATTAAACTTACTGAATATCCTTTTTTCTTGTATTCTATTTATCAGTTCTGTTTTATCAGGTAACTTATATCCGTCTGTTCTAGTGTTATCATTAAGTCTCGTTATGGTTTATTACCATTCTTGCTTTTTCTCTTATTATTTCACTATGATTTCTAACCATGAAGGTTGTTGGCCTATATTTAGAAGTAGATCTCCTTAATACTCCTAAATTCATGAGTTCTTTAATTTGAATTTTAACGTCTTCTAAATCTTGATTTGTAGCTTCTATTGAAGTTGTTTTAATTATATATTCTGGATTAATTATATATAATTTATACATAACTTTATTGTTTTCCCAAATGTTTTAAAGGTTTTTCTCCTATTATTTCTATTTCATCTAATATTTTTATTATATTATTTAGACCCTTTTCATTTTTTATTATTCTTATTTTTTGTATTCCTGTTTTAAAATTATATAATTCTGTTTTGATATCTATTAAAGTATAGTCTTTTTCTAATATATCTTTGTCTTCATTTTCTTCTAGTAATGAAGTTTTAGATTCTTCTTTAATCTTACAACATGTATTTTTATCTTTACATTCTTTACAACAGTCTTTCTGATTTTCTTGCAAGTTTTTCTGGTTTGCGTTCAATCGTGTCCTTATCCTGGTTGCAGTTTCTATTGTTTGTACTGGTGTATGAGTAATATTATTACTCCATCTCTGCTGAGTAGGCAGGTACCATTGTTATGTAATATAAAACTTAATCCTAATACAAAGTCTACATTTATATTTAAGCCTCTCACCCGGATTTTATCTACCTTGTAGCTAGGTTTATAGAAGTCTAAACATGTGTTTATAAAGCTAATCTGTAATTTATCTACGTAATGTCTGTATATATTGTGGGTTCCATTCATCTGCATAGCTATAACTAGCTTATCTAAGGTTTTGATTAAATTTGGTGGAACTATCTTTTTATTTATTATACATCTTGTACATCCGGAATCTACTAAAGCTAACGTTTCTATTTCGTAATCTTCTATTTTGATTCTTGCTAAAAAAATTATTGTACTTGATCTTTTATCTTCATTACATATCAACGTGCCATAGTTTTCTATACTTATTAGTTCTTTTATCTACTTTTGTTATATTTTCTGTGATGTTTTCTAATTTATGTTTTCCCTTTTCCATTTTTTTGTATTTTTTTTCTAATTCATTTATTCTGGTTTCCAATGTTATTATTCTCAAATTCATAGTAGAATCATTTATCTCTTGGTATTTTTTTTCTTTATTTATTTTTGTTTCAAATTCCTTTTCTATACATGAAATACATCCCTTTAGATAGCATAGTTTACATTTAGCCCTTTTATCTTTACTAGGGTACCATTTGCATATAAAACGCTGATTACTATCTAATCCTTTATTCCTTTCAAAATTATGGGTACATTCTTCCGATATGTTTACAAAAGTATTTGCTTGTATTTCTTCTAAATCTAATTTTTCTAATTCTATCTCATTTATTAATTCTTTTTCTTCTGATTATGAGGTGTTTATTTGAGTTTTTTCTTCTATATCTACACTTACTATAGAGAATATACTTTCATTATCTGACATATATTCGTCTGTGTTTATTAGATTTTCTTGAAAATCTTCTATTAATTGCGAATTTTTTGTTTTATTATTAATTCTTTTTGGGCACGTATTTGCTAAGTGTTCTACACTTTCACAAGTAAAACATTCTAGTTTATTTTTATAGTTTTTTTCTGTTCTATACTTTCTAACATGTCTATTTTTATCTAGGTATGGTTTTCTAGCTGATGATTTTCTAAGATAATAATTTTTTCTATTATATCCCCTATTATATTGAGGTTTATATTTTCTATATTTTTTCTTTTTATATTCATTCTTATCATAACTTTGTGTTGTATACACATTTGATCTGCAGAAGCTCATATTATTATGTTTTAGTTGTTTTTGTATCTGTATATGGGTACACTTTTCTTGTAGTATTTCCATTATATGTTGTATTTTTGTCCTATAGACCATTTTTGCATTTGGATTTTGTATTACTCCATCACTTTTATACCATCTGTCACGCCTCCTTTTTACCCGCGCCACCGCAAAGGGGTGCGGAGGGAGTTTTTTCCAATTAAAGGACAATCGAAACGGGATTTATTATTAAAGGTCAGAGTCACCACTTGAGAGATTTATGGTGTCCCAAGTCACCGGTTGAATCCCGAATTGAGGAAACTATTGACTCTATTTAACAGTCCGCGCACCAGAAATTCGAGTAAGGAATTATGTTAACCCGGGAGAAGGTGTTAGACATTCCCGTGTTCCTGGTTCTAGCACGGTCGCTCGACTGTCACATTCGGCTTATTTATCTAATTTTAATACATGTTGAACCTATGTGCAAATTTGAACTCTTTACCGCCTTTATTATTATTATTTTTAATAAGAATTGCGACGTCGCAAAAATATATCTCGAACCACGTCACATCAATGCACCCGTGGTTATCGACACATTTCGACTCCGTCGAGATTTGGATATGGGTCACATAAATGTGCACCCGAGTTTCATAAAGTAAATTATTAAAAGCGCGCCTAAAGTGACTAGCGCGTTATTATTTTGGGAAAGCCATGAAATTCGCTAAACGGCCCGTCCCGAAATCTAAGCAATCAATATATACATTTAACGAGGGCCCCATGATTTATTTATTTTGTTCGGCGAGGCTCGTCTCATTTTAATTTTAAAAGGGCAAACCTAAAACAATCTATAATTTTCTACTTTATTTGTCTCTAAAATAAGAAGAAAAAGTCCTAATTAATTAATATTACAAAATCGGGCCTCAAGTTCAAGTCCGGATCCAAACGAAAGGACGAACCTTTTAATTTGAATCCACTACCTAACTTAAAAGCCCAGTCCATCCTTAAGTGCTAACGTGCCATATCAGTCTTGGGTCCAAAGAGCCCAAACCATAAAATTCGTGCAGGCCAACCGTGAATTTTCAGTGGCCCAAAGCGGGCCTAGGACTAGCCTAGTTCAAATGAACAGGATCAGGCCGAGAAGATCGCGGGATAAGCATTTCCACACCACAATTACTCCAATTCTCCAGAGTGTGTTTACCAAATAGTAATAAAATACTACGACGTACGCTCGTTCAAATTAACTACTTATTCATATCCAATTATCATGACCAATTTGTTTAGTCAGTGCTAATGGTGCCTGCTTATTTTAAACAAGTTACTGATGATGCCTACTGATATTACTAGCCTAAACTGTTGATGCCTACTGATATTAGGTTTAACTCGAAATCAAACTTGATGACCCATCATACATTTGCAACCCCAATCATGTTTCTGAATTTGATTTTTTAACAGAATAGTGCTATACTAAAGTGAGCACTATCTATACTAAAGTGGTTGCTAGATAATCATGAATTCAAGTAGTCCCAAAACAAACCAGCGCACATTCGAACATTCTGATGCTTCTGTTTCTAATTAAATTATTGTCCCTAACTAATTGCCTACTTTGACATGAATCACTTATAGCAGAACAAATCAAGAGTTCAAATAACTTCATCTAGTACTAATTGTTATGGTAAAGCAAACTGACAACCAAGCAGCTCAAATTTGTAAACTAACAGCATGTCAACATGAGCGTAGCAGTTCAGTAGCTCTTAATTACAATCCGTGTGTATCCACTATTCACATAATACAAAACATATAATCAATATCGACTAGGTATAATTAACTAACAATTCATCCAATTGTAAACAACAGGCAGCCTACAAATGAACACAAATCTGTGAATATTTCCATTTTTCAACTTCAAGGAGCTACATCAAGGCGATTCAAAAAGTGTACCTGGAATTGGAACAGAAATAAAGTAGAAGAGAGATCAGCAACAACAGTAATACGAGCAGCAATACAATAGCAGTTCAACAACAACAGTTGGGAGTTCAAAACAGCTACCGACACAGCCCATAAAGTTTGTAAAAGACCAAACAACAGCAACCAATATCACCACAAACAAACTCAACCAAGCGTATATTAAACCCGAAACTGAACCAGTAGACCACTAAACTACTTAAGCAATCAAAGGGAATAAGATTCACTATCCAGAATTCGAGTTACTCCTACAGATGCAATGAAACAGGATCTTTCTTTTTTGTTTTCTCTTTTTAAACTCTCCAGCACTCTCTTTCAGATTTTCAGAATCATCCCCTAAAATCTGTCTTAAATGACTCTATTTATAACTAAACACTGACCCTGCCAGTTCTTAGGAGCACTAAAGCTAATTAAGAGAGTATTTTTTTCCATCATATTCCCTTACAGCCCATTATCAACTGTCTTCTGTCCAAAGGCATGAGCAGCTTATAATATTCAATTAATCTCCCCATGCTATTATGTTTTGTTCCCCATTAGCACTAACAAATGCATTAGTTTAATGTTACTTAAGTGCTTTACTGACAGCCCACTTAAACTAGCCAATTTCTGAACTTTTCAATCCCCAAATTACCCCTTAACGCTTGTGTATTATCCTACCTCAACCCCTTTCAATCTGTACCAAATCCATCAGCTATAACCAATTCAACTAAGTTAGAAATCCTAACCATTGACTAAACTAAGGCTCAAAGGTGAACTCAAGTTCAATTCATTATCAGACCTCAAACATAGTTATTTAACCTAGCAAACTCAAACAACAAATGAATTCAAACCAGATCAAAATAGCATTGCAACAAGATGAAGGACATGGTGATTCAGGGAATGAACTAAACATAATTCCATGTCAAACCTAAATACGAACAATACTGTAAATACATTAAATGAAAACACTGAATTCATATACAAAGTGATGGGTAATCACAGATGACATACTTTGAACTTACACTAATCGCGAGCAATTACGCGAATAACTATAATTTATACAAAACTTACTAATACTGACTGATTCGAATCATTCAGGAAAACAAAGAAGAAACAAAATATAGAGTAAGAACAAAACATTCGAATTTAAACAAAAAAAATAAGATAAGAAAGGAGTAGAGTATGAATTTACTGAACAAAAACTAAATAGAAAAAGAAGATACAACGAACCTACCAATTAAACTGGGTCTGGGTTCGAACCTCCGATGCCTTTTGGACTTGGGGCCAAGACGGACCCTAGTCGAGTGTTCCTGAACAAGAACACATTCGACTAAGGTCCGTTTTGACTTCATTCTCTGATCTAGCTTCAGATCACCATTCTGAAACCCTTGATTTGAGACTTTCCGGGATGATTCAATGCAAACTAAGGGTGGTTTGGGAACGAGGGAGGTCAGGGGGTGGCAGGGTGTGAGTTTGGTGGCATATGAACGGATTAGGGTTTGGGTCGATTTCTTTGACCTAAGATTCGAGAAGCTCGGGGGTGATTCGAAGAAAACTGAGCATGGGACTGGAACGAGGAAGTCGTGGGGAAGCTGTGGTATGAATTTGGTGGCATTTGAATGGAGTAGGGATCCGGCCTGATTTTTGATCTACTATTCGAAGCACACGGCTGGGATTCGAGGGATAAGAGTTAGGGATTCAGAATGGGGAGGTCAAGGGGAATCAGTGGTGAAAAGATGGGGTCGTTTGGACCACCGGAACCGCCGTGAGGCGATTTCCGGTGGGCGATGCACGGTGGCAAGAGGCGGGGGATCTGTTTGGTCTTTGAAGCTCAGAGGCAAAGATGTAAGGGGGGTTTGGTTTAGGGGCGGGGTAGGATTTAGGAATATATACGACGTGAGGGATTTAATCACGGTCGTTAGATCAATTAAGATCAACTGCTAGGATCAAGGAACTAATCAAATACGGTGTCGTTTGGGGTGTCTTTGAAATGGACTGGACCAAAGTCGCTTGGGCCTGTTTGAACGGGCAAAACGGGGTGGGTCTAGGCCCAATCCGACTTTTTTTTTCCTTTTCTTGTTTTATTTGTTTCCTTTTCTTCTCAAACTAATTTTCCAAGTTAAAAACCAAAATCCTACATTGATTTATAAATCAAATTAACTTATAAAAATGCTAATTAATTATCACACATAATTGACTAACAAATGGGAAAACAAAATCGCACAATCGGACATCAAATGCTAAAAATGCACAGTACATCATTTTTGTGATTTTCGTTCTCGCAAAGCCAAAATTGTTTTAATTAATTCCTAAATGCACAGGCAACACATATTTTTGTATTTTTCTTAACTAAAGTAAAAATAAACATGCACAGACAAAAAATACAAATAAATCACAAACAACACAAAACCATTTTATTTTGAATTTTTGGGAGTAGTTCTCATAGGGCAAAAATCACGTGCTCATAGCTGCCCCTCTTTGTCCGAAAACACAAAGAGTTTTCGTGCAAAGACAAAGTGAGTGGATACGAACGATTTTTTCCCGTTGGAATACTCCGTGTGAAGCATTTTTGAAAAGATTTAACCGAACCTTTGCTTCAAAGGTTTCCTACGTATCCCTGGCTAGAAGGGAATCAGGTTAATATATTTCGGGAAGTTTGGGTAGCTGGGACTACCATGGGACTGCAATGTTGTTGCTGCTGTTGCATGTTGTTACTACTACTTTTCGACCTCCTTATTACACTGGGCCAAAAGAAAACAAGAAGCTAGACTAAACTGGGAATTGCAACATCTTATCTATTTTCAACTCGCTCTTGTAGTCTTCCTTCTGATTTCTGCGATGGGATTCATGCTGGGGGTATTTTGTTGTAACCCTCCGCATTACTGACCTCTGATTTGATCCTGAAATGTATTCCTCTGTTCTGCAGGCGGGCTCCTGACTTTAACAACTTAAAAGTAACACCTTCGTTCTACGGGCGGGCTTCCGACTGCACAACTCTAAAGTTTAACAACCTCCATTCTACAGGCGGGCACCTGATTTCATCAACTTAAAATTTAACAACCTCCATTCTACAGGCGGACACCTGATTTTCTTCGACTTGAAATTATAACAACCTCCGTTCTACAGGCGGGCTCCTCACTCCAACAACGACTTTGAAAGTAAATCAGCCTCCATTCTCCAGGCGGGCTCCTAACTTCATCTACAAATTAAAGATAATTCAGCCTCCATTCTCTAGGCGGACTCCTGACTTCATCAGCAACTTTGAAAATAAATCAACCTCCATTCTCCAGGCGGGCTCCTGACTTCATCTACAACTTAAAAATAATTCAGCCTCCATTCTCCAGGCGGGCTCCTGACTCTAACAGCAACTTTGAAAGAATCAACCTCCATTCTCTAGGCGGGCTCCTGACTTCATCTTGAAATTGTAACAACCTCCGTTCTCCAGGCGGGCTCCTGACTTCAACAACTTCTTAAAAATATAGTACCTCTATTTTTCAGGGGGGCTCCTGATTTCAACAGCTTCTTAAAAATATAACTCCTCTATTTTTCAGGCGGGCTCCTGATTTCAACAATTTCTTAAAAATATAACTCCTCTATTTTTTAGGCGAGCTCTTGATTTCAACAATTTCTTAAAGACATAACACCTCCATTTTTCAGGCGGGCTCCCGACTTCAATTTATGACTTAAAGTGTAACACCTCCGTTCTTCGGGCGGGTTCCTGACTTCAATAAACTTTAAAATGTAACACCTCCGTTCTTCAGGCGGGCTCCTGACTTCAACTATTTCGTAAAATGTAATACCTCCATTCTCCAGGCGGGTTCCTGACTTCAACAGCTTCTTAAAAATACAGTACCTCTATTTTTCAGGCGGGCTCTTGACTTCAACAACTTCTTAAAATTGTAACATCTCCATTTTTCAGGCGGGCTCCTGACTTCAAAAATATAACACCTCTATTTTTCTAGGGGGGTTCCTGACTTCGATAAACAATTTAAAGATAATACCTCCATTCTCCAGGCGGGCTCCTAACTTCAACTACTTCTTTAAAATATAATACCTCCGTTCTTCAGTCGGGCTCCTGACTTCAACAACTTCTTAAAATTGTAACACCTCCATTTTTCAGGCGGGCTCCTGACTTCGACTTGAAATTGTAACAACCTCCATTCTCCAGGCGGGCTCCTGACTCCTTTAACTTGAATCATCTTCTTTCAGGACTGCTTCCCTCAAAACTGGTGTTTTATTCCTCTGAAAACTGCTGGGGATAACACCGATATTTTATTCACAAATATGTTATTTTCCTTCTTCAAAGACTACTTCCTTTAAAACTAGTGCTTTCACTTCCCTGAAACCTGTCGGGGATAACACTGCTGGGGAATTATCTTCCTCCTTTAAGACTAGTTACTCTCCTCCTTTTAATAATGGTGGGGATGATACTGACTCAAAGTCCACTATCTTTAAAACTTTGGGTTATATTGCTTCTTCCAAGATTGATTTCTTTTAAACTTGTATTGCCTTCTCCCGTAAACTACCGGGGATACCATTTTTCCCAAAACTTGTGCTATCTTGCTTCTTCCCCAAGTGGGTACCGGACATCCAGAAAATTTTCAAAATGAAAGAAAACTTCCTGCTCCAGTTTGACAATCTTTCTTGTTATCATGACGTCTTTTCATCATCTATAACATTTCCTGTCCCTGCTTCGAATCAAAGAAAAATTTTGTTAGTTTAAAACGTGGCGAATGGTCGTTCCACTCCTGCTGGGGATGGTTTTTTTTCTTCATTTCCCTGCTTTGTGCTTTATTAAAAAACTTGCTGAGGATGATATTATTTGCTGGGGATGATATTCCTGCCGGGGATGGTTTTTCTTTTCTCTTCCTTCCCCACTATGTGTTGTCCAACCATCGCGGAACTTAGTCGATAATCTGTCGGAGTTGTTCCTGCATCTTGCAAATCTGCTAGGGATCCTCTTGGAGTTTGATCCACACTTTTCCATTGTTGTTGTTTTTCTCTGTTTTTATCCAACTTCCCCTGTAATCCTAGACCAATCCATCATTTGGTCTTGCAACGAACGTCTTTCTCGTTCCATTGCATTATCTTTGGCCCGTCCTATCCACATTGTGCTTTTGCACCATCTTGGCAACTGGTAATAAGCTCTGAAAAATCCTTTTCAAAAACAAACTGCTGGGGGATAAAGTCTTTAGACCAAAAATGAAAAAAATGACGATTTCAAAAGATAGAGAAAGAAGAAGTCTTTCTGAACAAATGCTCGGGAAAAAGAAAGAAAAGAACTTAGCTGAATGATATAACCGATCCCAACGATCATGTCGTGCATTCCTGATTAATCAAACCAGTCTACTTGTATCAATCAATCTTTCGGACGACCTCATCTTGCTGGGGATAAACAGGCACTCAACTCTTTGCCAACTGCGGATTCTTTCCGCCAATCTTGTCTTGTCGCCTCATAGTGCCATTCGAGGGGTTTTCACTAATAAGACTCTCTCATTTCTCTCAACTCCCGTCGCCTTGTGGTGCCTATGAAGGTTTTCACCGATAAGACTCTCTCGTTTTATTTCTCTTAACTTACGTCGCCTTATGGTGCCTATGGAGGTTTTCACCGATAAGACTCTCTCATTTTATTTTATTTTTCAGCTGGGAATTGGAGTGTTACCGATATGACTCTCTCTGCTGGGGATTCTTTCGGTTATCAATTTATTTCCAGTTTATGATCCTCTTCTCTGCTAGGGATCAGAGTGTTATTCCGGACTTCCATTTGCATGACTTGACACTTCTTAGATACTGATCGGGAGGTCTTTTTTTGGACATCAATATGGGTTTTTGTGTATGGCTAAAAGAAAAAGGGTAAAAGGTTCAAAATAATTTTGATGGGTAAAACATTACAACCTTTGGAATCAACTTTCTTTTCCCAAAATTATAAACACAACTTCTGCCCCAGTTTTTCTTGCTTGGGGATTTTTATTTTTGTTACACTATGACCAAGCCGTGAGGTGCCTACGTATCCTTCTTTGAGGAATCAGGTCAAACGTAGTTCCCAATTCCTTTGTTTTTCTTGTGACTTTTCTTTTATCTTTGTTATCATTATTTTTCTCTTCTCTTTTCCTTTCATTTTTATTACTAATTCCAAAAGATGGGTATGAAAGAATAAATAAGGCTCAAAAGGGGAAGCAAATGTTAAAGTGTTTGGATAGAAGAAAGAATTGCCTCCGTCATTTCATTCTCCGATAAATGCCAAGTACAAACAGACAACAATTACAATTAAAAGAAATCATACATAATATCTCTTAACTGCGTCAGAATTGATAGCCATGTCGACGTATTTCCCTTCGATATTTGTTAAACATAAAGCGCCATTGGACAACACTCTGGTTACAATGAATGGCCCTTGCCAATTTGGGGCGAACTTACCCTTTGCCTCAGCCTGATGTGGGAGGATGCGTTTCAACACTTGCTGGCCCATTTCAAACTTCCGGGGACGCACCTTTTTGTTGTATGCTCTTGCCATTCTCCTTTGATATAACTGGCCATGACACACAGCTGCCAATCTTTTTTATCAATCAAGTTCAACTGCTCCAAATGGGTTTTGACCCACTCATCATCATCAATCTCAGCCTCAGCGACAATCCGAAGGGACGGAATTTCTACTTCTGCCGGTATCACTGCTTCAGTTCCGTATACCAACAAATAAGGAGTTGCACCTACTGAAGTACGAACAGTAGTGCGATAACCCAACAATGCAAATGGTAATTTTTCATGCCATTGCCTTGAACCTTCTACCATCTTCCGAAGTATCTTTTTTATGTTTTTGTTGGCTGCCTCAACTGCTCCATTCGCCTTGGGACGATATGGGGTGGAATTGCGGTGTGTAATCTTGAACTGATGACATACTTCTTTCATCAAACCGCTGTTAAGATTAGCCCCATTGTCCGTGATGATCACTTTTGGGATCCTAAATCTACAGATGATATGGGAATGAACAAAATCTACCACTGCCTTCTTGGTTACCGACTTGAAAGTTTTAGCTTCAGCCCACTTAGTGAAATAATCGATGGTGACCAGAATGAACCTATGACCGTTGGAAGCTGCTGGCTCAATCGGTCCAATGACATCCATGCCCCATGCAACAAATGGCCATGGTGCTGACATTGTATGCAATTCTGTCGGCGGAGAATGAATCAGATCTCCGTATATCTGACACTGATGGCATTTCCGCACGAAACTGATACAATCACGCTCCATAGTGAGCCAATAGTACCCTGCTCGAAGAATCTTCTTCGCCAATACATATCCGCTCATATGTGGCCCACAAACTCCAGCATGTACCTCTATCATAACTGTCGCGGCTTGACTAGCATCTATACATCTCAGCAATCCCAAGTCTAGTGTTCTTTTGTACAACACTCCTCCACTGAGGAAGAACCCATTTGCCAGTCGCCGAATGACTCTCTTTTGATATTCGGTGGCCTACTCCGGGTATATCCCCATCCTGAGGTATTCCTTGAGATTATAAAACCATGGCTCGCCATCCATTTCTTCCTCTATTATGTTGCAATAAGCATTTTGATCACGAACCTGGATATGCAAAGGGTCAACATGAATTTTGTCTGGGTGATGCAACATCGATGCTAAAGTGGCCAAAGTATCGGCAACCTCATTATGAACTCTTGGGATGTGTCTGAACTCCACTGATCGAAATCGTTTACTCAGATCAAGCAAGCATTGCCGATATGGTATGAGTTTCAAATCCCTTGTTTCCCATTCACCCTGAATCTGATGCACCAGGAGGTACGAGTCTCCCAAGACCAAGACGTCCTGGATATCCATGTCTGCAGCTAGTCGTAGACCCAAAATGCATGCCTCATACTCAGCCATATTGTTGGTACAATAGAAATGCAGTTGAGCCGTAACAGGATAATGATGTCCCGTTTCAGAAAAAAGTACCGCTCTTATTCCAACTCCTTTCGCATTTGCGGCTCCATCAAAGAAGAGCTTCCAACCTGGTTCCTAGGTAATTCCAACTCATCTATATGCATCACTTCTTCATCAGGAAAATACGTCTTCAATGGCTCGTATTCTTCATCAACAGGATTCTCAGCCAAGTGATCAGCCAATGCTTGGGCCTTCATGGCCGTCCTCGTCACATAGACGATGTCGAATTCTGTGAGTAATATCTGACATTTTGCCAATCTCCCTATAGGAATAGGCTTCTGAAAAATATACTTTAGTGGATCCAAGCGTGAAATGAGATAGGTAGTATATGATGACAGATATTGCTTCAATTTCTAGGCCACCCAAGTGAGGGCGCAACATGTCTTCTCGAGTTGAGTGTACTTAACCTCATAGCCTGTAAACTTCTTGCTGAGATAATAGATGGCTTGCTCCTTCCTTCCTGTAATGTCGTGTTGCCCCAGTACGCAGCCAAACGAATTCTCCAGGACCGTTAGATAAAGAATTAACGGTCTTCCCGACTCAGGTGGAACTAATACAGGTGGATTTGATAAATATCCTTTGATTTGGTCAAATTCTTCTTGACATTCTGCAGTCCATTCTACCGCTGCATCTTTCTTCAGTAGCCGAAAAATGGGTTCGCAAGTTGCTGTGAGTTGAGCAATAAACCTGCTGATATAATTCAACCTTCCCAACAGACTCATTACTTTTGTCTTGTTCTTCGGCGGTGGCAGATCTTGGATGGATTTGATCTTTGACGGGTCCAACTCAATGCCTCGCCTACTGATGATGAATCCCAACAGCTTTCCAGATGTAACACCAAATGCACATTTGGCCGGGTTGAGCTTAATATCATACCTTCGAAGTCTTTGGAAAAACTTCCTTATGTCTGCTACGTGGTCTTCCTGATGCTTGGATTTTATGATCACATCGTCCACGTACACCTCAATCTCTTTGTGTATCATGTCATGAAACACAGTAGTCATTGCTCTCATGTACATTGCTCCAGCATTCTTCAAACTAAATGGCATTACCCGATAGTAATAAGTCCCCCACGGTGTAATGAAAGCAGTCTTTTCCGCATCTTCTTCATCCATCAGAATCTGATGATACCCATCATAGCAATCCACAAAAGACTCGATCTCACGTCCGGCACAATTATCGATCAAGATATAGATGTTGGGTAATGGAAAGTTATCCTTTGGGCTTGCCCTATTCAGATTGTGGTAATCGACACACACCCTGATCTTCCCATCTTTCTTCGGCACTGGCACCACATTAGCCAACCAATCAGGATATCGAGTGACCCGAATAACCTTTGTTCGCAGCTGCTTGGTTACTTCCTTTTTAATCTTCACACTCATGTCTGTTTTGAACTTCCTTAATTTCTGCTTGACGGGAGGGCATGCCGTGTTAATGGGCAATTTGTGAACCACTAAATCCGTGCTTAACCCCGGCATGTCATCATACGACCATGCAAAAACGTCTTTGAACTCAATAAGTGCTTTGATTAGTTCTTCCCTGATATTTGGTGCAATGTGGATGCTTATTTTAGTTTCCCTGATGTCATCTGCATCCCCTAAATTGATGGCTTCTATGTCATTTAAGTTGGGTTTGGATTTCTCTTCAAATTGGCTTAACTCTCTGTTTATCTCTTCGAAGGCTTCATCCTCATCGTATTCCGATTCATCATCATAATCGACCTCTTGTACAATTATTTAGGTTTCAGATCGATTTTTTAGACTGGGTTGAAGATCCGTTGTGCATGCCATGTCATTAGAACCAATATAAAGAGAACTGTTCAGAAAGGGAAAAGAAGAAAACAAAGTTAAAACAAAGTAAGAAAAGAAAAGCTTTCACTTTATTAAAATACGGGATAACAGAGTTTCACACTTTGCCGATTACAAAACAAAACTAGATTACAACCCTGGAATAATCCAAAAACAAGAAAGAAAAATCAGAGCCCACTACCAAGACTCCCTCCGGGTAGGAAGGGGAGTAGCCATCCAATTGTTGATATTGGCCCTAGGCCCCACAAACTGTATGTTTGCCTTACTGGAACCTTCTCCAGCTTCTATCATGTTGACATCAGCGAACAGCCTTTCAAAGCCTTCATCAAATCTCCATCTGGCCCAATCAGCGGTCCTGGAACTTTCGGGACTGACAACTTTCTGATACCTGCTCTGACAAATGATCTGGATAGGCGCGGGATTGGCTTGGGAAGGACCCAGACACTTTTCTTCAACTTGCGGTCCATCTCACATCCGCCGTTGTAGGCTTGAACCCCAAACCAAAAGTATCCAGATTTTTGGGCAAAGAAACCAGTTGAACAGTACCCTGAAGATCAACCCATAAACCTTTGCCTGGCATAAACCCGTTTTTCAATATCTCCGAGGCTACCATGACAGTTGCAGCTGCGATCCTGGGAAGTGGAAGGTCCTCGCCTTCAGAAATTTTATCCACTGAAACCGTATCGAAAACCTGGTAAACCCACGGTCCCTTATCATCATCAGTCTTTATGAAGGGCACGATGGCATCACTTACGGCGCCTGCATTGTCTTCCCCATGTACTATGATCTCTTGCCTATCCCACTCGAGTTTGACCATCTGATGTAATGTAGAAGGCACTGCTTTGGTGGCGTGGATCCAGGGTCGCCCCAGTAGAAGATTATATGACACTGCCATGTCTAACACTTGAAACTCCATGGTGAACTCGACTGGACCAATTGTTAATTCAAGTATGATGTCACCCGCTGTGTCTGTACCACCACCATCAAACCCTCGAACATAAATGTTGTTCTTGTGAATCCTGTCACCATTGACCTTCAGTTTGTTCAATGTGGCCAAAGGATAGATATTGGCACTGGACCCATTATCAATCAGTACTCGAGTGACTACCGAGTCTTCGCACTTCACGGTCAAATAAATGGCTCTATTATGTTCTGTACCCTCCGCGGGCAACTCATCATCTGAAAAAGTGACCTTGTTGACCTCGAAAATCTTGTTTGCTATTTTCTCCAGATGGTTCACAGAGATCTTATCCGGAACATGGGCTTCGTTTAGAATTTTCATCAATACCTGGCGATGCTCATCTGAATGGATCAACAACGATAACAATGAGATTTATGTCGGGGTCTTCCTCAACTGCTCCATAATGGAGTAATCTTGCACTTTCATTTTCCTTAAAAATTCTTCCGCCTCTTCCTCGGTAACTGGATTCTTTGTCGCTACTGGATTGGCCCTTCTTAACTCTGCGGGATCGAAACACCTTCCCGAACGAGTTAACCCTTGTGCCTCACATATTTCTTCCACAACCTCCTCCCCCTTATGCATTACCATTACTTGACTGTAGCTCCATGACACAGCTTTCTCGCTGATTATTGGCAACTGCATTACTGGCCTGATAACAACTGGTCCTATGCATGCCCCCTTCATGGCTACTGGCTTGCTTTATATCCCTTGCACCGCTACTTTGGCTGGCTCTGGATTCTTGGCAACATCAGACGAACACTTCCCCATCACCACCACTGGTTTGCCTTCTACCCTTTCTGACTGTACTACCGCTTCTCCACTGATCAACTTTTCTTTCGGACTGGCACGGATCATCATTACCGTTTGTGAGGGCTTCTTGAGCTTCCCTCCTTCATGCACTAGTTCGATCAAGTGGGCTTCATGGTGTGCCTGCAATGAGTTCTGATTGATGTTAGGTGCCTCTGGCTCCTATACCTCGATCCTATTTGTGTCAATAAGATCTTGTACGACAGTCTTCAACTTCCAACACTTCTCAGTATCATGCCCGGGATCCCCCGAACAATATTCACAGCTTACCGAGTGGTCCAGATTTTTGGGAAGGGGATTTGGCAATTTGGGCTCCACAGGACTCAATAGGCCTAGCTACCTCAATTTGTGGAACAGAGTAGTATAGGCTTCTCCCAGTGGAGTGAATGTTCTCTGCCTCTGCACCCTTTCATTCCTGAAAGTCTGATTCCCATGGAAACTTGGTCCCGAAGGATTCCTATAGGCCTTTGGTGGTGGATATGTGTTTTGTAGAGGTGGATATGTGTTTTGTAGAGGTGAGTATGTATTATGGGGAGCCGGCGCATGCCATTGCAGGCGAGCCGGAGGCTGGGTGTAAGTTTGGGCGTGATGGACAGAGAAATGTGGCTCTTGTAGTGGGTAGTAAGGTTGTGGAGGGCCGTATGGAATGTGTGGGTAATTTGAGTGATGGGGTCTAGGTTGGTAGGTAGGGGGGACCTCTGGATCTGGACCAAGTACCTGCCTCGACTGTTGCGACATCTTCCCTTATCTTTTTTCTGAGCGCACCTCCCGTGCCGCTTTGGATGGCCTGAGTAGTTGCTTTAATCGCCGAATAGCTCAAGATTTTGTTGTACTTAAGTCCCTCTTCAATTACACCGCCCATTTTTACTACTTCGTTGAAAGATTTGCCAACTGACGTCACCAAGTGACCAAAGTAAGTTGGCTCTAGAGTTTGTAGAAAGTAGTCCACCATTTCCCCCTTTCTCATCAGAGGATCAACTCTTGCTGCCTGTTCTCTCCATCAGAATCCAAATTCTTGGAAGCTTTCCCCGGGCTTCTTCTCAAGTTTCAGCAATGTGAGATGGTCAGGGACGATCTCAAGGTTGTACTGGAAGTGACCTAAAAATGCTTGTGCTAAATCGTCCCAGGTGTACCAACTGCTCGGATCCTGTCTTGTGTACCATTCTAGTGCAGAACCGCTCAGACTCTGACCAAAGTAAGCTATCAGCAACTCGTCTTTCCCTCAGCCCCTCTCATCTTACTACAAAACCCTCGTAGATGTGCCATTGGATCACCGTGCCCCTCGTATAGATCAAACTTTGGCAATTTGAACCCTGCCGGCAATTGAATGTCTGGGAATGGGCACAGATCTTTGTAGGCCACACTGACTTGGTTGCCTAACCCATGGATATTCCTGAAGGACTGCTCCAAGCTTTTAAACTTTCGAAGCACTTCGTCTTGCTCTAGGCTCTTAGCCGGCTTTTTAGTCTTTACCGGTATCTCGAAGTGAGTGTTATAAGTATGAGGCTCGGGTGCTTTGAAGGTTGGTTCAGGGGGTAATATTGGTTATCGTGAGCCTGAAACAATGGCTCGCTGGATGATCTTTGCAGCGTGGCTGGTGGGGTGCCACGAAAATAGGAACATTTGGTGGAGGAGGGTTCTGATTGGGTTGTGAAGCTTGGGGATCATAGGCATTTCTTTCCTGATAGTATTGGTGACTGGGGAAGCTTGTCAAAGGGCCGGGGGGAGGGTATTCCGGCATGTGTCCTGGTGGGAGAGTGGGAATAACGGGAGGGTTAGGCACTTTTTGTACCCTAGCTAAGGCCAACTGCATTTCTTTCATCTCCCGTCTCATCTTATCCATTTCCTCTTTCAGCATTTCATTCTCCATCCTTTCATCATCGACACTTTGGTCTGAACTAGTCATGCTTTTTAGTACGGGCCCTTTGGATCTTGTTTGGTAATGGTAATCTGCCAGAACGTTCTAACAAACTAACTGGTTCGAAATCTCTCTCTGGATAAACAACAAACTTGTTAGCATTAGAGTTTAACACATATTACAATTTCACGTTGGGGTATGCAATGTTCCTAGGAAGTTTAACCATTTCTAACATGTCTTTACTTCGACTGCATGCGTCACTCCGGCTTACTTTGTTTGTGCCTTATTTTGAAACTTTCTTTATCTCTCTTTTTATTTCTTTCTTTTCCTTTATTCACTTTGCCTTTTCTTTTTTCTTTTTAGTGGTGGTCGAATCTTATGTGGACTGCCTACATATCATGTCCCCGCATGAATCAGACCTGGCGTAGTTCTGCCCTATAAGTGCAAAAAACAAAAAGATAATTTTTTGGGAAAATTTCGATTTTTCATTAATAAACATTCTATTACAAACCAGACGCTTCTTGGAAAGGAAAATAACAGACTCGGAACCAAACCAAGTACGAACTCAATAACTACTGACATACTCTAATGCGAAATAAAGATAGACTCTAACAGACAACAGACTCTAAGAGAAAGAAAATGCAGATTCAAACTATGAACACATTAAGGTTTTAAATTTGGGTGCCCGTGGGGCATCATTCGGCCTCACCGCGGGTTTAGATGCAAAGTTCCTCTCCAGTTGTTCCAATTCATACATGAAGTGCTTCACGAATATCGTCACCGCCGAGAAGAAGGTAGTACGGGTCATGTTTTCACACTCCCGACATTTCCTGGTGATAGCACGAGCAATAGTCAGAATCTTGTTCCTGATTCGGTCTTTCTCTAGGAGTAGGCGTTCTATCTGATCCCCTCTAGCCTTCAAAGCCCGAGAATTGTGCAGATGTTGTTTCCGTAACTGCTGTATTTCGTCTTCTATCGAGGCCATCAGATTATATCAGTGTTTACTCTCGGTTTCAAAAGCCTTGGCTTGTTTAGCCGTCTCGCTCTCTAGGGTGGTCACCTTCCTTTTTAGACTGACAATGGTCTTTTCATGATCTTTCCTTGCCTGCTGTAAGTACTGTGTGCGCTCTTTTTTTCTCTTCTCCCATCGTGCCTGGAGTTGTGCTATGGTATCCTCAGATTTCTTCAAATCATCCTGGCACTCACCGATTTCCTTTTTTAACCCTTTTATTAACCATTCATCCGACCGACTCCTTTGTTGTTTGTCAGCATCTCTTCTCATCTGTCGGATTTGGGCTTTCAGCGCCTCGTTTTCTTGGGCCAATTTGCTCTTTTCTCTCCGATTGGCATCAACTTGTAGACTATTTTCAAATTCCAGGTCTCTAATCTGTTGCCTCAGCTTGCCTATTTCTGTCCTATAACTCTCTTCTTTAGCAACCCAATCCCACTGTTCTTGCGACGCCTGGACGAACTCCTGGAGATGGGGCCTTTTGGTCGGTCTCCCAAACTCAATTTCTTTCCTAAACCAAGCAAGGTATCCCGGCGAAACTTTACCTTTGGACCGATCACGTACACATGTATTGGCCGTTAAGTATTGACACTCGCTCCAAATTTGTCGGACTGTTGCTTCAGGAAACTGTCCGTTGGGCCCGATCTCGACTACTTGGTCATTAAGATCTTCATCTTTCGGAACTATTTGGCATCTCCCCAACTGTCTCAAGACTCGATATGGGGCATAGGGCTAAATACTCCGGAGTCCCATCAAAAGGAAATGGGGTCCAGTGGCTGGCATATATATGATTTCATCCACAGTAGTGTCCACCGTATTTGGCTGGCGGGGAGGGTCCGAAAGAATGATGTCCACGTCGTAACTCCCTCGGGTAGACTGACCCCATTGATTCTTGTGTAGAACTCTTCTATGCAAGTTTTCTTCGAGGAACCATAACTCAAGAGCTGGGAACAGTGGCAGAGATGCTCAGTCATCCATATTTGTAGCAACAAGTTACACCCCTCGAAAAAGTTCCCTCTGGCTTTGCAGGCTGTGAGAGCTCGGAAGATATCAGATACTATCATAGGCGCAAGAGTGCTTTTATCTTGAGTGAGCAAGGTACTGACGACCCCGACTATTTTCAGATCAATGTTTTCGTCTTTCTTTGGAAATACCAAAAGGACCAAAAAGGTTATCATAAAAGCCATTCGTCTATGCTCGTCCCATTTCTGACGGCTACTTTTGCTGCATAACTTGTTACCCGGGTTGTTGAATCCTCCGACATGACCGTATCTATCGTATATGAAGCGCGGATTACAAAAACCTGCGGCCAAATCTGGGTTATGGACTGTCCTGGGTATCTTTAACGAATCTAAAAACCGATGCACAGTGACAGCTCTTGGAGCAACCAGGTACATTTGCCTCAACGGAACTTCAGCATTTCCGATGTACCCGGCTATTTCCTCTAAAGTCGGAGTGAGTTCGAAATCGGAGAAGTGGAAGACATTGTGTACCGGGTCCCAGCAGGTGACCAAAGCTCTTATGATATCCCCCCGAGGCTGGATTTTTAATAAACCCGTAAGACCTTTTAGATATTTCTTGACCTCATCTTGCCCTTCACCACCCAAATCATCCCACCATAGCCGCAACTTGAAAGGAATTTTAGTCATCATTGAAAAAGGTTCATTTTGCATCGTGCTCATCCTGCATATTTATTAAGGTGATTAAAAAATAAAATTTATTTGACTCAACAAATTGACTATTTTTAATTTCTCACAGATTAAAAGGAAAATCCAGCTCCGCACATGACTTTTCAGCACTTCGGGAACGAAGATTTTAAAGCTGGGTGAGTCAACCGAACAAAATCCAAAAATGACTAAAAGTGGTCGTTTATGCAAAGTCAGCCCTCTGGCGTCCCTTTTGGAAACATTCGGCTATTCGTGCCAAAAACGGCATCACCCGACTTATTTATGTTGATAATTAAAATTTGACATTTTTTTGCTATTTTTGCAAAAAAGGGAGGTTGGACCCGATGAGGGTTGCCTACGTATCCCGCACCTTGTGAGAATCAAACCGGCGTAGTTCGGGTTGATAAAACAAACTTCTTTTGAAATCAAGACACTTCTCAATGGCAAATAAAACCATTTTTTATAATAAAAAACCCCTTTCCTTTTTTTTTTTCATTTTCTCAAAAAATTCGACAGAGTTTCGACTCTATTTGGACATTGACAATTTTTCAAAACAGGCGATTAGCTACCTCTATCTATCTTTCCTTAAAGTATTCAAGAGCCGATCAGCATGCAAGTCCGAAGCAAAACAAATGCACAGGTAGCAAGCTGGATGCATCAAGATGGTCTTTTGTCATTTTGGTACACCTGTCCTAGACAGACCCAACCCCCGTGTTGAGTCTCCAAAGTCAAATGCACATAATGCAAACAAACATTCCTACTAGGGATCCGGCATGAAGTTGAGTTATTTTAGGTTCGTAACCTGGGTATTTGTTTTAGACTGTGTACCCGAGCAGACAACTCGAGTCGAGGAGGGGGCTACGTACAAGGAACCAAAAGGCCATCCGGCTTAGTAACTTGTCCGACCTCTTTCTTATTTCAAGTATTGACACTAACAGAATAGGGAGTCTCGACCAGCAAGCTCATCCCCTGAGGTAAGAAGAGAAGGGTTTCGACACAGTTTATATACAATTCGGATAATATCAAAGCGGTAAAAGCAGCATTTAGCACATTAGGCCCAAACATGTAACAAAATCAAATAAAGCCAAATATAACAATTCATCTAAGCTCGAATTCTGAACCCTGAACCAGATATTCTGGGTTCGTCCCTGGCAGAGTCGCCAGAGCTGTCACGCCTCCTTTTTACCCGCGCCACCGCAAAGGGGCGCGGAGGGAGTTTTTTTCCAATTAAAGGACAATCGAAACGGGATTTATTATTAAAGGATCAGAGTCGCCACTTGGGAGATTTATGGTGTCCCAAGTCACCGGTTGAATCCCGAATCGAGGAAAATATTGACTATGTTTAACAATCAGCGCACTAGAAATCCGAGTAAGGAATTTTGTTAACCCGGGAGAAGGTGTTAGGCATTCCCGAGTTCCGTGGTTCTAGCACGGTCGCTCGACTGTCATATTCGGCTTATTTATCTAATTTTAATACATGTTGAACCTATGTGCAAATTTGAACTCTTTACCGCTTTTATTATTATTATTTTTAATAAGAATTGCGACGTCGCAAAAATACATCTCGAACCACGTCACATCAATGCACCCGTGGTTATCGACACATTTCGACTCCGTCGAGATTTGGATTTGGGTCACATAAATGTGCACCCGAGTTTCAGAAAGTAAATTATTAAAAGCGTGTCTAAAGCGACAAGCGTGTTATTATTTTGGGAAAGCCATGAAATTCGCTAAACGGCCCGTCCCGAAATCTAAGCAATCAATATATACATTTAACGAGGGCCCCGTGATTTATTTATTTTGTTCGGCGAGGCTCGTCTCATTTTTAAAAAGGGCAAACCTAAAGCAATCTATAATTTTCTACTTTATTTGTCTCTAAAATAAAGAAGAAAAAGTCCTAATTAATTAATATTACAAAATCGGCCTCAAGTTCAAGTCCGGATCCAAACGAAAGGACGAACCTTTTAATTTGAATCCACTACCTAACTTAAAAGCCCAGTCCATCCTTAAGTGCTAACGTGCCATATCAGTCTTGGGTCCAAAGAGCCCAAACCATAAAATTCGTGCAGGCCAACCGTGAATTTTCAGTGGCCCAAAGCGGGCCTAGGACTAGCCTAGTTCAAATGAACAGGATCAGGCCGAGAAGATCGCGGGATAAGCATTTTCACACCACAATTACTCCAACTCTCCAGAGTGTGTTTACCAAATAGTAATAAAATACTACGACGTACGCTCGTTCAAATTAACTACTTATTCATATCCAATTATCATGACCAATTTGTTTAGTCAGTGCTAATGGTGCCTGCTTATTTTAAACAAGTTACTGATGATGCCTACTGATATTACTAGCCTAAACTGTTGATGCATATTGATATTAGGTTTAACTCGAAATCAAACTTGATGACCCATCATACATTTGCAACCCCAATCATGTTTCTGAATTTGATTTTTTAACAGAATAGTGCTATACTAAAGTGAGCACTATCTATACTAAAGCGGTTGCTAGATAACCATGAATTCAAGTAGTCCCAAAACAAACCAGCGCACATTCGAACATTCTGATGCTTCTGTTTCTAATTAAATTATTGTCCCTAACTAATTGCCCACTTTGACATGAATCACTTAGAGCAGAACAAATCAAGAGTTCAAATAACTTCATCTAGTACTAATTGTTATGGTAAAGCAAACTGACAACCTAGCAGCTCAAATTTGTAAACTAACAGCATGTCAACATGAGCGTAGCAGTTCAGTAGCTCTTAATTACAATCCATGTGTATCCATTATTCACATAATACAAAACACATAATCAATATCGACTAGGTATAATTAACTAACAATTCATCCAATTGTAAACAACAGGCAGCCTACAAATGAACACAAATCTGTGAATATTTCCATTTTCAACTTCAAGGAGCTACATCAAGGCGATTCGAAAAGTGTACCTGGAATTGGAACATAAATAAAGTAGAAGAGAGATAAGCAACAACAGTAATACGAGCAGCAATACAACAGCAGTTCAATAACAGCAGTTGGGAGTTCCAAACAGCTACCGACATAGCCCAGAAAGTTTGTAAAAGACCAAACAGCAGCAACCAATATCACCACAAACAAACTCAACCAAACGTATATTAAACCCGAAACTGAACCAGTAGACCACTGAACCACTTAAGCAATCAAAGGGAATCAGATTCACTGTCTAGAATTCGAGTTACTCGTACAGATGCAATGAAACATGATCTTTCTTTTTTGTTTTCTCTTTTTAAACTCTCCAGCACTCTCTTTCAGATTTTCAGAATCATCCCCTAAAATCTGTCTTAAATGACTCTATTTATAACCAAACACTGACCCTGCCAGCTCTTAGGAGCACTCAAGCTAATTAAGAGAGTATTTATTCCCCATCATATTCCCTTACAGCCCATTATCAACTGTCTTGTGTCCAAAGGCATGGACAACTTATAATATTCAATTAATCCCCCCATGCTATTATATTTTGTTCCCCATTAGCACTAACAAATGCATTAGTTTAATGTTACTTAAGTGCTTTACTGACAGCCCACTTAAACTAGCCAATTTTTGAACTTTTCAATCCCCAAATTACCCCTTAACCCGTGTGTATTATCCTACCTCAACCCCTTTCAATCTGTACCAAATCCATCAACTATAACCAATTCAACTAAGTTAGAAATCCTAACCATTGACTAAACTAAGGCTCAAAGGTGAACTCAAGTTCAATTCATTACCAGACCCCAAACATAGTTATTTAACCTAGCAAACTCAAACAACAAATGAATTCAAACTAGATCAAAATAGCATTGCAACAAGATGAAGGACATGGTGATTCATGGAATGAACTAAACATAATTCCATATCAAACCTAAATACGAACAACACTGTAAATGCATTAAATGAAAACACTGAATTCATATACAAAGTGATGGGCAATCATAGATGACATACTTTGAACTTACAGTAATAGCGAGCAATTACGGGAATAGCTATAGTTTATACAAAACTTACTAATACTCACTGATTCGAATCATTCAGGAAAACAAAGAAGAAACAAAGTACAGAGTAAGCACAAAACATTTGAATTTAAACAACAAAAAAAGATAAGAAAGGAGTAGAGGATGAATTTACTGAACAAAAACTAAATAGAAAAAGAAGATAAAACGAACCTAGCAATTAAACGGGGCGTGGGTTCGAACCTCCGATGCCTTTTGGACTTGGGGCCAAGACGGACCCTAGTCGAGTGTTCCTGAACAAGAACACATTCGACTAATGTCCGTTTTGACCTCAGTCTCTGAACTAGCTTCAGATCACCATTCTGAAACCCTTGATTCGAGACTTTCCGGGATGATTCGACGCAAACTAAGGGTGGTTTGGGAACGAGGGAGGTCAGGGTGTAAGTTTGGTAGCATATGAACGGATTAGGGTTTGGGTCGATTCCTTTGACCTAAGATTCGAGGAGCTCGGGGGTGATTCGAAGAAAACTGAGCGTGAGACTGGAACGAGAAAATCGTGGGGAAGCTGTGGTGTGAATTTGGTGGCATTTGAACGGATTAGGGTTCCGGCCTGATTTTCGATCTACTATTCGAAGCACACGACTGAGATTCGAGGGATAAGAGTTAGGGATTCGGAATGGGGAGGTCGAGGGGAATCAGTGGTGATAAGATGGGGTCGTTTGGACCACCGGAACCGCCGTGAGGCGATTTCCGATGGGCGGTGCACGGTGGCAAGAGGCGGGGGATCTGTTTGGTCTCTGAAGCTCAGAGACGAAGAGGTAGGGGGGTTTGGTTTAGGGGGCGGGGTAGGATTTAGGAATATATACTACGTGAGGGATTTAATCCCGGCCGTTAGATCAATTAAGATCAACGGCTAGGATCAAGGAACTAATCAAATACGGTGTCGTTTGGGGTGTCTTTGAAATGGACTGGACCGGGGTCGCTTGGGCCTGTTTGAACAGGCAAAACGGGTTGGGTCTAGGCCCAATCCGATTTTTTTTCCTTTTCTTGTTTTATTTGTTTCTTTTTCTTCTCAAACTAATTTTCCAAATTAAAAGCCAAAATCCTACATTGATTTATAAATCAAATTAACTTATAAAAATGCTAATTAATTATCACACATAATTGAATAACAAATGGGAAAACAAAATCGCACAATCGGACATCAAATGCTAAAAATGCACAGCACATCATTTTTGTGCTTTTCGTTCTCGCAAAGCCAAAATTGTTTTAATTAATTCCTAATTGTAACATTAAATCCTAAATGCACAGACAACACATATTTTTGTATTTTTCTTAACTAAAGTAAAAATAAACATGCACAGACAAAAAATACAAATAAATCACAAACAACACAAAACTATTTTATTTTGAATTTTTGGGAGTAGTTCTCATAGGGAAAAAATCACGTGCTCACACCATCGCTCTCCTATTTCTCTTCCTAAAACTCCTGGGAGTTTATTAAATAATATTTTACCTAGATCTTGGTCAAAAGCATTTCCACTAATAGTACAATAATAAAAATAATCATTTAAAAACTTTTTTATATGAAACCAATTGCTTATACTTAATTGTTCTAGTTTTACTAAAGCGTTCTTCTGTAATACTACTAATCCACTATTTGGATCTTCGCTTGTAATTAAACTATGTATTTTATTTGTAAAATTATAAGGATTTTGTCCCATTGCTATTAAGGTTTGAAAGTCTTGTGGAAATTCTGACTTATAGGCTTCCCTAATCCCTTTGTTGATTCTCCTAAGAAAGTCTCCATATATTTATACATTATTTATGCGTTTGTGTCATTATAGATTTTTATATAGTCTGCCAGTACTTTTGTTTTAGTATATGTAGATGATATATTAGTATTTAGTAAGGATATTAAAAAAAGGTAAGAAATCTATCAATATTTCGTATTAGGACTACGTGCTTTTATAATAGAGAGAGTGTGTGTATATATGTATATGTATATATATTATACATACTCATCTATCAAAAAAAATCAATGCAAAAGTAGATCCTTAAATCACATATTGCTAAAAATACAGTAAAATTTAATTAGTTGAATATAAAGTTCTAAATATTAGATTTTAAATTTTAGTATTTTTAATAAAACTATTTAACATAGATTTATTTGTTGAAGGAATAATTTAGTTTTTTAAAGGCATCGACCAACTTCAACTCTATGGCAATAATTAACTCTATATAAAAAGTTCTATTACATTGTCAGATGTAATAGTTTTTATATTAAGATCATCAAATTGTGATTTCAATTTATAAAATTCATCACTATCACAAGCACAAATATCACCTTTGCATGTAGTGCAAGAAATATCAACATTTTTATTATTATCAGAAAAATCAATTAACTCAACTTCAGCTTCAGATTCAGTCTCTGAGTAATAGTCAGATTCTGATCCCGAAGTGTATAACAAGCCATAAACCTTATCGTGTAACTCATCATCGAGTTCTAAGATAAAAAGATAAGCTATTCCTTTGTTACAGATCCCGTAACTAGAGATATTAATGCCTTGATTAATATGAAACAAAGGCATGTTGATTCATTACAATTAGAAATTCTTAGTATGAATATATTCGATACTATACAATCTGCAAAAGTTCAGCAGAAGATTAAATTGATTGCTGAAAAAATGGCCGTTGATGTTTGCGCCGATCACCCTAGTGCCTTTTGGAACAGGAAAAGGCATATTGTAACTCTTCCATACGAAGAAACCTTCTCTGAGGATGATATTCCTACTAAATCTCGACCTTGCCAGATGAATGCTGAGCTAGTTGAATTCTGCAAAAACGAGATTGATAGTTTGTTACAAAAGGGTTTGATAAAACCCTCAAAATCTCCTTGGTCATGTTCTGCCTTTTATGTTAATAATGCGGCAGAAAAGGAACGAGGTATTCCTCGCTTAGTTATAAATTATAAACCATTAAATAAACATCTAAAATGGATTAGGTATCCTATCCCTAATAAAAGGGACTTGCTATCTAGGTTATATGACGCCAATATATTTTCAAAATTTGATTTAAAATCTGGTTATTGGCAAATTCAAATATTTAAAGAGCATACTTATAGAACTGCTTTCAATGTTCCATTTGGGCAATATGAATGGAATGTTATGCCATTTGGTTTAAAAAATGCCCCTTTTGAATTTCAAAAAATTATGAATGATATTTTTAACCCATATTTGAATTTTATCATCGTATATATTGACGACATATTAGTATTTTCCAAAACTTTGGAGATGCATATCAAACATCTTGATATTTTCAAGAAAATTGTTATACAAAACGGTTTAGTAATTTCTAAATCTAAGATGAGTCTATTCCAAACAAATGTTCGTTTTCTATATAGTAAACATTCATTTTCATTATTAAATACATATCACATTTAGTTTAATATCAATTGCTATTTATTACCAATTTATTCTTATGTACATTTTATATTAATTGACATGTTGCACACGTGCAACGCGCGTAATAAAATGAAAGAATTACAAGAAAATACACATGACTTCACACCATAACAAAATATGGCCAATATTTTTAAGTTTACCCCACCTAGCCCACATTGTACATATTTTGAAAGCACTTGCAAATTCAAAATCTGTGTTCTTATAACCATTGCTTCTAAAAGCTATGGAGTTAATTCTTTGTTCTCACAACCATTGTTTTCAGTCTCTCTTCTTCTTACATCTTCTACATATGCTTCAAGGGGCCGCGTATTTTATGCTTCTCCTCTTGTGTCACCTGCTTGCAATATAAGAAAATTGAAGAGTAGAAGTCCACCATTGAAGACCATTCAAAGCTTTGCTTTTGAAAATGGGTTTTTTGAATTTGTTAGTTGTTTGGAATGGGTGTTGTTCCAATTGATTGAAAATATCAAAAGGAGTTTAAAATTTAAATTTGAAGTGATTTGGAGTAGATTTGAGCAAGATTTGAGTTAAATTTCAGAAAAGACGCAAGGAAAAAGACGAAGTCAGTTTTTTGTATAATTATGTATAATCTTGTATAATAGTGTAGAAACACACCTTATACACTATTATACACTTTTATACACCTTTATACAAGCGTCTGTAGACGAACTTCTTCCACAATTTTCAATTGCAATTCTTGTTCAAAACTAGTCCAAATCTCCATTAAATTGACTTCAAGTTTTATATACAACCTCCTTATACTATTTCTAACAAGTTTAAATAACACCAACTTCAAATTTCTTACAAAATTAAATTCGGAATTTAAACCCACATATTTAAGCTTGTTAAAAATCTAATTTTTACCACCGTAATGAATTTGGTTTGTTGAATTAATATTTCAGTCACAGTTACTGATTCGAAAATTAATTTAAAAGCTTGAGGAGTTTTTTTAAAAATTAAATAGTAATTTTGAGAACCTATTGGAACTGGATATTGAATCCTAGCCTATTATTTTTGGGCTAGTTGGTTGTAGATTGAAATATGGGTTATAAAATTGAAAAGTATGAAGCCTAGTTGTTCTAATGTGAAATTTTCCCTAATAAAATTGCTGTATTATTTATACTTTTAAGTTTTATTTCTGTTAGTTTGTGTCTTGAGAAAGAAACATATAGTTATTTTTATAAAGTAAATAAGTATATATAATGTTACGTACCTGGGAGGGTAACTTTTTAGAAAGCAACATACTCATAATGATAGGCTAGTAGTTATTTTTACCCAAATTCAAATAAGGAATATATTGATTTAAGCTTAATTTTACTTGACTTTAAATTTTTAAGTATTAGTAATTTCTATATAGTTCAAATAACGAAAGTCCTAATAGTCAAAGTTTTATTTAGTTCAAGCTCCTAAATATTAGAAAAATAGTTAATGACGATTTTGTTTAATATAAATTCTATTTTAAAATGGTAAAAAATGCGAATGATATTTACTAAGAATTTTCGTGCTTTTAATATAATGTACTAGTCTTTATGTATGTACCTCGCACATAACTCTTTAGAATTCATAAAAGAAAAAAGTATCCTTAGATTAGAGTAGATTTTAGAACCATATAACAATAGATGCGCCTAATAGTGAATGTAAAAGAAAATTCGGATTCAAAAAACGCTTTACATCATAGAAAAAGTGACATTTTAGTGCATTTTGAAATCTCCTTATATAAAATCTTGGCTCTGGCACTTGCTACAAAGAAATTGCTACTTAATTTAAATAAAGAAAGGAACATTGTAACTTATTGAATTTTATATAGTTGAATATATTGTATAGGGTAAAATTGGTTTACATTAAATGATCAAATGTCAGCATGACACGTGGAACCTAAGACAGGTAGAAAGCAAATCGTGTAATAACCAGTACCGAAAGCAGCAATTGTAATTGACATCGGATAGAACTGGAGAGAGCATAACCAACGTGAACGGATCAAATGCTTGCCATCAGATATTATTCAATGAAGAATATTCTCTGGCATTAAATGGGTAGCCGTTGCAGAGAATATTTGCATTCATGTCCTGTTGTTGCATATTCATCAATGACTCCATTTATTGTCATTTAAGAGAGGCTTGATCCTAGGATCTTATTTTTCTAGGTATAGCTATAAATAGTATACTCAATAACCATTGTAGGGGACGAAATTCTTGGCAAAACTTATGCTACATTCTATTCTCAAGCTAAATAAAATAACTTTTTTGCTCTTTATATTATTCTTTGAATGTTACTGTTTGCCACTCCTCCTTTGATATGTGTTGATCCTCTTGTGTAGATTTGTGTTGATCTTCTTGTATGGAGCTGCTTTGGCCTTCCTTTTCTGCTTCTTTTCCTTTTGTTATTAAGGAGTTTGGTTGGATCTTTATCTTTGCACATTGGCCAGTGGAATGGCCCAGGAAACCGCAGTTTAGGAATAGGAGTTTGTCACACTCATATAGAATCTGTTGTTTGTGTGAGTCAATCCATACATTTGATTTAACTTGTTTATTTAGTGGTAGTTCTACACAAATTCTAGCATATCGTTTACGAAGAGTTGTCGATGTGCATGCATTTACCTTGAGGAGTCTTCCTATTATGTTTTCTACTTTGTGTTAAAATTTTTCATCATAAAACTCTGCGGATAGTTCTGATAATCGTATCCATATTGCAGCAAATGTGTTGTTTGGCTCTTGAGGGCACAAAATTAGATTCCCAACGTTGCACCGATAAAAAGTTACCAAATATAAACCAGAGACCTTTTTGTAAAGCAATTTTCATGTTCTCCTCCTTGTTGAACTTCATTGTTATAGTAGTCCTCTCCCAAATCAATGAGGGGAAAGACCTCTGAAGGCTTCCATAGGTCTGTTATTTTACGTTTGAGAGCTCGGTGAAGGTTTTTTTCCCTTGAAGTTTAATAATAATAGAGAATCTCCAGGGATAATAGATTCGTTGTTGGTCTTTCCCAGTAATTGGTACTAAGTGTTCGATATCCTGATCTTTGGATGTCTTTTCCTCTTCTACCTCGATGGAGTCAATTGCCATAGGCAATAAATATGAAGGGAGTGGAGATAAAGAAAAGCTTCTTTCATGGTCATTGGCTAGGAGTTTTTCCTTGAAGGAGATGAGATCATTCGATTGGATAGGATTAATATCAGGTGGTTTTAGGGATGGTTCCACTCGAACAGTGTGATTTTCCATTATAGTTTCGGTGTGACTAATTTAATGACCGGAGAGAATATGATTGTAGTAGGATTTTACAGAGTTTTTCTTTAGATGGTTAGTTGAAGCTCCCTTTTTAAATTAAGATCATATTTGACTTGAGTCACAATCAACTAGACTAAAATTTTATTTGAGGTTATACTGTTATACAGTATAAATATTTATTCGAACAATACAATCAGCAAGCCCGATTACCACAAATTTACCGAATTCAACTTCTATTTATAATTAAATTGATTTTCTTCATCATTATTGGCGCTTTTGCTATTTAACTAAAAGCCTAATTTTCATCTAATTACTAAGTTTTAATCAATTATCAGTACTGCAGTATTTAACTTAGACAATCAAAAGGATAATGATCCCATTTTTACCTCAAATTGATAGTTTTTTGTCCATATTTCATTAGAGGAGAAGGGGAAGAAGAAGGGGAAGGGGGACAACCATTAAACTCACATATATTATACAATGGACTCCTACTTACGTACTATTCCCTCCGTCTCATATTAACAGTAGTGGTTTCTAAAAATAGTTGTCTCAAATTATTTGTTATTTTAGAAGTTTAAGACAAAATCGATTATTTTTTTCCTTTTTTATCCTTAGTAATAATTGTTGTTGAAGATGGAAATAATACATAAATAGAATAAATATTCAATGAAGAGAGATTATATCTTATGACATAATAAAAGGTAGAATAGTCCAGTCCCTTTCCTAATTAGTATTTCTTAAGGGGTGTGTAGCAGAGAAACACGATACATAATATGAGAGCATTTATTTTCTTTAGTTGGATAGTTTTTTAGGAGAGCATTTATTTATTTATTTTTTTCTGAAAATGTATATGTTTAAGTTGCAGTTTTAATTTATTTATTTATTTATTGAAATGAGTAATTTTTTAAATTTTTTATTGAAACGAGTAATTTTTCTTATGTGTACTCATATTAATTGTTTTTATTGGAACGAGTAAAATTACTTTCACGTACAAAATATTTTATGTTGCTGCTTTATAAAACGTATTGACATATTTATTGAGAGAATGATAACATTTTAAAAAGAACCTAGAAGCATGTGGGATAAACGCATTAGAATCAGGTGGGATTAATAACAAGACACAATCATCTATTTGTATCCAATTCTCAAACTTGGCTTTAATGAAAAAAATTAGTAAATACTTTCTCGCAACCGATATTTATATCAAGGTACTTAATGTATTATATATGTTTATACATATACTTTTCAATTTATACATCATCATTGTTTAAACTTAATAAATTAGCATTATTTGGCGTAAAATGCCACATAAACCAAAAACAACTAAAGATTTTGATCTATTGATATCCATCGAATTCTTTCACTGAATTCTTACTGTCCTTTTCTTTTGGTTTCTCCTTATGCACGAGAGGTTCGAAAATATTTGACTAGTTATTACTCCCAAACAATTTTCTGATTATAATTAAAAGAGATAATATTAAAAAATATTTAGTTATACATGGGGGTCATGAATTTCACTGAAAACCTTTTTCAAACAAATTTCTCAATACTTAATTAGTAATTTGCTATTTACAAATTGATAAATCAAATAAATATTTATAAATCCTAGATATTAATATTTGTTAATATGAAAATATTGTTTATGGGCAAATAAGTATTATGAATTTATGAGGTGGCATGGTTCCACCTCCAACTTATATGACCCGTAGCGAATCACTACCTTAACGAGACCTACCCTGTTAAGTTCTCCGTTTCAAGATTAACCAACAGACGATTACCACGTGTCCCGTCAATGCAACGACCTCGTTTCGCCACCGCATGATCTAAGCACCGCCTACGTGATCTTATTACAATGGCAACGTGTCCATAATGTAACCGGCTACAACCGGTTTTGTAGGGTTAACCAACAGGTCCAGCCGGTCAGTTTCCCGCTAGGTATAAAAATCGCGATCGAAGTTTCCTCCGATTAATTAGTCCCTAAAATCTCTCTCTATCCGGTTTTAGCTCTTGCAAGGTTCGTAGCTCTTCTTTTCCAGTGTAGTTTTTTCCTATCTGTTTCCATTTTTTATTTTTCCTGAAACAATTAGGTAGCTTTAATCCTTTTGGTTGTAATTGCTGTTATCTTAATACGATGAGCTGTCAATATAGATTTTGTCGAATTTTGTCTGTTTGTTTCTTGATCTTTTGATATAATCTACAAGTGGGGTGAAACTAAAGCTAATCAGAATATGAATTAGTGTTATAGAGATGGTTTTCAAAAGAATTTGCTTAAGATTCGAGTAATTTTTTTTACTATTGCACCAAATTTTGGGTAGTGGGTGCATGCAAAAAATGTCTAATTTTGGGAGTTTGTTTGATCTTACTTTTAATTAACCTTTTTCTATATTCTGGAGTTTTTAAGTTAAGATTATCTGGATTTAAGCCAGGAAAAGTTCTTTTTTTTCTTTTTTCTTTTAGCTGTTTGTAAGATTAGGGTTTTTATGGATGCATAAATTACTTGGGTTCTTAATTTGTAATTCTTGTTGTCTTTCTTCTTCTTCTTCTTCTTCTTCTTCTTCTTCTTCTTCTTCTTCTTCTTCTTCTTCTTCTTCTTCTTCTAATGATGAGTATGTAAAAATGTTGTTACTATACAGGACAAAAAGATCTGGTGCTGTCGTTTTGTTGGTGAAGATAGTAATTTATTCGGATAATTTGATGTTTGTAGATTGTTTTGATGAAATTTTGAAGGTTACATAAGAAGTTCTGAACTTAGTTCTGCACTGTAGAGCCTGGAAAAAAGGGGTAAGCACTGGAGAGGTACTTGGATTCCAGCCACCAGGGGATTGTGCCTCCAATGGCGCCTTCTCGGGTGGCTGGAGGGATGGCACATTCTTCTTCAAGTTCTGGTATCTTTTTCCAAGGAGATGGGCAGTCTCAAGTTGCCGGAAATTCTCACTTGACTTCATCTTTTGGGAATTCATCGAATTCACTACCTGGAAATCCACGGTCAAGTTTGGGTCCTCTATCTGGGGATGTTAGTAATACAGTTCTGAATAGTGTAGCAAGCTCAGGTCCTAGTGTTGGGGCAAGTTCATTGGTTACGGATGCCAATTCAGGACTTTCAGGGGGTCCCAATCTTCAGAGAAGTGCCAGCATTAATAATGAATCCTACATGCGGTTGCCTGCATCACCTTTGTCATTTTCTTCTAATAACATAAGTGTGTCTGGTTCATCAGTCATGGATGGATCTTCCATGGTTCAGCAAAGCTCTAACCAAGACCCAAACTCCCAACAACCTCAACATAATCAGCAGCGTCAGGGCGCTTCTAGTGCTACATCTTTGCCCACATCTAGAGTGGGCCAGGTTCAGCTGCCTAATGGTCAAGGCCTTAGGGTTCCAGGATCATTCATCCAGGATCCTGTGGCTTTGTCGCATATGCAAAAGAAACCGCGGCTGGACATCAAGCAGGAAGATATTCTACAGCAGCAAGTTCTGCAACAGTTGCTGCAAAGACAAGATCCTTTGCACATGCAGAACTCCAATCCTCAGTTACAAGCCTTGATTCAGCAGCAGAGGCTGAGGCAACAGCAGCAACAACAGCATCAGTTATTGCAGTATCTGCCACCGATGCAGAGAGCCCAGCTACTGCAGCAACAGCAGCAGCTGCAGCTAAGGCAACAACTTCAACAACAAAGCGTGCAGCCTGTATCAGCCATGAAGCGCCCATCTGATGGTGTCTTGTGCTCTAGACGGTTAATGCAATACTTGTATCATCAGAGGCAACGACCTCCTGTGAGTGACATTGTTTCTAGTTGTGAAGAATGGCCCATAAATATAGAACAAGTTCATGTGTCTCATTTCTATATGATTTACTATGTCTAATAGGACAACGCTATTGCCTATTGGAGAAAGTTTGTGGCCGAGTATTATTCCCCACGGGCAAAGAAGAGATGGTGCTTGTCATTATACGAGAATGTTGGGCATCATTCACTTGGCGTGTTTCCACAATCAACCATGGTAATATTTAATATCATGGATTTTCTATTTGAATTAGTTTCTTCTTTCTCAGGCCTAAAGTTAGAAATAGTTCTACGACCACGGCTATCAGTTAGTGCTCGTTTTGTTCAACCTCATGCGCTATGCTGAATGCTTAGTTCAGAGAGAGTATTGTATGATCATATGCTTGGTGTTGTCTATTTTCTTCTTGTGATATTCTCCTGCTTGCCTGATATAATATGGCTCTGTGGTCTTCCATAACTTTAATTCATTCTCTCCTTAAACTAATTCCATAAGCAACATATTCTATTTTTTTTTTTGACTCTGTTCTTTTTTTGGCACCAGGATGCATGGCATTGTGATATTTGTGGCTCAAAATCAGGCAGAGGATTTGGTAAGTGGAAGTTGTCATAGTCATTGATTTGCAGCCAACACATCACTATTAGTGGTTTTAGGTTGTGTCAAGTTCTAGATGCTACAATTCTATAACTCGTGTAGTATCAACTTACCTTATAGCGCAGCTTGATACATAGAGTTGAACCACTTTTTACAATAGGAGATGCAATTGCCTTTGCGTTGAACTCGAGAACATCTACTTTAAAGACGGGAGGAAGTATGGGTAGGGTTGGTGAATATGATTTTGTCTGCGCGGAAGGTCAAATTTCAACTTGTATCTGACACTATCTGCATAAATTATACACCATATTGTCTAGTTTCACCTCATTGGGCCATAATGAAAGTTGGTACAGTCTTTCTTGGATCCAAGGAACTGTTGGGAAAGAACATATTGATATAAGGTTCAACTTATCTCTTCCAAGAAGGGTAGAGTTCTTGGAGGAATTAACATTTGGACCACAATAGATGGAGCTGTGTGTAAACGTGACATTCAGAAAATGCATAGACGACCTGTATGTTGCTAGTAAAATATATACAAGTGCTTATCCAAATTAGCATATCAATAAGTTCTTAACCTCGGACTTGAGAGTCAATGTCTCTTGAGGATTCAACTTTCCCCCTCTCCTACCCCTCCCCCCCTCCAAAAAAAAAAAAATAGAAAAAAGAAAATAAAGTGTAAACCTGTTTCTAAAGTCTTACGATGCTCATTTATACAGTAATGACTTGGTGATATGGAAAACCGCTAGAGTTGTCAGTAGAGGGTGCTCTTATTGTTTGCTTTAGAATAGGAAATACACAATCTTATTTATACATTGATTCGTGGCTCATGGGATCGTCCTGTGACATATCCATTTCTGGTCACATTTGGTTATCTGTGTCACATCAAAATGTGAAGTATGTCAAGTGGCCACAGTTCCAACTCTTGCTTCCTTTATGCCAAAACTGATAATTGTGCAGCCTCAAAGTCGCTAAGACATCTGACTTAGCAAGTGATATGTAATTCAAATAAGCGTTGCAGGGGAATATGTTACTGATCAGGAAAAGAATTAGATATTTAGTACGATGAAATTAGTCATTCAATCTGATTTAGAAACTTAATATGGCATCTTTCCATATGAAAATGAATAACTTAATTAACTGGTTCTTACTTCATATGTTTCTTTTAATGCAGTTTTCTCAATCCATTTCTCCATGTAATTGTTATTTGTGTTTATAGTTATCTTTTCTTTGCATTGCATGTGTGGTTTTATTTTTTTTCTTTATCAGCTTTCTTCACTCACTTTAATTGCTCCGGTTAAAGTCCTTGGAGACATTTTCTTTTCTGATCTATTTTGCTTGAACGGCTGAGTCTAAACATGCTTGGCATTAGAAGCATCTGCTTCATAAAAGTTTGCGAGATCAAGATAGTTATTATTTACTTTTTTTTTTTTGGGTAAGGGATAGTTATTATTTACTTAGCTAGTACTGGAGGTAGAACTGTAGTAGACTGGCATTTCGAAAAGACATCATTCAGGTTTTTCATATTCATAGTAGAAGTTTTCATCTGCGGAGTTTTAGCAGACTCTGCAGGAAATATAAGGAGATGAGGAGATAGTTGATGTGTTAACAATTCACTATTGCCAGACCTCCCCCCACTTTTATCCCTCCATGGGACAAAAGTCAAAAGAAAGAAAAATAATGGACCCAAAATCTCTTGGACGAAGTACGAGGTTGCACAGGAAGAATCTGAGAGATGATGCTTAAGACCTGTCTACCTGATATCTGAATTTGTGTCAGCATACATTGCAATGATTAGGGTCTTCATATCATAATCATGATCACTACCAAATAATTGATCTGCTTGTTTCTGACTAGCTTCTTGTTCTTGGTGGTTTTTAACAGAGGCAACTTTCGAAGTTCTTCCCAGGCTGAACGAAATCAAATTTAGCAGTGGTGTCATCGATGAACTCTTGTTTTTGGATTTTCCGCGTGAATGCAGGTCCCCCTCAGGATTAATGATGTTGGAATATGCGAAAGCAGTTCAGGAAAGTGTATATGAACAACTTCGCGTGGTTCGGGAGGGTCAACTCCGAATCATTTTTACCTCTGATTTGAAGGTACTGTAAAAATTGATCAGCTGTGAGGGCATAATTTATTTAAGTCGTCTATAGCTTTTTGCTTTTTCTGCTGCTCCTCAGATATTGTCATGGGAATTTTGTGCTCGGCGCCATGAAGAGCTTCTTCCTCGGAGATTAGTTGCACCACAGGTATTGAACTAAATTAAAATTTCCACTTGCTCCAGTGGTTCTTTCAGTTATATGAACTAGGATCATCCTTAAGATACAATTTGGCATTCTTTTTAACATTTAGTATTGTTCACTCCATCGGGTTTGAACCGTTGAATCAGCCGCTGATGCTTGCATCAGGTTAAGCTGCCTACAAAGGGGTGTGGCCCTTCCTCAAGCCCTGTATGAATGTAGGATACTTGGTACACCAGACTGCCTTTTTTATTGTTATGTCATTAAGATAGTGAAGGATCTCAATCTTCGTTCTGCTTTTAGTATGTCCTATTAGGAGAACATGTTCTGTTTTTCTTTCTCATGTATATGACAGTTGCTATCTGTAGTCGTCAATGTTTGGAGGATTTCCCAATTTCGTTTATATGACCACCTCCGTGTTGTTTCTTGGATAGTAGGCTCATGCAACTAATGTATAGGACACATGAAATCTGCTCAACTGTTGTGTTCTGTCACCAGTGATTTGATTCAACTGGGCTGCCGGTGGCCACCCTCTTTGCTGGAGGATCTGGATATTTTCTCTTTGGAATAAAAGAGAAGTCCTATTGACCCTAGCTCCACCAATTGTGCCAACCTAACTAACGCGCTTAACGATTCCCTTTTAACTTCATCTTGGCGACTCACCTGACAATGAATGAAGAGCAATTTCAGTGTTTACAACTTGTCCTCGTAACATTTTTTTTTTGCAGGTGAATCAATTGCTGCAGGTTGCTCAGAAATGCCAAACTACATTAACAGAAACTGGACCTGATGGGGTTTCTCAGCAGGATTTACAAGCAAACAGCAACATGTGAGTTGAAAGCTATTCGTCTGTGCTTATCCAACCCCCCCCCCCCTCCCTTTTCTTCTCTCCCCACCAATGAAAAGCTACTTGTCTGATTTCATGCTACTTTCTCAGTATGTAATTCGTTTTTGTTTCTCCTCCCATTTTAGCTTGATCTCCAGTTTCTCTCCATCTACTAAGTTGCGTGTAAGAATCGACTTTGTCCTTATCAAAAATAAAAAGAATCGACTTTGTACTGAATGTAGTGTCTGTTACTGTGTTTATTCGGTAGGCTCGCTTAGGTGTACCTTAACCTAAATAATAAATCCACTTCCGATGCCCCCCCCCCCTACTCTTGTAATAAAGCTCTCTTGCTCATAACTGAGATATGCACCTATAAGAGAAGTTTGGTTGATATTAAAGTTATAGAGAACCGACAAGGATTTATTTGGAACTGCATGCTTCCGTTATGTTTCTTTCTTTTTTGTTCCCAGGTGTTCAAAGTGGTAAAAGCACTTCTAACCTTAGGGGATATACTTCTCACTAAGTTTGAGAGATATATTGTCTCTTATGTCTTGCAACTGGTTTGAAATATAATCTCATGTCACGTTGTTGTTACTTTTCTTAGGGTTGTCACAACTGGACGTCAACTTGCCAAGAGTTTGGAGTTGCAGTCACTTAATGATTTGGGATTTTCCAAGAGATATGTTAGATGCCTACAGGTATGTTTGAATGAATATGGGATGAGAAGATAGGCTTTTTGGTGAAGAAAATACGACATAAGAATTTTCCTCACTCTTTCATGTTTAATCAAAGCATTGGCTTTGCTTATCTGGCTTTCTAGTGTTTTAGTACTTGAATTCGTTGGTATGATGTTCAGATAGCTGAGGTCGTGAATAGCATGAAGGACTTGATGGATTTTTGCAGAGATCATAAAGCTGGTCCAATTGGTAATAGATTTGTTTTTTACATTTGTTTGGAACTAAGTGGGCGTTTGGACATAAGAATTGTAAAATTCCAAAACAGGGTGAAAATCTTTTTCAAGTGAAAATGGTATTTGAAATTTAGAGCTGTGTTTGGACATGAATATAATTTTGGGTTGTTTTTGAATTTTTATGAGTGATTTTGAGTGAAAATTTTGAAAAACAACTTTTTGGAGTTTCTCAAATTCTTGAAACTTTTTAAAATGCATCTTCGCCATTATTAAAGTGAAAATCTTTTTTTAAAAAGGGAAAATTTTCTTATGTCCAAACGGGCTCTAAAACTGAAAATACTCATCTTTCGCCATTATTATCTATACCATGGTAGATTGTAGTTCTAGAGTGTCTTTTGCATGTTGGGAGAATGCTAAAAACTGTGACATTACTTCTCTGCTTGTTTTGCAGAGGGCTTAAAAAATTTCCCACGACATAGTACTGCAGCCAAATTTCAGGCACAAAATGCACAGGAAACAGAGCAGCAGGTGGGTATTCAGGGCCTGCCAACTGATCGCAGTGCGTTGAACAGGCTTATGTCATTGCACCCTGGGCTTAATAGCCAAATGAGCAATAACCAGCACATGGGTGGTCGGGGAGCTTTAAGTGGCTCTGGACAAGCTGCTCTTCAGCTCACAAACTTCCAAAATTCACTAATGCGGCAAAATTCAATGAATTCAAACTCAAATACAACCCAACAAGATGCTTCTCCTTCTTTCAATTATTCGAACCACTCTCAATCTTCACTTTCGCAAGGGGCCAATGGTATATTGCCAGGGACAATGCAGAACTTACCTGTCAGTGGCTTGTCAAGTACCAATCTGCAGCAACAACAGCAGCGATTATTGAATAGTGGCTTAATCCCGCAAAATCAGTCTCAACCATCGCATGGTAGCCAGGTCCTACAGCAACAAATGATCCAGCAGCTCCTCCAGGACATGAATGCTAACAGCGGTGGGTGTGGAGTTCAACAGCAGTGCCTTTCTGGGCAGAGTGGAGGTGGTATTGCTTCTAGGGAAGGGTTTGCATTTGGAAACAATAGTTCTGTGGCTGCTGCAACAGCTACACATGGGCCGGTAAGCAGTGTTGGACCAACACCAAGTAGAAGCGACAGTTTTAAATCGGCTTCTAACTGTGAACCCTCTGCATCGGCTGGCAACAGTGCTTTCAGTCAAAAAGCTCCAGATTTACCTCAAAGTCTGCATTTATCTGATGAGTTGGTCCCAGATATGACACATGAATTCAGTGAAAATGGTTTCTTTAGCAGTGATCTTGACAACAATATGAATTATGGATGGAAGGCTTGACTGACATGTTTTGCTCCTTTTGGTTTTGATGAGAAAAGGATACTGCTATATATCTTTGTACAGGTTGATTGTGTTAGGTTTTTTGTTTTCTTCTGATTCTTCCCTATTTTGTAGTTCGAGGCTGTTGTGGTGTTAAGCACTTGCCCTCTCTAGGTATTTAGGCCTACTTTCTTTACTTTCACACTCTTGGTGTTTACACCTCGAAAACCACCCACAAGTGTAATCTATAGGAATGGACTGGAGAACATTATTAACTGCTATTACTATTCTGTTCAGTTCGTTTGCCCTTTGGCCTGTCATGTGTGTGAATCCGTGTTTCAATGGTTTGCTGTAATAGAGGATGTGAAATGACTAAGATTTTGTAGGGAGGTCGTGCATGTTTCCTATCAGGCAAGCTCATGGGGAGCATGAAACTTGCAAGATTTCGAGGCGTCATGTCTTGTGTTATTTCTTGGCTTTCTGTTTCTCACTCCAACTAATGCCAATCAATACTCCTAAAATTTTATGTTGATTCATGCCATCGTTCTAGCGCCACAAAAATGATAATTTATTTTGGTTTATTTTTCTCGTTGCTGTTCTTTTTGATATCCTTTTTGCTCCCCAAAGCGAAACGAGATCTATTCTGATTTAGTGATATTTTCGATTTCCCTCCATTAACGTAATGAATGCAATTCCTCCTTTCTTTTTTTTTTGGTGGGTGGCACAGAAAATTAATTTCTTTTTGGGTCTCGTTAAGTCTTTCCCTCAAAGCTGCTCGTTTAGGGCAGGCAAAATGTGGATATACTGCTGGGTTTCTTTTAACTTACTTTTTGTCTATCAGGTAACCAGAGATGCCTCTAGACTTCCAATTTCCATAAAGATCCTCTTATTGCTTTTCAGAGGTTTCAGGTCAAAGAAGAGTTTAGAGAAATCGCGACTCCATTAAGGCAAGTAACCAATATTTAGATGTCTTGGTATCTGCCTGTCTCACACTGCCTTTCACCAAGATAAACACTTATCACTGTGTCCACTTTTACCGGCCTTTTCTTTTGGATGTTAAATTGGCAATTTGTGACCGAGTCATGGTAGAAAGAAATATTACAAGAATCTCTTGTTGGCGCAAGGCCAAGCACTGTTATGGTTGTAAGCAGCAACAAACCCAACACTCAGGTGAATAATTAACTTACAGAGCAGCAAAGAAAGGTAGGATCTATACACTCAGAATCTGTCATCCAACTGTTAAGGCCTAAAAAAGGGCGGCCAAACTAGACATCATACTCCTCATCAACCACGACAGCTCCAGCTCCTAGTAGTGTATTCAGGATCATTTGCTCCCATCCCCTCAAGTTTGAACCAAAACTACGAAGCCGAGGACTACTTGACTCTCCTTCAGAAAATTTAGTACGTGATTGGCTCAAGTTCTCTTTTGGGTAATACTTCAGGGTCCACTTCCCCGATTCATCGAGTATTGAAACATCAAATGCTGGCAAGAGTGGTCTTCCAACAACTTGAACGTGCGACACACTAAAAGGGAATCAACAAAGATTATCTTAGAGATCCCGAAGTCGTGAGATTATATTCATGCCCTTTATAACACATGTCCTCATTTAAATATACGACAACTATATGGTAGACTAAGACTGCAGTAAAAGCAGGAAATAAACGACATTTTGAATTTTGAGGCCAAGAATCCAAAAGAAGGAACTGACCATATATAATATTGACCATCCATTTCTTGTCTTTGAACTCTGCCTAAGAGCTCTAATTGTAGGACTCCACCAATGCAAAGAACAGGTTCTGGCAGCTTAAACTTCTGCAAGCTGTTCTCCTGTAACCATAAGAAGAAAACTTAGCTGTTCCAAAGTCAAGACACAAAAAAAAAAAAAAAAAAAAATCTTAACCAAAACTGAGCTGCAGCTGAAGTCGAGTTTAAATTGTTTGCTTTCGTCAACAGAGAAGAAGATTAGTTCATGACTGAGCACCTAGCAGCTGTGTTAAAATGAGTGATATACTTCCGCCAAGGACATGTTCCGACACAAGTAAGACCAGGAAATAGGCTTAGTTAGGGAAAACCAGTACTATGACTTGGGAACAAGCTATTATCCCAAGAGTAGATGTCAGTATCCATTTGATCGCTTCACGGATAAGAACTATCCAGAATAAAAGAAACTGAAATACTGTTACTGTTTCGCACCTGCTCCATGGGAAATACTGGTGAGGTATATGTCCATATGATGTTGTCCAACAAAGATCCTTGAGCAGCCGCAGATTCATGTCCGTTGTCACTTTCTACATCTATTTTAACATTAGAATGTCCCACTCTGAATCTCACAGCTTTTGCTGAATAAATGGGAAATCCAAACTGGAAATACGCTGTTACAAGATCATAATATTTCTAGTTAATGAGAAAAAACAAATAAGCTGAATCCATAACATAACAGAAGATAAAAACTTGAGGTGCAACCTTGAAATGGTTGCACATGAAATTCTGAAATCAAGCACAACTTTGAGATTAATTTATAAGTTAGTGTCTCAGGAACAGCAGGATCACTTTCTCCTCTACTTGACCAGTATGAAGCCCTGCGGCCAACCTGATCACTCGGTTCTAATGTATTCAGAATGCTTTCTTCAGGATAGTTATCAGTACTTGATGCAAGGATTGCATCTATTAAGCAATCTTTCCTCGTACAGTTGGAAAGGCCTTGTGCCAAAAAAGCATAAACTCTGTGATCCCACTCCAGACATAACAACTCGAGTCTACGCTGAGATACTACTGGTGTAATCGTGTTTTTAACTTCAACCATATTTGCGACACTTGATATTTCAGGAAATCTCCTTAAACAGAGATGCTTACACAATCCATTTCCAATCACTGCACAAAATTGTGGAGTGTGAAGTGAGATGGCTTGGGAAAAAGATAAAAAAGGATGACAAAGACCCTGATTTTTCCGTTTCAGCAAATTAAGAAACTATACTCATACCATTCTTTTAACAGCATATAAGGCACTAAGCATTAAATGTTGATGAAAATGGCTGTAAATAAACTAGGTAAAAAGATAAAGTCATCATCCATAGAAATAACAGCACCTCTATTTGGCTATCTATATAGAATGGAAGTAGTGTAATGTGAAGGGAAGGGAATGGAACTGCATTATAATGTGAAAGATGGTGTATAGTTTACCGAATTGACGCCAAGAAGTAGAAACAGCAGAAACCCGAACAAGATCAGAGGGATCCTCCAAACACATTAGGATCTTTATAGACATATCAGGTAGAAACCATTGCACAAAATCCCCACATCTCTCCATTTCAATCTTTATATCACTCGAAGGCGTTCAGTCACCTATCAAACACAACAATAACAAGAACCAACTAATTTGATGCAGCCCAAATAAGTCAGTCAAAACATACTACTATTTTGAATTCAGAATTCTAATCCAAAATACCCAAAAAACAGAAAATTCAGGCTCTTGGGTCAATTAGGTTCCAAACAAGACCCATAATTAAGTTACTAAAACCTATTCATTAAGAAAGGAAGAGATTGTATAACAGGACAAAAAAGAAAAGGGTAGTGAAGAAAGGAATTTACCTTTTGCAAGAAGTAAACAATACAACAACAACAACAACAACCCAGTATAATCCCACTTAGTGGGGTCTGGGGAGGGTAGTGTGTAAGCAGACCTTACCCCTATCCTAGGGTAGAGAGACTGTTTCCAAATAGACCCCGGACATACTTCTCTCCAAGAACTTCCCACCTTGCTCTTGGGGAGACTCGAACTCACAACCTCTCGGTTGGAAGTGAGGTTGCTTACCATCAGAGCAACCCCTCTCGTCACGATCAAGAAAATGAAAATGTGAAAGAGAAAGGAGTTGATTAATGGGTGGTGGCAGAAACCGCACCAACCGACAACCACAGCTTTAGATCAAATTCTAAAGGGAAAGTAATTAAAACTATAAAGGATATTAGTAGTATATACAAAGTCAAAACTCAAATGTCATTATTGATTGATTACAGGCCAATAATTAAGATTATTTATGTCTTTACTTTCGATCCCTCATTAGAAAACGATCGTAATAGTAATACTAGTACCTGCTAAAATATGGACTATTTCTGAAGCAGAGAGGATAACACAATAGATACAGGAGGAAAGGTAAAGTCGATAAGGACAGGTTTTATCGTACACTGTCATTGTCTGGTGTACGTGTCAAGTTACCATATCCGTCAGAGAAATTGAAACTTGAAACATGGTTGACCCTCCATTTTATGCTCCTTTTTTTCTGGAATTACCGATCCAAGGAACGTGCTTATGGTTATACATATTAAGTTTCATAAGTTGTTGTTGGGTTAAAGATTATATTGCACTGATACTTAAAAGATGTAAAGCTGTAACTTGTTCTATCATACATACAAATCTTATTTTGCTCTTTTGGTTAAAAGTTAAAAGGCTCTTTTTCAAAAAATAATTGTCCATTTGTCATGTTCTCTACCTTTTTTGGAGTAAATTACTTACATCATCGCTCAATTATCTAAAATTATGGACTATAATCATATTTTTTTATTTGTAACACGAAAATGACTCAGCTATTCCTATTACACATAATGGTCATTCATTGGAATTTTTTGACCAAAAAGTATGAAACCTTTTGTTAAACTAATTAAATAAGAGAATAATGAGTAAATCCTAGCTAAACATAATAAATCATAGATCTGAAATATGTTTATACAAATAACATGGAATTGCATTTAAACCAATTTAATACAAGTGGTATTAAATGATACTGCTATGAGTGAGTAGGGGAACAATGATAAGCAATAACTATATTAAATGACAATAAATGTAAATAGAAAGAATGATTCACCCAAATATCGAATGAGGTGCATGATTCTTCTATCTGACAATGATATAAGATAAATGAACGTGGGAATATAGAGAGCTTTCTCGGATCTGATGCGAGAAAATGTGATATAAACAACAAATCAGATCTTTATGGAAATGCAATGTTTGTAATTTAAGAATTCTTATCATATAGAATATTACATGCCCTCTTCCTCTCTCTACCTTTCTCTTTATATGAGACTAGTATACGTACTCGCGCGATGCGCGGATCGATTCAAAGAAAAAAAGAGCGAGAGAGACAATAGAAACATATGTATATATATTGCTGATTAAATTTAACGATCGAATTCAAAAGAATTAAAATAAAAAATGAATAGATGAATTTATTGGGGCCAATATTGGAACCCAAGTATGATTCAAAACCAAATAACAGTACTATTCTAAGAAAATTTTCCAGTAACTGTGAAGCTAGCTTAGATCAACCGTACAAACCTTTGCAATTGATGTGAAAATGTAAGAGGTAAAAAACTGATGCTCGATTTCTATCAAGATAGATGTCATAGGCTAGTTTTTAATCCTTGAAAGTAATAAAATTAAGTTTTTCATCATGGTAAGATTCTCATTGTCCTTGATTCCAAGAGAAAAAAATTGACATATATTTAAGAAAGGGTTATTTCTTGTCAATTTTAAAAAGAAACTGTTTCATCTTTGATATTTGCAATAATGTCTCTGCAGGCCACTGTCAATCCAGTTCCTCTTAATGAACGAAAAGTTGCTGTAAAATTTAGCTCTTTCAAGATAGCTGGTCTTGTAGGTGAAACCTTAATTTTGGCTTGGAAATGTAAGTAGCCTGCATTTTATTGTATTCCTTACGGCAATATGACTGCGACATTAATATATTTTCATTTCTACTTACCTATCTCTCTGTTACTGCTTTCTTCATGGTGAATTAGGTAGAAATACTAAACCAAACGTATAAAGCTTTACTTGTTAACTTTTCAAATAATAATCAACTGGTTGTAAGTGAAGAATAAAGAACTAATTTATGCTTCAATTTGTTACAATGCATAACTACCAAATTGAATATCAGAAAAAGCCTATTCTACTTTTAAAAAACTCATAATGGTGATTAAGGTTCCTCAAATGTATTCCTCCAAGTGTTTATCCCAAACTGTCAAATATATTTTATGGAGGATATGTAAGCACGTGATTTTTGCCCTGTATGAGGATTACTCCCAAAAAATTCAAAATAAAACAATTTTCCTTTGTGTGCAATTTTTGAATTTTCGTGACATTTTTTGATAATTATTTGTATTTTTGCCTATGCATGTTAATGTGTTAAATTAATAAAAAATATATCGCATTTGCATTTGATATTTAATTAAGTTTGTTTTACAAAATGAAAAAATCATAAAAATAATGTATGTTGCATTTTTAACATTTAATGTCCAAATTGTGTGATTTTATCGTTAATCGCTATTTAATTATGTGTTAATTATTATTAAGAGTTAATTAGTATTTCCAGATAATTTTGGGTTTTATAATTTAATCTTAGCATTTTTAGCTTTATTATTTAGGAAATTGAATAAATAGAAAAGAACAAAAATAGAAGAAGACCGGATTGGGCTTTTTCTTCAATTTTAGATCACAGGCCCAAAGATACCCAACCTTCCCCTACGACCCGGTCCATTTCAAACCGGGTCGACCCAGTCCATAACCCAAAAAACCCAACACCCCTATCTCCCTATCTTTCATTTCACAAAAAACAAACCCAAAAAACCTAAGAACCTACCCGCCACCTCCCTCTTCTTCTTCTCCAAATCCCTCCAAACCCTAGCAGCCATGGCTGCCTCCACATCGTCACCATCACCTCCGACAACCATGGCTGCCTACCCCTGCTGCGTCGTCCTCCTCATCGTCACCACCTGCTTCTGCCGCTGCTTCGTTATCTTCTTCGGCACGCAGCGAACCAGTCCAAAACGAGCTCCACCTCCTCGTCCCAAACGACCAGCAACTCGACCAGATTCACGACGCACAACCATGGCTGCCCGCGTTGCTGCTGCTGCTTCATCCAGTTTCTGCAGCGTCGCCACTACTGCTCCTGCTACGTCCAGCCATGGACGAGCTACAACGTCGCTTCTGCTGCCTTCTGCTACGTCCAGCCATGGACGACCACCAAAGCTGCCCTCCGTCGAGCATGTTCAGCAGTAGCAGCTGCTACTACTTCACCGCCTCCTCTCCGCCACTGCTTCGTCTTCAAACGACACCAAACGACCATCTTCTTCGATCATCCGTTCGTGGTCGTCTTCGGCGTCAAGTTATTTTGGTGCGATAATTGTTTCCGGGCAGATTTGTTTTCGTTCGAGTTTATCGTCGTTCCGATCCGGTTAGTTGGTTTAAGTTTTGTTTCTGTCCGTAATTTGTTTGATATTTTCGGATATGAAATCAGTAAATGTTTGATTCTTGTTTTTGTTCGTGTTTATCATTTTTTTATTTTTTTTCAGTTTGTTTCATTTTTTCTTGTTTATTTTTTAGGTAGAAATTGTTAGTTTAATTATAATGTTGTTAGATTTAAGTTGAAGTTCAATTAATTATTTCTTCAGTTTGTTTTTATTAATTTAAAAAGATTTAGTTTTAATATAGAAATATGTTAGTTTGATAACTTGAATCCGTCATCTTTGTTGTTTAATATAGATTTAATTCGTGTTCATTTTTTTGTTTGAAGTTCGTTTTTAATCCAGTGATTTAATGTGAGCTTATGTTTTGGTTTTTAATTTTTTGATTTAGTTTGAATCATTCATCTTTGTTGTAATGTTGTTAGATTTAATTTGAAGATCAATTGATTATTGAGTTTAGTGATTTGAATCCGTTTATTTGTTCTGTTTAAGTTTAATTTGAATTTGAGCTCAATGATTTGAATATACTTGTTTGTTATTGTTGTTGAATCTGAAAGTAGATTTGTTGTTTAAAAATATTGTTCAGTCAAAATAATTCCAGTTGTTTCTTTGCTGTTCATCATTTAGTTTGAATTTGTTGATTGAATTTGATTAAGAATTGGTTATAGTTGCTGTATTTTGGTTAGAATTGATTAGGTGAATTGATTATAGCTGATGGTGGTAGAATGGTCAATTGCAGTATTTTCAAGGGTAAAATGGTAATTTCAGTAATTTCAAAGGGGTATTTTTGAATTGAAAATCTGAACAATTTTTTATTTTTAGTGCTCTGTCCATTAAGATTAAATAATATTTAAATAATATTAAAATAATACGTAGTGGGGGACAAGACATAATGGTGGGAAATTTTTACATTGTTTAATATAGTGGGGGACAAAACATGCGGTAGTGGGGCAATAAGTGATGTGTTAATACATTGTTTAATATAGTGAGGGACAAAATATTAGGTAGTGGGAAATTAAAGGGGGATGGGTAGAAGATAGTGGGATTTAATTTTTTAAATGCTGAAAGTTGGTAATAAATAGAGGGGCTGGACACAAATAAAAAGGGGCTGGATATCGAAGAGAGTGGGAATTCCGAAAATATTAAGACTTCCAAAAAAAAAACATTCTGAAAATTTAAAGAGAGAGTAGTATACACCTGATATACAATCTAAATATTCTGATATACGGATTCAGAAATTAAGGGTTAAATATTAACTAGTCTTTCAATCTGAAAAGATTCCCTTTACTTCTGCCCGTTGATTGTTGTTGGTGTCTCTGGATTTTCGTTTGATTTGTTCCTTGAGTTTGGTTGGTTGTTTGCCACTACTTCACTGGTTTGTTGGATTTTTATCTTGATTTTAAAATCTGTCACTGGTTTCTCATTGCTGGTTGTTACTGGTTGCTGGGTGTTGCTGTTGTTGTATGCTACTGCATTTCTGCTGATCTTCCTTTTCTTTTGCTTCCAATATCAAGTACACAACTGACACGCTGGTTATTGTAAACTGAAACATGAAACATGAATATGAAATGAAGAGTTGAAATTCTGAATTTATCTTAATTATATTCTGAATTTTATTTGTATATATACATTATTTAACTTACTCTAATCAGAATCATGTAGCTGTTTAATATATATAATGGAACATCTGACGGTAGTTTAGTGGACGAACTATCTATGTATTGCCTAAAAATAAATAAATGGTGTAGTAACTCTGTCTAGTTAATTCGTTATTGTTGGATGATTATCATGTCTCAAAAAGTATGTTAACTGATTTAGACTATTTTTAAACATTCAACAGTTAGTTCACTAAACGAATAGATCATTTCGGAACTTGTAGGAATATTGTTTAGCTAAATATATTGGTTAATTTCAGCATGTAAATGGTTTAGGATTAAAATTAGATTGCCAAGTTTTTTTTTTATTTTGACAAACTATGAGCATGCCTAGTATAATGTAACTAGGTAGTAACATGTGAATGAGATGGCCCGGGTCCAGTTTGTACCATACACATTGGGTCTGGGCCCGCATTGGCAACGGACTGCCCTGCTTGCATCATTTTCAGATTTTACGAATCATATTCGGAACCCAACTATAACAACTCGTAAGCATGTAAATAAATTAGGACCTTTTCTCTTTCATTTTTGTAGAGACAAATTTAATAGAAAAAATGTAGGCACTTTAGGATTATCCTGTTAAAATAAATGAGATGAGCTTCACCCAATAAAACGTATAAGTTGCGGGGCCCTCAATAAAAGGTTAATAATTGTATAGACTTCGGGATCAGTCGTTTAGCAAATTTCACGACCTTACCCCAAAAATAATGATACGCTAGTCGCTTTAGGCGCGTCTTTAACAATTTATTTTCTTAAAACTCGGGTGCACATTTATGTGACCCAAATCCAAATCTCAACAGAGTCGAAATATGTCGATAACCACGGGTACATTGATGTGACGTGGTTCGAGATATATTTTCATGATGTTGCAATTCTCGATAAAAATAATAATAATGATAAAAGCGGTTAAAAGTCAAAATTCGCACATATGTTCAATATGTATTATATCAGATAACCAAGCCGAATATAACAGTTGAGCGACCGTACTAGAACCACGGAACTCGGGAATGCCTAACACCTTCTCCCAGGTTAACAGAATTCCCTATCCGGATTTCTGGTGCGCAGACTGTTAAACAGAGTCAATATTTTCCTCGATTCGGGATTCAACCGGTGACTTGGGACAACATAAATCTTCCAAGTGGCGACTCTGAAATAAATAAATAAATTCCATTTCGATTGTCCTTTAATTGGAAGAAACTCCCTTCCGCGCCCCTTTTGGGCGGCGCGGGCGAAAAAAGAGGTGTGATAGGATAAACTATGACTGAGAAACAATGAAGGAAAAAAGTTCTTCGAGGCTTGGTGGAATTTTATATTTTTGACTTCCTATGAATTAGCCTTAAAGTAATGCATACATACATCCGAGTAGTTAACAACTCAGATACTGATGATGCCTTATTGGCTGATCTAGTCCTCTCGTCATACATCTTCAATGAAGGCATCATGTTATTATTGCTCGTAGCTTCTTATAGAATAAACAAAGCGAACATTCAAAACGCTTAATATGTTAAAAAAATTGATCGTATCCATGCATGTACAATCAGCTTGCCTTCAAACTTACATTTTAGCATAACAAATTAAGCTCAAATAAAGACTTCCTTTTTCTACTATGATGAGAAAAAATAGATCAATTGCAAAACTAATTTACAGTTTATCAAAAAGTTCCATGCAAGTGAGTAAAGTATTTTATCGTGTATTAACTAAATTTTAGCATTTCATAATTTACACACAAAACACAATCTTGTGATACAAATATTAATATAGTTTATCAAATTATTTTAATACATCATATATACCTACTTACTGTTGAATATAAACCTTTAATTCTAATAATCAAGTTCTTTAGTGCATTCTTCAAAAAATCTGCGTTTGACCAAATCTAAAATTTTATTCTCAAATATATCTATCCACATATATAAGTAAAATGAGTGCCATCGTAAAGGAGAAATAAAAAATTAGCGATGTATTTACCTTGCATTCCTTCTCTTCATCTACGCCTTGAATACTATTGAAGTTAGGGTCCTAAAAAATATAAAAAAATAATTTAGTTTAAAAAAAGACTTAAAATATGCAATTTAACGGAAATGTGCAACTTAAATAAATTATGATGTTTGTGAGTAACGATCACATACGGTGAAGGCATCTAAACGTGGAGCATGAGTATATTTCTTCATCAGTTGCTCCTCATCTATAATCTTAAAAACACTATAAACTTCATCTTGCATCTGAATGTTCGAGCTCTTGACGATGACCTTAAACATAAAATTTCTTTCAAGGATATTTGTTCAACTCTACTGGATAGAGAGATTCGTCAACAATGCCAGTATTTTAGAAGAAATTTTGCATTAGAATTTTTTTAAAACAAATATGAACTTAATTTAGAAAAAATACTTCAAGTAATCCTTCCTTCAATTCATTTGCAAACTTGCGCGGTCCCAGAGCAACAGTGAAACAGATCCAGTACCGTTTATGACCGTAACCTGAAGCTTGTACCTAAATACATGTTTGATTTGAGATATAAATGTATGTTTTGATGGATTAAGGAAATAGAGTTTCTATTATTACCTATTCGCCGTTGAGTAATCTTCATTTTTACATTTTAGATTTGGCCAACAATAAATACCTTCTTTTTACACTTCTTGCAGTTGACATACGACCATCCTCTTTCAATTTCTAAATTTTCAATACTTGCAACAATCCAACACGGACTTTCCTATTTAACATATTAATACAACTTGTGATATCGAAATTGAGGATAACATATTTGTATAAAGGGGAACACATAAATTAGGCATACTTTAAATTAGGCATATTTCATTAATCAAAAATCAAAATGCCAACGGAGAGCTGAACATATATAGCTTAATTTTTGGTAAATACCGTTATTTCAGTTATTTACATATAACTTCCTAACTAAAGAGATTGAAGAATATAGTTAAATCGAGCAAATTATTAAATATTTAGAGTGAAGAAGCAAAACAGTTAGAACATCAAGTGTATTCTTTTTTTTAAAAAATAGTTAGAATATAAAGTCAAAATAATTACAATAATGCACATATTCAAATGGAAAAAGCAAATAACAGATAAGCAATAACTATATTAAATGACAATAAATGTAAATAGAAAGAATAATTCACCCAGATATCGAATGAGGTGCATGATTCTTCTATATGCCAATGATATAAGACAAATGACCGTGGGAATATAGAGAGCTTTCTCGGATCTGATGCGAGAAAATGTGATATAAACAACAAATCGGATCTTTATGGAAATGCAATGTTTGTAATTTACTTGAGAGTCAACTTTTGATGATAGTTCTTATCATATACTCTCTCCGTTTCAATTTATGTGAACCCACTTGACTGAGCACGGAGTTTAAGGAAAGAGAGAAGACTTTTGAACTTGTGGTGTAAAATGAAGCACATATATTTTGTGTGGCTATAAATCATTGCATAAAGGTAAATTGTTTCCAAATAGAGAAAGAGGTCATTCTTTTTGGCACGGACTAAAAAGGAAATAAGTTCACATAAATTGAAACGGAGAGAGTAGAATATTACATGCCCTCTTCCTCTCTCTACCTTTCTCTTTATATGGGATAAGTTCCTTACCTAATATAAAGTACAAGTGCAGAGAATATTCAATGAAATATTCCCTAAAATATCTTGCTACAAAACTAGCCGTTATGGCCGACCTGAGTATTCGATCTCGACCCCGGTTACTCAGCTCGCCAATAGGTTCCTTCCATCTCTAGTGCGACCTCGGCCTAATCGGCTCTTACCAATCTACCTTTGAACAACATTCCATTGGTCAGATTTTGACCCATACAGAATTATTAAAAATTTTGGTATAAAAATATGATGTGGCAGTTCACTTGAACGCTTTATATTTTTGGACCAAATAAAATAATTAACACTCAAACAAAATATAGAGAATTCACTCATACATCTAATTCGACCTGCTAAAAATTTAAAAGTCACTCGCTAGTTTTTTATTTGATCCAAAAAGATGTTTTGTTTGAGTGTTAATTATTTTATTTGGTCCAATAATATAAAAAAAATCCATGTAAACTGCCACATTATATTTTTTCACCGAAAAGTTTGATAATTTTGGTAAGGTGACCATTTGTGTACAAACAATAGAAACAATTATGTGATTTTTTTATTACAAACGAAAGAAAAATTACTTTAATCTATAATTTAGATAATTAAGCAATCATATAAGTAATGAACTCAATTTTTAGTATCTTAAAATCATCTCATTATTCTTAACGCGAATTTGTTGTCGATATTTCTCAATATATATCTTGCTGTCAACTCTACTCTATAGGAAAAATATCTAAACCTGCTCATAAACTATTTGATTTCGCATAACTACACCCTTTTTTAGACTTTTGCAAACAAAATAGTTGTAGCCATTTTACTGATTTGTGTATCATTTTTGCGTTCCTGGCTAACGGAGTTCACCTAACTCATCTTATACATGCTTGCCAATTCAAATTGCCATGCACGCTTTTAGCATGCTTTCCATTTTAAATTGTCATTCAAGCTTTTAGATGGTAGATTTTTGTTTAATCTTTTTCCTCTTTTTCTTTCGCAGTTAACAGGAAAATGAGGAACGTTCCTTGTGCACGAACTTGTGACCATCCAATTAAAATTATGAGTTTTGAACACAATTAAACAATTACAAAGATCAAGGACAACTATAAACAAAAGCAAAAAAAGTGAAGTAAAAGACAAGTACCTCTACCCGCCATATATAGCATAAACTCTACCAATCTGGTAGAGAAATCTCTGAAGAGCAAAATCATGCAAACCTGATAGACTTTGATGTTTAACTTAACAGATACGTAGAGTAATGTAGCATAAACTCTACTAATCCGGTAGAGAAATACTAAAGAGCAATAACTAAATATGGGTTCGGGGGCCACTTTTTAAATACCATCTATTTTAAAGACATTCAGCTAAGACCAGCCCCTTACGAGGCCACCAACAATAACAACAACCCAGTATAATCCCACTTAGTGGAGGTCTGGGGAGGGTAGTGTGTACGCAGACCTTACCCCTACCCTGAGGTAGAGAGACTGTTTCCAAATAAAAACCCGGCATCCTTCCCTCCAAGAACTTCCCACCTTGCTCTTGGGGAGACTCGAACTCACAACCTCTTGATTGAAAGTGGAGGTTGCTTACCATCAGAGCAACCCCTCTTGTCTAGCCCCTTACGAGGCCATTCATATCAATCACCCAATATGTCATCCGATCAGTTGTTATCATGCATTTTGCCCGTTTAATTTTGATAAAATTAAATTAATAAGTTAATGTTAAGTAAATACCTCAAACATGTAATACTTGATATGGAACTGGAGAAAGAATCCAATTTTTTCTTATAATTACCACCTCTTCTTTTAAAAGTTGTAATGGTAAGACTTAACGTTTGTCAGGACTCTCTTAATCTTCTTGAGAAGAACTTAGGAGTATATTTTAAGCATCGTTCTTTCTTATACTTTCCATTTATCGTTTTATTTTCATCATTATCACCTTGACGAAAAGGATTGGGTTCGTATTTTCGTTCTAATTTCTTTTTTTTTTTTCGTACTCCTTTTTTAGAATCTCCTGTCAATTGTTATGACTTCAGATATAAATGTAAATTCATGCAATGAGTCAAAAGCATTGTCTTGATAGGCTCGTAAAATTTGACTTGCAAATAAGTAATTGTAACAAGTGATTGTTATGGTAATACAAGAAATCATATTTGATATTTTGCGTCCACAGGAGTAAAAGATATAATTAACGTGTTGATACAATTTAGAGTATGACACAATACATTAATGGATTACGAATTCAATATAGTAGCTAAGCTAATTAAGTAAGAACGAAGCAAAAAAAAACTTATTTTCATCTGCAACATGTGATAGTTGACTAGAATTTATAAACAAGACCTACTCACATGATTACATTTTTTCTAAAATTAAATAACGGTAGTTTCGGGAGCAACATACTATGTACTGAATGAGACAACTTTTTAATAGCTACCGATTAAATCATGGCAACAAATTAAATAGGAAGAAATCACCTACCCTTTTTTCATCTCTACTGAAATTTCAAACCCCATTTTTTTCGTCTCTATTGAGATTTCAAACCCCATTTCCGCCATGATTTTCACACTTTAATAATCGCTACACCGCACCTTCGGTACGTTACTTCTGTACCTACAATTTACATTAACCTACTTTTCTTGATCCAATCTCAGCAGGGAGAATGAGCACAGAGTCTAAGGAAAGACCACCTTTCGTGTGGGTGCAATCAATTTGAGCCATTGAGAAGTTTAACTTTGTTGGCATGGTAGAATTTTCCACCACAAAATCTCCCACATGATATTGTATCCATTTTCCTGGCTCATTCAAAAAATACTGTGCAGTGGCATGTTGACCATTTGATGATGATAATTTAAACTGCACCGGTTTGATATTCCAGCCATGGACTTGTTCAACATTGCAGATTCGTCGGCCTAGTATTTTTCTCGAATTTTTTCCCAGCTGCAGACGAAAGAATAGGCTGTAATTCCCTACTGGGAATTCGAATTCGAGGTTTCCTTCCACTTCTACCCACCATATTTGTTTAAGAAATGCAACTGTACCGAATCTGTGGATTTGATAATATATTAGTATAGTCAGGGTTGGTCGGAAAACGCTATATGTTACATAAAATAAGAACAAATTGGAAAGAGACGATTATAATCTTGAAAGCTTATCAAAAGGATATATATGTAGAGAACTGGTTTTCATTTTTCTCAAACACATGTATTTGACTTCTTATATAAGAGCATCTTTACATGGGATGACAGCTAATGCTAGGCTGAAAAATGGAAACCATATATATAGAATTTGCCGTGAAAATATGCACGCTAGACCTAATATGAAAAAGGTACAACTTATATGCATTGAAGTGTAAAATTCTTTTGCACTATTAATAATATATTTAACACGATGAAGCAGTAACCTCTTTTTATAAACAGTTACTTGTAGACCGTTGCAGTTATCTTTTTGGTAAAATGATAGTATAAATATATACGTGTATTTTATCAAAATTAAACTCATGACTGGGAAAACAGTTCCTTTTTCTTTGTCTGATCTTTGAGGTTCCCTCTTTCAATTCATGTTGATTCAGATGTCAAATTTCGTCCCTTCAATTATTCGAGCTTGATCCTGTGCTTTGCTGGCCACAGTACGTTTTATTAGTAGTAGTAAACTTTTTTTCCCCACGTTTTCTCCAATATCAAAGAAACCAATAGTATAAAGTGTTAAAATAATTAAGCGCTAGTCAAACAAAGTATTCATGAAAAGTTAAAAAAGATAGAATGGTATCCTTGGAAGGATCTCTTCTTTGACAGCTTGAGATGCATCATCTCCACCTCTAATTTAATTTATTTCTTTTTCTTTTGAGTAACTCAACTCCTATTAACTCAAATCTTGATATCAAAGGGCCCGATTAATTCAGACTTGTGATGAAAATTACACTTTAAAGGTAAAACAAATATAACTTTATTCCAAAGGTTCGAACTTTAGGGTAACCCGAGACCCACCATAACGATTATTTTCGTTTGTGCTCTACAACAATTACTGACGTTTTTTACATGTTCGGCTTTTTCATAGTGCTTCTGGCCTGACGAATATCAGCAGCAGCATCTCATACTCCATAATCAAAGCCATCTCTAATTTCTTCATTTACTATGCTACCATACAACAACAACAACAATAAATCTAGTGCAATCCCACAAGTGGAATTTAAGGAGTGTAGAGTGTACGAGCAAACCTAACCCTACTTTACGAGGGTAGAGATACTGTTTCAACTCTTGGTAAAATCGTAACGCTACCATATATGTTAAAATTGAGAAGTGCTGATTTAACTGAAAGGCAGAGAATTAATGGAAAAACCTTGATTCATCAGAAGAGATATGGCTCCAATATCTCCGGTCTTCTATGCCTGTTATCTTCATATCCTTCCACGATATACACACACATACCCCTCTATTCTTTTCCAGCCAAAACGCCTGCAATCATTATTATAATCAGAGCAGAAACTGCACTACAATTAACGTTAAACCAAGGTAGACGAAACAAGAAGAAAGCAAGAAATTTGAATAAAATAACTAGCACTACACATTTTATTATTTCGCAAAAAGTACGGGGTTTTCAATCAAAACTCACGAAATTTCTTTTACTCTCTACGTTCTAATTTATATGGCGGAATTCGGATTTGAAAGTCAAACTTCTTTTAGCAATAAACATTACTCGAGAAGAGAGCTGAGAGACCAAAGACAGAGTCGTAGGTACATACCTTGTTGCTGCTGCCAAAGTGATTCGGACGACATAACCTGGCAAATATCTCTTTCTTGGTTAAGCTGTCGGAACATGAATCTTCGTCCCAGAGGTTTTCCACAAGAAATTGAAAATTTTCAGGCAACTTTGTTTCCCATACATAATCAGTCAAGGAAGCTTGACGAAATGTTGTATTCAAGCTAGCAAATTTACAGATCTCAATGGGGTCGAGGTGCGTAAGGACCAAAGCTATGCAGCTCTCTGGCAAATCTTCAAGGCCAGGCTTTGAGGAACCATCACTTGCTAATTTCTCACGATCCTCTAAGCTAGAAAATCCAGCCCCCATATGCAAATATAGCAAATAAAACTAAGTACTAGAATGGGATCATAAAGAGGCCGGGCTTTTATGAGAAGAAAATATAGATTAAGTAAAAGCTACTAATTGGAATGGTATCAAAAATTGAGTAAAGAACAAGGGAAAAAGAACTAGTAGTACTAAAAGAAACTGGAAAAGGGAGAAAGTATAAAGATAGTATGCTTTTGGAATTGAAGACTTTTCAACTTTATAAAGTGTATATATATATATATATATATATATATATAAGAGAGGATGCATGCTCCAAAAACCAAAACAGTGTTGGGAGCATGTGTCACAGTAATAATTATGCAGGTCACCCTGGGAACATCTGGGAAGGGGTCTTGTGTCATTTTGTTTCGCACTTTTATGAGCTACCAGACATATTGATCGACAGCATCAAATTCTACGTTAACCATGTATCCATCTCTTCTCAACTATGGTTAAGTTAACATAGGACAGATCTAGAATTTTTAGATCGGTATACCACGCTACAAAAAGTGAGGAAAAAAATAGTATTAAGCGAGATTTGATTCTTATTTCTTTAGGTAAACAACTTAGTATTCAAATAAGTGTATTATTCAATATTTTTAGGGCAATATGGTCAACAAATGATATTAGATCAATTCTAAAAAATACATATATAAAATACTTAATTTGCGGAAGAGATCATAGGTTGACGTACACTATAATCTGAATTAAATCCGTCCATAATTGAGCATATGCAATATATGCAATTTGAGACATAAAATAAAACTTTAAAGTCAGGCCATCACAAACTATAACAATAGACCGATACTGCTTATGCAAATTTTATTTACACCACTGAACATGCCCGCATAATAAATCAGCAAGTACGATTTGAGAATTTTGGTTGGCTTTCCGCATTACTCTTGACGGATTCCATAGTATATAGTAAATTGTATTGAGTTTCATCTCTTACGTCTTTGAATTTATTAAATATATTAAACATGTAGCATGAACTAACAAATTAAATCTACGTTATTCATTATAAAATTGGAATACATGGATTCTGAGAGAGAAAAATGGCCCACTCTCCACACAATAGGTAGAAGTTTCTTTTGAGAAAGGGAATCACGTCTTGTGGAAATATGCATGATTATTATTCTAACTACTGATGTCAAAATCAAGTAAATATCTTTGAGCCCACAGTCATTAGCACCATGTGAAAGCTTTGGCTGCATGTCTAAATTGGGTTCACACTGCTATACTCGATCGCTACGTACTGTCCATTTAATTTGCTTTAGTTGCATTTTGAAAGAGATTCCTCTTTTCATTTCACTTTACCTAAAGATATTTAACTTTTACACGAAATTTAGTATGTTAATTTAACTTATATACGTATATTATTGATGATAAAAGAAAATGTCAGAATACAACTGATTGGTAGAAGAGCAAACTTCATATTAAAATTGAAGTAAGAATAACTTAATGGATGTAAATATTCAAAAGTTGTTATAGAAATATAATTGTGTTAAACATTTTGAAACATCCCAAAATAGAAAGAGTTTCATACAAATTTAAACAAAAGAAGTGTGAGTTGCTTAAGTATTTCACGGTATTTGTTGCATAAAATAGAATCTAGCCATTTACCATTAGAAAAAGAACACAAGTAATAATTTTATGGACATATTCTCTATTGAAGATGTCAAATTCAATCCGACCGTGTAGTTCTGTAGTTGATCATCCCCTGTAAAAAAAAAAAAAGAACTGATTTTATAATAATTTAAATTCTCTAAAAGTGTATGTAGCAGTAATATAGTATCCTTTATTATAAGTGTGAGAGATAGCCTTTTCCATAAGGTATTTTAAGGAAAATTTACTATTAAGTTCTACTTTCATTTACACTGGACACTCAAGTCAAATGTGAAAGGTCTAGTTTCCTAAGAATTTAGTATGAAGTCTTATAGCCTTTGGCCAAACTTTTACAAAGCCAAAAAAAATTTTGTTTTTAAAAAATACTTTCTTTTTTCAAAGTTGAAATGTTTGGCCAAGTTTTTAGAAGAAAAAGAAATATTTTTAAGTAGAAGCAGAAGCAATTTTGGAGAAATAGAAAAAAGTAGTCTCTCTCCAAAATCATTTTTTTGTAAAGCACTTTTAAGAAAAATACACTTAGAAGCAATTTTTAAAAGCTTGGCCAAATACTAATTGCTGCCCAGAAGTACTTTTCAAATTAATTAGCCAAACACAAACTGCTTCTCACCAAAAGTACTTTGAGAAAAAATACTTATCGAAATAAACTGATTTTTGCAGCTTGGCCAAACATGTTATTAATATGATATTGTTCTTCTACTGTTAACTTATTATGATTCCACCCTTATTAAGTTTTATTTATTTTTCTACATTTTAACTAATATAATCAATAAATACACTAAGAATGATGATGATAATAATAATAATAATAATAATAATAATAATAATAATATTAATAATAATAATAGTAATAATAATAATAATAATTATTTACCCTAAAACCAGATAACAATTAAATTTATTTATAGTTTTAAGGATACATGAATTAATTCGATACAAACGATAAATTGTATTAGATTAAACAAATAAAAGAGGTAACAAATTATCAAACCACTTGAGGAGGATGATTCTGAACTTAACAATAGCCTTAATGAAATATCCGCCCTCGATTGCGGACTCACAATGACCAAACACTAATGAACATGAATAAAAACTTTGAATAACAGAGAAAAAAGTAGTATATTGCCTTGATATGCGTGTTACAATGTGTCTAATGAATAATCAGACCCCCTTTATATAATAAAGGAGTTCTACCCTAGGTGCAATTCCATAAAAGGTAAAAATTCCCTGTTTAACTAAGTATCAGATTTCCGCCGGTACGTGCCGAGATCCACGCCGTGATACCTGGCTGGTCACGGATATCACGGCCTTCTATTAATCGTGTTCGGTTGCCTGACAACGCTATCTAAAGTCTTTTGGGATTAGGACCGATCCCGGGTCATGGCTCCGATATTCCCAAGGGTGGGCGTTGTGCCCCCGGACCCCGGCTCGATGAGAACCTTGCCTTGATTCTGATTCTTTATCATCAGGTCTCTTATTCGATTTACCTTATTGGAAATTGGGGTGTCCCATTGGCCCAATTTCACTCGTATACAGATAGTCTCCTCGTTTCTCGAAGAATAAGTTTACGGAAACAACGTGGAGTGACATGAGCTCTTCAATTCCTTCTTTAACACGCCATGACAGAAACGACAAAAAAACAAAATGTCCCGTCACTTGCACCATCATGATCCCAAATGCGTGTCAGCCATCGGCAGGCCGTTCCTAGATGCGAAACGGTCACAAAGCCTTTATAAATACTCCATCCTTTGTTCATTTTTTACTTTTGACCAAGCTTCTACCTTCGATCCTTCAAGATGTCATTGCCTTTCTTCATACTCCGGCATTCTTACCGTTGTTCTTCAAGTTTTTTCAACAAATTGCAATTTTTTCTTTATCCTCTACTCAAGGCAGCGTGCTTGATTTTATTATCAAGTTACTACCCTCCATCTCCTAATCTTCCTTCACACTTTCAAACCTTTTTCCAGACAACAATGGCAAAGACTTCCAAGACTGTTCCCCAAAAAGGTGCTTCTTCTTCTTCACAGCCGACCACCGAGGTAGAGGAGACCGCCCCTGATGTGGTTGTCCTCGAGAGATCCGCTCCTGACGTGGCAATCGATGAACCAGTAGCCGAGCCTCCCTTGAAAATGTTCGTCCCCAGGGGCTGTTCGATCGCGGATGACTTTACGATCGAAAAGCCCTATTCGGTGCAAGGCCGATGCGAGGCAGTGTCAAGGTACATTTGCTCCATCACTGAGACCATTCTTCCTGTGGTTTAAAAGGACTACGGCTGGGAGGGCAAGGACGTAGTGATCCCCGGCCCCGATGATGATATTACTACCCATGTGTAGGGGTATTTGAGTGTTTACACTTACTCCTTCATAATGGTCCCGGTGGACCCGATCATTTTGGACTTCTGCAGGAGGTACGACGTGTGCCTTGGTTAGATCCATCCGTCACTATGGAGGATCGTAATCCTCCTTAGATTCTTTGTGAACAAAGTCAACTCTTGTTTGTTCACCATCGATCAACTGCTCCGCATGTACAGGGGGGCTGATAAAGCTCGTACGCCGGGCTAGAAAAGCCCCATTCTCAAGCATTGATGAGGAACAAGATCCAGGTTAGCAGGGACGCTTTGTTCGGGTGAGGACTGCCGACCTAATACCTGCCGAATTTAGGCATTCCCTGAGAATTGGAATGTAGCACGTAAGTGTCCTATTCTTTCAGATGTCGATTTTATGTTTTTACCTCCCTTTTCCTTATCGGTATTTGCTGTGATGCAGCAGTCGCTCGAGTCCCAAATGCTATTCCTTGGCTCAAGGAGTGGATCGAGGATATTTGTTCGCAGATACCTTATGCCGAGCGCTCGTGGCACGAGCTTTCAAAGGGCTGCTGGGAGGCCCGTTCCCATGGTAAGAATTTTTTTCCCGAATAGGTAGCACTATGCTTTCTTTTTTAGAACTATGTTCTCATTCCGTCTCTTCTCTTTTTACAGGCTTGCTTAAGACATTTGAGCTTAGGACTTAGTAGGGGCCGAAGACCTACCCTTGATCCTTCTGCTTCGGGGCAGCCCTGGGCCGCAATAGGAGAGAAAAAAAGAAGGAGGGGTCCGAGTTCCCCGAGCTTAGAGAAAAGAAGATAAGGAGAAGGTTGGCTCGTAATCCAAAGGAAAGCTCCAGCTCCTGAGTGCCTGACTCGGACTCGCTTTACCGACTCAAGGACAAGCTCGAGGAGGACGACCTTTTTGTGTCTTGCGAGCCATCCTCGAGGAGTGGGTGGTAGCCGAGGGGGAAATAACAGAGGCTAATCCCCCTCAGGTTCATGAGGCTGGTGTAGGGGTGAGGGCCGAGACCTCTCAAGACACCGACTCCGCCCCGCCCGGTGTTATAGAAATTTTGGGGTCACCTTCATTTATAGAGTCCATGTTAGATGAAGACCGAGCGACGAAGGAGCGATCCAACGAAGGGGCTCATGGTGCGGACGATCCCCTCCATTGCTTTTTTTTATGGTGTGGACTCAACCGCTCTAGAAGACTTCTTCGGGTTGGGTGATTTAGAGGTACCGAGGAAAATCTCATCCCCGGAGGTCGGTGGGCCAAACTCAAGCCTAAAGTTGATCAACCGGTTCCCTGCCTCGAGCATGGATCCCGGCCGGAAGCGGTTAGTTATCATCACTGTCCTGGAGGATGCCCGGGTTCTTTCTACCCCTATTGGAGTTGCTAGCTACCTTCGGTGCCTGGTAACTAAGGAAGATCAGATGAAAATGAACGAGGTGGATGCCTCGTGCTTGTTCACGAAGTACAGCAGGCGTTGAACCGGGTAAGGTGTTATTACACTCTTTTATCTTCGAATTTAGTTTTTGATATCTCTCATGCCTTTTCCTTTTCATATTTTTGCAGGCCTCAATACTTCATCATGAACCTTTCTCTGGTACTAGGCTGAGGTTAACCATCTCGAGGCTGAGGTCAAGGAGCATGTTGAGAATAGGGACATCTATAAGCTTCTCAGTGAGCAACGCGAAGAAATAGCCAAGAATCTACAGGCTGAGTTGGGCGCGGCTTAGAAGAAATATGCCAACCTGGTGGAACAGGTAAAAATCTTTGAAGTTACAGATGACGAGTTAGACATGGCGACTAACGGTCAAAACCCGCAGGTTTAGCAGAAAGTTGACCGGATCGACCAACTTCAAGCCGAGATGGATGAGGTCAAGGCCATGACCGAAGAGTGGAAGGGAAAAATAGACCGACTAGCTTCAGAGAAGGAGACTGCCCAGGAGAAGCTGGCCTCGGTGGAGGTTCAACTTTGAGTAGCGAGGGAGAAAGCCGAGGCCGGGCCCAAAAAATTAAAGACCTTCAGTCTCAACTAGGCTCGACCATCGCTGAACGGGATTCCCTTGGTAAGGAGATCAAAATAGCCAAGTCACTAACGGAAATATCCAGGGCCGGTGCTGAAGATATGGTGGCCCATAAAAAGCTGATGTTGAGGCAACCTAGGACTGCCTGAAAGTCACCATTGAATACGTGAAGTGGCAGTCCCGAAGAGAGGCTCTCGAGGAGGTCTATGCCCGGGGTTTTGATCTGTCAGCCAAGATCGAAGATGCTAAAAGACTCGAGGCCGAGGTCAATAAGATGTCTAGCCCTAAGGATGAGGAAGGCTTTGAGGGCTTCGGCAAACCCGAGGGAGGAGAAGACCCCAATGTCCCCGGTGACAAGGCGGGCTCCGACGGAGATCAGGTTTAGGTGCCTTAGAGATTTTTCTTTTATTTTTGTATTTTTGTTCATTTTGTCGAGGCCGTTTGGCCTTTGTAAAGATCTTTATTGGAATATATATATATATATATATATATATATATTGCTCTTTTTCCCTTTGGCAATTTTTGAGTTTGTTTCTTTTGGTTTCTTCTTTATGATTGCAAAGATTTCAAATGCCTTTGCACGAAATAAATCGTAGTAATAAGTTTTTGTTCAGAGGTTCAAACATGGCTCGTTCTCGATGTAACTTTGTTTGAAACTCATAGGGGCTTGGTATGACCATAAGTTTTCCCCAAAGTGCTTACTTTAATATTTTTAGATTATAGTTTTGCCGAGGATAGCTTTTGAACTGGTTCGGAATTTTTAAAGGCCTTATGTTTTGATTACAGGCTTCGAACATATCTGAGTTGTTTCTAGGATAGTCGTAGCCTTTTAGGTTTGGTATTGCCTAATAGGCTTTGTATCTCAGGATTCGATACCCGAGTAATCCGGGCTTGCTTGGGACGACACTCCTTGAGTGGGGGTGGCTGTAGCCTTTTAAGTTTAGGCACTGCCTAATAGGCTTCTGTTCCCCCAAGCTTCGATAACCCAGTCGTCCGAGTTTGCCTTGGACGACAGTCCCCAAGTAGGGGTGATCTCTTGGATTCGGATAGAGGAGACCCTCGGGCTCAATATCCTTAAGGAACAAAATGTAATAGTCTTAAGGGACAAAATATGTATCTGCAAGGTAGAAACTTTCTTTCATTTCTGTGCGCAACATACAAGATTGCAAGTGTGTACAAGCTTCGTGTTATGGCTTAAGTGGTCTATGTGGGCATAGTTTATTTGAATGTTTGGCCCTTAAATAAATCCTATCCACCGAGCCCAGACTGTTCAAGCACAAAGTTTTCTTACTTGCTAAAATCATTATCCGAGAGTGATGTCCCCCAATATTCAAGGCCGATCGTAGAGAGGGCTCAGATACTGTTGATGTGATCCTCGACTCCGGTTCATAACCGGTCTTCAATTCTAAGTTAGAACGATCTACTATTGCCTCGTTAAAAACCTTGCTGGAAAACCCATTTAGGATAAAATCGGTTCAAGGGAAAAAGAGTGCAACACGTGCTTTCAAGCCTAATAGCTGCATCATTCTTTGGTTATTGCCTGCATGTGTTAGTCCAATTCATAATATATGTAAAATAAAAAAATGAATGGGATCTTACCTTAGTAGTAGTATCGTTTTAAGTGGGCTACATTCCAATTGTTCGGTAGTCGATCACCGTTCCTTGCTTAGAGTTTGTATGATCCTTTACTGTGTCACACCTCCATTTTACCGCGCCCGCGGGGCGCGTGAGGAGTTTTCTCCAATTGAAGGACAGTCGAAACAGGATTTATTTAATTATTTCAGAGTCGCCACCTGGGAATTTTAAGGCGTCCCAAGTCACCGGTTTTAATCCCTGAATCGAGGAGAATATGACTCTGTTTGTTATTCTGCGAACCAGAAATCCTGAGTAAGGAATTCTGTTAATCCGGAAGAAGGTGTTAGGCATTTCCGAATTCCGTGGTTCTAGCACGGTCGCTCAACTGTTTTTATTATTGGCTTAATTATCTTGATTTTTACTAAATACGTTTTTATTGCATGATTTTACTACCGCTTTTACTTATTGTTTACAATTATATAAACGAATTACGCGTACGTATATTCGTATTATATACCTTTCGTAATTACGGGTATCATGTCACGCATACGTGTACACAATATAATTGATCATATTATATCCTTTATTACAAATTCATATGTTCGTGATTTGAAATAAAATTATGAACGTCATCACCCTTATATTTAAACAGTGAACTGCACATCCCGGGTTATGTGAAATTATTTTACATCCTCGAAGAAATCCCTTTTATTAAAATGTTCAGTCGAAGTTGCGCAAACGCATAATTCGAATTGCTTTTAAAAATATAATCAGGTTACGCGAACGTATTCCTAATTACGCCAAATATTCTTAATGGTATTATGGGTTTTCCAAGAATTGTTTATTATATCTACACATTTTTATATGAAAATCCTGAGAAATTCACATTTAAGGGATGCCTTTAAATTCTTTTAAGGAATTCACAATTTATTAAATGTTGCCCTTTGATTGTAATTTCCGTGTATAAATTATATTCATTCAGACTATTCAAATTCTAGGAGTAAAATAAACAAAGAATGATTAAGAATATCATTTTTCTCGTAAATACAATATATATATATATACCCATATATATATATATATATATATATATACCCAAAAATGAATTGCATATGAAACTAAAAAAAATGATTTATAAAGGGAAGAGATATTTTTGAAGAATTTTCATTATTTTGATTTAATACAAATTCTATTTCTACTTACCATTGATATAAAATGTTGCAATTCGTGCTTATACATCTCATCTCATTCTCATGTACTTATTTTTAATCTAATAGGCGAAATTATTTTAATTAATTCTACTTACGATGGTAGATAGGCATCCAGTTGATAAGAAAGGAATTAATATACAAACCTGATTCAATAAAATTGTCTTTCATGCAACCTAATTGTGTGTCAGAAACATTCATAACATTCTAACATCGTAACGAGTTATATCAAATCACTTTCACTAGTGGTTATACTTACATCTGTTATCTTATACATGAAAACAACACCCACACCATTTTTTACCTTATTCAACAATATTCAAACTGTGTAGTTTTCTTGATATTTCTACATTACTCTTTACTTAGCTAACAACACCAAAAGAAAAAAAATTAAATATTGGCCAACATTTGTGCCATATTCCCTACCTTGACAACTTAATTATGTCTTCCGTTAATGAAAATTTAGAAATCAACCTAATTACAACATTTATACCAACTTCAAGAAATGACATTTAACTTGCAGTCATTTCGTCAACATATACTACTTATTTAATCATGAAACAAAAGCTGAATTTTTAACTAAAGAGCTCAAATGAATAGAAACTAGTATTACAATTCAAACTTTATTTATTGTCATGTTGAAACCCTTCACAACATAGGTTTTAAAAGATATGTACCTGGCAATGAAGGAAGAAGGAGTTAAGATTTCAGCAGTAGCAGTGGTAACAAATTCAGCAGAATAGCAGTATACAACAAGTTTGAACAAAACCCGTTAACCCAGATGAACAGTGACAGAAATTTGAGAGAAAGATTTCAGATTCAAACTGAACAATATCCACAAAACAAACAACGGACAGATTCTAGAAGAATAACATTTTTTTTTCAGATTTCAGTTTCTTCCTCTTTCGGATTCCTATTTCTGATTTTTCTGTTTCTGTCTTCTTCTCTTCTTCTATCCAGATTTCTCTCTATGTATATGTATTTCTGTGTATATATCTAATGCTTTAAAAATCAGCCTCTCTTTTAAAAAAACTTTCTGAAAAACTGCCTTTCAAATCAGATTTTTTCTCTCCAAATTCCCTCTTAAAATCTGATCTCCTTTCAAATTTTCAGTCCCTGTACTTATACAGGTCTGTCCTATTTCCTTTTAGTGCTTCTTGGACCCCCTTCTTCTTTTAAAATCAGAAAGTTCCATTAAAAACTGCTTTTGAATACTTTAAATGATCTTATCCTGATTTTAAGCAGCCCCATTACCCTTTGTTTCCCATTATCACTTTAAATAATAGCCATTAACTCACTTTCAGCACACTACTATTAACATATTACCCTCATTGTTTTAACTGTTTTCATTCCCGGAAATGTCCCAGATTTCCTACTGTAATTATTGTCCAAGTTATCTGAATTAAACTGGTTTAGCAGCTAACAACCAATTCCTAATGATTAACCTCCTAATACAATTATATTTACCCAACCTTTGTAAACTTGAATTCAGAACTAACATCATAACAACATTACACTGAAATTATTATAACAATTCAAACTGAACTTCAACATTGAATTAGAATCAAACACACAGGAGCATTGTCAATATACTGACAATGCCCTGAAACTTAATGTTCAGGAAACAATATACATACAACAATTATTCTGACAGACTTATTGACTTACAAACAAGGGTGATTTCACTGACGAGTATTAACTTAAGCTGATTATTTACAACAATTGTCAACAAACAATCTATAGAAACAGATTATTTCAATCAGTATTATCACAAATGGGAATTCATAATGTAACTAATCGACGAATTTAATCGAGTCGATTACACACATTGCGAACAAACATAACCAACAAAAACAATTCATTTATTTGATTAAGTAGACTGGTAAGAGACAGAAATGACAGAATTAAACAAACAAAAATATGAAAAATTAACAGGTTATTAAAACAAACAAAAATACACGTAGAATACACAAAAGAAATAGAAAAAATACCTCTGAATCCTTCAAATTTATTCAGACTAGGACTCCACTTGGATTCGAACTTTTTGAAATCAAACAGACCTTAGTCGAAGTATATTCAACTGAAAATACTTTGACTAAGGTCGATTAAACCTCAATCCTTCATTTGAATCGAAAAAGATTCCAATCTTGGAAAATTTAGGGTTTCAGATCTTGGATTTTAAATGCGAACACTTCTGGGTAGATTTGAATCAAACCAACGGTATTCTAGGCACGAGGGAGGTCAGGGGGGGGTAACTGGTATGAGTTTGAGGTAGGTTGGGATAGGGTCAGGTTTTACTCGAATCTTCAAATGAAGATTCGAGTAGTTCCAGTAGGATTCGAGCCATGCAACTAACAGATCCATGGTGAGGGAATTTAGGGGAAGCTGTGGTGTTATTTTGGAAGCCATTGGAAAGGGTTGAGTTTTCAGACCAACCTTCGATTTAAGATTCGAAGAGTTGGGGTCTGATTCGAAGGAAACTAAGGTCAGATCTTTGTAGAGGAAGTGGTGAGGAGTCTGGGGTGTTATTTTGGTGACCGGCGGCGTTGTTGCCGTCGGGTTTCAGGCGGTGGGATGCTAGGGCGGCTAGGGTTAGGGGTGTGTTTGAGGAAGATGATGATGAACAGTGGAGAGGGGGGTGTTAAGTTAGGGGGCCGGGGTAGGGGTTTGGACTTATATAGGGACGGGGTGGGTTGATGCTGACCGTTAGATCTAGCAGAATGAAAGGCTAGGATTTATCCACTTAACCAAACGATGTCGTTTGGTTTAAGCTGGGGGACGGGTTGAACCGGGTATTGGATCGGGTAATGATTACGGGTTAGGTTCGTGGGATCTCAGCCGTTGGTTGGCTTTGATCCAACGGTCCTTGAAAAAATGTGACCAAACGTCGTCGTTTGGTCTTGGCTTTGAATTGGACCGGTCCTGGGTTGCCTGGATTGGGCTGAAGGGAAAAATTGTTTTATTTGGGCCTGGATTTCAATCCAGGTCCAATTATTATAATTAAAGCTTATTTTCTATTTCCTAATTTTATTTTTAATTTTTAAAATCCTAATCAAAATTATAAAAACAAAAATTATCATTACAAAAATACTAATTACCTTTTAATAACCATTAACACAGATAAAACATTAATCACACAGTGAAACATTAAAAACAGAACAAATGCATATTTTTTATGATTTTATTTTAAATTGACTCAATTATTAAATGCATAATTAAATCCTAGCTACGCATGAAACATGTATTTTAATTTTAATTTTTTGTTTAATTATAACAAAGCAAACATTTACGGACAACACCAATAATTAATAAACGCAACACAATTTCTAAAATTGCACACTAAAAGAAATTTATTTTATTTTTTGATTTATTTTGGAGTAGTTTTCGCGAGGCAAAAATCACGTGCTCACAGCTGCCCCTCTTTGTGCGGAAACTCGAAGAGTTTTCGTGCAAAGATAAAGTGAGCGGATACGAGCGATTTTTGCCCGTTCAAATACTCCGTGGGAAGCATTTTTTGAAAGATTTGACCGAACCTCTGCTTCAAAGGTTTCCTACATATCCTTGGCTATAAAGGAATCAGGTCAATGTAGTTCGGGAAGTTTTGGGTAGCTGGGACTACCGTGGGACTGTGATGTTACTGCTGCTTCGTGCTGTTTTTACTGCTTGCTGACCTCCTTATTACACCTTACTTCAAAGGTAATACAAAAAGCTAAACTAGACTATGGTACATGAATTATAAAATCTTATCTAGATCATGCCCTTGCGTTTCTTGTTGTCTTGATATCTTGGTGACTCTTGGGCATTTGGCTTATTCCGTATTCCTTTTCATTGTGTCCCGTATTTTCTTCATCTGTTTGGGACTCTTGTCGTTTCCTGCTGGGGACTTTGTTGGATCACTCTGCTTTATTGATTCTAAGTGTGCTCCTTTCTCATATGAGCGGGCTTTTGACTTCAATACTTCAATTGTATTCCCTTGTTCTCCAAGTGGGTGACTGACTGCGGATTCATCCTCATTCTCCAGGTGGACGCCTGATTTCTTCTTTTCTTTGTCCTCATTCTCCAGGTGGACGCCTGACTTCTTCAATTCTTTGTCCTCATTCTCCAGGTGGACGCCTGATTTCTTTAATTCTCATCCTCATTCTCCAGGTGGACGTCTGACTTCTTCTTTTCTTTGTCCTCATTCTCCAGGTGGATGCTTGACTTCTTCTTATTTTCTATGTCCTCATTCTCCAGGTGGACGCCTGACTTCTTCTTTTCTTTGTCCTCATTCTCCAGGTGGATGCCTGACTTCTTTAATTCTTTGTCCTCATTCTCCAGGTGGACGTCTGACTTCTTCTTTTCTTTGTCCTCATTCTTCAGGTGGACGCCTGACTGCTTCTTTTATTTGTCCTCATTCTCCAGGTGGACGCCTGACTTCTTCAATTCTTCATCCTCGTTCTCCAGGTGGACGCCTGATTTCTTCAATTCTCATCCTCATTCTCTAGGTGGACGCCTGATTTCTTCAATTCTTCGTCCTCATTCTCCAGGTGGACGCCTGACTTCTTTTTTCTCATCCTCATTCTCCAGGTGGACGCCTGATTTCTTCAATTCTTCATCCTCATTCTCCAGGTGGACGCCTGACTTCTTTTTTCTCATCCTCATTCTCCAGGTGGACGCCTGATTTCTTTAATTCTCACCCTCATTCTCCAGGTGGACGCCTGACTTCTTCAATTCTTCATCCTCATTCTCCAGGTGGACACCTGATTTCTTCAATTCTTATCCTCGTTCTCCAGGTGGACGCCTGACTTCTTCAATTCTTCGTCCTCATTCTCCAGGTGGACGCCTGACTTCTTTTTTCTCATCCTCATTCTCCAGGTGGACGCCTGATTTCTTTAATTCTCACCCTCATTCTCCAGGTGGACGCCTGACTTCTTCAATTCTTCGTCCTCATTCTCCAGGTGGATGCCTGATTTCTTCAATTCTTATCCTCGTTCTCCAGGTGGACGCCTGACTCTTTCTTTTCTCATCCTCATTCTCCAGGTGGACGCCTGATTTCTTCAATTCTTTGTCCTCATTCTCCAGGTGGACACCTGATTTCTTTAATTCTCATCCTTATTCTCCAGGTGGACGCCTGATTTCTTCAATTCTTATCCTCGTTCTCCAGGTGGACGCCTGGTTTCTTTTTAACTTCTTATAGGGTTTTTCCTGACACAAATGTTGTTTTTGCCCCTGTTTTTTAAAATCAAAGAAAACTTTGTTAGTTTTAAAACAGGAGGGTTAACTGGGCATTCTCGCCGACGGTGGGGCTTCTCTGTCTTATTTTGTTGCCTTGAAATGGTTGAAAGACTGTTTGTCCTTGTAATTGATCCTTAACTATAGGATTCCCCTCTGTATTTTTTCCTTCAAACCCTTTTAACCGTAATCATATGTTCTCCTGACATTGCTGATCCGCTTTTGATTCCATTTTTCTTACACCCATATCTTATTATTTTTATCTCCCGCCTTTCATGGCCGTATTTTGCATTATGTAACCTTGAATCTTGGTAGTATACCTTGACATTCATTCTTATTTGTTTGGAATAAAACTTATCTCAAAGCTTTAGAAAAGTAAGATTATTAGTGACGAAACACGCTGATTTCGACAATTATAGAAAAAAAATCCAAATTTGGATGATCGTTGACGAAGGAATAAAGGACTTATCTGATTGGAGTCACTGGCGCCAATGATCATGGTATGCAATTTGGATTAATCAACCCAGTCTTTTAATCAATCTCCTTTCAATTGTCTCATTTTTGTTTTCCCCAAAATTTCCGTAATCCAACTTCATTTTTCATTTTACAGACCTGTTGGACTTGCAATATCTCAAAGAGTTTTCACCGATAAACCTTCCTCATTTGTTCATTTCTTACTTCTTTTTCGCCTTATGGTGCCTACGGAGGTTTTCACCAATAAGACTCTCTCATTTTACTTTCTCTCATCTTCCGTCGCCTTATGGTGCCCGTGTGGGTTTTCACCTATAAGACTCTCTCATTTTTACTTTCTTTTCTTGTTTGTACCAGAGTGTTATGAACCATCTTCATTTGTTTGACTCAGCATTTTTCTAAGATTGGTCGAAAGGTCTTTTTGGTATGTGGTGGGAAATGGAAAGGTATTAAAAACTAAACAGTTTTGGTATGGGTTTAAAATTACAACTCTTGGAATCTTTTCTTATTTCCAATACAATTCCTGCCCCAGTTTTCTTGATCGGGGTCTCTTGATGTTTCTTTTGGGCACATTATGCATATTGTGCACCCTATGACCGAGCCGTGAGGCGCCTACGTATCCTTCTTTGAGGAATCAGGTCAAACGTAGTTCACCGAATAATAGTGATTTTCTTTTCTCTTCTTTCTTTTTTTTTCTTTCTTCATATTTGATTTTTATTGATTCCAAGAGAGGGTAAGAAAGAAACAAATATGGCTCGAAGGGAAGCAAATGGTATAGTGTTTGGATAGCAGAATAAATTGCCTTTGTCATTCCAATCTTCGAAATAATGCTAAATACAAACATTCAAAAGTTATGCATAATATCTTTTTACTGCGTCAGAATTGATCGCCATATCTATGCATTTGCCTTCAATATCTGTTAAGCATAGTGCACCATTCGATAATACTCTGGTCACAATGAATGGTCCTTGCCAATTTGGGGCAAATTTGCCTTTTGCCTCAACCTGATGTGGAAGAATACGTTTCAGCACATGTTGACCCACTTCGAACTTCTGTGGACGCACTTTTTTGTTGTATGCTTTTGCTATTCTTCTTTGATATAATTGACCATGACATACTACGGCCAATCGTTTTTCATCAATCAAGTTTAACTGTTCCAGACGGGTTTTGACCCATTCATCATCATCAATCTTTGCTTCGGCGATGATCCGAAGGGAAGGAATCTCAACTTCTGCAGGAATTACTGCTTCAGTGCCATATACCAACAAATAAGGAGTTGCTCCTACTGAAGTGCGAACAGTAGTGCGGTATCCCAATAATGCAAATGGTAATTTTTCATGCCATTGTCTTGAACCTTCTACCATTTTCCGAAGTATCTTCTTTATGTTTTTGTTGGCTGCCTCGACTGCTCCATTCGCCTTGGGCCGATATGGGGTAGAGTTGCGATGTGTAATCTTAAACTGTTGACATACTTCCTTCATTAAGTTGCTGTTAAGATTAGCACCGTTATCTGTGATGATCACCTTTGGGATTCCGAATCGACATATGATATTTGAGTGGACAAAATCGACCACAGCTTTCTTGGTCACTGATTTGAATGTCTTGGCCTCAACCCATTTAGTAAAATAATCAATGGCTACCAAAATGAACTTGTGCCCATTGGATGCTGCCGACTCAATTGGTCCAATCACATCCATGCCCCAGGAAACGAAGGGCCATGGTGCCGACATTGTGTGCAACTCGGATGGTGGAGAATGAATCAAATCTCTGTGTATCTGGCATTGATGACACTTGCGCACAAAACTGATACAATCTCGCTCCATGGTAAGCCAATAGTAACCAGCTCGGAGGATTTTCTTTGCCAACACATATCCACTCATGTGGGGTCCGCAAACTCCAGAATGTACTTCAGACATGACAGCTGTAGCTTGTCTGGCATCTATGCATCTTAATAATCCAAGATCTGGTGTTCTTTTATACAAAACTCCTCCGCTTAAGAAGAATCCATTTGCCAATCGCCTAATGGTCCTCTTTTGATCTCCTGTGGCTTGTGCGGGATATATCCCCATCCTGATATACTCCTTGATGTCGTGGAACCATGGTTCACCATCAAATTCTTCTTCAACCATATTGCAATAAGCGTGCTGATCGTGGACTCGAATATGTAGTGGATCCACATAAGCTTTGTCTGGATGGTGCAACATTGATGCCAAAGTAGCCAATGCATCGGCAACCTCATTATGAATCCTTGGAATATGCCGGAATTCCACTGATTGAAACCGCTGACAAAGATCATGTAGACATTGTCGGTATGGTATGAGCTTTAAGTCTCGGGTTTCCCATTCTCCTTGAATTTGATGTACCAGAAGATCCGAATCTCCCATGACTAAGATTTCTTGGATACCCATGTCTGCGGCTAGCCTTAAACCCATAATACAAGCTTCATATTCAGCCATATTATTGGTGTAATAAAATCGCAGTTGAGCCGTAACAGGATAGTGATGCCCTGTTTCAGAGATGATTACAGCTCCTATCCCGACTCCTTTCATGTTAGCAGCCCCATCGAAAAAAAGTTTCCAAACAGGTTTTTCAATTTGCTCGATCTCATCGATATGCATTATTTCTTCATCGGGAAAATAGGTTTTCAATGGCTCGTATTTCTCATTGACCGGGTTTTCGGCTAAATGATCGGCCAGTGCTTGAGCCTTCATTGCAGTTCGAGTCACATAGATGATGTCAAATTCTGTGAGCAATATCTGCCACTTTGCAAGTCTTCCCGTTGGCATAGGCTTTTGAAAAATGTATTTCAATGGATCCAACCGAGAAATGAGGTAAGTAGTGTAGGATGACAAATAGTGTTTCAATTTTTGAGCTACCCATGTTAGGGCGCAACATGTCTTTTCCAGATGAGTATACTTAACCTCATAAGCTGTGAACTTCTTGCTAAGGTAGTAGATGGCCTGTTCTTTTCTGCCAGTGAGGTCATGTTGCCCCAATACACAACCAAATGAATTTTCCAAGACCGTCAAGTAAAGAATCAAAGGTCTTCCTGGCTCTGGCGGGACCAATACGGGTGGGTTTGACAAGTACCCTTTTATCTTATCGAACGCTTCTTGACACTCATCGGTCCATTTGACCGCAGTATCCTTTTTCAACAATTTGAAAATTGGCTTACAGGTTGTTGTGAGCTGAGCAATAAACCTGCTGATGTAATTTAACCTTCCCAACAAACTCATTACTTCAGTTTTGTTCCTTGGAGGTGGCAATTCTTGGATGGCTTTGATTTTTGATGGGTCTAGCTCGATGCCTCGCCGACTGACTATGAATCCCAGCAACTTTCCAGATGGAACTCCAAATGCGCATTTGGCAGGGTTAAGCTTGAGGTTGTACCTGCGAAGTCTTAAGAAGAACTTCCTCAAATCCCCAACGTGGTTGGCCTGATGCTTTGATTTTATGATCACATCGTCCACGTATACCTCAATCTCCTTGTGTATCATATCATGAAACACTGTGGTCATTGCTCTCATATAGGTTGCTCCGACGTTCTTCAAACCGAATGGCATTACCCGGTAGCAATAAGTTCCCCATGGTGTGATGAATGCCGTCTTTTCTGCGTCTTCTTCATCCATTAGAATTTGATGATACCCGGCATAACAATCCACGAAAGATCCTATATCATGCTTGGCACAATTATCGATCAAAATATGGATATTGGGTAATGGGAAATTATCCTTCGGACTTGCTTTGTTGAGATTGCGGTAGTCGACGCATACTCTAATTTTGCCATCTTTCTTTGGCACAAGAACGATATTAGCTAACCAAGTAGGATATCGAGTGACTCGAATGACCTTTGCTTCCAACTGTTTGGTGATTTCTTCTTTAATTCTCACACTCATATCAGGCTTGAATTTTCTCAGTCTCTGCTTGACAGGAGGCACCGTTGGATCGGTGGGCAATTTGTGAACCACTAAATCGGTGCTCAGGCCCGGCATGTCATCATATGACCATGCAAAAACATCTTTGAATTCTATGAGTGCTTTAATTAGCTCTTCTCGGATCTTTGGTTCGAGATGGACACTTATTTTAGTTTCCCGGATATTACTCGTGTCCCCTATATTGATGTCCTCGGTATCACTCAAGTTAGGTTTGATTTTTTCCTCAAAGTGAATTAACTCTTTACTAATCTCTTCAAAAACCTCATCTTCATCATATTCTGATTCATAATCACAATATATTTCTTGAATTAATATTTCGGAACCAGATTGATTTTTAAGACTGGGCTGAGGATTCCTCATGCATGCCATATCACTAGAGCCAGCGTAAAAAGAACTGTACAGAAAAAAGAAGAAATGGAAAAAGAAAACTATCAGGAATGATAATGAAAAAGGAAACTGTATTTTATTGGATGATGAAAGATAACAAGGTTTGCACACTTCAAACAAACTGTAAGATAAGCATTGGGATTACAACCCTGAGGTAACCCAAACAAACTGAAAGAAAATCAAAATAAACTACCAAGACTCCTTTCGAATGGGGAGAGGAGTGGCTTTCCAATTATTAAGCTTTGTTTCTGGCCCAACGAATTGAACTTCTGCGTTGCTACACCCTTCTCCGCTTTCCAACATATTCACATCATTAAACAATTTCTCGAATCTTTCAATTAATTCCTCCTCAGGATTGACCCGGGATTTAGGAATTGTTATTATCGGGCGATTTTTAGCACCGGTCTTGACAAAAGACTTTGACAGACGTGGGACTGGTTTTGGAAGAACCCATGCTTGGTGTTTCAACTTTCTGGCCTTTATCACGTCATTGACAGTGGGTATGAACCCCAAACCGAATGTTCCCCAGTTCTCGGGGAGAGATACTGGTTGTATAATTCCTTGCAAAGATGAGCCCAGACCTTTGCCGGGTATAAAACCATTTTTTAACATTTCATAAGCTACCATGACTGAAGCAGAGGTTATCTTTGGATTCGGAAGGTACTTCCCTTCTGGAATTTTCTCTACCGACACTGTGTCGGATACTTGGTGTAAGCACGTGATTTTTGCTTTACGGACATTCGCTCCAAAAGAAAATAAAAATAGTGACAAATGGCTTCGTTGTACAATTGTTCGAGTTTTCATGTGTTGTTAGTCACTTGTGGATCTGTCCATTCTTTTTTTGCATTTAATCATTAACAAACAAAATACAAAATATATGTATTAGGATGGTTAAACCATAATTCGGTCAGTAAAAGAAAATTCAAAAAATATATATGTGCACCGTTCGCCCTAGGCTTTTAGCTAACCTACGTAAATATTTTTGTGATAATTGTGTTAAAATGTTGCATTGTTGTTTAAATCCGTTACCTTATTATTTGTTATTTTTATTTTGTTTAAAAGAAAAGAAAAAATAATAAGAAAGAAAACAAAAGCAAAAGAGTAGGGAAAATCGGTTTGGGCCAAGAAATGAAACAAAATAGGCCCAAGACCAGGACACAGATCCAGTCCAAACACAGGCTGCCCGGACACGTCCCAAACGACGTCGTATCAGCGCCTCAATCTGAGCCGTTGATTCATGGCAATCAAACGGTCCAATACAGCCCCTGCTAAGTCGAAACGACGTCGTTTCAGGCAAGTTAATCTGGGCCGTTCATTCCCATTGATCCAACGGATCCAGGCCTTCCTCTAAACCCGTCAACATGACCCGATCCAATCCCCTACCCGGTCATAACCCACTATCATCTCCCGAACGACGTCGTCCCTCCTCAATGGTTAGATCCTGGCCCTTGATCTCAATTGATCCAATGGCCAGGATCTAAACCCTCAATACATATATAAACCTAACCCCCTTACCCCACGCCCCAAGCCACACCCCCCCCTCGGCCACTATTCACCATCTTCCCCAGGCTCCCTTTCCTCTCAAACCCTAGCAGCCTAGGTTTCCCACCATAAGCCTGGCAACCACAGTTCCGATGACCACCAAAATAACACCCCCGATGCACCCGACCATCCTGAACACGAATCCACTAACCACAAGCCTCGAATCACTTCCGTTCGTCTCGAATCTTCGTTTGAAGATTTGAGTCGAACCTGGACCTATGCCAAACCACCCCATCTTCATGCTAGACACTCTCCTGACCTTCCTCGTGACCAAACCAAGCTTGGTTTGGTCCGAATCCACCCACAACTCCCAAAAATCCAGATCTGGAAATCCAGACTTCTGAAGCACATGCACCTGGGGAACCCGGCCAGTTTTGACATAGGTTTGAGGTCTAATAGACCTTAACCAAGGTGTTCTCATGTGAGAACACCCTGATTAAGGTTTGTTCGGCCTCAAAGGTTCGAAGTCGAGTTTGATTTGGGTCTGTTTGGTTTAAACATTTTGGTAAGTTTTCCGTTCTTTTGTTTTATTTCCAAATAAGTTGTCAGCATATCTCTTTGTGTTTGTTTGTTATTTTGTTACTTCTTCCAGATTTCTTTCATCTCTGTTAAAGACCCTTTATTTGGTCGATTGTCTTCTGTTTGTTCTGAATACACTCTGTGATAAACATGATCGTCAGTTAGATTAATCGTCAAAGGAACTAATTCATATAGGCCCAGTAATTTAATAAAAGTTGTCTGATACCCTTTAGGTCCCCGAACGTGTTGTTTATATGAGCGACTGATTATTACCTGCTATAATTAGTATAGTCGACTCGATAAATGTCGTCGATTAGTTTTCTATAACTAATGGATCGAAGGAGCTAGGAGTTTCACATAACTAATTAAACTCGGACACTGGCTGGATGACCTAGTAATGTTTGAAATGGTCTGTTGGCATTATAAAAATGACTAAAAGGGTTCAGTCTAGGCAGTCCTGAGTTCGAGTTTTCATCAGTGCAAAAATGCCCTAATGCTGCAATAGGCAGGGGCAGTAATAATCAAGGTTAACGGGGGTATTCTGGGGTGTTTAAAAAGAACAGAAGTAATTAGTTTAAGTGAGCTGACAAAAAGGGTACTAACTTAGGATTAAACTAATACCAATGGGGGAACAAGACACAAGGGTATGGGGGCTCAAAATGAATAAACAAATGAGCCCATAATTCTGGATTAAACAAAACCAGGCGTGGGGAATAAAGGGAGCTGACACCAAGCATGCTGAGCATGGGCTTAAAGAGTATGGGCATTCTGCCAATTGGCAGGCAGGGCAGCTCAGCTGTAATGGTGCATTTGGCCTATAAATAGGCCATTTGATAACTAAAACAGGGGCTGAAGTTTAAGGGTCTTAGGCTGGACTTTTAGCTTTCAGAGAGGGAAAAACAAAGGGCTGGAAAATTTGTAGTCTAAAGAGAGGTCTGGTGAGTTCAAAGAAAACTGAAAAACATAAGTTAGTTTCCAATAAACACTGCAACCAAACACTGCCTGAAAGTTGTATAAGAGTGCATATTGGTCAAGCTGTCTTGGCCAAGTTCTTGGTTTGCATTGGTTGAGCTGTTTCTGGTTATTGAATTGGTAGTGTTGCTGCATTGAATACTCTGTTTGCTGTTGTTTCATCTTTCTTTTCTGGGTTCATTGGTTTGGTACTCGACTATTGGTTGTTCCTCTTTGTTCTGGGAAATATTGTTGGTTCATCATTCTGCCTCTGGGACTGTTTGTTTGTTGCTCGACCACTTGTGAGCTCCATCATTGTGGCTGGTTGTTGTTGCTGTGTTGTTGGTGTTTATCTGCTGTTGCTGTATTTGCTGCATACTACTCAGCTGACCATTCTCCTTCTTCTTTTTCTTTGCTATACCAGGTACACGATTAATAGTGTCAATGTAACTTGAAAGTTGAGCATGAATATAAAAGAGAAGAGCTGAAGATGTTTATTTCATACATAGACTGTTATATTAAACTTCATGTAATGTATAATAGCTTACTTTCTTGTCTAGATACTGAAGCTAGCCTGCATGCCTAGTAGATATCAATGTGTGGTGATAGAATGTTAGTTTGTATATATGGGTTGATAGATAAAAGTATTCCCAATGCAATAGGTTGTACCTAGGCTTTATCTAATTGCGTTTAACATGTCTTTAAATGCATAAAACCGTCCATGTTAGTTAACTTCATTTCCTTTTGATAAATTGCCTCCTTATAATTGGCGAACCATTGCTTTAAAATAAACAGCGCAAGTCTGCACTTCTCAACCTCACGAAGGTCGAGCCCGAATCAAACGAACCCAGCAGGCTTTCATCAGAAAGGCAGCGGCCCAGGCCCAGCCGATACTATGTTGGCTGGGTTTGGGCCCATAATGACCGATTAGCTGCCCACGTGCATGGCCATGTTTTCTGATTTTGCGCAAGCACTCGGAATTCTGTTATAGATAAACTCGCAATCATGTAATTAATTAGGACTGTCTACCGTTTTCAATTGATAGAGACGAACACGACAAGAAACGTAGTTGCTATAGGATGTCCTTTTAAAATAAGAACGAGATGAGCCTCGATGAAAATAAACAAAACACGCAGATGCGGGGCCCTTGTTAAATGTAAATCATTGAAGCATTTAGTTTCCCGGACGGGTTGTTTAGCAAATCTCACAACCCTCCTAAAATAACAACACGTTAGTCTCTTTAGGACACGCTTTAATAAACCTTACCTTCCTAAACTTGGGTGCACATTTATGTGACCCAAATCCAAATCTCGACGGATTCGAAATGTGTCTCTAATCACGGGTACATTGATTGTGACGTGGTTCGAGGTGCGTGTCCATGACGTTGCAAATTCATTTCAAAAAAAAAAAAGAAAAAAAAAAGGAATGAGATGAGCCTCGCCAAATAAAATACAAATTGCGGGGCCCTCAGTAAATATTTGCTTTAAAAATTGTTTAGACTTCGGGATGGACCGTTTAGTAAAATTCCACGGTCCTACCCAAAATAAATACGCTAGTCGCTTTAGGCGCGCCTTTAATAATTTAATTTCCTTAAACTCGGGTGCACATTGATGTGACCCAAATCCAAATCTCAACGGAGTCAAAGTGTGTCGACGACCACGGGTACATTGATTGTGACGTGGTTCGAGATACATTTTCACAACGTTGCAATTCTTGATAAAAACAGTAAATGATAAAAGCGGTTAAAAGTTAAATTTTGCACATAAGTTCACACTTGTATGAAATCAGATAATCAAGCCGAATATAACAGTTGAGCGACCGTGCTAGAACCACGGAACTCGGGAATGCCTAACACCTTCTCCCGGGTTAACAGAATTCCTTATCCGGATTTCTGGTACGCAGACTGTAATATGGAGTCATTCTTTTCCTCGACTCGGGATTAAAATTGGTGACTTGGGACACCCTAAATCTCCCAAGTGGCGACTCTGAAATAATTAAACCAATCCCGTTTCGATTGTCCTTTACTTGGAAAAAACTCCTTTGCGCCCATGCGGGTGCGGAAAAAGGAGGTGTGACAGCTCTGGCGACTCTGCTGGGGATATGACCCAGAACCACTGGTTCAGGGTTAAGAATTCGAGCTTAAAATAATTGTTATTATTTGGCTTTATTTATTATCTGATTATTACATGTTTTGAGCCTAATGTGCTAAATGCTGCTTTTACCGCTTTGATATTATTTGAACTGTATATAAACTGTGCCGAAACCTTTCTCTTCTTACCTCCGGGGATGTGCTTACTGGTTGAGACTCCCTATTCTGTTAGTGTCATACCCCAAATAAAAGAGGTTCGGAAAGTTTCTAAGCCGGCTGGCCTTTTGGTTCCCGGAAAGGAGCTCCTTCCTCAACTCGAGTTGTCCGCTCGGGTACACTGTCTAGAACACCGACCCAGGTTTTGAACATAGAATAACGTGACTTCATGCCGGATCCCTAGTAGGAACGCTTATTTGCATCACGTTGCATATGACTTAGGGGACTCAACACAGGGGTTGGGTCCGTCTAGGACTAGCAACCTGATATGAAAAGACCATTCTGGTGCATCCCACTGTTCTCCGTGCATTTATTTGTCTCATACCCGCATGCTGACCGGTGTTTTTGATATTTGGAATATTGTGAAAAAAAAAAGGGAAATAACGGTTGGGAATTGATTTTGAAAAAAAAACAAATACTGTCAAAACTCGGCCAAAATTTTGAAAAGTCGTTGTTCTATCTTTCATAATAAAATTATATCAATAGAAATATAGAGTTGTCTTATCATAAAAATCAAAAAAAAATCTTATTTTTAAAATTGTTTTTTATAATAATAAAAAAAAAAAAAAAAAGTCTTGTGTTGTCTTTACTTTTATCATTTGTTACAAATATATGTATATATATATATGAAAAATTCGAAAGTTTTGCTTTATTTCCAAATGTATATATCTTTACTTATGGTAAAAGTATTTATCTTGTTATAAGTCTAGAAAAGTCCTTTCAGGCTCCCAGTTTTTCGAAAAAAAAAAAAAAATATAATAAATAAATAAACAAATAAACAATAAAAATAATATATATTGACTTCTTTAGAAAGTTTTATATATATATACATGAAAATTCAAAATTCAAAAAATCGCATATGTTTTTGCTTTTAGCAGGATAAGTGTCGTTTGTTAAAATCTTATTAATAAATGTGCAGAATGAGCACGATTCCGAATGAACCATTTTCAATCATGAATAAAATTCCCCTCCAATTGCGGCTCTGGTGGAATGATTTGGGCAAAGAGGGGCATGACGAAATCAAGAAGTATCTGAAAGGCCTCACGAGTTTGTTGGATATCAGGCCACGAGGAGATATCATAAGGGCACTAGTCCCCCACTGGGATCCTGCGCACAATGTCTTCCGCTTCTCAGATTTCGAACTTACCCCAACTTTAGAAGAAATAGCAGGGTATATCGGCAGCGCTGAGACTCCTTTGAGGCACAAATATCTGATTGCTCCGAGAGCTGTGGCAGTACACCGGTTCCTGGACTCCTTAAAAATAGTCAGAACAATTCATAACCCTGACTTGGCAAAAGGTTTTTGCAGCATGAGTTTCATATATCAAAGATATGGTCACATAGGAGGATTCGACAAGCCAGAAAACCAGTTGTGCAGCAAAGGTAATCGCCAGAAGTGGGAAGAACATAGACGAATTGCTTTCATGATAACTTTCTTAGGACTACTAGTATTCCCAAGAAAAGATGGGAATATTGACATAAAGATAGCAGGGGTCGTCAGTACGTTGCTCACACAGAGTGATAGTACGTTGGCGCCCATGATAGTAGCTGATATATTCCGGGCACTCACTTCTTGCAAAGCCGGAGGAAGCTTTTTCGAGGGTTGCAATTTGTTGTTGCAAATGTGGATGACCGAACACCTATGTCACCGAGCCCCGTTTCTGAGCCATGGATCCGCAGGAAAGACCTGCATAGAGGAGTTCTATACCAGAGTTAATGAAACCTACCTGCCAGAAGGAGTCACAGCATGGACCTCATATTTCCATACCCTCAACGCCAGTCGAATACAATGGGCGCTAGGATGGTTATCAATCGACGAAGTCATATACATGCCAGCAGCTAGGCCCCATTTCCTCTTAATGGGACTTAAGAGCATTCAACCATACGCACCACATCGGGTTTTAAGGCAACTTGGGAGGTATCAGATAGTGCCGAAAAACGAGGATCTGAGCATCCAGGTAATCGAGATCAGTCCCGACGGCCAGTTTCCTGAAGCAAGGGTTCGTCAAATTTGGAGCCAATGTCAATACTTAGAAGCAAATACTTGTGTAATGAATCAGGCAAAAGGGGAAGTTTCGCCCGGGTATCAGGCCTGGTACAAAGGGGAGACATCATCTGGAAGACCGACCAAAAGACCTCACCTGCAAGAATTTGTCAAATCTTCACAAGAGCAGTGGGGCTGGTTGGCCAAAGAGCAGGAATATCTCGTCAAAGCAGGCAAACTAAAGCAACAAGTTCAGGATATGAGGTTTGAGTGCCAATTACAGTCTGCTGCCCACGAGGGAGAAAGGAACAAGTTAATCAGAGAAGGCGAGGTCCTCAAAGCTCAGATCCGGAGAATGAAAAAAGAGGCTAATAGCCAGCTGAGAAGCCGGGCAGATAAAAGATTGATAGCAGGGTTAAAGGATCAGGTTGCGAAATGCCAGAAAGAGTTGGAAAAAGCCAGGGCCAGCACGGCAAAATTGCGAACCAAGTGGGCAAACGGTGCGATGGCTCGGAGGCAGCACCTGCAACAAGTCATAAGGGAGTATGAATTGAGCATCGGGACCTTAAAGGAAACGAATGCCTCTCTTCGAGAAAGGATCCTCAAGCAAACACGAAATGCCCAAGCCGACAGAAGGCAATGTTACGATGCAATGAACAGAATGGAACGACAAATGGAGATATTCCAGGATCAGCTTGCCAACAACGCGCGAACACTGGGATTGAAGAACCGGCAGATAAGGCATTTGTTCGCAGAAAGGGACAACATTCGAGGAAGGATCGACGAGATTGGGCATTACATCTACGTGAGATGCCTGGCATGCGAGCAAATGCCCCGGAAGACCCTCATTGTTTCCATCATGGGTTGCGTTCACCGAATCATGAATGAGTTGAAAGGTCTGCAGAGAGACCTCACACCAAGGGCCGCGGAAAGGCCGAATGATGCCTCGTGGGCCCCTAAGTTGGAAAATTAATCTTTGGTTGAGTTTTGTTTATTTGGTTTTGTTGTTTTTCCATATGTTGTTTTCTTTTCTTTTAGTCAAAACGGCTTAAGAACTGTGGAGTCCTGTACTATTGCTATTCCTTGCTTGAAGTAATTTGTAATAGCAAAATTTTGAGAATGAATTTAACGATTTCACAAGAATTTTGTGTTTCTTTACTTTAAGGCAGAACTACGCCTGGTCTGATTCACGCGGGGACGTGATACGTAGGCAATCCCCATAAGATTCGACCGCTTTTAATAAATAAAAATAAAAATACAAAATAAAAACGCGGGGTTTCGCATAATACTCTAAAAAAGAGACGAATGAACAAACCGGGATGACGCATGTGGTTTGAAGCAAAGCATGTAGAAACGGTTAACTGCCTAGGTGCATTGCATCCTCTATGTGTTATGATCAAATCTGTTAAGCTCTAACACTAACAAAGTTTGTTGTTGTCTGATACCAGACAGTTAGTTGTTAAAGAATTCTGGCAACACATTCATACCAAACCAGATCCAAAGGACCGGTAGCAACAAGCATGACCACTTCTGAGAATAGTAATGAGGAAGAAAGGCCGATGAGCCAGTTGCTAAAAGAGGCAATGGAAAAAATTGAGAGGATGGGACTGGAGATGCATGCCATGCAGCTAGCCCTGGCCAAAACGCAAAAGAGCCCTGAGACACTGGGACACGTACCGGAGTACCCTCACTCTGGCCCTTCCACAAGCCGCCCAAACCCCCTCTATCATCAAGAGAGAAGCCCTCATGATTCCCAAGCTCCACCACCCCACCAACCTCTCCCAACATCCAATATTCCCATTTTTGTGGGACCTGCATCAGCCCCTTTGCAGCGAACGACCAGTGAGCCATTGTTTCAGGCTCACGATACACAGTACTATCCCCCTGAGCCTACATTCCACGCACCGGAACCACAGGTTTACAATCCCCATTTGGAAGTACCGGCAGAGGTTGAGAAGCCTGTTAAGGCCCCAGAACAGGATGAAGTGTTAAGAAAGTTCAAAAGCCTGGAGCAATCCTTCAGAAACTTGCACGGGCTGGGCAATCAAGTCAGCGTGGCATACAAAGATCTGTGCCCTTTCCCAGATGTCCAACTCCCGGCTGGGTTCAAGATGCCCAAGTTTGATTTATATGAAGGGCACGGTGATCCCATGGCACATTTGCGGGGGTTCTGTAGCAAAATGAGAGGGGCAGGAGGCAAGGATGAGCTTTTGATAGCTTACTTCGGCCAAAGTCTGAGCGGATCTGCGCTGGAATGGTATACCAGGCAGGATTTCAGCAGGTGGTACACGTGGGATGATCTGGCACAGGCTTTTGCAGGTCATTTCCAGTACAATCTAGAGATAGTCCCTGACCGTCTCACGTTATTGAGGACTGGGAAGAAACCCGGGGAAAGTTTTCGCGAGTTCGGGTTCCGTTGGAGAGAACAAGCAGCTAGGGTCGATCCTCCCATGAGAGAGGGAGAAATGGTAGACTACTTTTTGCAGACATTGGATCCAACCTACTTTGGTCACTTGGTGACAACGGTTGGAAAATCTTTCAACGAGGTAGTCAAAATAGGGGTCATGATAGAAGAAGGTTTGAGGTCGGACAAGATCTTAAACTATTCGGCACTTAAGGCCACGACCCAGGCTATTCAAAGCGGCACGGGAGGTGCGCTAAGAAGAAAGAAAGAAGAGGTTGCCACGATCGAGGCAGGCAGTTGGTCCAGGGCTGGCAGGCCACACTACAACCAACCCAGGCCTCACAGGTCAAACTATCCATACAACCCACCACAAAATTTCTATCCACCTCGAGAACCACATTGTTCCGTACACCAAGCCCAGGTATACACTCAGCCTCCGGTTCGCCCACAATGGCGCGCACCGGCTCCCCAGAACATATATGCACCACCACAAAACACTTACCCTCCACCAAGGGCATATAGAAATCCTTCAGGGGCAGGTTTCCGGGGAAATCCAGATGCCAGAAATGACAGGTTGCGGAAGCAAAGAACCTTCACCGAACTGGGAGAAACCTACACCGCTGTGTTCCACAAGCTGCGGCAATTGGGTTTGGTTAGTCCCGTCCATACTCGGGAACCAAATCCCCCGCCTCAGAATTTGGATCGTTCAATCAGTTGTGAATACTGTTCAGGGATGCTCGGGCACGATACCGAGAAGTGTTGGAAGTTAAGGCATGCCATACAGGATCTTATTGACACCAATAAGATCGAGGTCCAGACACCGGAGACTCCTAACATCAACCAAAATCCACTGCCAGCGCACCACGAAGCTCACATGATTGAGTTGGTGTGTGAGGGAGGTGAATTAAGAAAACCCTCACAAACAGTGATGATGATCCAAGCTGCCCCAAAAGAAGTCTTAACCAGGGGAGGAACAAATGCACAGTCGCAGGGAGAAGGTGTCAAGCCGGTAGTATTATGGGGGAAGAACCCGTCCGTCATAGCAAGCAAACCCGAGCCAAGCAAGTTGGTAATACCAGGGATCCTGCCCACACCGGCGGTCGTGTTGATAGGGGTATGTAGAGAACGGGTAACCATAAAGCCGGTGGTCCAACTGCCAATGCTTGACAGCAGGGCTGTCCCCTGGAAATATGAAAAAGCAGTGGTAACGTACCAAGGAAAACAGGTGGAAGAAGTCAGTTGTGAAGCGCAAGGGCTGACTCGATCAGGTCGATGTTTTGCTCCGATGGAGTTAAGGAAAACCAACCCAGTGGCAACCAAGAAGCCAGTGTCAGAAGAAGAGGCCGAAGACTTCCTGAGGAAGATGAAAGTGCAAGACTATTCTGTGGTTGAGCAGCTGAGAAAAACACCTGCCCAGATCTCACTATTGTCATTACTCCTCCATTCCGAGGAACATCGCCGAGCCCTGTTAAAAATATTGAACGAGGCCCATGTACCCAGTGAGATTTCTGTAAACCACCTGGAAACCATTGCCAGCAAGATTTTCGAGGTGAACAGAGTGACATTCTCAGATGATGACCTGCCGGTGGAAGGTACAGAGCACAACAAAGCTCTATACCTAGCTGTCAAATGTGAAGACTCGGTGGTAACCCGAGTATTAGTGGATAACGGCTCAAGCGCCAATATTTGTCCATTATCCACCCTGGACCAGTTAAAGATTGACCGTGGAAGAATCCGGGAGAATAGCATCTGTGTCCGAGGGTTTGACGGAAACGGAACAGCCACTGTGGGGGATGTTGTACTTGAACTAACCATTGGCCCGGTCCTGTTTACCATGGAATTCCAGGTATTGGACGCCACGGTATCTTACAATTTGCTGTTAGGACGACCTTGGATTCATGCAGCTAAAGCGGTGCCTTCCACCCTACATCAGGCAGTGAAGTTCGAGTGGGAAAGACAAGAGGTCGTGTTGCACGGTGAGGATACAACATGCACCATGGGCGGAACCATTGTGCCTTTCATAGAGACCACTGATGACAAGGGTCCTTGGGTCTACCAGATTCTCGATACAGGGTCGGCCAACAAAATCTCTGAAGGAGAAATCATCCCGCACCCTAGGGTAGCTGCCGCGACAGTCATGATGGTATCGGAGATGCTGGGTAATGGGTTTGTGCCGGGAAAAGGCCTGGGAGTTGAACTTCAAGGGATAGTCCAACCTGTCTCCCTTCCTAAGAATCTGGAAACTTTCGGGTTGGGGTTCAAACCAACCCCAGCAGACAGGAAGCAAGCGCGAAAAATGAAGAAGAGAGTCTGGTTTCTGCCTAAACCAGTACCACGCCTCTCGAGGTCTTTTGTTAAAGCTAGTACCAAGGGGTCAGCAATCCCAAAGATTCGAGGACCTTTGATCGGAATAAATGAAGACCTCAATCAGAGTTTTGAAAGGCTATTTGC